>NC_139218.1:283840568-285040568 GCF_055691185.1 Crinia signifera
GGAACAAACCATGTTGCAATGCAGTACATATTATGCCCACTCTGTATTGCTCCTACGTCATACTATGGGCCAGTGCCATGACTAAAGGAGTAGGGGCCATGGGGCAATAAGCACTTTAGTGCTAATCTTGGCTGCCATTTTCCTCATGAAAACAAGCCATCCTCACCATCAAACCCCTTTGCGGTCCCCTGCCCGTATTCAATGTTTGGCCAGAATCCTTTGTGTGAGAGGACGACGAGGATCCCCTTAAACAGAGAGGTTTGCCGCATTTTGTGGCGAGCCCCGGCTTTTTAATGGCCACACTCAACGTTTCCACCTCGCGTCTGGGAAAAGGTGAGGTGGAAACAGCGGGTGAAGGGGAGTGCGTTGAATATTGATGGCGAGCTATCAGCTCTTCTCGCTGTCGATAGCTCACCCTCAGGGGCATTGAATAACCCCTTAAAGTGAAGCTGCAATGACTGCAAATTCATTGCGTGGAATTGGATTGACCCCCATGTACCTGTCAGATAAACACCTTCACCCATAATTATTTATGGAAACACAATGAACACAATGTTTCAAGGCTATTTTGGGCACTTCTTCAGTGTAGCGGGAGATATAGTTCATAACTCATTAGGCTTCCTGTGTTTGTGCAAGAGATATATATGGGTAATTACCTATTAAACGTAAGTGAGCATTAGGGATAATTCTATTGTGGAGCCTTGGTTACACAAAAACACAAATGCAAATCAAATAACGATTATAAAGTATGTATAACAAATATAACAGAGAATTAGTCACAATCAGTTTGCTTTCAAAAGCAAGCAATTGGAATTACAATATAGCTGGTAAATATGAAATGCAGATAGTCGGAAGTGTGTAGTAACAGAATATGAGGGTCAAGTAGTCCCAAACAGCTTTGCAACAAAATGGCACTTTGTCATCAGTGGATCCTCTGCAATGTCAGGTAATAATGCATGTTTTCAAATAGTATACATTATTCGCCTGACCTACTATCGTGGCACTCCTGCGAGGCCACATCCCCCATTTTTTCTGATATAGAGGCATGGCCAACGCTCTGAGAGCTGCAGGCCCTGCCCCCAGCCTATCTGAAAAGAGGCTGTGCCATATATATATACACATGCCACCAGCAGTGCCAGTTACACAGTGCCCCCAATAACCACAGTAATGCCATAATCTGAATGCCCCCCAGTACTGCCAGATAAACAATACCCTCCCGATTGTGGTGCCATTCTAAATAAATACCCTGGAGGTACTGTGTCTGCGCACCATAGGCACACACCAAAAAACAGGTGTAGCCACATGCCACAAGGGGTGCAGCCAATGAAAATGGTGGTGTGATACACATATGTTCCAAATAGTGCAGTGGCAGATACACATATGCCCCCAATAGTGGCAGATACACATATGCTTCCATGGTGACAGGTATGCCCCCACAGTGCCAGAAACAGATATGCCCCCACAATGCCGGGTATGCCCCCACAATGCTGGGTATGCCCCCCACAGTGACAGAAACTGGTATGCTCCCACAGTGACACAACTGGTATGCCCCCACAGTGACACAAGTGGTATGCTCCCACAGAATGCCCCCACAGTTTCCCAGCAGCAGCACTCTCTGTTGTTGCTTCTGCCGGGGAGAGGACAGTCCGGCGTCCCCCTGCAGTGCTATGCTGTCTGTTTAGCCCAGGGGAGGAGAGCACAGCACACCGCGCATCTCTCCTCCCCCCAGAGCCGGCCCTAGCCTAAATGACGCCCTAGGCAAGATTTTGGCTGGTGCCCCCTAGCACCGCCACTAGTTCCCCCTCTGACCCTGCTCCCCTTTCCCAGCACCATCAACCCTCATCATAGCAGTCATCATTTTGGTGCTCCTACCCGCAATATTTTAAATAGAAACAGTGCACGCATTTGATGCGCAGCCCAAACAGGGGTGTGTTCTTGCTGGGAAGGGGCATGGCCACACAATTTTACCCCCAATTCAAATTATGCCACACAGTAGTGCAACTTTATTCACATTATATTATGCGATGGTGTCCCTTATGCACGTTACATCACACTGTAGTACCACTTTACCTTATATACATTACTCCGCACATTATTCACATTATACCCTCAGAAAAAAATCCTGAGAAAATATTGTATTTTAACCATCTCCATGGCCACACTGCAACCCAGCACAAAGCAGTGTGTGCTGGGCATAGGAGAAGAGCTGCAGCTGCTGCTGTCACTTAAGTGGAGGGGGCCCAGGGCCCCCACTGGGCCCTCCCATCAGACTTTGGCCTGGGTAATTTGTACCCCCTACCCCTTTCTCTCGGCACCCCTGATAATACCACACAGTAATGCCCCTTACACATGACACACATTATTATGTCCTTATAACCATAATGCCCCTTACACATTATGCCAACCTTTATTAATGCCCTTCATACACATAATGACACACATAATGCCCCTTACACATATGTTGCACATCATTAATGCATTTATACATGACACACATAATGCCCCTTACACATATGTTGCACATTATTAATGCATTTATACATGACACACATAATTCCCCTTACACATATGCCGAACACTATTGCACAACCAACCCATCCGCCGACAGCACTCGCACAGCCGCTAACACTGTGACCTCTGCCTCTGCCTCTGCTTGGATACAAATGCCTATATTTTGTGTGCGACTGTGGCTGTACCTGCATACGGAATGCTATGTTACAGTGATTTCCATGAATACACTATTTCATATGCAGATACAACCTCACTCACACACAGAATATAGGCATACTGCATATCATTTTAATCAGCAGAAGCTGCTGATGCCCCTAGGCATTCCAAATGCCCTAGGCAATTGCCTAGTTTGCCTATGCCTAAGGCCGGCCCTGCCTCCCCCCTCACTTCCCTGTGACTGGGCCGTCCGCCACTCAAAGCTCGCGGGCTGCCGGCCCACGAGCTCTGATTGGCGGACAGGCGGCATAGTCACAGGGATGCATAGTGAGGGGTAGGAGAGGCGCACGATGCGCTCTCCTCCCCACAGGCTCAGATGGTGAACTTGGAAAGGAAGCGGCGGCATATAATGGAGAGGAGGCAGAGTGGTCGAGCCACCCGATTTGCTGCCGTGAGCTACCGTTAGCTCACGAGCGACGGGTTGGCGACCACTGATCTAGGGACTAATTCAGCATGAATCACTATTTATATAATTCTCAGTCCAGTCTACTCCAGTCCAGTTGATTATAGAACGGTTGCGTTGCACAGCGTTCGCATTGTGCATGCGTGTACAGATATTGCAAATAAATATGTGTATGGATAGCAGTCGAAGGGCAGTCACAGTTTGATTGACAGGAAGCCATTGTTTAGGGGTGGAAACATTTATTTTTTTGGATGTGGTTGTGAACACGCAGGCGTCACAAGGTATGTTTTGGGGAGGGAATCTGACATTGGCGATGAACAAATCCAGTTTTATAGCAGTTTAGTGGAAAACATATACTGGCGCAGATGGAGAACACTCTTCAATGCTTCGGTTTTTGCAAATGTATCTGCCAATGCATCGCAAGGTGTGTTTATTTTTTCTTTTTGGACTGCGACTTTTTACTTGCAGGCAAATGCTTTTCTTCTAACTTGCAATCCATGCTGATTAGGCCCTTAGATTTACCATTTACAAGTATTCAAGTATTTCCCCATGCCTGTTCTGGATCACAATGATTTACCTTTGTCTGTTATTGCACTTTTTATACGTAAAATACATTTGTGATATGGTTTTATTTATCTTTTGTTATTTTTGAATCTATGCTGTAATTGAATTCTGTTGCAAGTGTTGCTACTTGTGTACAGAAGGTTTATACAGGTTTAGCATTGCGGAGGAACTGTATCAAACCTAGAAGAGAGATAAAGTTGACAAGTTGGGATAAAGCAATCAGTCAGTTTCTGTTATTTATCTAGAACATTCTGTGAAATCATAGACACCGATTGGTGGCTTTAGGCAACTACTCCACTTAGGGGGTTATTCTGGCTGACCCCCCCCCAGCCCCCCCCCCCCCCCCCCCCCCCCCACAGTGTGTGTGTTCCGACGCACAGGCTGCAAATGGAGGTTTAACATAAACATCCATTCACATGCTGCGGGAGAACACCCACATCATTCGATGGTGGGCGACCAGGGCCGGACTGGGACCAGAGAACGGCCCTGGCATTTTGAGCACACAGGCCCACCCATAGTAGGTGGAACCCTTGCGTGGCAAAGCTGTGCAGCCTCATGGAAAGGAGGCGTGGTATCACACTGCCCATTACACATTATGGAACACACCGTAATGCCCATTCCACAAAATGCTGCACACCGTAATGCCCATTCCACAAAATGCTCAACATCATGATACCATTACACAAAATGCTGCACACCATAATGCCCATTACACAAAATGATGTACACCGTGATGCCCATTACACATTATGCCACACACCGTGATGCCCATTACACATTATGCCACACACCGTGATGCCCATTACACATTATTTGACACACCGTGATGCACATTACACATTAATTGACACACATGATACCCATTACACATTGTGCCACACATCATAATGACTATTACACATTATGCCATTCCTTCACCCTGTGAGAGCCATGTCCCCCTCCCCCTGTGTCAGAGAGAGAAAGGATGAGAGAAAGAAAGAGGGAGGGACGGGAGAAAGGGTTTGAAAGGGATGTGACAGCATGACAGGCATAACTGACAGGAGGGAAGGGGAAATATAGAGGGAATGAGAGATAGAGGAGGGAGGGAGTGAGAGAGGGTGAAGGAAGTGATCAAGAGGTTTGAAGGGGCTGTGACAGCCTGACAGGCATCACTTTATACTTCATAATCCCATATCCCTTGTCCCAGTAGCGGTGGCACTGAATAACCTTGCTGCTCCCTCCCAGATTTCCATTCAGCACAACTACCTTGAGTAGTTGCGCATCTTCTGCACACAGCACCGGGTCTTTGACGCACACAGCGTCTCCTCAGGTGCACTACCGCGCACTCAGCCGGGTCTCCCGCCACAATACAGTGCCGACAGCACGGCCGCAGCAGCACACACAGGGCAGCAAAGACCATAGCCAGGAGCAGCCGCTGCTACCCTTGCTGAACTGGCACAAAATCGGCCCTTCTGTCATTTGCCAGATGGCCAATTACTGTGAGCAACCTTACATATGCGTGACCCTCGGGAGGAAATGGGTGGGCAGCTGACATCCGGTGATATCAGCTGCCCGCCCCCCCACCCGCATCACGGCCTCATTACCATGACAACGCCCAGTGTTCTCATAAGAACACCCATGAAACACTTGGCGTTCCCATAAGGTGGTGGGGCTGCCTGCCGCCCCACGCCCCTCTTAGCCCCACGCCCCTCTCCGCACCCATCGAGCCCAGTATTCTCAGTGGGTGCACGCACCAGCGCATGCACATGTGCAGAACTGCGCACAGCCCGACCATCGGTCGGGCACGTATTCTGGTTACGAAGCAAACAGAATACCCCCCTTAGTTTCTCTCATCTGGGACTATTAAATATCTTAAGTATCTAATGCATAAACAGCTGATCTGTAAATGAGCTGGCCTTGACAAGCTAGTGTAGTATCAGCAGGCCCGGCGACAGGGGGGGTCAAAGGGGACAGCTGACCCGGGCCCCGACCATCGGAGGGGCCCCAGAATCAGCCACACATCCCTGCATCCGTGTTATGTGTCAGCCGCCCACAGCAATCGAGTGCCGGCGGCTGACTGCAGGGGGTGGGGGAGCCCCAGAAATATCAATTTATGGGGCCCCAAGATTTCTGTTGCCAACCCTGAGTATCAGTGACATTTAGCATTGCTGAATCTCTTAGAAGTATTCCTGTGCCTGTTCTAAAGATGGCAAAGGTTCCCACAGCCAAGCTTCAAAAATATTATATTTTTTTAAATCTAGGTCCCCATACTAGTGTATTGGGACAGCGGGACAGATTGGGAGTGAAAGGTTACGTTTATAATAAAGGGCCCTGAAAATTATTTTATACAAAAGTAGGTGAAAATGATAAGTGATGATGAATTATCCTTTGATTCATGATACATCTCCTCTGTGTCTATTATTCTACAAAACTGATTTTTTTTTTTTTTAAATTTATTATGAAAAATACTGATGGCTCTTTGCTAAAGCTGTGTACACATTAGATTACTTTTTAAGCAATGTGGATGATAGCAACATGTTCTGAATGACAGAAAATGTAAATCGGTCAGTGTGTACGATCCTCTGGTCATTTGTCACTTCTACTGATCTCTTGGATATGAAGAAAGATAGCATTTATGCCATCCAGATCATGCAAAAAACTTGATCAGACAAGACAGGGACAAATAGTTTCTACCAGAGCAATAAATTACATTTATTTTATTCCAGACTTTTTTAAAAAGTATTTTTCTTCTTATCCAGCTGTGATTATCTAAATATGCCGATGGGAAACAGTTTGTGCACCTAAATATAGACATTGCATCTGGTCCCCATTAAGGATAGTGAATACAGTGTATGATGTAGAATTTTTTTTTCTTACTCCCAACCAGCGTCTATTTGAGAGGTCAGCTATTAACCTCTTGGGTGGTATGGCTAGAAGTTTTACCAGGCTCAGCTGCGCTGCTGTTGAAAATTTCCAGGCATACCACTAATATGCAATAGGTGCTTGCCAGTGGTGTCCAGGTGTGCACCACTGGCGCACAGCCTCTAGAGCCCCCCCCCCCCCCCCTGTCACATGCCCCAACCCCTCCCTTCCATCAACTCTGCTTTGGCAATCGTACGTCAGAGCTCTCCTGACCCCTGCTGCGTCCCCAGCCGACAGCCACCATTCACTTTACAGCAGTGACGTAGGCGGCAGGCTCGGGGATGTTCGGGGCAGCTCGTGGGGACTCTGGAGCGCTCAGAAGTTCAGGCGCCCGAGTCCTCCCAAGCCTCCGCGAACATCCCCGAACCTGCCACCTGTGGTCTCTGATGTAAAGTGACTGGTGGCTGGGGCAGCGTCGGCAGGGGAGCTCCGGTCTACAAACACCCGAGCGGAGGTGAGGGGGGCTCCTACATTCTGTGGTGGGTTTTGCTGGGGCAGGACAAACAATCCCTGGTAGGTTTGTCCTGCCCCAGCAAAACCCACCACTCAAGGGGTTAATGAATGTGCCTGAAAAAATATTTTTGGCACATTGTTAAGTGTGAGCGCTTTGCCATACAGTGCAGCGCTTTCACAGTAATGGCTGCTACTTGGCTGTGCAATTTATCTGCAAAGCCAGACGCAGAACGGACATATTTTGGCCCACAGTGGCTGCGTTTGGCATCACGACGCAGCCACAGCCCCTCCACCCTTGTGATTCAGACATGCCTAAGTTGGCTGCTGTGGCCGGTGGTGTGTCCCTGGCTTTGAGGACCCCTCCGTCCAGTCCGCCTATGGTCTGCATCATTTCAAATTTGCCATGTACTGGCCGCTCCTGACTGGCTACTGCTTTGAGAGCTCTGATTGGTTGGAAAATATCGCCAGATTTAAAAAGACAGTGGTGGCTGGGCTTTTCAGTCAGTGTTGGCATGCCATACCAGTGTATGAACATTGATGTCCACCTGTCGAGAAGTTGTCGAGCAGGGCAAAGATGGACCAGGATTCCGACTGTTGGAACATTCTGCCAATCGGAATCCAATATTGAATACCCCTGTAGTCTGCAGATTCTAACTATGGCCCTTATTCTGATCGGTGCGGCCGGATCCGAATATGCGTCCAGGACCGTGCATGCGAAACCCCGCCTTCCATACGGATCGCCAACTCCGTCCGTACGCGGTAAGAAGCTGGCCGAACCGACCGCACGTGTATTTTTCATGGAATACGCCTCCTCCATCTCAGGGAACCTCCCCCATCATTCGATGGTCGCAGACCATCGAATGCAGGACCGAGTGGTCCACCAGCTCCCGCAACCTCAGACCACACGGACATTTTTCCGTGCAAAAGCAGGGATCTGGACAGGCAGCTGACATCCGGCGATGTCATATGTCCGCCCCCTACACGTGCGTCACGGCCGCATTACCATATGTACGCCCAGCGTTTGCATGGGAACGCCCATGAAACGCTGGGCGTATGCATATGGTAATGAGCCCAAATAGCCCTTCACGCCCCTCTCCACCCCCTGTTCCGGAGTGTTCACATTTCATGCAGGATTTGGCCGTACGCCCCGCTCGCACATGCGCCGATACGCCTCTACACATGCGCAGACACAAAACATCGGCGGCACGAACGCACGCGGATATTACCACACCGGTCAGAATAAGGTCCTATATATCATTGTTAGTGCAAAACCATTTCTATTAGGCAGAGCTCTCCAGTGTGGTAGTTTCATATAGCTAGAATCTGCATGTTTCCTATGCAGGAGCAGATAGCTCAATCAAAAATGTATATGCAAAAATTATATAATATTCAAAAATTATGTTTAGAATAAAGAGAGTCTAGTTTTATGCAAGGAGGTGGAGTCAACCACAGAAGTTATGTCATTAGCTTTCAATTAACTGATTTCAGGTGGCAGATTGCTTCCAAGACTGTATGAATTAACGGGGCTTAACAGCGACTGACTTCACAGGAACCTTAAGCAGAATTATCCTGTGATGATTCACTTTCTGTTACAATATGGCAACAGAGTATATGTTTCTTGAAATGTAAATAAACAATGTTTCAGTCTCAGCAGAGACTAATAAGTAGAGACAGGATTATATGCAACAAAAAAAGCTTGAAATATGCATGCAAATATGCATGAAAAATACTTAAAATATGCATGAAAAGTGTTAAAATATGCTACATTAAATAAAAAAAAAGTAAATTTTAACTTATTTATTTAATAAGCATACTGCAGCGTCCAAAGCTCTTCTTGCATCAACTGCACGGACCCTCATCTCCAGCGCCAATGGATCAAATATCAGCATAGCGTGTGAGGCTTCCTCCCTGTGCCGCATACTCACTGTGACACAGCATTTTCTCCGTACAGCGTGATGTCACAATCCTTATGCCCTCCTCCTCTGCTGCAGAAGTCTGTCTCTTGGTGTAAAATCCCAGGCCAGGCAAAGGTTCAGAAGCTTCATAATGGCATTCGCCCCAACTGCACACTCTACCACTACCTGGCCAGCAGCAGCAGGGCAAAGCAGTGCTGTGACTCGCGGGTGTGAAGAGGGTGGGGCCTAAAATATGCACCATCGCTAGATTTTAGGTAAAATATGCAATAACCAGTGACAATGGGCAAAATATGCAAATGCATATGCAAATATGCAAATGCATATAATCCTGTCTCTACTAATAAGTTTCTGACTGTCAGTTAAGAGGAAGTTTCTGACTGTCAGTTAAGAGGAAATGTGCAGCTAGTCAACGCCCACATGGGCGTTTCAGCTTTGGGAGTATAATCGCAAGAATGGCCAGCATATCGATCGTTCGTACACACTGCAATTTGTTCCAATATGGGCCCGGCCGCTCGGATAAATATTAAACAGCACTGAACCTTCGACCGACCGAGTATGGACGGACAAGACCGTTTTTGTCCGTTTATCGATCGTACAGAGGGAATCGGGACAGCGTACACACCTATACAATTGAACAGCTGTCTGACCCAGAACTGAAGAACGGCCCGACGATTGTATATATGTGTATTTAGCTTAACTCTATACTGGGTGCTGTACAGCTCAGTAAATATATGTTCCCCATGTCCGTGTTGCTCAATAGAGTATATATAGTATATATCTGTACGTTTCCTATATCTGTACTGTTTTACTTGTCTACCTATCTGGCTGGTGCAATCACCATGTGGCGCCGCTGAATGGCTGCCTGGGTGCTGCACACCTCAGTAAATATATGTTGTCCATGTCCCTCATTAGAATGCATCTAGTGCACATCTGTATGTGTGATGTATATCTGTACGGCCATTGTTGCTCATTCTGATAACCCTTTGTATTACAGTATGTGCATTATTTTTAATGTCTGTAAAGCGCCTTCAGTCCTGTTGGAGAAAGTGCGCTATACAAATAAAACTTACTTACTATACACTATGCTGTATCTGTATACATTACTCTATGGGCCTAATTCAAAAGCATTTGGAAGTTGGCAAATTCAGCCCTGTTCTGATGGTGGGGCGGGTCTGCGCATGTGCAATGCATGAATAGACCCTTGCAACGAATGTCTTCGGCAAGTTACACACTATCCCTGGATAGAATGGACTGGACCCATCCCCATCTTCCCATCTGTCAGCCCTCATCCATCTACCCTATCACCCAGCAGTGGCGCCCGGGCAACGAGCATGAATCCCCTGGCAACAACCACATAACCCCTGGCAAAAACCACATAGGCAAAAATGTATAATAATGGTGGGGTGGCAACAACTTTTATATTAGCCTAGGGTGGCTGGAACCCTTAATCAGGCCCCGCCTGGGGTAAATCTTGCGACTAATTGAATATGGCCTCAGACTGTTCTTAATCATATCCACGGTAATGATGTTTCTATGCTAGTGCAACTTGTAATGTTCCTGTTAAGTCTTGAAGATTATGCTTATCTCATGGTATGTACTATGAAATCACAGACAGGAAGCCATTATCCTATGATTAATAGTAGGCTTCAATACTAATCAGAGCAAAGGAAATACAGTGCACACAGTTCACAAAGTGTCTACCACTCATACCAATAACAAATTCATTCTAAAAACTGCATTTAATAAATGCCTACATTTTATTATGAGTAGAGACAGGATTATATATATTTGCATATGCATTTGCATATTTTGCCCATTGTCACTGGTTATTGCATATTTTACCTAAAATCTAGTGATGGTGCATATTTTAGGCCCAGCACTCTTCCCACCCGCGAGTTACAGCACTGCTTTCCCTGCTGCTGCTGGCCAGGTAGTGGTAGAGTGTTCAGGCTGGGGCAATATGTGCGCAGTGTGGGGAACCTTGGATGTACGCTATGTCTGACACTGATCTAGGCTGCCAATCGATGTTGATAAAAGTCAGTCGCGGCGGATGCCATTACGAAGCTCCTGAACCTTTGCCTGCCCCTGGCCTGGGACTTTCCACCAAGAGACAGACTTCTGCAGCAGAGGAAGCGGGCAGAAGGATTGTGACATCACGCGGCGCAGAGAAAATGCTGTGTCACAGTGAGTATGCGGCGCAGGGAGGAAGCCTTCCACTGCGTTGCCCTCACACGCAGGGCTGGCAACAGAAATCTTGGGGCCCGGTACCCCGCCCCCTTGTGCAGAATATTTTAGTACACTGCATACTGAACGTGTTTTTTTGTTACAAAAGAAACAATTCATGTTCACTAATCCCGGAGGAGGGTTCCAGGAAAGTACCCTTACGGATTCCAGGCGGGTGCCTTTATAAACCATTGCTAGTTACTGCACTGCCACAGCCATGCTTACAGCCCCTGAGCCCCTCAGAACCTTGGGGCCCCTCACAAGCTTGGGGCCCGGTACAGGTGTCCCCTTTGACCCCCCCTGTCGCCTGCCCTGTTCACATTGCACTTTTAAAACGGTATATTGCCGTTTTTTTCCTATTTTAAAACGTTTAAGGCTGCAATGTGAAAGTGCCAAAGTTGATTTACCGGTTAAAGATAACCGGTATTTCAACACGGTTAAAAAGCAGAGTCCTACACGTTTTAAAGCCGTTTTTTAGGCAGTGTGAATGGCTCTATTTCAATGGCTTGAAACGTGTGCCTTGGGGGTTAAACGGGTTGAATTTTGAATGGTATTAAATGATTTTTAAAATGGTTTTCACCTGCAATGTGAAAGGTCTCAAGTCTCAGACCCGTTTTAAAGTCCCATTTAAGAATACCGTGTCATTACCCATTTCTGCAATGTGAAAGCAGTATTAGAGAATCTGGCCCTGAGTGTGGTTCAAAAGGGGTTAACACTTTATTCATGCAGTATTGGACAACCTGCGCCTTCAAAACAATAAGTCATGCACAATGACAGTCAAATAATTCACCACTTGCCTGGCTAACTACGACTGTCAGGAGTCGCTACATTCTCTGGCTCTAGCAGACAGCTTTAAACAACTAATCTAGGCTTCACATTCACTGGCCTGAAACTTTTTGGCATATTATTTGCATAAATCAAAACAACACATATCTTCACTAGTATATCACTAAAGGTAAACTGGACTAATTAAGGCCTAGACCACTGTAAACATATAAGTATTCCTACTGCATAGATGACAGCAAATAGTTAAATGTTCAATGTTATTGCATAGACCACAGTAAACATAAGTATTATTCTTACAATACAAAAAGGATGACCACAGGCGCTGTATCCCCTTTAATATAAACCAATTTGTTATTTGGTACACCAACTCCATAATGCCGGAAGCTCTTCTGTCTGATGGTATATGATAGGACACAGTTGACTGACCTTTAACTAGTGCCCTATGTGCACATAAAGGTATCTTTCGATCTTCTACGTCAGTGGTTCCCAACCCTGGTCCTCAAGTACCCCCAACAGTACATGTTTTCCAGGTCACCCGGCAGGTGCACTCATTATTCAGGCACATTTTAAAAGATCCACAAGTGGAGCTAATTATAGCACTTGTGATTCTGTGTGGAGATCTTCAAAACATGCACTGTTGGGGGGTACTTGAGGACCAGGGTTGGGAACCACTGTTCTACGTGATAATGTACAGCTGACCAGATCTTCTCACAAGGTAACCATAAAAATGATAACTCACCAAGGGTCAGTGCCCTATGTGCATCAAAAGGTTTCTTTTCACTCAGACCTTCTCCAATAAATGCATCAGGCAGTCGACTCCAGCTCACCATACAAAACATTTTATTTCCACAGATGATGAACAGCAACAATAAAATCCCAATAAAATCAAAATCCAAAAATGGATAAAAAAGGGAGGGACACTGGGGTCCTATGGTTAGTTAGGGTACCCTTCTTTCCAGATAGAAGGGCTCCCCAAATAGGACAAAAGATGATATAAAGTCCAAGTTGCCAACAGGTTCCCAGGTTGTCCACTTTTTCAAGGTGTAAATGCTGAATGCTCCTCACCGGTTTATATACCGGTTCACAGTGGTTTACTATGAGGTCACTCACAAAACATGGAAAATCCTACATTTCCCTAATTTTAAACAATAGTCTAAAATTAATGCAATCCTAAAAACAACAATTGTATATGTTATGATACATGTAAAGTGTGTTCTGCTTATCTAAATATATCATATATGGCCCATATACACATACATTTAAATTCAATCCAGTTCCCATATTTTTCGGGTCACCAGTGTGTGCACTCGACATACGTGTACTTCTGGATCTTAAATGCCTTGCCGGAAGTGCGTCATTTTGTCTCCTGCTCATGGAACGCAAATACTTCTGGTAATTTGAACCGCACATCCCTGTTCTCTTAGATAGAGTGGACACTTTGTGCATATGGTTCCCTTGTTGAAGTAGATGGTATTATCGGAGGGCATCTCCATTGCGATATGGTGCAAAATAGACATACAGACAAAAAAGAAAAAGAGTAATTAAGCCAACAGTCGGCATGTACAGACATTGAAACATAAGCATGCGAGGGGCGGCGGTATGCGTCCTCCTACCTTTTCATACCCCCACTATCCACGTCGGCGTGGAGTTGATTTTATATAGTGTGGCGAGCCCCGCGAGGGGACGCGCATTACTTCACATGTATTCCGCGTCCCCTCGCGGGGCTCGCTGCGCTCACCACGCTTCGGGCTCGCTGCGCTCGCCACACTATATAGAATTAACTCCAATCTGACGTGGATAGTGAGGGTATGTAAGGTCGGAGACGTGTACCGCCACCCCCGCGGGCTCGCTGCGCTTGCCACGCTTCAGGTTTGCGTTTATCGTGGCGTTGCGTTGCGTTAACAATGGGGGGGGGGGGGGCATTTAACCTAATAATTAACCATCATGGTAGGTATACAATGAAAAATCGGGTCTGGGGGCCACTTAACATTGGGTCGGTCGCATCACATCACATGCCATTGTAAACACACATTGTAAACACACAAAAACATATTAAAAAAAAAACAGACAACTTCTAAATGTACATAAACTTTTATTTTTAACAAAATAATAAGAAATTTAAATTTTTTTTTTAAATAAGGCCCTCCAGCTGTACAAACAGGATGGTGAGGTAGAGGAGGGTCAGCTTAATTTTCGGCCAACGTGTGGGCCAACTCATCCTGGTGCTGTTGATTGTCTGTGGTGAAGGGAAAAAATGGATTACAATCATGTTATAATATACACAAATGATTCACCCCTGTCTGTCTAACCCTCCCCTTTAGAATGTAAGCTCTCACAAGCAGGGCCCTCTCTCCTCATGTGCCTTTCTTAGAATATATAAACCACTGCCACCCTGATGATTGCTTCAGTGTCCTGTCCCCTGATGCAACTATCCATATTAACCATGTACTTGTCCTAAACTGTCTTGTACTGTAATTTGTTATGTGTTTTTGATTATAACTATGCTCTGTAAAGCGCTGCATAATTTGTGTGCGCTATATAAGAAACTGTTAATAAATAAATAAATAAATAATTGTTGTATTTTAAAAGAAGAAGAAGTTGTGAGTTAACTGTGAAGGCCAATCACATTTTTAAACAACATTGAAGATGATTTATCACATCGTTCTGTTTACGAAGCATTAAATATATTTTGCACATTTCATTTAATCCTAAACAAACAATAATTAATTAATTCATTAAAAAATGGGTATTATTACAACAAATATTTATATTTTTAAAAATAAAAATTTCTATTAGTAAGCCCACACTACTTTGTCTTTTGAAATCGTCACATACTGTTTAAATTCAGTATGCAGACTTACAGTCAAATATGGCACTTTACAATATATGTACAAACTTCTCCGTTATTAACTTGGATCTATTTATCCATATTGCTGCTAACCGTCTATATTCTATTAATTGGAGCTAATTGGGTAGGTACACGGGATTGGTCAGAGAGAGAATTTAAACAGACACAATCCCCTAGTACACCCACTGATGAAGCAGCAGCGAAACGGTCCGTCTGGAAACGAGTGACTACACTCGTCTCACTCCTGCCGATCACGGCAGTGACTGGTAACAAGTGACTACACTTGAACGCTCCTGCCGATTGCGGCAGCAACTTGCATCAGCAAAAATATCAACTTACAAGGTAGACAGAATTTTGACTTATATAACTCGCTCGCAGAGTCAATTTCCATATACTCTGCTGTCTCTAACTGGGATCCTGCGGCTGCCCGCAGAGCTAACTTCCGTATACCCTGCTGTCTCTAACTGCGGTCCGATGGTTAAAGGACATCTGCCGGCAACTTTCAAAGCGGCTGCCTCTCCTATGTCTTAGGGGATAGCACCGTAGCGAGGGCATATATTTGACATATCTCTGGCTTTCCACACCGCGGTCCCTGAGGCTCTACAACACCGCCCGATATTCTCAGGTTACTAGAGAGACATTTGCACCCTCTCTGCAGAAAAACACTTTTTTGCAACTCCGTGGTTTCATTTAAATGCGTTCCTGTGAATAGTGGACTACAACTTTGTGTATAATCTTTATACAAAGGAACATCTACAGGCAGCGGGCTATCTATTACAGCACAGAGACCCCAGAAAAACGGAAACATTTTGGTTTACAAGAGAAAGTTTCCTTGCGACTATTACTTGCAAAATCACTGCTTACAAGAGAAAATATCCCTGCGATTACTAACTTGGAGAACTACATCTCACAGGAAACAAAGGTAACCAAGGTGACCCACATTTCTTGACCGATATATTAAAGGTCATCACTTACCCTTTTTTTCTGGTATTAGAACCTAACTATACTAGGGCCGCTCATTCCCTACCTCTGCCCGTTGGCAAGTGGGGGAAAGCAGCGCTCTTCCTTAGGGGAGTTCGGTACACCTATCCTATACACCTTACTTCTAGGATACACCCGTCCAGACTATCTGCCAAACAGTTCCCTGCACTGGACTTTGTCTATCAGGGGATTGTGTGTCAAGACTCTGGGCAGGAAACATCCCCTAAACTCCACCTAGGCATTCATATCACTACCACCCGCTCACTTGCCTAGAAGTAAACGGTGCCCGGCAAGAAGCAGCGGTGAGTAAGGTATAGTGGAGATTTCACTTCTTTTCTGATCTCTGTTGGGTCACCGCGGCTAATCAACATTACCCTTGAAATTTTTACTATCAAATTGGGTCTGTTATTATTATTAGCCAGCAAGTATATTTGATTATCTTATTCCTAACATTGTGTGAGCCAGCAAGTATATTTGATTATCTTATTCCTAACATTGTGTGCAAATACGATAAAAATAATAATTTTTTCTGTCTCCTTATGAAAATAGAGTAAGTTCCTACTGGTGTAGAATAATTGTCAGTAACTTACGAGTAAGTTGATAAAATTGTCTCACCACTATATCTATTTGTAGAAAAACTACATCTATTTTTGATACAATAGATACAAGCTATATAATACACATGTTAATTAATGGTCATACTATTAATCTTGCCAACAGATTGTTTCACCCTCCGCAGGCTCTATTATGAGAGATGGTCACAAGCAATCTCACTTGTTAGACTCAGTCAATTGCGGCAGGGATTGAAAATCGTATATTACTATTGTATCCTCTACACACTATATGATGTGGTGTTTTATACTTTGAATATTTTTCGTGTGCTGTCAATTCCTGAGTGACATTATATATAAGAAAAGTCACACATTTAGAAAGGTTCAACAGTACTATCTATATATGCATGTTCTGTGTTGTGTTGTCTGTCTTGTAGTTTTGTGACATATCTTTCTTCTTATATAAGAATATTAAAAGTTAAGTTTTATACTAAAAAATAAGCGTGCCCCCAAAAAGAGAGAGTACTTTTTCTTTCCCTTTCTAGTCTAACCAATAATTACTCTCTGGGGAGCACCTCCACTACAGTGATACCTATACCATAGTCATAATTCATCAGTACAGTGGATCATAATGATAATTTTGTACATGTTTGCTTTTTACTAAATTTGCTACCTGTGCGGCAGTAATCTTCCACCTTTCCCCTTTTTCCCTTTACGAATATACGTAACTACTGAGTCATCTCAGTCTCTACTGCCACTTTTTTCGCACGGTAAGCAATTGGTCCGTTTCTTCTCGGATCATTCCATATACAAAAAACTACATACCTACACACAACCGTATTGAGTATGACATTTAGCCTAAGGAAGGAGCTATCTGCTAAACGTAACTTTAATGACGACCTGAGTAACATCTTCCCGCAAACACTCACAGACAGACAAGACACTGGAAGTTGGGAGGATGATCTCCGGCAATTAAATCTGTCACTTCAGAGACAAACCAGGATCAAGTGGGAAATCACCACATTGGATAACTATTTGAAACAAAAAATTGTACCACGTGGTCTCCGACCAAAAGTGTTTCCTACTTTTGAACTGGCAACGGAAGCCTTGAAAACGGAATGGGAAAATGCATTACTCAAGTGCTCCCACGAATTAATGGGCATTCTGAGTAAACACAATATGCTTATTATGAGTGACTGCGAAAAGGACATTGAAAACTTAGGTACAAAACTAGAGGAATGGGAGAAAGATTCTCACTTCCAAAAGTCTTTTGAGAAATACAAAGAGGACTTGCTTACTTATGAAAACACTCTGATTGAGAGAAAGAAAAATAAATTCCTGAGGGATAAGAGGGATTTCTCAAGTGGAAATATCTTTAAGTGGAACCAGACGAACAGAACATCAAAAAATCATAGGTATAGATCAGGTTACAGTTCATCCGACACTGATCAATCGGAAACAGAGGAGCCCACCACAGTCACACAAAGATCCACGGTACCTTTTTTAGACGAAGGTGGGGACACGAGAGGATACCACAGGAACAGCAAAAGAGGAGGAGGGTACGGAGGGGGCAGAAGAAGACAAAGAGACCCAAGAACATGGGATACCCCCCAACCCCAAAGACAATCCCCTCGGTTCAACCGGAAATACTAAAAGAAGGTAGCTTAAGAGTCATCAACCTATCCACAAGGGAACTTACACCTACCCAAACCACAATTTTGAGCAAGGGCCTCTCGTTCTCTCCCAATCACAACTTTGATCGTTTCAGCTGGGAAAAAGATCTCCAACTGTTTGGTCGAAAAATCCTCTTAAAGAAATACTTCAGTCCCAAAGAACCATCACCCATCCTAGGGATACCACAGTCTACTGAACGAGATATCCAGGATAGACAAACATCTACACCCTCAGACTTTCTAACCTCAGAAGATGCTCAGGCATTACAAATACTGGAAGAACTTATGGTAGAAACCAACATGACAGAAGATCCCAGCACCTCCAGAAAAATTCTTAAAAAAAAGAGTACATTCATGCCTACAACCAACATATGTCCAGAGGTGAAAATATTCTTGGAAATGATTTCAAAAGACATGGACCATCTATATGTTAAACAACAGGCCACTAACAGAGGACATGACAATCTCACTATGGAAGAACGACTCACTATAACAGAGATGAGCAAATGGGAGGATGTTCTTATTAAATCATCCGACAAGGGAGGTAACATTGTCATTTGGCCAAAGGACCAGTACATAACAGAAGCCAACAGGCAACTGTTAGATCAAAGATGTTACCGACAGCTAATGTTTAATCCCACAGACAACTTCAGGTTAATTTACAACAGGATCATCGATGAGGCCAGAAAATCGGGTACAATAACCAAGGATGAACATCTATTCCTAAAAGTAGAACACCCCAAGGTACCTACATATTACATGTTACCCAAGGTACACAAATGTCTGCAGACACCCCCAGGGAGACCTATAGTGTCTGGGATAGGTGGTCTTTCTGAACAGGCCAGCATTTTCTGTGACTCTCACTTAAGACATCATGTTCTGGCACTATCATCGTATGTACAGGACACAAGTGATGTCCTTAGAAAAATTAATGATGTGGAGCTGAGTAGTGACCAATATCTAGTTACGCTAGATGTTGAGTCACTTTACACCAGCATTGACCACAGACAAGGGCTAGCAGCAATACAATACTTCTTACAAACTGAAGGTATGGACGATTTTAAGAACTTCTTGCTGACACTTCTGGAGTTTATACTTAACAAAAATTATTTCACATTTAATGATAAGTTTTTTCTCCAGACCCGAGGGACAGCGATGGGCGCGGCATGTGCGCCCACGTATGCCAACCTGTTCCTCGGGTGGTGGGAGAGGGAACACGTGTTCAATGAAACAAATGAGAGACTAACCGACCATGTCATCAGTTGGATAAGGTATATTGATGATATACTGATGATATGGCAAGGAGAAGAGAAGGAACTGATGGAATTCATCAACATGCTTAATGACAACAGTCTGAATCTCAGACTCACTTATAACATCAGCAAAGATGAAGCTACCTTTCTCGACCTACACATATATAGCTCCAGTACTGGTTATCTACACACGGAGCTCTATAGAAAGGAAACCTCCACCAATAGTCTTCTGCATGAACAAAGTGCACATTTCCCTCCAACCATTCGCAATCTCCCCAAAGGGGAATTCCTCAGGTTAAGGAGGAATTGCACTACAAGAGAAACGTTCTTAGCAAAAAGCTCAGAACTCACTATTCGACTCCAAGAAAGAGGCTACAGCAAACGACAAATTAAAAAAGCGCAACATCTGGCCCTTAAAACCAAGAGAGAAGATCTCATTTTCCCAAAAGAGAAACCATCTGAAGAGGAATCAGTCGTCCGCTTTGTCACAGACTTTTGCTCCGAATGGAGGGATCTCCAAGAAATTGTTGTTAAACATTGGCCAATTTTACTCAACGATCAAGATCTTAAAAAAGTACTACCCAAGAAACCTTCCTTTAGTTGGAGGAGAGCAAGGAATCTTAAAGATAGACTAGTCCAGAGTCACTTTTCTAGGACATTAAGACGAGAACCAAAAATAAGAGGAACATACCCGTGCAACAACTGCAAAGCATGTGAGTTCATTTGCAAAACAGATACGGTGAAAAACCGATATGGCAAGAATCTGATAATTAAACAGTTCATGAGCTGCAGCACATTGGGTGTTGTGTACTGCCTGGAATGTCCATGCAGACTTAAATACATTGGCATGACAACTAGAGCATTTAAACAGCGAATATTAGAGCATGCAGGGAATAACAGAAATGCCAGGACAGATCAAACCAAAATGAGGAAACTCACATCAGTTGCACGCCATTTTCTGACATACCATCAAGGGACATCGGTTGGTCTCAAAGCATTTGGCTTACAACATGTGAGACTAGGCATAAGAGGAGGTGACCTCACAAGAGAATTATTGAAACAAGAATGCAAGTGGATCTTCCAACTGAACACAGTGAGCCCACAAGGACTCAATGAATATACTAACTATAGCTCCTTCCTAGGGTAAAAACTTATATTCCCAACAAACCTTTCTGGGGATATTATCACCATATTTAGGATACTCTTTACCCAATTAATTTCCCCCCCCCCCTTATTTCCCCCCCCCCCCCCATTTAATGTATTACAAAATTGAACACAGTTACTAGGCTACTATCTGTTTAGCTATAATTGTACATTTGTATAATATCTTATATATAACTCTCATGTTAACCATAGCACTAACATATAGTTAATAAATGTGCTATAGAATATCTATTGTCCCATAGACAAATTACCATTCCCGTGTACTGTCCAAAAAACTCTAATTATATTTATTTATAAATAAAAAACATTTATATACAGCTGAAATCAGCTTAAAAACTAATCAGCTGCAGCAATAGGACTAACAACTAAGTTAACAACAATATGCTTCTAAAGTAAAGTTATACATCTTACATAGAGAAGAACATACAAGTGTACATATTAAGACAGGACAACATCAACCATAATTAAATATATATTTCTCATAACGATAATTTGTGAAATACACTCATTAATTATCGGATACATCACATAATCATCACAGTCATAAGTTACCTAGTCTTGCTATATAATTATTTCACATATTTATCATTAATATCTCTATCATTTATATTTCATATATTTTTTTATCTTTTTATAGATATAAATTTTCTATATATATTAATAAATTTTGTTGCGCACGTTTTTTTGCACGTTTTTTTGCACTTTTCACTATTTATAATTAGCACTTAATTGTCACACTTTTTTTCCCCTTCTTTGGTTATATATATAACAAAATATATTATTTTGTCCTTATCTACACTCTTCCTATAAAATAGAGTGTCAAACGCAACTTTCTAGTTCAGCTTGTCACTAACACCTATACAATTTGCCCCATGTCCTTTGTACCATTGCCCCATGCACCATTTACACGTGGCCCATACACACTATCCAATTTATATTATTCTCCTTTCACGATCTCCCTCTATTTATTTTTTACCAATTTATCACATCGTTCTGTTTACGAAGCATTAAATATATTTTGCACATTTCATTTAATCCTAAACAAACAATAATTAATTAATTCATTAAAAAATGGGTATTATTACAACAAATATTTATATTTTTAAAAATAAAAATTTCTATTAGTAAGCCCACACTACTTTGTCTTTTGAAATCGTCACATACTGTTTAAATTCAGTATGCAGACTTACAGTCAAATATGGCACTTTACAATATATGTACAAACTTCTCCGTTATTAACTTGGATCTATTTATCCATATTGCTGCTAACCGTCTATATTATATTAATTGGAGCTAATTGGGTAGGTACACGGGATTGGTCAGAGAGAGAATTTAAACAGACACAATCCCCTAGTACACCCACTGATGAAGCAGCAGCGAAACGGTCCGTCTGGAAACGAGTGACTACACTCGTCTCACTCCTGCCGATCACGGCAGTGACTGGTAACAAGTGACTACACTTGAACGCTCCTGCCGATTGCGGCAGCAACTTGCATCAGCAAAAATATCAACTTACAAGGTAGACAGAATTTTGACTTATATAACTCGCTCGCAGAGTCAATTTCCATATACTCTGCTGTCTCTAACTGGGATCCTGCGGCTGCCCGCAGAGCTAACTTCCGTATACCCTGCTGTCTCTAACTGCGGTCCGATGGTTAAAGGACATCTGCCGGCAACTTTCAAAGCGGCTGCCTCTCCTATGTCTTAGGGGATAGCACCGTAGCGAGGGCATATATTTGACATATCTCTGGCTTTCCACACCGCGGTCCCTGAGGCTCTACAACACCGCCCGATATTCTCAGGTTACTAGAGAGACATTTGCACCCTCTCTGCAGAAAAACACTTTTTTGCAACTCCGTGGTTTCATTTAAATGCGTTCCTGTGAATAGTGGACTACAACTTTGTGTATAATCTTTATACAAAGGAACATCTACAGGCAGCGGGCTATCTATTACAGCACAGAGACCCCAGAAAAACGGAAACATTTTGGTTTACAAGAGAAAGTTTCCTTGCGACTATTACTTGCAAAATCACTGCTTACAAGAGAAAATATCCCTGCGATTACTAACTTGGAGAACTACATCTCACAGGAAATAAAGGTAACCAAGGTGACCCACATTTCTTGACCGATATATTAAAGGTCATCACTTACCCTTTTTTTCTGGTATTAGAACCTAACTATACTAGGGCCGCTCATTCCCTACCTCTGCCCGTTGGCAAGTGGGGGAAAGCAGCGCTCTTCCTTAGGGGAGTTCGGTACACCTATCCTATACACCTTACTTCTAGGATACACCCGTCCAGACTATCTGCCAAACAGTTCCCTGCACTGGACTTTGTCTATCAGGGGATTGTGTGTCAAGACTCTGGGCAGGAAACATCCCCTAAACTCCACCTAGGCATTCATATCACTACCACCCGCTCACTTGCCTAGAAGTAAACGGTGCCCGGCAAGAAGCAGCGGTGAGTAAGGTATAGTGGAGATTTCACTTCTTTTCTGATCTCTGTTGGGTCACCGCGGCTAATCAACATTACCCTTGAAATTTTTACTATCAAATTGGGTCTGTTATTATTATTAGCCAGCAAGTATATTTGATTATCTTATTCCTAACATTGTGTGAGCCAGCAAGTATATTTGATTATCTTATTCCTAACATTGTGTGCAAATACGATAAAAATAATAATTTTTTCTGTCTCCTTATGAAAATAGAGTAAGTTCCTACTGGTGTAGAATAATTGTCAGTAACTTACGAGTAAGTTGATAAAATTGTCTCACCACTATATCTATTTGTAGAAAAACTACATCTATTTTTGATACAATAGATACAAGCTATATAATACACATGTTAATTAATGGTCATACTATTAATCTTGCCAACAGATTGTTTCACCCTCCGCAGGCTCTATTATGAGAGATGGTCACAAGCAATCTCACTTGTTAGACTCAGTCAATTGCGGCAGGGATTGAAAATCGTATATTACTATTGTATCCTCTACACACTATATGATGTGGTGTTTTATACTTTGAATATTTTTCGTGTGCTGTCAATTCCTGAGTGACATTATATATAAGAAAAGTCACACATTTAGAAAGGTTCAACAGTACTATCTATATATGCATGTTCTGTGTTGTGTTGTCTGTCTTGTAGTTTTGTGACATATCTTTCTTCTTATATAAGAATATTAAAAGTTAAGTTTTATACTAAAAAATAAGCGTGCCCCCAAAAAGAGAGAGTACTTTTTCTTTCCCTTTCTAGTATAACATTGAAGATGGGCCTGCTGTGAACATGGTACAAACTACTATGATGTTTACACACACACATACATATGACATTACATCAAATAAGTAACTTCCTCCTTCTTGGATGGATGTATGCTGCATCACAATTGGGAGGTTTCTGCTGGGGGAATCACTTCAAACCTCAGAATTAACCTGTGCAGTTTAACGGTAATTACATTGTTGAGGCTTAACCACTCCTTAATTATCAAATGGTAGGACATTGCTGTAAAAATCATGGGCCTACATCTGTTTTAGAAAAACATGCCTCAGCATGTCCTGACACAGTATTAACAAGCCAATATATAAATGTTTGTTGCACATCATGCTGGGAAGTGTAGTTACACAACAGCTGGGCCCACATGACTTCCACACCACTACTCTCAGATATGTCATTGGATGTAATGCAGGGTTGCCGACTTTAAAGGCCCCCATACACTATACGATTTGGGCACGATTTCACCCGATTCGGATGAATCGGGCCATGAAATCGGGCCAAATCGCATGTTTTGACATCCCCTCCGATCCGATGTGCGGTCCCGTGCACATCGGATCGGAGTCGGGCAGTCGGACCGGCTGTACATAAGATTTCCTAAATCTTATGTGCAGCCTCCGGGCGGGGGACGCCAGAGCCGGGCAGGGGGAGAGCCGGGCAGAGTCAGTGGCAGCAGATGCTGGGATGGGGGGGGGGCGCAGAGAGCCGGGCTGGTGACACAGGCAGTGTGCGGGGGTGGATGCCGGTGAACTGACGAGGGAGCTGGGCGCAGGAGGACTGGCGACAACTCTGCATCTGCAAGGAAAAAAAAAACCATTACAAATGAATGGGCAGCCAGTGATTGGCTGAGAGAGCTCTCAGCCAATCAGCAATTGGCTGAGAGAGCTCTCAGCCAATCACTGGCTTCCCATTCATTTGTATTTTTTTTTCCCTGGCTTGCAGTGCAGAGTGAGTGAGTCCCCGATCCTCCTGCCCAGTTCCCTCGTCTGTTTACCGGCGTCCACCCCCGCACACTGCCTGTGTCACCAGCCCGGCTCTCCAACGCCCCCCCGCCCGCTGCCTATTTGACAGCTTAGTATGCCCGGCCCCTCGCCCGCTGATTCTGCCCGCCTCTCCCCCTGCAGCTCCCCGGGAGTTTCATATGATAAATCGCAGGCCCCTCCGTAGCATGCGAGTGTATGTGTACGCTTACCAATGATTTTTCCATCCTCCAGTTTGAAAAATAAGTCTACATTTACTTTTCAGATAGCCGCTTTCCACAGAAATGGGGGCGGGAGCTGATGTCATGTGACATCAGGCGCCCACCCCAAGCAGGCATGGACAGGTTTTTCTGTGGGCACACCATTATAATGATGGGACTACACCAGCACCCCATCCCCCCTGTTTGAAAGAACACTGTGGCGAGTGTGAAAATTGCCAAAGGCGTCGCACCAGGGGTTTGCACTTGTTCTTATTCGCGTATGTGCAATCTCTTCTATTCGGAGCCAGGCTACAGACAGCTTGTTGATGATGTTGTATGGGCGTAGCAGGATTAACAACAGGATTGCTGGGAGTTACCACAGACTGAAGGCCCCACACACATAGCTACATTACCATACACCACTATTATGGGGGCCCTCTGGCATAATCGGACTGGACAGAAAGTGTAGCATAATGTGAACTTGGGGCACTAAGTATTTGTCATGCTGGGAATATTTGCACATAATATTTTTTAATAACATCATCCGCATATCTCCCAACACCTCAAGTAGCTATTTTGGCTTTATGACTATGGGGGTTATTTTGATTCACTCTTTCTGACAAGTTCCTTCTTAGATGGACAAAACCATGTGCACTGCAGGGGGGCAGATGTTAATTGTGCAGAGAGAGTTAGATTTGGGTGGGGTTTTTCTTCAAAGTGAGATCTATATTGCGGTGTAAAAATAAAGCAGTCAGTATTTTCCCTGCACAGAAACAAAATAACTCACCCAAATCTAATTCTCTCTGCACATGTTACATCTGCCCCCCTGCAGTGCACATGGTTTTGTGCAACTAAGAAGGAATTTGTCAGAAAAAAGTGAACCAAAATAACCCCCTATGTGACAGATTTAACTGATGACAGTTTCATGAATAGTCCTACTAAAGTTTTTTAGGTATAAAGACTATATTTTAACTAAGTCATATTTCATTTCAAGTACTAGAAGATATAGCATTATTTATTATCAAAGTAAATTTTGGGAACACAGCGCTCTCAAAGAATATAGGAAAATGATTTATACCCTTTTTGTGAAACAAAGAGTTAGTAGATTACATCTTAAAAAGTTGTATGGAACATTTGTTAAATTGTGCTACAGTATGTGCTTTTTTATGTAGGAAACTGATAGAACCCACGCTCCAAATACATATCTTTGTATAATCACTGTTAATTTAAATTCAAATGGTGTAGAACTACTGTTTAAACAGTTTTTTCCTTAGTCTGGCCATGAGTAAGCATCTCTGTCCTGCCTTGGCTGTATAAACTGTTTCAGTTGAAAAACTGCATGTGAAGGGTGAAGAGTAGACTAACATGAAATTGTAGTAGACAAAAATATATCTTAAAAGAGCAAATAACTGTTGGAATTCCATTTAAAGCTACTCCTCTTACTACCAACTTCGGCTCAACACGTGCACGTTGCTGGAAAGTTGGCGGAATAGTAGGCATGACACAATGCTGCAGGCCATCTGACACCAGGACCATCTACTTTTTTCATGTATGTGGGTGGCTTGAGACACCTAGTGGCTGGCTTAGGAAAATTGGCCACTTCAGGGCATTCGGGAGCACAAGATTTTCTGAAGCCTAATGCTGCTTTCCCACTGCCTACACGGGTAATGACCCGTTTTTTTAAAACGGGTCTTTAAACGGGTAAGAGCCATAAAGACCCTTTCCCACTGCAGCTTTTAAACGGTAAATTACCGTTTAAAAGCTGTTTTTGTCACATTCACACTTACCCGTCTAAAAACCCGTTTAAGCAGTGTAAAGATGGGGGGGGATTAAAAAAAAAAAAAAAACGGCGTGGGGTCCCCCCCACTGCTGTAACCAGCACCAGGCTGAAAGAGCTGGTAATAAAAAATCAGGAAACCCGGCAAATAGGGGTTCCCTGATTTTTTACAACCAGCCCAGGCTCCAGGTCCGGGGCTGGTTCCCAAAATACGGGGGACAAAATGACTAGGAGTCCCCCGTATTTTAAGAACCAGCCCCAGGCCAAACCAGCCAGCAGGGTAATGCCACAGCCGGGGGACACTTATTATATAAGTTCCCTCGGCCAAAGCATTAACCCTACCGACCAGTCAGCCTGGCCAGGGGCCCTGGGGGAGTGGGGACCCCCCCAATGAAGGGGTCCCCCCCCTCCAGGACTTACCTGACCAGGCTGAAGCCTGGTGCTGTCCCCGATGCCCCTGGGCGGTGGGCATCGGGCTGATGGAATGGTGTAAAAAATAGAATAAAAACTATTGTCTTTTACTGGTGAACTATGAGTCCCAGCAAGCCTCCCCCGCAAGCTGGGACTTGGAGAACCACAAGTCCCAGCCTGCGGGGCATTAAAGGGCCCGCTGGGTCTTGTAGTTCCACAGTAAAAGAAATAGTACAATAAACACACTGACACACGTGAAAAATAAAAGTTTAATACATACATAACACATACATACGGATACTTACCTATCTTGAGCCCGTAGGTAGCCCTGGTCCTGATGTCCTGGTCTGTGTCGGCATCTGTATCCATGTCGGCATCCCTGTCGGCGTCGGCGGTCCGGAGTCCAAAGAAATCCATGTGGGAAGCTGTGGAAGGAAACCATACTCACCTGTCCCAGCACGACGTAGTCCAGGTAAGGGTCTTTGCAAAAAAACAAACCGAGAACGCGAAACCAGCCCGGACAGAGGGAGCCGCACGGTGTTTGTGTACATCGTGCGGCTCCGCCTCCCGAATGCCGCTATTGGCCACCTTGCGGCCTAGCGGCTCCTGATTGGCCGCTAGGCCGCAAGGTGGCCAATAGCGGCATTCGGGGGCGGAGCCGCACGATGTAAACAAACACTGTGCGGCTCTCTGCTGTCTGGGCTGGTTTCGCGTTCTCGGTTTGTTTTTTTTGCAAAGACCCTTACCTGGACTACGTCGCGCTGGGACAGGTGAGTATGGTTTCCTTCCATAGGTTCCCACATGGATTTCTTCGGACTCCGGACCGCCGTCGCCGACAGGGATGCCGACATGGATACAGACGCCGACACGGACCAGGACATCAGGACCAGGGCTACCTACGGGCTCAAGATAGGTAAGTATCAGTATGTATGTGTTATGTATGTATTAAACTTTTATTTTTCACGTGTGTCAGTGTGTTTATTGTACTATTTCTTTTACTGTGGAACTACAAGACCCAGCGGGCCCGTTAATGCCCCGCAGGCTGGGACTTGTGGTTCTCCAAGTCCCAGCTGCGGGGGAGGCTTGCTGGGACTCATAGTTCACCAGTAAAAGACAATAGTTTTTATTCTATTTTTTACACCATTCCATCAGCCCGATGCCCACCGCCCAGGGGCATCGGGGACAGCACCAGGCTTCAGCCTGGTCAGGTAAGTCCTGGAGGGGGGGACCCCTTCATTGGGGGGGTCCCCACTCCCCCAGGGCCCCTGGCCAGGCTGACTGGTCGGTAGGGTTAATGCTTTGGCCGCGGGAACTTATATAATAAGTGTCCCCCGGCTGTGGCATTACCCTGCTGGCTGGTTGTGCCTGGGGCTGGTTCTTAAAATACGGGGGACCCCTAGTCATTTTGTCCCCCGTATTTTGGGAACCAGCCCCGGACCTGGAGCCTGGGGCTGGTTGTAAAAAATCAGGGAACCCCTATTTGCCGGGTTTCCTGATTTTTTTAATACCAGCCCCGGCTCCTTCAGCCTGGTGCTGGTTACGGCAGTGGGGGGGGACCCCATGCCGTTTTTTTTTTTAACGGGTAAAGGGCTACCCCTTTCCCACTGCCGAAAAACGGCTCTTACACTGTAAAAACACTGCTTTTTACCCGGTTAACAAATACCGGTATTTGTTACCCGTGTAAAGCAACCTGGAGCTTTCCCACTGCAGCTCTAGCCGTTTAAAAAGGCTAAAAAAAATGCATTTTACCGTGTAAAGCCTGCAGTGGGAAAGGGGCATAACATATGTTGTGGGAGGGTAGCCAAGTAAGCTCCCCTTCTCTCCAGACTTAGCCATAAACTGCACCCTTAGATCTGTCCCACATGACACATCCTATAACTTTAACTGTGTATACAGTAGGTTGTGATTTTACTTTTTATTTTATATAGGGCCTATTTACCATGTTATTGGTCCCTTTAAATCAACATTTGAATACCTTATATCATTTATATGATTTGGGCCATTTTGACCCGAATTTAACACATCAAGCCAGTGAAAAGTGTTGAAATTGTATGTACCTAACCTCCAATTCCGATCCGATTCACAGTCCTGTGCGGGTCATCCGGAGATCACAAGTGCTGCACATAAGATTTATTGGATCCGGAAGCACTTGCTGGGGTGCATACGATAAATTGAATGCTAAAGGACTGTATACGATATATCAAATGCAGTCCTGACCCTGGGAAGCCCGGTGACTCCCGCCAGGCTGCATGTGATACCTTGGATCATAGGCGGATTTAGGTGGTCATTCTGGATGATTCGTTCAGATGCCCCGGGGGGGGAGGGGGGGGCAAATTAGGTAGTTACGCCACTGCATGGTCGACATGAGTTTTTCATGTTTTTATGGCTGGCTGTGCTCACTATGCTTTGGGCATGGTGCCTTGCTACACTATTATAATCTAGTTCTGTGTCCACTTGGGTAATAAAGTATGAACCAAGTTGACCTGCATCCAAAAAACGTGAAAAACCCATGTCGACCATGCTTCCGTTATTCTGACTATGAATACTAGACGCGGTCAACTATCTTTAGTTGGTCTAACTAGATGGGTTTGACTAAGCATGGTCGACCATAACATGGTCGATCTAGACTTGGTAAATCCGACCTGTGTCACATTTCGAGTAACCTGGCTGCCTGCATACAGTGAATGAAACCATTTTGTATGTCCATTTGGTACTTATGTAGTATCTGGGCGTCCGATTTTGTGATTGTATGCCTTACCTTAAGGCATACAATCAGATGCGATGCGATGCGATTCGATGCGATTTTGCATAGGATTCAATGTTAAGAATGTCCTGATCATTTCCCCACTATCCAAGTGGGCATAGAGTTGATTTTATATAGCGTGGCGAGCGCAGCGAGCCACCGAGCCTGAAGCGTGGCGAGCGAACGCATATTTCTTAAAAAGTATTCTGTGTCCCCTCGCGGGGCTCGCTACGCTCGCCACGCTTCGGGCTCGGTGGCTCGCTACGCTCGCCACAGGTTTATATCCAACTCCATGCCCACTTGGATAGTGGGGAAAGGAAAAGGACCCCTTTTTCCCATTGAATTCTATGTTAAAATGGACTCAGACCATTTTAACATTGAATCCTATGGAAAAATCTTGACCATCGCATCGCATACGATTTGGTCGCATGCGATGCGATGCGATCCGATTTCTAAATCGGACGCCCAGATACTACATAAGTACCGTCCATTTTTACCAGAACAACATTTATTAAGAACATCAGAGACTTTGGGGTGTGGGCAGGTCCCTGTAATGTCATGATGCGCAATGCTCCTCTGGGAACATTTTAGATGGCCAGGATATCGTTATGTGGCGTGTGGCAGACATTTTCCAGTGATTTTTGCAGCTGCACAATCAGCACCCGACTGACATAGAGGTGAGTATTATTAAATGGGTGCAATATGTGTGCCCCCCCTCCCTTCCCTTCTTAGACATAGGGCCCTGTGTACAGCATACAACTTGCACCCTTTATAGATACACCAGTGGATAGATGATTATTGGTTGCTATGGGCAACATCTCCACTGGTCCACTTCTCCACTCATAACTAGAATATAGAATATAGAGAATGAATGGTGCTTGATGGTGTGTCAAAAGCACTATGGAATAGGTGAGATTCACAATATAGCTCTGGAAGGGTGACTATATCCAGGGACAGGGGGTAGAGAACATCAAGCATCATCAGTCATTAACAGTGACAATAAAAACGAACCATCAATATCTAGAAGGTCCAAAGCGTAAAAGTGAGGTATGGTACAACTTAAAGAGCAATAAGTGGGGGGAAACAAAATCGGCATAAAATACCAAAGGCAGGTCATTATGTAATACCAGACATTCCGCGAGCAGTCGGCTTTTTACCAGTAGTAAGGTTGGGTCTGAGAAACCAACTAGTAGTCTCAAAAACTTGCATCGCTTTGTCACGGGTAGGGGAGACGAGTGATTCAATAAGGGGACCCCATTTCTTGTAGAATGAGACTACACCAGATTCCAAAGCTGGAAAAATGGCTTGTCTATCGTAATAAAGAGTTTTCAGCAAAAAAGGATTTAATTGTTCCCAAGAAAGGGGACTTAAATTAGTCCAAATACATAAAATTGTCTTTTTTGCAATCGTCACAATATTAGTTAACAAGGGGGTGAAGGCAGTGCTCTCGGAATTGAAGGACCAATGTTTAAAATTTGCACATAATAGAGCAAGGGGTTCAGCATGGAGTTGTAGTTGAAAAATAGAATTGAAATCAATGAAAAAAGGTTGCTTTCTGGTGCTTACACTTTAAGCAATCACCCGACTCCCCTGAAACCATATACGTTCTCCTAGCCTTGGAAATATACACCCTATTAAGAGTGTTGATGTGAACCTCCTGTAACCATGTGCAGCGTAAGTACTTCAAAGTAGATTCATAATGCTGAAGCAGTAGGTCAGAAGAAGATATAGAAGGGACGATTGTGAAAATCTCAATAAAAACGTAAGGTACTTATTTCCTAGCACGGCACCTGTTGGGTTGATTGCATGCCTTAAGTTTAAGGTACTTAAGGCATGCGATCGATGCAATGGACCCCATTTTATGTCAATCACCAGTGTATTTGCCGGTGAAAGACAAAATCGCATTAATCGGGTCCATCGCGTCCCATTATATTGGGCCGCGATGCGACCGACGCGATCAACGCGATTTTCCCATAGAGAATAATGTTAAATTATTCTTAAAGTTAAAATCGGGTTGATCAACCCGATTTTACATAGGGAACAATGGGAAATGGGCCAATATGGCCAATTTCTCATTGTATATGGTTACAAAGTATGGTTAATGCCCCCCCCCCCCCCATTGTTAACGCCACTCCACTATTGACGCCAACCCAAAGCGTGGCGAGCACAGTGAGCCCGCGAGGGGCGGCGGTACGCGTCCTCCGACATTTTCATACCCCCCATTATCCACGGCGCTGTGGAGTTGATATAATATAGTGTGGCGAGCCTGAAGCTGCGCGAGCGGACGCGCATACCTGTGAAGGTATGCGCGTCCCCTCGCGGGGCTCGCTGCGTTCGCCACGCTTCGGGCTCGGTGGCTCGTTACGCTCACCACACTAAATAAAATCAACTCCACGCTGAGGTGGATAGTGGGGGTATGAAAAGGTTGGAGGACGCATACCGTCGCTCTTCACGGGCTCGCTGCGCTCGCCACGCTTCGGGTTGGCGTCAATAGTGGGGTGGCGTTAACAATGGAGGGGGTTTGCTATTAAAATGGGGGTTTTGGGGCTTTTTCATTGAAATCAATGTAAAATCGGGTCTCAGGGACCATTTTACATTGATTCCAATGTAAAAACCGGGTCGATCGCGTCGGTCGCATCGCATGTGATTTGGTTGGCATGCGATGCAATCGACGCAATTTTTCCGACCCGATCAATACAATCAAAATCGTGGGTGCCGTTCTAGGAAATAAGTAGCAAACGTAAAAAAAAAAAAAAAAAAGAAGGGACGTCATGCTCCCAAGCCGCTATAGTCTGCTTCCAAATTCTAGTAGGTACCGATCTCGTTAATTCAACACTCAGGTATTTTGTTTTATATGGATGTAGAACAATAAATGCTAAGAGTGATTGGATGGGATCAGGTGAGGGCAAGAGCAACAACTGTGAGGTAATTGACCTAGCATAATGAGAAGCATGGAGATACATGAAGAACTGCTGACGCGGAATTTGGTATGTGGCCTGCAAATCCGAAAACTATAGAATCGTGCCACCAGGATCAAAGAAATCTCTCATCTTTGAAATGCCTTTTAATATCCAATGTGAAAACATAACATTGTTAAGCCCAGGGTTAAATAGAGGGTTCCCACAAAAGGGAATATATTGAGACGCATTATATGTCCGAGAAAGCTTAAAACAAATGGCCTTCCTCGCCATGTATGTGTCATGGAACATGATGTTATTATAGATATTGGAGGGGAGAAGGCATTTCGGGTGTGGAGCAGTGCCGCCACAGAAAAAGGAGCAAAAAGGGCCGCTTCAGGTAAAGCATGAGTATATATTTCTCTACCTAGCAGACAGTCGCTGAAATATATAAAAAAAAATTAGACTCTCTACTTCCTGAAGTACGCTCTCTCAATCGTGTATATTGTACTCTAACCTACTATACATATTGCTATTGCTAAGTTGTTATACCTGGCCATTCTCAATAAAAATCTATTGACTAAAAAAAAAATTAGAGTTGGGAAACAATTTAACGTTCAGGAGACCTAAACCACCTTTAGAGTTATGGAGCAGTAATTTGGTAAGAGCTATGCGAGGGTGTGCTCCCTTCCATAGGAAGGTGGTAAATAGTTTCAGGCAATATTTGATGTCATTGGGGGAAAGGGCCATAGGTAACATTTGAATAGGGTAAGAATTTGGGGAATATTATACTTTTAATTAAAGCTCTCCTTCCCAGCAATGATAATGGTAATAATTTCCATGAGTCTAGTCATTTGGCAATTTGGGAGATTATTGGGGAGATCATTGCTCCTGATGAAGATGTGTTGAAACGTCGAAATGCGTTGAGCCCTTTTTGCTTCAGTTGATACCACGGTGAACCAGCTCTTCCGGACCAGCCTCCTCTGCTCAAGTGACTTCAAAAAACCTCAATATACCTCTGCAGCGACTTAAGGCAGTACCATCCGATTCTTTCTACCTGCCCAAACTGCTCAATATATCCTCTGAGCCAATCAGGATCCAAATGCTGGGAAATATACCGGAACCACTATCACCACTGTCAAAGTCGAATTGCATACACGCCATTTTAGAATGGTATGGCCGCCATCTTGGTTCGCAGAGTTACGCAAATAAAGTATAATAACCAAGTTTTGTAATAAAACGAACCCAGTGCGCTGCCATACTAATACACATAAATTCATATACCACACTCACACGTAATAAAATATAGTTAATATGGTTTTAATTCACAGCACATAGTTTAACTGGTAATACACAATCTTTCATGGACATATTTCGCAACTATAGGTTCCATCTCTCATGCGCAGCACTCCGGTCCTTGTTAAAAGTTCACAAGTCCTAACGGCCAACAATTATGGATCAATTCCATAATCAATGGTCATTTTGCCATGTGCTCAAAGAAATCTAGGAAATCAGGATGCAGCTGGTTTCAGTGTTGATTTATGACCCTTATGACGATGCCTGAAGACAAAGGACACTGAAGTGCATTCCCCTGCACCAATCCACAAGAAGCGACTATAGAAGAAGGACTATAGCAAGTGGTTCCAGTGCAATCGCAAACAATAAGGAGGACATAGCACATCCCTGACAAGTCACTCGATGATTCTGAAAGGGAGAGGAAACTTAGCCATTGCTGGACACTTGAGTAAGAGGAGAGGAATAGAGAGCTTTCAGTAAAGAAACAAAATTCGGTACTTGTGAGTTATCCGGGCTGCCGATTTTTTCATCGCACCCGAAATCGGGGGCATCGCGTCGGTCGTGGCCGTTATAAGGAGCCGCGACGCGATGCCCGCGATTTCCCATAGACAGTAATGTTAAAAGACACGATGGACACGATTTCCGACCCGATTTCCCATAGACAGTAATGTTAAAAGACGCGATGGACCCGATTTCCCATAGATGTTAAACTAAAATGACAATGTGAAATTGGCCAATATGGGCATTTCACATTGGATATGTTTTAAAAAAAAATGTTTCATGGCCCCCCACCACCGTTAACGCCACCCCGCTATTGACGCCAACCCGAAGCGTGGCGAGCGCAGCGAGCCCGCGAGGGGCGGCGGTACGTGTCCTCCGACCTTTTCATACCCCTACTATCCACTAGGGCGTGGAGTGAGAATAGAATAGTGTGGCGAGCGCAGCGAGCCACCGTGCCCGAAGCGTGGCGAGCGGACGCGGATACCTTCACAGGTATCCGCGTGCCCTTGCGGGCTTCACAGGTGTCCGCGTCCGCGTCCCCTCGCGGGGCTCGCTGCGCTCGCCACGCTTCGGGCACGGTGGCTCGCTGCGCTCACTACACTATTCTATTCTCACTCCACGCCCTAGTGGATAGTAGGGGTATGAAAAGGTCGGAGGACGCGTACCGCCGCCGCTCGCCACGCTTCGGGTTGGCGTCAATAGCGGGGTGGCGTTAACGGTGATGGGGGGCCATGAAACATTTTTTTTTAAAACATATCCAATGTGAAATGGCCATATTGGCCAATTTCACATTGTCATTTTATTTTAACATTGCTGTCTATGGGAAATCGGGTCCATCGCGTCTTTTAACAATACTGTCTATGGGAAATCGGGTCCATCGTGTCTTTTAACATTACTGGGAACATGGGAAATCGCGGGCATCGCGTCGCGGCCCCTTATAACGGCCACGACCGACGCGATGCCCCCGATTTCAGGCTAAATCGTGGGCATCGCGTCGGTCGGGTGTCCTTAAGTTTAGGACAAAATCGGCAGCCCGGATAACTCACAAGTACCCAAAATTCCCAGGGAACCCAGACCGTGTAAGGGTGTGGAAGAAATGATCCCAGGCAACCAAGTCGAATGCCTTCTCTGTGTCCATAGAAATAATAACCTGAGAAGAAGGGTTCGCAGAGAAGGAAAGCCGACTGTAGCACTGCAATCGCCTTACGTATGTTGACCGTAGAGTGCCTACCCGTCCCCAAATAAAACCGGTTTTGTCGGGATCAATAACAGACATAATTAGCTTCAATTGTTCAGCCATAACTTTCATCAACAATTTATAATCTACATCTAATAAAGTTATTGGGTGATAGGAAGATGGTAGTTCAGGGTCGCGTCTCGGTTTAGGAAGTACCTTTATTACCGAAGAATTAAAATGAAGGGGGATAACATAATCAGAAAGGATAGTGTTAAAGAAGGCAGTGAGAGGGTCAACAATTTTACTACTGAGTATTTTGAAAAACTCCCCTGAGTACCCATCCGGGCCGGGGGCTTTCATGGGTTTCAAGTGTTTTATGGCAGCTTTTACTTCCTCGACTGTGATGGGGGCCATGAGCATATCAGCATGGGTAGAGGAAATCAGATCAAATCAATAGTGGGGTGGGAATAAATGTCCTTATAGAAATCTCTAAAAAGGTTAACTATGTCATGACCCTTACATAGTACTGCACGCCCCTATGTTTTGAAACAGCATATTTTAGTCTTAATTTTTCATAAACATTTTTTCATTACACGTTATTTTTATTAAATACACTAAATATACTATTTAAAATTTACTGCACACCTTCATATGTAGCGCAGCATAACCCCCCTCCCATGCAATAGATACAGAGGGGATGACTGTGGGTTATAGAGAGTGGAAAATGGAGATTAGAGTGCAGGGGATAGTGAGGGATAAAGAGAAGACGACGGAGGGAAGCATAGAAAAGCAAGGGAGTCATTGCATGGTTCAGTGGCAGACAATAAGGGTTCACCTCACCCGATACTGCCCATGGCACTAGCAGCGGGCACAGGTACAGGCCCTGGCTAATCTGCTATTCTCTGGACAGCAACACACCTCGCCATCTTCTGTCTTTTCATCTCCTATATCCATGTGTGACATGTGATGTGTGCAAGAGACAAGTGGAGACAGGTTGGGGTGCACTGGAGGGGTCTCCCGGCAGCTGTCCAATCAGTGTGCTGACAGTCTGCCATGTCCGCCAACAGCATTCAGCGATAACAAATTGCTCCATACAGCCCACTGGTGAATGCAGACCTCTTTAGTCTCATCTGGCTATAAATGGTCTCCTTTGTTGTTGCCTTTCAACACCCTCTCAGATAGGTTCCTGCTTACCATTTCTAGGAGGAGTAAAGAAACATCCATTATGTATTCCTGTTTGCATTCAAAACTGAATGATTATGTACATTAGAGCAGTGGTTTTCAAACTGTGTGCTGTGGCACTCTGGGGAGCATTTGGAGGAGTTCCCTGGGTTGGTGGTCCAGGACCAATTCAAAATAATTTATGGTCAATGTAATGGCAAAACCATTGCTGGTGGCTTCCAATCTTAAATATGTGGACAAACAGAAGCAAATCCTAACCCTCACCATATATCTGAACCCAAGGATGACATATATTTTTCAAAATTACTCAATAAGAAATATTTGGCCTTGGGGCACCACATACATTTCTGAAACTATAGGAAGCCGGGGTTTGAAAAAGTTTGGAAACCACTGTATTAGAGTATACTTGCCAACTTTTACTTGCTCCTCTACATGAAAAGCCTGGAGAGGAGACACTGTGGAGTACTTGGGTAGGTGAGGTTGGCTCTGACATAATCAAGCCCCACCCCCACATCTGCACAATATTGCGATTAACAGGTCTGCTGGCTCCTCTGCCCTATTACCAGTGTTTAGTTCTCCCCCATCCTGCCCACTTCACTAGGATGTGAGAGATCTGCCTACACTTCTGTGGTTACAGGGGACTACCTGAATAAACCTGTAGACTCGTGCAACTTCCAGGAGAGTAGGCAAGTATGTATTAGAGGCTGAAAAGGTTTCATACTTTTTTCCAATGGAATCCTATGAGTGAGTAGTACATATCAGTATATCTTGCAAGATCACTTTGAGCATGCCGGTCTTTGCTTTCTAATGCACAAGAGCCATCTTCCTAAATCCAACAATTCCCCCCACAAACACACTGACAAACCACTAACCCATGGACCATGCAGGGGCGCTTCGTGGCATCATAATTAAGTGCTATATATTTTTTGTAAACCAAGCACATTTGCTTCTGTTGGAAATCAACACCAATATTTATATAGTTACCACTTTGCTTGTGGTTACAGATGCATCCTGTTTAATGAATAAAAACAAATGTGTGTACAACTGGGGTTTCATTTTTGGCCAAATCTGCATCAGTCCCATGACATGACCTTAGTGAATGGAATACTATGGGTTTGAAAGGTGGGATGACAAGAGAAAAAAAAAAAACATTTAAAAGTCAGGCCTGGTTGTATCTTGCATTCAGAAAAATAACATTGACTTATCTCTGTAATTAGTAAGCTGTTTCAATCGGTAGTGAGTATAATAGTCATTTATTATATTAGTATTTTAGTACAGGCGTTTAGCTCAGTATTAATGAACAAGATCTATCATGCTGTATCTTAAATACTTTCAGAGATTGGTTCGATCTAATATCTGCAAAGTGACTGGTAATTACAATTGGATTTTAAAGTCTGCTATAATCTTTGCTCTGTAAGGATAAAACAATTTTTTATTGATGAATTGACTGACAGTTATATTTTTATGTAGCACATCCAATTTTATGTAGGGCTGAATGCCCAAAATGTTTTGGGTTGTTCCTTTTCCATTTGATCTTCCAATCTACTCTTCGGTGTGAAAATTAATATTAAGATGACAAAAACATTAACTTTTTGGAAATAAAAAAATTCCACAAGAGTAGATCAGAAAATCAAATGAGATAATATAAATAAATAAATAAATATATATAAATATATATATAAGAAAACTGTGTATCCAGAGATACATAGAAGACAGCACTCCTTGATCCTTTTAACCCCTTCCCGACATTTGACGTATATATACGTCATGGCCGGGAAGTACTTCCCGACACATGACGTATATATACGTCATGGCTTCTAACTGTCACTGCGTCTAGAGACGCAGTGACAGAGGGACGATGTCTGCTGTCCCTGACAGCAGACATGTCCCTGCATGCCCAGGGGGGGCTGCGATGCCGCCCCCCCGTCGGCGATCGCTGTGATTGGCTGTTCAGTGTCACAGCGTTTTCTGTGTCACCGGCGAATAACGTTCGCCGGTGACACAGGGATCGGAGGTGATTGGTGCTGTAAAGTACAGCACCAATCACCGCAGGGTGTAAGGGTGACACTGGTGTCACCCCACCTCACCCCGCCCGCCCCCAAAGGCCGTGATTGGTTCGTCGGACCGACGGACCAATCACAGCCATGGAGGGGGGTTTAAACTAACGGTGACTGCACTGCAGACGCCATTCCGGTCTGGAATTGCGTGCAGTGCGGTCACCGTACCCAGCTGCCGCGATATACTGACCAGAACCCCTCTAAATACTTACCTGATCACTGCCTGGATCTTGCTTATTCTTGTGACATCCTGTGACATCCTGTGCTGTGTTGTGCTGCTGCGAGTTATTAGATAGAGAGATAGAGAGAGAGAGATAGAGAGAGATAGAGAGGCCTAGTGACAGAGAGTGCTATATTTTGTGCTGCTGCAGTGTGATAGAGCTATAGATAGAGAGATAGAGAGAGATAGAGAGAGAGAGATATAGGCCCTTATTCTGGTTCGTGCGGTAACGGCCGCATGCGGCCGTTCCGCCGATGTTTTCGGTCTGCGCATGTGCAGAGGCTACTCTGCGCATGTGCAGCCGAATTCGCCGTACACGTATTTTGTCCGCCGCAAAGGGGGTGGATAGGGGCGTGAGGGGCTACGAAGCCTCATTTGCATATGCATACGCCCCGCGTTTCATGGGCGTTCCCATGCAAACGCGGGGCGTACGCATGCTAATGAGGCTATGACGCGTGGGTACAGGGCGGGCATCTGACATCGCCGGATGTCAGCTGCCCGCCCCCATACAAGATTTCACACGGACAAGTGTCCGTGTGGTCTTGTGTAGCGGGACCTGGTGGAGCGTACGGCCCTGCATTCGATGTTCGGCGACCATCGAATGCAGGGGCTGCTCCCACCATGGAGGAGGCGTATCCCCGTACACATTCATGCGGATCGCCACATGTCCGCGTACGGACGGCCGTGGCGATCCGTATGGAAGGCGGGGATTCGCCTGGTGCGGTCAGAGCCGCATATGCGGCTCCGGCCGCACCGATCAGAATAAGGGCCATAGAGAGATAGTGACAGATTGTGCTATATATTTTTTATATAACTGACTGCTGCCCCCCCTTTTGTGCTGATCAGTATAAATTAACTGATCAGCAACTTTTTGGGGGCGCAGGTTTTTTTTTTAGATATATATACCTGTCAGTGCTGCTGCTGCAGTGTCATAGAGTGAGAGATAGAGAGATAGAGAGATAGAGAGAGATAGTGACAGAGAGTGATAGAGACTGCTATATTTTGTGTCTGCTGCCCCCCTTTTGTGCACCCCCAGCAACTTTTTGGGGGTGCAGGGGTTATTTTTCATATATATAACTGTCAGTGCTGCTGCTGCAGTGTCATAGAGTGATAGATAGTGAGAGATAGAGAGATAGAGAGAGATAGTGACAGAGAGTGATAGAGAGTGCTAAATTTTGTGTCTGCTGCCCCCGCCTTTTGTGCTGATCACTATATCTGAGGTGATCAGCAACTTTTTGGGGGTGCAGAGGTTTTTTTTTTTTATATTTATTTATTTATTAACAGTTTCTTATATAGCGCATACATATTACGCAGCGCTTTACAGAGAATATTTGAACATTCACATCAGTTCCTGCCCCAGTGGAGCTTACAATCTATATTACCTACCACATGTACACGCACACACAGACATTCTAGGGTTAATTTTTTGTTGGAAGCCAATTAACCTATCTGTATATTTTTGGATTGTGGGAGGAAACCGGAGTACCCGGAGTAAACCCACGCAAGCACGGGGAGAATATACAAACTCCGCACAGTTAGGGCCGTGGTGGGGATCGAACCCATGACCTCAGCGCTGTGAGGCAGTAATGCTAACCATTACACCATCCGTTATATACAGTATATATACCTGTCAGTTGCTGCCAGTTGCACTGTCAGTTGCACCAAAGGTTGTGCACCTGCTGCCCCTCACTGGTAATCAGTGTCGCATCACTGATCACCTTTTTTTTTTTTGTGGGTGCTGTGGGGTCTTTTTTTAATTTTTTTTTTACACACACTGTGATTTTGTGGGTGTCCTGTGGCCACTGTGCGCTGATCAGTGACGTACATCACTGATCAGCTTTTTCGGCACAGGGTTGATCTATTTTTTATTTATTTTTTGATCAAATTCCTGTTGCCTTTGAGCGCTGTTCAGTGACGGACGTTACTGACCAACATCTGTGCTCAATTTTTGGCGCAGGACCTTTTTTTTTTTTTTTAAACCCCTTCAATTTTTTTTTTTTTTTACCCCTTCAATTTTTTTTTTTTTTAACCCCTTCAATTTTTTTTTTTTGTATAAAGTATTTTTTTTTTCTGCACTACATACACACTACACACTACATACCCCCCGGGTTGAAATAAAGTTTGTACCCCCCCCTACACTATACACGTGTTGAAACATTTCACTACCAGTAACACAAAAATAAAAATGGCATCCCAAATGGCATCCCAAATGTCATCCCAAATGTCATCCCAGTCATCCAGAAGAATGTATTCAGTGGAGGAGGCATATGCCATGCTTGCCTCTGACTCTGACACAGCCAGTGAGGCAAGCGGGGAATTTGAAGGATTCGTCTTAAGCTCCTCTTCCTCCTCTGGTGATGAGGGACCCCCTCAAAGACGCCCCCGTAGAGCAGCTGAGACCCACCCCCCAATAATTGATCTCGTATGGACCCCACCACCAGACAATTTTGAGCCCCAGGTTCCTGAGTTTTTGGCCATGCCAGGAATCCAATTTGATTCCACAGGTCTCAGAGAAATTGACTTTTTCAAATTATTTTTCTCTGATGATTTTATAAATTTAATGGTGGACCAAACTAATTTATATGCCCAGCAGTTTATTGCTCAAAACCCCACGTCATCATTTGCTAGGTGGACCCCTGTAGATGCAGTAGAGATGATGACTTTTTGGGGTCTGGTGTTTCATATGGGCATAGTAAAAAAGCCAGAAATTAGGCAATATTGGAGTACAGATGTTCTGTACAGCACCCCATTTTACCGTATGGCCATGCCCCGGGCTCGATTTGAGACAATCCTTAAATTTTTGCATTACAACGATAATGCACAGTGCCCACCCAGAGATGATCCCACCTTTGACCGGCTATTCAAAGTCAGGCCGGTCATTGATCATTTCAGTGCCAAATTTGCAGAGATGTACATCCCAGATAAATTCATTTGCATAGACGAGTCCCTTATACATTTTAAAGGAAGGGTTAAATTCCGCCAGTACCTTCCCAGTAAGAGGGCAAGGTATGGCATAAAAATGTATAAGCTGTGTGAAAGCACCTCAGGGTACACCCACATGTTTAGGGTATATGAAGGGAAGGATTCAAGAATTGAACCGCCAGAATGCCCCCCCTCCCTCGTAGGTGTTAGCAGGGCTGCCAAGAGAAATCCTGGGCCCCGGTACAACAACTTCCCAGGGCCCCCATGGGGGAAGGGGGGGGGGTGAAACAGCAGTGCTATTTTTGTAGGAAAATAGGTTCAGGAACTGTGGGCGGGGGCAGAAAGTGGGCGGAGGAGATGTGGGAGGAGCTACAAAAGGGGCGGGGCATTACATTAAAAAAAGGAGAGAGAAAAAAAAGAAAAACATAATTCCTCACTCTGTCACACTTATTATACATATGCCCCACACTGTAACGCTTATTATACATATGCCCCACACTGTAACGCTTATTATACATATGCCCCACACTGTAACGCTTATTATACATATGCCCCACACTGTAACGCTTATTATACATATGCCCCACACTGTAACGCTTATTATACATATGCCCCACACTGTAACGCTTATTATACATATGCCACTCACAGAGATGCCCGTTATACATTTGCCACTCACAGAGATGCCCGTTATACATATGCCACTCACAGAGATGCCCGTTATACATATGCCACTCACAGAGATGCCCGTTATACATATGCCCACACCGTCAAGCCCATTATACATATGCCCCACACCGTGATGCCCATTATACATATGCCCCACACCGTGATGTCCATTATACATATGCCCCACACCGTGATGCCCATTATACATATGCCCCACACCGTGATGCCCATTATACATATGCCACACACCGTGATGTCCATTATACATATGCCCCACACCGTGATGCCCATTATACATATGCCCCACACCGTGATGCCCATTATACATATGCCCCACACCGTGATGTCCATTATACATATTCCCCACACCGTGATGCCCATTATACATATGCCCCACACCGTGATGCCCATTATACATATGCCCCACACCGTGATGCCCATTATACATATGCCCCACACCGTGATGCCCATTATACATATGCCACACACCGTGATGTCCATTATACATATGCCCCACACCGTGATGCCCATTATACATATGCCCCACACCGTGATGCCCATTATACATATGCCCCACACCGTGATGCCCATTATACATATGCCCCACACCGTGATGCCCATTATACATATGCCCCACACCGTGATGCCCATTATACATATGCCCCACACCGTGATGCCCATTATACATATGCCACACACCGTGATGTCCATTATACATATGCCACACACCGTGATGTCCATTATACATATGCCCCACACCGTGATGCCCATTATACATATGCCCCACACCGTGATGCCCATTATACATATGTCCCACACCGTGATGCTCATTATACATATGCCCCACACCGTGATGCCCATTATACATATGCCCCACACCGTGATGCCCATTATACATATGCCCCACACCGTGATGCCCATTATACATATTCCCCACACCGTGATGCCCATTATACATATTCCCCACACCGTGATGTCCATTATACATATGCCCCACACCGTGATGCCCATTATACATATGCCCCACACCGTGATGCCCATTATACATATGCCACACACCGTGATGTCCATTATACATATGCCCCACACCGTGATGCCCATTATACATATGCCCCACACCGTGATGCCCATTATACATATGCCCCACACCGTGATGCCCATTATACATATGCCACACACCGTGATGCCCATTATACATATGCCCCACACCGTGATGCCCATTATACATATGCCCCACACCGTGATGCCCATTATACATATGCCCCACACCGTGATGCCCATTATACATATGCCCCACACCGTGATGCCCATTATACATATGCCCCACACCGTGATGTCCATTATACATATTCCCCACACCGTGATGCCCATTATACATATGCCCCACACCCTGATGCCCATTATACATATGCCCCACACCGTGATGTCCATTATACATATGCCCCACACCGTGATGCCCATTATACATATGCCCCACACCGTGATGCCCATTATACATATGCCACACACCGTGATGTCCATTATACATATGCCCCACACCGTGATGCCCATTATACATATGCCCCACACCGTGATGCCCATTATACATATGCCCCACACCGTGATGCTCATTATACATATGCCCCACACCGTGATGCCCATTATACATATGCCCCACACCGTGATGCCCATTATACATATCCCCACACCGTGATGCCCATTATACATATGCCCCGCTCCGTAACAGTTATTATACATATGCCACACAGAGATGCCCATTATACATATGCCACAGAGATGTGTGTATATATATATATTATATAATATATATATATATATAGATTATATATATATATATATATATATATATATATATATAGATTATATATATATATATATATATATATAATCAATATATATATATATATATATATAATCTATATATATATATATAATCTATATATATATAATCTATATATATATATAGATTATATATATATAATCTATATATATATTTATATATATATACAAATACATCATAGAAATTAAGCCAGGCAGAGGAGAGGAGACAAGTGTACTTACTACTTGTTTTTAGACTGGGTGCACAGGGTGTTTTCTGTGTCAGTGTCAGACTCAGCACTTGTTTAGTGAGCTCAGCCTCTGAGCTCCTCCGGCTCCACACTGCACCTTCCCCTTCCTGTTGTTGTCAGACTCGCTCCCACAAGCAGGCTGCAGCATCCGGTCCCAGCTGCTGCAGTCTGCAGATCCAGGCAGGAGACCTGCGAGATGATGACATCATCTCGCGAGAGTCTCTCTGCACGGAAGCTCCGCAGCGGTGGAATGCCGCTGCCTGCACAACACACTACACACAGTGCAGTGTGTGATAGTAAGAAGCCCCCCGCTCACCGCGGCCTCTCCTTTGATGTACCGCCGCCCACGCTCCAAGTCCCGACTCCCGCTACAAGGAACCCGCACCACTTGGAGATAAAAAAAAAAAAAATGTTTTTTATGTGTTCTCGGGCCCCGGGCCCCCTGATAGGCCCGGGCCCAGGTAAAATGTACCCTCCCCCCCCCCCTCTCGGCGGCCATGGGTGTTAGTGGAAAAATTGTCTGGGATTTAGTGCACCCCTTCCTGGATAAAGGTTATCACCTCTATGTGGATAACTTTTACACTAGCATCCCCCTGTTTAAGGCCCTTGGTTCAAGAGGTACAGCAGCTTGCGGTACTGTGCGCAAGAACCAAAGAGGCCTCCCAAAAACGCACATTGCCCAAGTAATGAGAAGGGGTGAAAGCAGGGGAATATGCACCGAAAATATGTTGTTGGTCAAATATAAGGACAAGAGGGATGTCCTTATACTGACAACAATTCACGGAGACAGTACCACCTCCGTCCCTGTACGAGGTACCAGTACCCACACCTCAAAACCTAATTGTATCCGGGATTACAATAGGTACATGGGCGGAGTGGATCTTTCAGATCAGGTACTGAAGCCGTACAGTGCCCTGCGGAAAACAAAAATCTGGTACAAGAAGCTGGCCGTGTATATCATCCAGATGGCACTGTATAACGCTTACGTGCTATTCCGTTCTACCGGCCAGAGGGGGACATTTATGCACTTTCAAGAGGAAGTCATAAAGGGCCTAGTATTTGGGAACCAGCAGGCAGAGGGCCCCAGTACTTCTAGTACTGGCCCCCGTATTGTACCAGGGCAGCATTTTCCGAACGAAATCCCCTCCACTGCAAGAAAGGGCAGGACACAAAAAAGGTGCAAAGTTTGCTATAAAAAGGGAATAAGAAAGGAAACTATTTTCCACTGTGAAACTTGCCCCGACAAACCCGGCCTATGTATAAAGGAGTGTTTTAAAATATACCACACATCTATGGATTATTAGGTTCATCATTTCACCGTGCTTCGGGGGTCTTGCTAATGCCACATAGCACCCACCAACATTCCACCAGAATCTGAGCTGCAAAATCCAAAAATCACTCCTTCCCTTCTGAGTCCTGCCATGCACCCAACTGGTATTTTTTGGTCACATATGAGGCATTGCCATACTCGGGAGAAATTGGGGCACAGATTTTGGGGTGCTTTTTCTCCTTCATACCTTCTGAAAATGAAAAATTTTGAGCCAGAACTGCATTTTTGTGTAAAAAATGTAATTTTTCATTTTCACTGCCCAGTTGTATCAAAATTGGTGAAACCCCTGGGGGTTTGAAATGTACACTATACCCCTAGATGAATTCCCTGAGGGGTGTAGTTTGCAAAATGGGGTCACTTGTGGGGTGGTTCCACTGTATTGGTGCTTTGGGGGTCTTGCTAATGCGACATAGCACCCACCAACATTCCACCAGAATTTGTGCTGCAAAATCCAAATATCACTCCTTCCCTTCTGAGTCCTGCCACTTTTTGGTCACACATGAGGCATTGCCGTACTCGGGAGAAATTGGGGCACAGATTTTGGGGTGCTTTTTCTCCTTCATACCTTCTGAAAATGAAAAATTTTGAGCCAGAACTGCATTTTTGTGTAAAAAAATGTAATTTTTCATTTTCACTGCCCAGTTGTATCAAAATTGGTGAAACCCCTGGGGGTTTGAAATGTACACTATACCCCTAGATGAATTCCCTGAGGGGTGTAGTTTGCAAAATGGGGTCACTTGTGGGGTGGTTCCACTGTATTGGTGCTTTGGGGGTCTTGCTAATGCGACATAGCACCCACCAACATTCCACCACCAAAAATCACTCCTTCCCTTCTGAGTCCTGCCATGCACCCAACTGGTATTTTTTGGTCACATATGAGGCATTGCCATACCCGGGAGAAATTGGGGCACAGATTTTGGGGTGCTTTTTCTCCTTCATACCTTATGAAAATGAAAAATTTTGAGCCAGAACTGCATTTTTGTGTAAAAAAATGTAATTTTTCATTTTCACTGCCCAGTTGTATCAAAATTGGTGAAACCCCTGGGGGTTTGAAATGTACACTATACCCCTAGATGAATTCCCTGAGGGGTGTAGTTTGCAAAATGGGGTCACTTGTGGGGGGGTTCCACTGTATTGGTGCTTGGGGGGTCTTGCTAATGCAACATAGCACCCACCAACATTCCACCAGAATCTGAGCTGCAAAATCCAAAAATCACTCCTTCCTTTCTGAGTCCTGCCATGCACCCAAATGGTATTTTTTGGTCACATGTGAGGCATTGCCGTACTCGGGAGAAATTGGGGCACAGATTTTGGGGTGCTTTGTCTCCTTCATTCCTTGTGAAAATGAAAAATTTTGAGCCAGAACTGCATTTTTGTGTAAAAAATTTAATTTTTCATTTGCACAGCCCAGTTGTATCAAAATTGGTGAAACCCCTGGGGGTTTGAAATGTACACTATACCCCTAGATGAATTCCCTGAGGGGTTTAGTTTGCAAAATGGGGTCACTTGTGGGGGGGTTCCACTGTATTGGTGCTTGGGGGGTCTTGCTAATGCGACATAGCACCCACCAAAATTCCACCAGAATCTGAGCTGTAAAATCCAAAAATCACTCCTTCCCTTCTGAGTCCTGCCATGCACCCAAATGGTATTTTTTGGTCACATGTGAGGCATTGCCGTACTCGGGAGAAATTGGGGCACAGATTTTGGGGTGCTTTTTCTCCTTCTTACCTTCTGAAAATGAAAAATTTTGAGCCAGAACTGCATTTTTGTGTAAAAAAATGTAATTTTTCATTTTCACTGCCCAGTTGTATCAAAATTGGTGAAACCCCTGGGGGTTTGAAATATACACTATACCCCTAGATGAATTCCCTGAGGGGTGTAGTTTGCAAAATGGGGTCACTTGTGGGGGGGGTTCCACTGTATTGGTGCTTTGGGGGTCTTGCTAATGCGACATAGCACCCACCAACATTCCACCACCAAAAATCACTCCTTCCCTTCTGAGTCCTGCCATGCACCCAACTGGTATTTTTTGGTCACATATGAGGCATTGCCATACTCGGGAGAAATTGGGGCACAGATTTTGGGGTGCTTTTTCTCCTTCATACCTTATGAAAATGAAAAATTTTGAGCCAGAACTGCATTTTTGTGTAAAAAAATGTAATTTTTCATTTTCACTGCCCAGTTGTATCAAAATTGGTGAAACCCCTGGGGGTTTGAAATGTACACTATACCCCTAGATGAATTCCCTGAGGGGTGTAGTTTGCAAAATGGGGTCACTTGTGGGGGGGTTCCACTGTATTGGTGCTTGGGGGGTCTTGCTAATGCAACATAGCACCCACCAACATTCCACCAGAATCTGAGCTGCAAAATCCAAAAATCACTCCTTCCCTTCTGAGTCCTGCCATGCACCCAAATGGTATTTTTTGGTCACATGTGAGGCATTGCCGTACTCGGGAGAAATTGGGGCACAGATTTTGGGGTGCTTTTTCTCCTTCATTCCTTGTGAAAATGAAAAATTTGGAGCCAGAACTGCATTTTTGTGTAAAAAAATTAATTTTTCATTTTCACTGCCCAGTTGTACCACAATTGGTGAAACCCCTGGGGGTTTGAAATGTACACTATACCCCTAGATGAATTCCCTGAGGGGTGTAGTTTGCAAAATGGGGTCACTTGTGGGGGGGTTCCTAAATTTTAGCATCTTATGGTGCCTAGAAACCTACATGGTGCCTAAAAAATAATCTCATAAAAAGGAGGCTCCAAAATCAAGTAGGTGCTCCTTCTATTATGAAGCCTGTGGTTTGGTCAACGTGCACACTAGGGCCACATATAGGATATTTATGAAAAAAAAAGAATTGGGGGAATCAATTTTTAGTCACATTTCTCTAGTAAAATGTACTGTGTTCCTTAGAAAAATGTATTAAAATTGCAAATCTGCAAAAAAAATGAAATTTTGAAATTTCACCTACACTTTGTTTTAATTCCTGTGAAACACCTAAAGGGTTAACAAACGTCCAAAATGCTGTTTTGAATACTGTGAGGGGTGCAGTTTTTGAAATGGTATCATTTATGGGGGTGTCTCACATACAAGTCCCTCAAAGTCACATCAGAACTGAACTGGTCCCTAAAAAAATCAGTGTTTGAAATTTTCTTGAAAATTTGAGAATTTGCTTTTCATATTGTAAGCCTCCTAGTGTCCAAAAAAATTAAAAGGAAGTTCAAATAATGATGGAAACATAAAGTAGACATATGGTCTATGTTAGTTATTAACTATTTTGAGTGGTATGATTATTTGTCTCACAAGCAGAAAATTTAACATTTTGCAAATTGCTAAATTTTCCATTTTTTTACGACATTTTGGTATTTTTCACAAAAAAACACAGACTGTATCGACCCAAATTTACCACTAATTTGAAGTACAATGTGTCACGAAAAAACAATCTCAAAATCACTGGGATAAGTAAAAGCAAAAAAAAGTTATCCCCACTTAAGTGATACATGTCAGATTTGAAAAAAAGGGCTCTGTCAGGAACGCAAAAACTGGCTCTGTCAGGAAGGGGTTAAAGTCCAGTATGGCACAATTTATTGATCCATAAAGTTGAGCATCAGACTTATATGCAAAATATGGCAATCTTTTGCCTCTTAGTAATAGTGGGGGTCACAAGCATAATCACCCATCCTTGCAGTTTTATGACACAAGCAGTCGGCAGTCGACGGTTCCGTTTCGGCTGGAAGCCTTTCTCACAGACTTATGGATCAATAAATTGTGCCATACTGACTTTAAAAGGATCAAGGAGTGCTGTCTTCTATGTATCTCTGGATACACAGTTTTCTTATGTTTTTGTGTTGACCTGGCACCCAAATTAACTCCTTCAAGGTGTGCGGATTCCTCAAGTTCTTTAATATATATATATATATATATATATATAGACTCACTCAAGGTACATATGGCAAAAAAATGTGTATTGTAGCGCCAAGCGCTTTCGGGGTTACCTGAAATGTACACAATTTTCTCTCCCGTGTAATTGTGCCCTGAGGATGGGGGTAACCCCGAAAGCACTTGGCGCTACAATACACATTTCTTTGCCATATGTACCTTGAGTGAGTCTATGGGGGGTATTCAATGTGGGGGTCACGGCAGTCGAGCTTGCTCGACTGCCGTGACCCAGTCCCGTTCTCGGTCAGCTTGACCGAGAACATGCAGGTGGGATTCAATGTCCCGCCTGCCGGGGAGCAAGAAGGGGGAGTGGCCGCGAGTTGCGGCCTGGAAGAGGCGAGCTGCAGCCGGCAGCTCGTCACTTTCCGGCCGTTCTCGGCAGAACGAGCACAACAGCTTGTGATGTCGGGCTTGTTCTGCCGAGAAACGGTATATTCTGAGAGCTATGGGTCAGTGTATGTGTGCTGTGTGCAAATGGCTGCCCTCTAGGAGGGGGTTGCCGCCCCCAAAAAAGGAAGTTTACAGGAAAAAAGAGATACCAGTAGGCGCCTCTTGCACACAAATAAACCAATTTATTAGGCTAATACATCATACATTAATTGAATTGACTTAAATTAAATTTATAAAGAAATAGACAGAAAGAGTATATAATAAAATTAAAAAATAGGCATAAAAAGATTAAAAAACATGTGCAATATTAAACAGCTGATAAGGTGCGGTACATAGTTACCAGGTCCTGGTGTGTTTATTTTCTTTCATATGCGCATATGAAGCCAGGTATTGGTTCCCAATTAAGGGGTAAATTGCCAGCACTTTGTAGAAGTAATAAGAAGCTGTAGAGTAACCCAACAGGGTATTTGTAATCCAAAGCAGGAATTTTCAAGCAGCTTTGTGGTAGCAGGAAAAAAGATTGATTGATGCGCCAATGCGGTCGACACTTCTGTGTCGATGAAGACGACAGCCACAGGTCTTATATGTCGGTAGATAGTCTGTAGCAGATCCCAATATGGGGAGAAAGATACGCCAAATGCCCTGCGTGCTGTGTCAGATGGTGACAAGGCAGCTGTACCGGCCAGACAGCCAAGCACGAGCCGCCGGACACTGACGCGGGCGGAGGCTGTTTAGGGGTGAGAGTCTCGTACGTTCTGCTGCTGATGCGACAGCTATGTGCTGCAGAAGATAGGGTGGCTGTGTAGGGTCTTCAATGACACACCACTGCTGCGCCTGTAAGCGGTTACCAAGGACCGAGGTTAGGTGAAATAATAAGGAGCTCAATGTTTGAGAATTTTCCTCCAGTTTCACTTGTTCGAATGGCGGCAGCAGGGCTACGGCAGCTTTTTCAATTTTCAATTTTCAATCTGCCGAGATACCCTGCTCAATGCTGTAGGGGAAGACATCTTTGAATAGGGCCCGGCGGGCATCTCCCTGACAGGAGATGCTCGCCGGTGATTGAATATCCCCCTATGTGTTTTTGAGTGCCTCACACCAGCTGGATTGTGTTTGTATATACTGTATATATTGTGTATATATATATATATATATATATATATATATATATATATACAGTATATGTATACATACATATATATATATTTTTTTTTTCTGTAAAAGATACGGTTAAATCTATTTTATTCCTTTGACACCGACTATATATTAAACACACCTGTGCAGTCTGATGAGGATTGGGGCACATTCAGTTGCAGCTATGATTCTTGTATATGGATTTTTCACCTTCAATCCAAGCTGGCGGTCCCTGGGTATATATATCTTCTACATACATATGACACCGTTTTTATTTTTATTTGTCTGTCCATTCTTGCACCTTGCAGCAACAAATACTGGGCAAATTTGTGTGGATAGTTTAGTGACCTAGAAAGAAGCTGACAAGGGTGTAACTACCATAGGTGCAAGAGGTGCAGCTGCTATGGGGCCCAGAGCTGAAGGAGGCCCATCTGTTGGTGCAAGGCGGCGTGGGTCGCTATAAGAAGCCCATAGGCTTCTATCGATACCCCCATCGCGGTAACCCGGCGATCGGTATTAGTACATTTTAAAATGCGGTAAAAACCCTGATAACGAGGGGTTTTACCACATTTTTGCATTAGTGCATCCTGCCCTCAAATTGTAGAGGTTGCATAATATCATCTTTTATGTTGAAAGTATTGATAACTGTTTTTTAGTTTAGTTTGTTGATGGGATATGTGGCACATATTTTATAATGTTAGATTGTATTTGCACTGGATATAATATATTTTTTTCCTTTCAAAGAACTGATTATGAAAAGAAAGCAACCAACCAAACATTTTTTTATTGTCCTACATAGAATGATTGTCTGTTACTTGATACATGCTGGTTATAAATTGCTAAATACATTTAACCCAGAGTCTTATATGCTTCATTCCTTATAAATTCTGACTGGTCCAGCTTTTATGTGTGTAGCCCGGAACGCTCCTCGGTAACTGCCTTGATTTAAACTCGGGCAATAAGGACTTATATAATGCAACCTGGTGATCTTAAGCTGATAATAATTAAAAGAAAATGGTTCCTACCGGTCAATATGCAGATGGCCAGACATTGGCAAAATTATAAAAACCAGGACAGCTGGATACACTGGCAAGCAGGGCTGCCATCAGGAATTTTGTGGCCTGGGACTCATTTCCAGTCCGGGCCTTCCTCTTCACTTGAGTTACCGTAACCTGGCTCCTGCTCCCCATCTCCTCTTTCGCTGAGCTGCAGCTCGGAGGTCCCGAAGCGCAGGCTTCTTCAACTCAGGATGCCGCTGGCCAATTAAAATGCAGCAACACTCTGATTGGCTGCCAGTACGCAAGCTCTGATTGGCTCAAAAGACAGTGTAGCATTTTAAATGCCCGGTGGCATCGCGGGTTAAATAAACATGCGCTCCGGGACCTGCTTTGTTCCGCACACTGAGTGCAGCACAGCGGAGGCAGCCGGAGGGGGGGGGGGGGGGGCAGGCCCATCCAGAGGCCAGAGCCCAGGACAGCTGTACCCACAGCACCCCTCTATTGGCAGGCCTGCTGGCAAGATGGCATAAACCAGGACGGCAGGACAAACTAGCAAGATGGTATTAAACCAGGACAGCAGGATTCACAGGCAAGATGGCTCAAAACCAGGATAGCATGATTCACTGGCAAGATGGTATTAAACCAGGACGGCAGGATTCACTGTCAAGGTGGCACAAACCTGAACAGCAGGATACACTGGCAAGATGGTACTAATCCAGGATACTTGCAATCACTGGTAACATGTGTGACCTTCATATAGTTCTTGTTGCACTTGTACTAGACTGACACAATAGTAGATTATATTATAGAGTATGTATATTTATATCCCCAAGATTCCAAATCGCGCTAATAGCCTGTTTAACACACTTAGTTAATAGATATCAGGCAGCCTCACCACTATGCTCCCTGAGGGGTAGGGAACAAACAGACCACAACACTTTTACCCAATAGTGGTACGGCGCCAACAATTATAATGTAAATGTCCAAATAACACAATCGTATGCAATGAAGCACATAAGAGGAATCTTCCAGCACTTATTTATTGGTCTTCAGAGGATTATCTGAGTGAAATCAACGAGTAGACAGTTTCCAACGCGTTCCGTCTCACAGAGACTTCATTAGGGAAAACATAAATCTTTTTGTGTAAGATTAAAGCGAATGGGTGAAGTGATTAACTCCTTATTTTTCTCCAGTGCCTCTATCTGTTTAAGGCTTGATATATCCTAATTAATATGTCCAATTCTTACTGTGCAATTAAAAAGATGGCAATATAATGGAGAGACCAGATGCAGCATTGGAGTTCTTTTACCATATCCTGGATGATTGACCTACCATTCACATTATAGGTAAAAATAATTTGCGGGAGAGGAGGCCAACTGGATTATTTTTATCTATTAATCTTTTAGGCATTATATTGCCATCTTTTTAATTGCACAGTAAGAATTGGACATATTAATTAGGATATATCAAGCCTTAAACAGATAGAGGCACTGGAGAAAAATAAGGAGTTAATCACTTCACCCATTCGCTTTAATCTTACACAAAAAGATTTATGTTTTCCCTGATGAAGTCTTTGTGAGACGAAACGCGTTGGTAACTGTCTACGCGTTGATTTTACTCAGATAATCCTCTGAAGACCAATAAATAAGTGCTGGAAGATTCCTCTTATGTGCTTCATTGGATACGATTGTGTTATTTGGACATTTACATTATAATTGTTGGCGCCATACCACTATTGGATAAAAGTGTATGTATATTTATTTTAAAAATGCGGCAAACCTCCAAAGTTTTACCTGGGGTGAAGCTAGACTTTGTTGCCCAGAACAAAGACTCAGCAACCAGTGTTTGCCTTGATTTCTCAACATACTGTAGGGCAGAATCAAATTAGTAGCAAAATCTTGGTAATTTATCACAACTACCATTTTCTTGGCTTAAGCAGCTTTTTTTTTGTGGTGAAAAGCGGGCATCTCAAGGGTATGCGTGTCCTGCCAGTTGCCAGCAGTGAAAAATAGGTAAATCTGCCTGTTCCCCCCCCTCCAATTATATAAGTTTATACTAAAAGTATTTTAGTTGCTTAAATTAGATCAAATGGCTGTTATAAGCATTGATTTAAAACAGTGAAAAATAATGGAAATTAAGTGTTTTTCATCAAAATAAGTGCTAACATCAAGTATTAGAAGAGAGGAACTTTCCAGAAATCATGTTATGGAAGGGATTGTGGGGCCATTTCATAGAAATTGACCACACTTAACAAACCACCCTCGTATACAGTATCAGCGATATCTGCAGCAGACCCGCAGTACAGCAGTCTTCATAGATAACTGTGGGGCTGCAACGTGCCCTTATGCAGCAAGCGCAGGACAGTATAACTATACCTGCATACTATTATGTAAAATGTCATAATGTATGTGAATAGTGTCTGGATGTATTGCAATATAATTGCAATAACTGATACATCCTGCCCAATGTGCAGTCGCGGCTCCTACCACTTTCAGGGAGTGGGGCTGCCTCTGGCCGCAGGCACCCGCCTCCCCCTGTCACCACCGCCTTTGCCTCTTCCCATCCCCCGCGCCTGTCCTATGATGACAGGCGGCGGGACTGGCGCAAGCGCAGTACAAACATATGTACTGCGCATATGGCCAGCTTCTATGGGCTGCTTCGGCAGCAGCCCATAGAAGTAATCATGGTCCCGGCGCCTGTACAATATAAGTTACAGGCGCCGGGACCAGCGCATGTGCAGTACCGATATTGGTACTGCGCATGCGCATGCGCATTTGCAGGTTTTTTTTGCCCAGCAGCCCGCAACAAGGCATCCCAGAGGGAGGTAACACCTCCCAATGGGACTGCCTTTGTGACTGGCAGGTCAGACTTCCAATAGGAAGTCACTGCCAGTCACAGTGAAGCCAGTGCAATCTCACAGACTGCATCTGGATTCACTACAGTGGTGGATTTTATCTGGGGGGCTGCAGCCCCGCAGCCCATAGGTAAAAATCGCCACTGCCAATGTGTACATATGAGACCAGATGATCCAAAAGTGATAAAATGGAGAGTGAAAAATCACCAGCCAATCAGCTCGTAACTGCCATGTCACAGACTGGGTTTGAAAATTGTCAGGCAGAAGCTGATTGGTCAGTTGTTTATAACTTTTCATTTTATCACTTTTTGAAGTGCATTGCATCTGGCCCAAAGATGAAAAGAGTCTGCATGGAATATAATTGAAAACAATCTGATTGTGAGTATCAAAAATGACAACAGCACTTTCAAAAAAGGCAGTTGTTTATCCTCTCCAAAAAGATATTCTTTCTTTGCAAAGGCTAATGATGGCTGTCATCCAGGTCTGTCCAAAGGGTCAGTGAAACAAATGATATACAGTACTACTGGCCAGGGTGATTTTATTTATTTTGCTGGAGGTCAAAGCCACCTGTGGACTATAGGGGTTACACACGGGGCACTGATGTTTTGTGTCTGTACAAGCACATTTCTGCGCATGTGCAGACACAGGGTGCAAGTGGGCACAGCAAACTACATGTTCGACATCCCACTCTCACCTAGCGCCCGGGTGGGGCGGCGGGAAGCTGATGTCAGCTGCCAGCCGGGACTATGTAAAAACCGGACCGGACTACACTCCGGACCGCCGGACAGGACATCACAATCTGCAGTCCGGAGCTTGTAGGGTCCGGTCCGTGTCCTGTCCGGGGGGTGTCTTGTCCGAGGGGGTCCTTGTGATAGCTATCACCAGGGACATGGGGAAGGGGTGATTACAGCCTCCCTGTGTGGTCCGGACCGTCCGGTTTTTGCTACATGCCCGGACCATACAGGGAGGCTTTATTCTCTCCTTCCTCCTCTCCCTGGTGACAGGTGTGACAGGCAGCCCCCCCGGACAGGACACCCCCGAACAGGACACCCCCGGACCAGAGGCTACAAGCTCCAAAATGCAGAGTTTGATGTCTGGTCCGGCGGGTTTTGTCCTGGTCCGGTTTTCACCCATACCCGCTGCCAGCCAGTTTCCCACACAGGGTGCACGCAGATCAGAGACACCATGGAGGTGACAGCAAATGATTGGTAATGCCTCAGAAATTGTAGTAACTTATTCAGAAAATTGGTCAGAATAAAAAAAAAAACAGCTTCAGATGCCCACTATGTACATATGTACCAACTTTTCCACCCGTAGCTACAGCTGCAGTGAAGAGTAAAATCCCAATATTTCCGTTTTACATATGTGATAAAGCAATGTGAGGGGCTATTCCCCACACAAGCTACAGCAAGCAATGAGAATAGTTGCGTCTGCTCTGATGCTGGGTACAGTGAGTGTTCTGCTGTCACAGCAGTGACATGATTACCCAGCTTTAGCTCAGAGCCTGAGGTAGCAGCAGCAGGAGGAGCTGTGTGAGAGGGAAGAGACTAGTCTGAAAGGAGGAGGGTAGGTGGGTGGTAAATGGGTTTTTCATTTTTGTTTCCTGGTCTAGTTATTTGTAAACGAAGGAACACCACAGAGATACATGACATGTAGTGCAGGAGAGCACTAACAGGGACACTTTGTATTACAGGAGAATTCCCTGCCTGCAGCCGGAAATCATCATCCTAGTGAGAATAATACAGCAAATCTCTTCCTGCTACCAAACTCTCCCAGTGTTTGTGCATCTGTACCCTCCTCCTGGGCCCTGACTGGCAGATACAGGGAAGCCCGGGTGTGGGGAGGTGTCCTCGGCTTGCTGTGGATCTCAGGCCGGAGCTGGGCTGCAGGATCCAGGCTACAACAGCATGACTCACTCCCCGGGGCACACCGGCCTGCCTGGGGTGCAGGTAAGAGCCACTCTCAGGGGGTCACCTGCGCTCTACTGACTCATAGGAAGTTTTACTCACTATTTATAATCTATGCCCCCTTTATGACCCAGGGACCACCACGCATAGGCACCGGTTGTCCTAGGTCCTGCGTTACACCTTCCACACTACGTGTTGCCTTCTCCCTGCCTCACACACCCCAGCCCGGGTCACAGAGTAGGTGAGGATGAAATAACACTGGGCATGTGCCGGGTACACTGTCATACAGCCGCTGCTGTGCAGGGCTAAGTAATTTCCCTGCATATTACTTCTGACTCTCTTATTGGAGATCAGACACATTTTATATGTTGTGAAACAATCTAATAACAACAACAACATATTAGAGAACTTTTGTTGCGTCCCCCTCCCTATATAAAAACCTATGGGTGTTACGTTGCAGCAGGCTTAGTCCACAGCTTTTATGTTGGATTACAGTTGTACTTAACTTTACCTGGTAATTAATGTGTCACAGTAGAGTACTTACTAGTATACTTTTATTAGCGCTGGACACGATGTTACTACAGTACATGGCATCCCACTGGGGATGGGTACACAAGCCTGCCTGTGTAATGTAACATACCACAGTCAGAAGAGGACTTTCTACAAGATGACCTAGGCGCCTGCCTAGGGCCCAGCAAATTTCAAGGGGCCCCGCATAAATATCCTGGCCTTTGAGATTGTTCCCAGAGGAGCATTGCGTGACTACATGACATCACCTAGACCTGCCCACACTCCCAATGTCCCTTTGGTGTTCTTTGATAGGATGGAAAATGTTTGGACACACCAAAAGGTTTCACCCACTGTATTTGGGTTTACTTTAGATGTGACCCAGGTATTAAGCCTACTTCCAAAAGACCTGGAGACTGTTTTCACAATGCTGATGTTCACACAGCTGGGCATTGATCTGTGGACTCTGCTCGCTCCAAGCTACTCTACTGGTGCTCCTACAGTCAGCTGCAAAAATATAGTGCTATGGATTGTTTGAGGGAGGGGGGCCTCAAACCGGTATCCTGCCTACGGCCAAATGAGGTCAAAATATGGCTCTGATTACAGTGTACAGTATCACTGCATGCACCTGCATAATGCAATGTATCATTGCGTGCACTTGCGTAATGCATCACTGCATGCACCTGTGTAATGCATTTAATCACTGCGTGCACCTGTGTAATGCATCACTGCGTGCACCTGTGTAATGCATCACTGCGTGCACCTGTGTAATGCATCACTGCGTGCACCTGTGTAATGCATCCCGGCATGCACCTGTGTAATGCATCCCGGCATGCACCTGTGTAATGCACCGCATCCCAGCATGCACCTGTGTAATGCACGGCATCACTGCACGCACCTGTGTAATGCACCGCATCACTGCACGCACATGTGTAATGCACCGCATCACTGCACGCACCTGTGTAATGCACTGCATCACTGCGTGGCACCCATGTAATGCATCACTGTGTGCACCTGTGTAATGCACTGCATCACTGCGTGGCACCTGTGTAATGCATCACCGCATGCACCTGTGTAATGCACCCCATCACAGTGTATACTGCCTGCTGGGTTCAATGTACATATGCGCTTGCCTGTGCTCCTTTACTAAGCACTGTGTAGAAGTCTTGCTAAGCCTGAGTCCAGTTAGAGGAAACCTCATGTTAGCACATCTGTCAGTGTTGCACAACTGTCTGCAGACAGCTAGTTCTGGTGTCCGGCGCTGCTCGACCCATGCTTTTACTCAAGACATGCATGATAGGATAAGCAGCAGCTTGCTGTATATCCGGTGTAATAGTGGCAGAAACCTGAGTCTTCTCCTTACAGCAGGGCAATAAGTAATACTGCATACAGCTTTAGTTAAACCTGAGCAGTAGCTTACCTGGCATGTCCTGGGCCCCAGATCAGTCACTGGCAGGAGCATGCAGACCGAGCAGGTGATTGCAGCTGATGTCGGAGTGAAGTATGTGTGAGTCAGACACACAGGAACATTTCTTGGGTGGAAGAGCAGGAAACAGGGCGATTGTTATGATAATTTACCTTACCAGTGTTACTCTGCCTTCAGGCGTGGCTCAGTTTCTCATGTCATTGGCTGTATATGTCATCAGCTAACATTAAAGAATGGTCAGACAGTAACTGGACTGTACTGGTACATGATTCTGAGTTGTGTGTGTGTGTGTGTATGTCATGGTACCACTGTACTTTTTTTGCTTCCACAAGGTTTAATGAGATTAAAAACTCCTGTTTAAAACAATTTACTAGCATGTAGATATGCAGACGGAACTAATGCAATTGGTATTACACAATTTACAGACCCATTTGCAATGTACTATTTATTTGGAAATCGTGCCCCAGTTATTTACACTTATATACAATAATTAGGTGTATAACTATAGACACACAGAGGTTTCATTGTTAAAATTAGACATGTAGGTGTATGGTAATAATGTGTTTAGTAGTATGACATATATCTGCAATTATGTAAGCTGTATACAAAAGAATTTGAGTAGACACTAGTGTGTCTACTCATAGGAGCGCTTAAAGTGTTGTGACCTCAATCTGAAGCAGCTGCTTGAATGGGGAGGGTCAGTCCCCAAAAATATATAGAAAAAACAGCACAAAAAGCAGCGCTACCAATTAAAGATGAGTGAATCAGATATCAAAAAGTAACAACAATTTATTAAAAACAATAATAAAAAATACACATATATAGCAGCATTAATTATCCCATAGCATATGCACCCACTTGTGATGCATATGCTATGGGATAATTAATGCTGCTATATATGTGTATTTTTTATTATTGTTTTTAATAAATTGTTGTTACTTTTTGATATCTGATTCATTCATCTTTAATTGGTAGCGCTGCTTTTTGTGCTGTTTTTTCTAATTATGTAAGCTGACCTGGTAACTCCTACTATAGTATATGACATCCAGGATTAAGGATCATCAGTCAAGGTGAAGAAAAAAAGCAAGAACCTGTCCTGTATTATGTTTTGAATTAGAAACTTTTTTTTTTTTTGTGTGCACCCCCATCCCCTAGCCATGCTCTATGCAGCTATGTGGTTTATTCCTAATCACAGTCACATCTGCCAGTTTTGTGTTTGATGATTCCAGAATTGCCATCATACTTTACACAAGTATTGCACTTATATGTTATGCCATTATTGCCGTATAACAACCTCTTTGGAGTGAGTGAGTGAGTGAGTGTGTGGTTACACTCCTTCTTATCATGGCAGAATGAGAATCACTAAAGTAACATTGCCAGGTGTGGATCGCTAGGTAGACAATCATTAAGTCGACCATGGAAAAAAGGTCAACACATTCAATAGTTTGCCATGGAAATAGTCCACACAGGAAAGGGTTGATATGAGGTTTTTTGTGTCTGTAGACATAGACCCCAATTTGCGTCACTCGTATTCTTGCATGGTGAGCAAACTTTGGGCACCCTACTGTTCTCGGTTGTAGTTTGTAAAGACCTAAAGTATTAACAAGTGAAAAAAGAAAGAGCTGTTGAGTACAGGCATATTTGTCACTTAGGGGGTTATTTTGGTTCACTCTTTCTGACAAATTTCTAAATTCAGCAGCCACTTCGTACCCCGCCGCCTGGCAGATGCCACTACCAGCTCCCTGCCACCTGGATCCAGCCGCTGCCAGCTCCCCACTGCTGTCCGCCCCTGCACAAAGATATGTGCAAGCAGTGCTTCACCGCTGGCACACACCTATGGATCGGATCCAACACATCGTGGGAGCTAAAAAGCACCTGCGACGTACCGCTGATGGGTCCGATCCGACAGAATGAACCTGCAGCAGGTTCATTCTGTAGGGTCCAACACGATGCGCACGGGACCGTGCATCGGGTCAGAGGGGATGTCAAATACATCCGATTTGGCCCGATTCGTCGGGATCAGGTGAAATTGCCCCAAATCGGATAAGTGTATGGGCACCTTTTAATCTTGTGTAGACTAATGGTGTGTACACACTTGTACAATCTGTACAATCTGCATGAGATTTTGACTATATAGTCAAAATGTCATCTGGATCTCATGCAGATTGTATGGGTTTTAACCCTTGCGCTCCCGATGTGCGCTCCCGTATCGCAGCCAGGAAGTTTTGGCTGCATAGACTATATAGTGCAGTGTATACATAGTCTAAATTGTACAAGGGTGTACACACCTTAAGACTCAGGCTTCTAGTACCAAAAAAAATGTGCATTCCCTTTTTAGGGGATCAAGAGTGTTTCAGGGTCTATATCTCCTCACTGCCTGTGCATAACATAGAAATAGACCCTGGATAACTCTTGGGCCACTAAACAGGGAACCCACTGCTCATGAAAATTATTAAAACATTTTTTTTTTCTTTCTACTATTGTTTGCCAGCCAGTGTTAGTGCACTAAAGTGACCGAGTGCTAAGTTCAGTAGCAATGGAGCAATATGAGCGGTCGGCAGTATATTGCTGAGCCATATATTGCTCAGTGTGCCGTTTTCTCTAGACTCTCTGCCAGGGGAAGTCGCTGGTCACAGGAGCATGCTCCTCCAACTAGTGACCATGTCAGGGCTGGTCACGGGAGCACGCTCCTGGCGAGAGTCACCCCGTACACACGGGATATGGTCGCTCAGCGATTATGGCTGAAATCACCCCGTGTGTACGGGGTTTTCTAGTTACACTGCTCTCACTCTTTCCTCCTCACCTGCTGTGTCACCTTCCCCTCACTGACACTCACGCAGTCAGACACAGCCGGCGTGTGCAGGAATATGTTTTATACTGTGCTTCATGTGCAGAGCATGGGCAGGTGCGCAACCTGCATGGCTATTACTGGTCATTACGCCACCCATGTTGCACACGTGCACAGCAGCAGGACGCACACAGCCGGTGCGCTGTCCACAAAGATCCGGGCGGGCGCTGGAGCAGGTGTGCACACCGCATGACATCATCACACCAGGTCGCGCACATGACAAATTTTGTTGGGGAAAGGGCAGGGGAGGCGGAGCTAGTCATCCCGGTCAGGCTCCGCTAATATGTTCCTGACCAAGTTGACATTAACATTTTGCAGATTAGCGGTATGTCTAATGGGTGGTTGCACCCCCGGACCACTCCTTAGATACGCCTATTCCTGTGGGCTTACTATAGAGATCACATGCTTATCATACTGCATTATTCGTATTTAGTCATTTACCATGACCCACTTCACATCCCCTCCTGCCTTCGGTAATAAAAGTCTAAACTCACTTTTATTACAGCCGCAATCCACCAAAAAAGGGGGCGGGCGCTGACATCATGTGACGCCAGCCGCCCACCCGTGCAGGCATCGGCCGGCCTGTGTGCCCATGGGGAACACCCAGTGTTATCATGGAGACTTCCATAAAACGTTGGGCGTTACCCTGGTAACGCCCTTGAAGGACCCCCTCCCGCCCTACCAGTGTGAATGCCTTGGCGGGTGTGATACTTGGCAAATGCATCTGCACATAACACAAATACGTGCATACGCAGATCACCCCCCTTCCATCGGAACAGGTCCGCATTCGGCCCCTTTCAAATGAGTCTGCATTAGTCCCTTTATCTCACAGTGTATACCCAGCATAACCCAGCAAAAGGGTTATGTAGTATACTTACATTATTTACTCGTTAAATATTGCCTGTGTATAAGTTGCTAGAATGTTTTCATAGCCTTCAGAAAATAAAATATTTTCTTTTCAACAAGGTACTTTTTTATTTCTAATGTGTACGCAATGGGAAGTCTTCTGTGTTTTCCTTTTACATGTAGCATATGTGAAGTGCATTCATTTTCTAGGTTCTGACTGGAGTCTGTAGGTTACAGTTACACAGTTTGGTCCTTGTACTATACAGTATCTTTACTTTTTAGTACACTTAAGGAAAGGCTGCTGTCCATATGAACTCACACTGCTTCTTTGTGTGTGATTTACATGGCTTTATTCACTAGAGCAGGCACAAGTGCTGTATTGGAAGGGAAATGAAGGTACATTTATATTTCTCACATGGTATGGTCATTAAATGAATAATAAAGGATTGTTAGATGTTATTTGTTTTGATAGTAGTATTAGAAATCTCGATGCACAGGAAATATTTTCCTTTGGATTACCATTACATAAATCACAGTACTTTAATTATGTTTATATTCATATTTATAAAATGGTAAAGTTACATGATTATAATAGGAAAGTAATCTGTTGGTTCAGTTAAATGCGATGTAACATTTCACACCTCTGCGCAGAATATATGTAATGTTGAAACTCATTGTAGGTATAATACAGGGACTGTACCCTACATTGCTACTACATCATTGCCCGCCCCCTCCCCCTTGCAGGGGTTCCCAAGATAATGCACAGTATTAGCCCACTGTTTGTATGTATGGATGATGTGTGACACTTAACATCGCACCCGTATATATGGTAGGCCACATAGAGTATCATACAATAAAGCCAAGTCCCAGGAAGTGGAACCAAAAACACCAGCATGCTCTGACCACCTGTAAAAATAAAATAAAAACGGTTTAAAAAATAAAGACAGGACAAACACACCAAATAAAGAACAATGTTATGTACAGTAATCCATTTATTGCTTTATTACTCCTTTACATAAAGCCCAGGTGGTTGTTCTTTGGACGGGGGTTGAAATATCCTGAGGGATCCCAGCTTTGGGCTGACCAGTTGGCTAATGGTATAGCATGGGAACACCACACTGTATGTCTCCTTCCAAAGCATTATCCAAACTCTCAGCCTGATTCTTGTTTTTTTTATAAAATAAGGGGGACCCCACGCTTCAATCTCCCCCCCATTTTCCATTACCATTTTCAAGTTGAGGGTGAATGTGTGTGTGTGTGTGTGTGTGTGTGTGTGTGTGTGTGTGCGCTAACGAAGCCTGTACAGTTCATAGGGGTATGGGCTCAGGGATTGTTTCTCAAATTGATAGCAGATTCTCTCGGTCAGGGGTGTATCTAAAGATTTTAGATGAAAAATATATGACGGACTTCGTGGACATTCTATTTCAACTCAAATCTGATGGTTAGTCGATGCTGGATTTTTAGACCATAATGCGCCTGCTATGTTTCGTGGATAACAAGGCTGCAAACCTGATTCTTAGTAAATTAAGCATATGGGGTGCTTTATATTTTCTTCTTGTATGTGTATGTGATTTAGACAGAGCACGGATGGTGAACTGGTTAGCATTACTCCGCACAGCAGTAAGATTGTGTGTTTGATTCCCACGACAGCAGAGTGGAGTTTGTATATATTTTCCGTGTTTGTGTGGGATAATTCCTCTCACAACCCCCAAAAAATGTAAAAAGAATTGAAATTTGAATATATATATACTGTAAGCCCCACTGGGGTAGGGTCTGAATGGCCAAATATTATCTGTAAAGCGCTGCGGGAACGTGTGTGTGTGTGTGTGTGTGCTTTAAATGCAAAGTTTCAGTACAATGAAATCGGAGGGAGTTTTAGCGGATGAAATTAGTCAGATCATGTGCAGAGAAGTTTTTTTATTTTTATTATTCAAAAATGGTATACATTGAATGCTGTTAATGTTCTTATTTTTAAATGACCATTGGATTTCTACTAGCGCTAGGGCTGTTGAGCCTGACGAGTTCAATTCCCACTCTCTGAGTTTGTGTATTCACCCTGTGGTTGCCTGATTTTCCTTCCACTCAAAATATACAGTTAACCTAACTGTCTCTTGACAAAAATTAACACTAAAATGTATGTGTATTTGAACATGTGATAGTGACTATAGCTGTAAACTCTGCTGGAGCTGGCACTGATGAGAATTACCAAATAGGGCAGATGTATTAAACCTGGTGAAGAGATAAAGTGGAGATAAAGAAGAAGGTGGTAACACACCAGCCAATCGGCTGTGTTTGGAAAATGACAGTTAAAAGTTGATTGGCAGTGCGCTATCACCTTCGACTTTATCTCCACTTTATCTCTTCACTAGGCTTAATAAATCTGCCCCATTGTCTGCTCCCCTATCGATTGGATTTTCTGTAAGCCACCTAGCAGTCATAATTGTACTGAAATGTAATTGTTATTACAAACCTAGAGCACGACAAAGAAATATGTGTTCATCTAATGAGCAGTGCTAACTATTTGTATTGGAGCTAAATGAAAAATAGCAGATAGGTTGGTCTGGCTGAGAGGGGTACAGGGGAAACCCCCACTGCCTAGAGTGTGTGTGTTTGTTTGTGGGGGTGGGGTGGGCATAGGCAGGTGTGCAAGGGACACTTATCCATTCTTTTCACTGATCCATGTCCCACTGATCTATGTACCTTACAACACTATGTACTGCATACTTTATTGTCTAAATTTTATTATCTAGTGTGATGATTACTTTCAATTATTTTCTTATGAACTGGTCCCTCCCCCACCCTTCATCCTTGTACCCTTTTTACATCGCACCTTATTACCAGGTTCATGCTGGTTTCTTACTGATTCGACTTGGTAATTGGTGTGATGTGAAAGGGGTTAATGGTTACAGCAAACCGCTAGTAACACGGCAATATGAACAGGTAAAAAAAGAAGGGTTCTTACCGGTTGATTGCCATGTTGCTTTGTGGGTCATATTCAATGTGGCCGATGAAGGGGTTAAATGGCTGGGATTGCTCAAACAACTATTCTATGTTCCAGGGGAATCCTCGCTGTCACAGGACAGTGAGAATTCCCACAAAACAGCGAGGCTCATGGCTAATGCAGTGAGCCAGTTGCATTTAGCCGTGAGCCTCACTGTTTTAGCAGCCTCACATGCCGTTTCCCCCTTGCTACAAAAAACCTAGTGAGGGGTAAACGGCGTGTGCAGGGGGTCGGTTGAATACTGACCATGCGAGCTTTGACAGCGAGCAGGCAGCACTGCTCGCTGTCACAGCTCGCAAAATCATGGAATACACCCCTAAGGAGGAGGCAGTGCTTGCAGCAGTGCCAGCTCTAAGTGCTGCCTCCTCCCCCACCCCTGATGACACTCTGCCGCTCAACCCTGACGCGATGTGAACAGACCAAAATGCATGGTCGCCCCGGGACTGAACCGTTTCAAAGTCCCAGTGCGACCCTGCAATTGCAGTCTGAAAGCGGTATTAATGAGTACTGTGTATAGTGAGTACTGTGTGTATATGGGTTTAGTCAGTATTGAAAACCTGTTTAGGTCCCTAGTAGTGTTGCTTAGAGAACTGTCCCAGTTTCTATAAAGTGAGGAGCATTTAAATGCTACCAAAAGTGAACAGAAAGCATTAACTGGGCACCACTCAACTGAACCGATTCTATGTTTTGTCCTTAAATAAGTTTTCATTTTGACTCTGATTAGACAGTTTAGAAAGCATTCTGCAGTTGTCCCAATATTGTGTCTCTATGTGATCCGTAAGTTGGGCACTATGAGGCAGGAGGTGTTCATCCCCAATTCTCTTATGTGCTATTGGGAAGATTTGATTAGACAACGTCACCTCCAGAATTCTATCTTGTACCAGAATCCTGTAACCTTTGCTACCCTAAAATACTCCTGAGTTTCATAAGCAGTATCCATAGCCACTCCGGGAGGTTGGACATGAGCTTGATCTTTGCTGCATGTTGAATGTTTAGATTTAGAGGTTATTCAGATGAGTGCAGCAGAGGAATGTCTGGCTCGTAGGACAGATGTGGAGAACAGTCATGAAAAGTATGTTGATTTGTATAAAAAAACTGTATGTAAGGATCCCAGGACTTGTTTTGTAACAAGGCCTGGGTCCCTTACATACTGGTTTACAAGTTAAAAACCACAACGGAACTGTAAAAAAAGCACATTTTACTCCAAACCCCCCCCCCCCCCCCCCCCCACTAGGAGTTAGTATCTACATTTATCCAAGGGAGCCATAAGAGGACAGTCAATTTTGACTATATTATCAGGTAGAAAAGGGAATTCCGGCATGGATGCCTATGGAAGGAATATGTCGCAGGTCGCAGCATATGCATTTGATTCTGAATAGTTTAAAACCTGATTTATTTGGGCTCACATGGATTTAAATCCTTAACACGTACTGAAGAATTTTTTTTCACACCATTTCAATTTTTTTGTACATAATAATAATAATAATAATAATAGTAATAATAATACAAAAGTATTGGTGATATTATTATTACCATCACCACCACCACCACCACCACCACAAAGTAAACCAGTGAGCACACAACAAAACAGTGACTTAATGCAGGACAAGCAAAGGTTTAGAAACACTGCTGCAACTGTGGTCATAGCACTCAACTGAGCATCAGGGTGGCAAAAACAGGGGTCAGGTGTTCTTCATTTGGAGAACAGTACCCCGTAAGCTCTTTTGCATGGCTGCTACCTACCACCAGGGCTTCAGGCGTTGTCTTCCGTGGTCACCATCTGGGGGGAAGGAGGTGGCAGCCTGTAACCTCCTTTGCATGGCGTCTGCCTTCCTGTACTTCACCTGGGCCGCCGGTGTCCTGTAAACTCTTTTGCATGGTTGCAGCCCACCAGGAATTCCTCTGGCATCTTCTGTCACCAGGAGCTTTAACTCCTCCTCTACTGTCAGGTTGACACCCGCTGCTTCCTGCTGGCTAATATTATTCTGGGCACTTGAAATATTGGGATTGTGGTGTATTTATATAAATAATCAGTTGGCAGTTGATAAAATTGCATCTTCCACTATCCTGTTTCTGCTATTTCACATATGTTTTTTGTTTCTCCTTAACAGAATTTAAAAGCAGACCCTGACGAACTATTCAGAAAGTTAGAGAAGATTGGCAAGGGATCCTTTGGAGAAGTTTTTAAAGGGATTGACAATAGGACTCAAAAAGTTATAGCTATAAAAATTATAGACTTGGAAGAAGCAGAAGATGAAATAGAGGATATTCAACAAGAAATCACTGTGTTGAGCCAGTGCGATAGTCCTTACGTTACAAAGTATTATGGGTCATATCTCAAGGTGAGTAGTAAAAGTCAACTACTGTAGATCTGCTATAATAATTAGCATTTTACGAACATGACCCCAGGGTTAACTTCATTAAGCATTGTGTTATGGCATTTTCCTAGTTGAATTGCATCCTGACAATTTTACTAAAGCTGGGTACACATCTATACAATCCCTGTTTTCTTGCGACCGTTCGACTGGCCGTAGACGCGTCTGACCGTCCACAAACAACAGCCGATACGCGCATACACACCTGTACAATTTTACTTGCGATGTCCGATGTACTCCTGTCCAAACAGTCGCAAGAAAAAGATTGTACCACCGTACACACTCTCTCGATTTGGGCTATTGCCACGATATATATATATATATATAAACAAAATTATCATAATGGGCTGGGTTAAGGACAAACCAAAACAAAGAGGCGTGAGTACAAAACCTAAACAAAAGTCGGGGTACGCAGCCGGCAGGGTGACTATGGACAGATATGCAAACTGCTATAAAGACGGGGGAAAGCGTCTACAGTCAGTTTGCAGTATCTATCCATAGTCACCCTGCTGGCTGACTGTCGAATGCTTTCCCCCGTCTTTATAGCAGCTGGCAGGGTGACTATGGACAGATATGCAAACTGCTATAAAGACAGGGGAAAGCGTCTACAGTCAGTTTGCGGTATCTGTCCATAGTCACCCTGCCGGCTGACTGTAGAATGCTTTCCCCCTCTTGGGGTGCATGTATATTATTATTATTTCTTTAAATACACATGGGCAGAGGTGAACGCTTCTTGTGCTGTAGGAGAGATCATGCAGCTATGGAATGCCCACATGGGCGTTCCAGCTTTGCCAGTATAGTCGCAAGAATGGCCAGCATATTGATCGAACGTGCGTACACACTGCACTTTTTTTCTGATATGGGCCCGTCCTGTCAGATGAAAATTAAACTGCAATGAACCATCGATCGACCGAGTATGGACAGAGAAGACAGTTTTTGGCCATTTATTGATCGTACAGAGTGAGTCGGACAGTGTACACACTTATACAATTGAACGGCCGTCCGACCCAGAACGGAAGAACGGCCCGACGATTGTATATATGTGTAACCAGCTTAAGGCCAAAACTACTGCAATCCTTCTCAGATGCACCACATTAAAATCTAAATGACAATCAATGTTTATTTAAAATTATAGATTTGCTTAGCATCTGGTTTTATAAATCAACAACAAACCTATCCAATTAAGAGGTACTAGCAAGTACACCAGCTGAAATTAGGCTGGTGTCCCCACCAAGGTAACCTCAGCCCTATTACACCTAGAGTTCATCCCACACTCAAATGTAAGCATTTGGCAATCGTGCAAGTACACATACCAGGGTACCAAAATGCATAACCAAATATCACAGCGTTGACTGGCATCCATGTCTGTTGGCATCTGTAGTTTGATTAAAAATTATTGGAAACAAATTGCGCTTTACAAAAAAATAAAATAAGCTATGTTTTATTGGATCATTCATCATTTAATCCAGGGTTAATTAAAAATTGTAGTCTATTAAGTGTATATGATGCAGGTTCAGAAACCAGGGAGGACGTGAGAAAGGAGGATTCATATATGAAAGATAGGTAGGAAGGTGGACAGATGAGAAAGATAGGGAAAGAATGGGGACAGGGATAAGAGAGAGAAGGGGATAAAATAAAGGAGGGGATGATAGAGAAGGTGATAATTCAACAGAGATGGGAGGTAGAAGGGGAGCAACAGATATAACAGACAATGGTGGTGGATGGGAACCACATCTGTCAGTGCTTGGAGCTTGTAAGCACCCAACACAGGTGGTGACAGACTAGATGCACTAAGCTTCAAAATATGATAAAATGGAGAGTGATAAACAGCCAGCCAATCAGCTCCTTGCCGTGCTACAGAGTGTGTTTGAAAAATGTCAGGCAGGAGCTGATTGGCTGGTTGTTTATCACTCTCCTTTTTATCACTTTTGAAGCTTAGTGCATCTGGCCCAAAGAGAGAGAGAGAGAGACAGAACAAAAATGAAATAGATGCAGGTTGGAGGGACATGGTGAATATAAGGCTGAGGTCTAACTGGGATGGAACACGAATCTGAAGAGAAACGAAGACAAATATGTAGAGACACTGGGAGAACCTGAGAGATGCTCGGTGGCATGAAGCTGGAGAGACACTGTGATTGTCTGGGGCTTGAGAGATACTGGGGGTGCTGGAGACGAGACAGATATTTTGGGGTGGGGGTTGATGTTGGAGAGAAACTGGAGCTGAGCCTGGAGAAATATTAGGGGTTGGGAGATCCTGAAGCTGGATAGACAATGGGGTAAATGAGAAATCGAAAGGGCGTCTGAGGTTGGAGAGGTACTTGGGAGTGGCATGAGGCAGGAGAATAAATGTAAGGATGGGTATGAAGAGACACAGTGGATGAAGTTGTTGTGCAGGGATACTGTTGATTGTATCTCTCAGCTTTGACAAAAAAATGAACGTGGATTTTAATTTTAAATTGAATTGTATGTCTTAGATTACAATTAATTATCTGTTTTGCCCCATAACTACTACTTATTGAAGTATGAGAGGAATTTTAGTTAAAATGTACTTAATATAATTAAATGTAAATTATAGCATCATTCTCATTTATCAGTCACACCTCCTATTATATGTCACTAATGCTCTCTGTATTGTATAGAGGTCACTGTGCTTCTCTTTATATTATATATATATGTGTTAGTCTTTTTTCTCTTTTTGTTGTATAGTGGTAACTATGATACTCTGTATTGTTTTTTTCTCAGTGTAATTTTGAAGTTTGACCTCTATATTGTATGACTTCCACAGAAATACTTTTTGTATTATGTGGCTGTCACGGGGATGCTCTTTTTATTGTCCGATTGTCACTGTGATCTTCACTGCATTATATGGTTGTCACTTTGATGTTCTCTGCATTATATGGCTGTTACTGTGATGTTCTTTGTATTACTATGATTTTCTTGGTATTGTATGTGTCTCTGTATTGATCTATATGGTAATGGCTGTGATTCTTTCCTTATCATATGGCTGTCATTGGGATGCTCTGTGTATTGTATGGCATTCATGGTGATACACTGTAATGGGTACTTGTGTATTATCACGGCGCCCAAGATTTCCATCGTAGGGCATCGTATTGGTCGCATCGCATGCGATGCGATTTTTAATTGTACAGGCACCCTGTTGGGTGATTACTATGTTAAATGCACCCCCATTGTTAACGCCACCCCCACTGTCAACGCCAACCCGAAGTGTGGCGAGCCCGCGAGGGGCGGCAGTACGCATCCTCCGACCTTTTCATACTCCCACTATCCACGTCGGCGTGGAGTTGATTTTAGATAGTGTGGCGAGCCGCCGAGCCCGAAGTGTGGTGAGTGGACGCGTATTACTTTACATGTATTCCGCGTCCCCTTGCGGGGTGCGCTGCGCACGCCACGCTTCGGGCACACTATCTAGTGCGGCGAGCCACCGAGCCCAATGCGTGGCGAGCGGATGCGGATTACTTCACATGTATTCCGCCTCACGGGGCTCGCTGCATTCGCCACACTTCGGGCTCGCTGTGCTCGCCACACTATTTAAAATCAACTCCACGCCGACGTGGATAGTGGGGGTATGAAAAGGTCACTGCATTGTATAACATTTGCTGTGATGTTCTCTGCACTATATAGTGGTCACTATGCTGCTCTCTGTATTGTATGGCCATTACAATGATGTTCTCTGCATTATATGGTGGTCACTGTGTTGTACTATGCATTATACAGTATGGTGGTCATTATGATTTTCTATGCATTATATGGCATTCATTATATTGCTCTCTGTATATTAAATGGTGATTACTGCAATGCTCTGTGTATTGTATACTGTCACTGTGATGCTCTAAGCTTTCTTTGGTGGTATGTGCAATACTCTGTGGCAGGTAAGGTACGGCAATATAGGGAGCTCCAGCGATGCTTCCCTTTTAAATCTTGAGTCAGTGGAACATCCTGAACCACAGAATAAATGCAGCAGACACTGATTCCTTTATGTAATGCAACTAATGACTGGTTATGTCCTCATTCTACCAACATTTCAGGCTTTATAATGTTTCTAATTGATTAAGGTAAGCCTTGGGTGGCTGCTATCTACTGGAGTGGACTGGGGGTTTGCAGAATTAAGTCAATGCAAGAGTATTGTCCTTGGCAGTAGAAAACATAGCTTTACCCATGTTGGGTGTGTGTGTCTGTGTTTGAGAGGTGTTGGGTCCTTTTAGATCTACAGTGTCTAGGTCTACAATCAAAAGGTCGACAGGGTCAAAAGGTTGACATGAGTTTTCATGGTTTTTTGGTGTCTCTGCTCTCTCCATGCTTCAGGCACGGTGCCTTCCTGCACTTGGCACACTATTATAATTGGACTCTATGCCCACATGGATGCTAAAGTATGAACCGATAGATGTAAGAAAAAAATCACTAAAAAATCCTCAACCTTTTGACCGTGTGGATCTTTCGGCTGTTGACCTTTTGTCCATGTCGACCTGTAGACTGATGACCAGTATTTCGCAACCATTTAATTGTCTACCTAAACACTGTAGATCTAAAGCCCGTATACCGTTTGAAAGGAAGGGATCTTTGTACAGTATGTGATATGTTTTATAAGCCAAACTTATAGTCTATTATAGTTGTCGTGGTTCATAAGGAGTTTTTTTTTTTTTTCAGCTTTTCGTTGTGGCTATCAATAATTATTCTTGTAGGAATTAGTTGGGAATTAGAAGTTGGGAATCAATGGGTGAGATTTAATAGGATGAGAAATTCAGAAAGTGAGAGATTTGGTAAGAAATCTCCAGTTTTTTTAAAGCGGCAACCATTTACACTTCAAGATCACACTGGTTTTGCAGTGTAAATGATTGCCGCTTTAAAAAAAACCCTGGAGATTTCTTACCAAATCTCTTACTTTCTGATTCTCTCATCCTATTAAATCTCACCCAATGTTTTTCATATCCTATTTAATGGTTTGGCAACATAAAGATTTTAGAAGACTGCAGATTTTTCCCCATATATTCTCCCCATAATTTTAATTATATCATGGAATAAAAATGATTGAATAAGATTGAAGACCTCTGGTACAATGAAAATCTGATCCAGCCTGTAATGCTGCGTACACACTGGGTGATATATTGGCATTAAGTGGAGTAGCTGATATAGTGCTGGTCTATCGGCCAGTGTGTGCCAGATATGTGTCTGTGAACAACGCTGTTCACAGCTGATGGCAGTGATCTATCTATATAAAAGTGTGTGTGTGTGTGTGTGTGTATAGATATATATCTATATACATATATATATATATATATATATATATATATATATATATATAGATAGATAGATAGATAGATAGATAGATAGATAGATAGATATATCTATATATATTCCAGGATTGGTATTGTTTCTAATGCTGTGTACACACGGTCCGATTTTCCTTTCTGATGTTGACGATAGTCAACTTCGGATCGGCATCGGATGCAGATCGCAAGGGTTTTAACCCTTGCGATCCCGATCCGATCCCGATGCGCGTTCACGTATCGGAAGCCAGAAAGTCTTGGCTTCCTTGTCTATATAGTGCAGATCTGCACTATATAGTCAAGATAGGATGCAAATCGGATGTGCCTTAAGATCCTATCCACGATCCTATCTGATCAGATCGTGGATAGGATCTTAAGGCCCATACACACTTAGAGATTTTCATTTCAAAAGACTTTGCCAAAATCTCTGAAAGATAAATCTTTCACCAAAGTAGTGCGTACACACTGAGCTATTTTCCCCAAAGAGCTAGAGATTTTCAGGAGGCGAAAGACTTTGCTGAAAATCTTTCATATAAAAAGGCTATTTACATAATGGGCGGGGTTTGAATTCCAAGGGTGGGAGCAACGGCCCTTTTATTTCAGTGCATTTCTGTTCTTGGTGCCTGATTGAAAACTGATCGCTGGGCTGCATATATTCAGAGCCCAGCGTTCAAGTACACGCCGCCCCCACCCGGGGAAATCCATTCACCTGCACCAACAATGTATAATCTATTGTCATAATAAAATAATTGTTACCACCTTTGTTTTGAAATATTCTCTTACAGTGGCCCACTCCTTAACCACCCACTCTTGATCGGCCTTATAGTGTTTTTTTTTTTTAATCTTTGCTAAAAAATCTATTTTGCGCACTGTAATACCACTTACACATTATACCACACATTGTAATGCCCATTACATGTTATGCCACACACTGCGATGGCCATAATACATGCTATACACCGTGATGCACACTACGTCACATACCGTAATGCCCATTACAGATAATGGCACACACTGATGCCCATTAAATATTATGCAACACACCATGATGCCCATTATCACACACCGTAATGGCTATTACATATGCCACATTAGTGCCGCTTACCTACATGTTAATTGCTGGGGTAATGTATATATTGTTAGCCTGCGCTGGCAATGTATACATTGCCGCCATAAAAATTATACATTGGTGGCCAGTGGTGCCAGTAATATATAGATTGCTGGCATGTGCCAGACTCTGTGTGGCCTGGCCGGGGAGAGTGTCGGGCGCAGGAGCAGTGTGGCAGTGTGGCGGCGTGGGAACGGTGGCGGGGTGAGTATACACCGGTGGGGAGAAGGGGGGAGGAGGCGACGGTGAGGGCGACAGGGGGTGGGGGCGGGAGCGGCCGGTCAGCTGGGCTGAAAGTCTCTCATCTTTCAGCCCGGCTGCCATACACACCTGGCGATGATGGCTCAAATATGAGCTATCATCGCCAGACGTGCTGGTAAAACCAGCAGACGGCCCACTTTGCTAGCGATGATGCGGGAGCGCGCATCATCGCTAGTCGGGCATCGGTGGTCCATACACACTTGCCGACTTTAAGCTGAAACTCGCTCAAAATGGCTGTTTTGAGCGAGTTTCAGCTTAAAGTCGGCAGGTGTGTATGGGCCTTAAAGGCACATCTACCGTGTGTACACACCATAAGTCCTGAATCCCAATATTCCAAAATGAGGCAGAACTGGCTTGCCTAAATAGCAGCATTAGAAAGATTACATTGTTGCAAAGGTGACATCCTATCATGATACCACACTAACATTACTAAGCTCTTCTAGTAGTTTTTGTCTCCGGAGATTGCATGGTTGTATACTGGGACAGTGTAAGAAATGTGGGTGAACGCATGCAGGCTATTAGTATTGCTTTCTCCACCTAGGCAGCACAATATTGTTAGCGCTCTCCCACCGGGGCAGTATAATCATTAATCCTCCATTAACCTAATCATGCACCCATGATAGAACATTGGTAACCGCTTGTTACAGTATGTGTACCTAACAACAATTAGTTTGGCTGAAGTGGCGGCAAACTGATCACAAGAGTTCTCCGTATTTTGGTCAGTTAGTATATTTGTATGTCTTGGAGAATGCTCCCACTGCTAAATGCCACCAGACCCTCTTGTTGAGGGTACCCGGCCCTTGGGTCGACAATGTGTACGTCGACCACCAATGGTCGACACCTAAAATGGTCGACATATCATATAGGCCGAACTTGACAGAAGGTTGACACAATCTTAAGGTCGACATGGACATGGTCGACACTCAAAGGCCACAAGTTTTTCTTTTTTTTTTTTGCCGGGAGCAGCGAGACACAGTGCCCAAAGCATGGCGAGTGTAGCGGGAAACCAATACGGTGTCCATGTTGACATTTGTCGACAACAAAAAGTGGAATTTTTTTTCGACCTTTTGCGTGTCACATGTTGACCTTAAGCTTGTGTCGACCTTCTGTCAATGTTGACCATTTTTAGGCCAAAGTGTAGTGACTTTTGACCTAGACGTTGTCGACCCCCTATATACCATAACCCTTGCTGAGATCAGATGCTGGACTATACTCTGTGGGATGCTTGCTGTATTTCCTGGTGCATTTTATGTGAAAAACACAGTTGTATGTCCAAGTACACCAATGCAATAACAATATTTAGATTCCCATGACATGAAATATTGAGCAGTGTTTATAGAGAAAAGTGAAAATGAATCCTGAAGTGCAAGTAAGCGGGGCGGAAGTTACATTTTCACTTCAGCAGAATCTGCCAACAATCCGAACTTCCTAAATTGAGACATAGGGCCTTATTCTAGTTCACTCTTTCTGACAAAATCCTTCTTAGATGGACAAAACCATCTGCACTGCAGGGGGGGGCAGATGTAAAATGTGCAGAGAGAATTAGATTTGGGTGAGTCATTTTGTTTCTGTGCAGGGTAAATACTGGCTGCTTTATTTTTCCACTGCAATATAGAACTCACTTTGAAGTAAAACCCCACCCAAATCAAATTTCTTCTTAGATGGACAAAACCATGTGCACTGCAGGTGGGGCAGATGTAACTTGTGCAGAGAGAATTAGATTTGGGTGGGGTTTTACGGCTAACTGAGATCTATATTGCAGTGTAAAAATAAAGCAGTCAGTATTTACCCTGCACAGAAACAAAATAACTCACCCAAATCTAATTCTCTCTGCAAAAGTAACATCTGCCCCACCTGCAGTGCACATGGTTTTGTCCATCTAAGAAGGATTTTGTCAGAGTGAACTAGAATAAGGCCCATAGGCTCATCTCCGCACTAGTTGTCTGCACTCTGCACACTCCTATTTTGCAGTTAGTAAATGAATCTTAAATGCATGGGAAGATTAAAGAAGGCAGCATGTATTAATAGCAAAGACACAATACCAATAGGTTTACTGAAGAAACTGCTGTATTTTCAGCCCAAAAAAAAATGTAAGAAGTGGAAGTGTATCCTGTGTCTGAAAAAATTAATTAGATTTTTTTTTGTATAACGTTTGTTATTTAGATGTTATCCATGTGTTATGGTGTGTACACACGGTAGATGTGCCTTAAGATCCTATCCACGATCTGATCAGATAGGATTGTGGATAGGATCTTAAGGCACATCCGATTTGCATTCTATCTTGACTATATAGTGCAGATCTGCACTATATAGACAAGGCAGCCAAGACTTCCTGGCTTCCGATACGTGAACGCGCATCGGGATCGCAAGGGTTAAAACCCTTGCGATCTGCATCCGATTCAGATCCGATGCCGATCCGATGTTGACTATATCGTTAACATCGGAAAGGAAATCGGACCGTGTGTACACAGCGTTATTGTATATCTGCCATGCTCATAGTAATACATTTCCATGTGTGAGAAAGAAGGCTGGTTGACTGTTTAAAACGAATGCCCCTTTCAGACATCACTTTTTACCCGTTATTTTGCTGTTTTTTTACCGTTTTAAAATGGTAATTTGTGCAGTCTGAAAGGTGCAGAGTGAATTTACCGGTTCTATTGAACTGGTATTTCTAAACGGTAATAAAGCTGGGTCCTACCTGTTTTCTTTCATCCACTGTTTTCTATGGGTTAAAACAGGTTCAGTGTTGTGAAGGAACAAAAACTGCACTGAAATACCGTTTAAGGAGAGAAACTTCACTGAAATACCGTTTAAAGACATGCGGTGTGAAAGGGGTATTAGCTGGCTGACCGTTTTTAGAAACGTTTTAAAATACCTGGTCAAATCCAGTTTTGCGGTCTGAAAGCAGCATAAATGACTGCGACTGTTGCATTTCCTTTATTGCACATGCAGGCAGAACTTCTGCAATACACTGTATATAGAAAGAACACGCCACTGCCAGATGTTGCTGCCAACAAGCCAGTTACCAGAGATAAGCTAAATTCAGTACAATGAGCAATGGTCCATAAAGTATTCTGTTCAAGGGTTGACTGTGGAACTGTGCACTCAGTCATATGTAACCCCACATCTCCTGTGTGATAACTGTACTGTCTCTGCTGTAACTGTGTTGTCCTTGCTCATACTGTTACCTACCTACCTGTTGGCTGCCTAGGTGCTGTGCAGCTTGGCAGGTATATATTCCCTGTGTGATAACTGTACTGTCTCTGCTTATACTGCTACCTGCCTGGCTGCTGCAATGACCAGTGGCGCCTCTGATGGCTGCCTAGGCACTGTGCTGCTTGGCAGGTATGTGTTCCCTGCGTCTATATCCCCCAGTGTACTTCTAGCCTATACCTGTATGTTAAAGAAAGAATAATGTGTGGTGCACTATCAACAGCTGCTGGCACAGGGTTTGTCAGGCCCTATTATAGAGAATGAATATAAGAAAAAGTGTGCCAGCGCTGGCTGTAAAGAAATTGGCAATACACGGTTCTCAAAATATATAAAGAGAATTTATTAATACAACATCAAATAAATCTAAAATATATAAAAAAGGTGAATCGCTCTAGAACATATAGTTCATGACACACCATCATTAATAGCTATCACAGGGATAATCAGCGTTTTTGGTTTTAGCTTTGAGCTTTTTCAAAAACAGATTGGATGAAAAGAGCTGTATATATTACCATCCCATTGTGCCTGGTTGGTTTAGGAGCCAGGGTCCGTGACAAAGTGTCCTGTGGTTTGTCCTATATTTTCAAGGACTCAGGGTTCCCAATACGAATGTCCTCTTGGATTGACTGGAAGAAATTAGGGATCAAGCAATATCCCCGAAGATTGTATATCCAGATGATTTTTTAAGGATCGTCTGTGGGGTAGTGGAGACGTCACTGGCGGTTGTATGGATGGGTGTAGACAGCAATTTATAGGTGCTCAACGCGTTTCCCCGGAATCAAGACCTCCGGCTTCATCAGGAGTGAATGTATTTATTGTGAGCTCTGAGCGTCGTTTTATACCTGATTGGTGATTGCCTAGGTGATTCACCTGTGTACTCATTAACATCTAAAAAGACTTAACATACGAGAACCGTGTATAAATCACATAATCTATTTTACTTTATTAATATAGGAGGCAGTCTGATCTATTAAAATACATTTTAATGTGCGCAAACACATCCCGAACATCAGGTGCGCTGCCACCGCCAGGAGCCGATTGCTGGTATCGGTGATGCTAGCGGTGGCACACAGCCAGAGTCCTGATGTGTGTCAGTCGCATGGCCGGGCAACGAACCCGGTCACGTGATTTGGATCGTGTCCGGCCACTGAGTAGGCGTCCCATACCTGTATGTGTCCGCATATCTGTCACTGTTTAACTGTACCTAACTGGCTGTTGCACAGCAATCCAAGTCAAATTCCTAGTATGCGCAAGTATATATGGCCAATAAAGTTGATTCTGAATTAGATGTGACTATTGATGTTACAGCCACTGGAATGAGACCAGTAAGCTAGCGATTATTTGGTGTAGTTTCCTCCAGAAAGGAATAAAGGGTTTGTAAAATATTATACAAATCTAAAACGTAGGTCTTTTTATTTAAGAAAATGTTGGATTATATTAATATACTTAAGACAATTCGTATCTTGTCCTATAGATGACATTCTAACATTTTAACCTATATATTTTTTTTTTCCTTTTTAACTTCATAGGACACAAAATTATGGATTATTATGGAATACCTTGGAGGTGGATCAGCTCTAGACCTGGTGAGCGTGACATTCTTGCAGTTTTATTTTGGCTATCTACAATATGACATGTTTTTGCCATCTCTCACGTAGAACTTGTAGCTGTTTTTAGATAATTGTTCATTTTAAAATGCTAGCTTGAATACACGGAAACGGCAACTCATTATACAAATTAACTAATTGAATGAGGACTAAAATATATCAAATTCATGCAAGTACATGTATAAATAGATTTGCAGAGATAATTAATTATTGTCTACTGAGCTCTCATCTGGAACAAATGCTTGAAAAGGGAAGCGTGCTAGGTTTCTATAAATGGGGTAACGAGTATTCTTCATACGAAATTAGACCATGATTGTGATTTTACTGGCAGCCATATTTGAAAATAATGGATACAAAGTTTATAGCACTGATGACATTGGCACACTCATTCTGTGTCATGCCTTTTAGATCATTTCCATCACTTGTTCCTCTGTTATAACGTAGGAGCTACATTGGAGAAATCAATCATTTCCATCAGAAGCCTGTGCTTGAACCTTCTTTGTGACCATGGAGAGAGTGGGGTAGAATTACATTTCCACAGCTGGGAAATAGCTGCTTTTGCCGTGATAAGGATATAGCTAAGGACATATGTGATATCAAGTGGGTACCAATATCGAAGGACAATGTTGGAGTAAGAGCAAGCAAAATATGTAAAAACCTTAAATACTGTATAAGCTATGCAATAGCTTCCAAACATGGAACAGGTATAGGGTGCAAAAATACTTGAGAAACATTACCCACCTGACCACAGCCTCTTGAATAGAGTCACAATAGGGAGGGATACATTATGTGCAGCCAGTTTGGAGAAATTTACCATACACCTGTTCATGAAGAATGCACTTAGAAAATGAGTGCTGCATATGGTCTCTTCCACTTCTCTCCCACCAACTCTACACCCACTTACATTGAGCGGGAATTTTCTCAGGGACTTTTGTACACTGCAGAAGGTACGACCCATGTGTGAGGTAGAAGTAAGACCAGCAAAGATATGTGGAGGGAGGGCCCAAGTAAATGGAGTCAGTAATGGGTGAGATTGGAGTCAATGTAAATTTTTTAGAAGTCCCCGGGAGGTAAATAAGTGTCACGCAGCTGGGTGAATGACATCATCATAAAATAGATCTTGCAGTTTACAAATTAGATTACGGTATTAGGCAGTTTGATTAATATTTTTACTTCAGTGGGTCAATCTGGTAATAAGATGGTTATAATAGATTTTGTGGTAGAGGAATGGAAATATCTTCAAGCTTTTGGGATCCAACATAGGTCTCTTACAGCATTGGTCATTGGTGCTAATAGATGATATTACTCTATCAGTCTGGCTCAGATGGCATACTGATGCGACCAATCTGCGAACTCCTGCGATCGATAGAGATCTCTTCTGTCAGCTATGCTGCGCGGCCAACAAAACAATATTGCATGCAGCACCAGACAATATAAGGAAAGACGAATGGCTAGTTCAGTTTAGTCAGTTCCATCTAAATGTATTTGATAGCCAGAGTTAACCGACTTGAGGATACCTAGGATAAAGGATAATAATACCCCAGATTGTTGTGTTGTTGCAGCAGGATGGATCTATCTTCTATCTCAGCATTCTTATCTGGTTTTTGTTTTCTGAGCCACATGATAGTAGATCGTGACACTGCCAATGCCAACAAGATACTAGCCTGTATAAAAAGGGGCATGGAAGCTAGGGTCACTTAAATAATTATGCCAATTTACAAGGCACTGGTTAGACCTAATCTAGAATTTGGAGTACAATTTTTGGCTCGTCACTACAAAAAGGACATTATAGAACTCGAAAAAGTTGAGACAGGGCAACCAAGGGAATAAAAGGGTTGGAGTCATAAAGCTATGAGGACAAATTAGCAATGTTTACGCTGGAAAAGAGACATTTATGGGGAGAGAGGTATAACATGTACACATTTATCAGTGGACAATACAAGTCAAGTATCTCTTATCCAAAATGCTCAGGACCAGAAGAATTTTTGATAACAGATTATTCCGTATCTCAGAATATTTTTATATTTCAGTGATGTATCTTGAGGTATCTTGCATTTAGGTTGTATAAACACATGAAATACACACAAATATATTTTATTTGTGCATAAAACAAGGTTTCAAACCATGAAAAAAAATAATAAAAAAAATGGTACTTATGTAATATCTGGGCTCCCGGGTTTTCTTATGAGACCGTGTCCGCTCGCCACGCTTCGGGCACGGTGGCTTGCTGCGCTCGCCACACTATATAAAATCAACTCCATGCGTAGTTGGATAGTAGGGGGTATGAAAAAATGGGGTGCATTTAACATGGGAGTCCAGATAATACATAAGTACCCAAAAAAATAAATCATATATATATATATATATATATATATATATATATATATATATATATATATATATATATATACTAGGTGATTCATCGCGCCCTACGGGCGCTCTTCACAACGTCGTAAGGGGCTGCGCCCCCTTAATTTGTGAACGTTTGTATTGTAAGAAATATGGTTAGAATTGTATGAAAGATGCCTGTATTGCAACTTGAGTTATAGGTGAAATGTGTTAAATAGAGAGCATATGATTTGGAAGGGGGTGTATATTGTTTTGTTTAATTAAAAAGCAGTTACAGAGTAAGATGTACATTGATAGTGTGGATGGTACAGTGACATTTGTGGGTGTGTGTGTGTAATAGTATAGTAGGGTTTTTTTGAGTCAGGGGCTCCCCACTGGCGGAGGTCACAACACAGGAAAACAGGAGGCTGGGTAGTGATAGGGGTGTGTGGGCATAAGGGGGACTAAAGAAGAGGGTGGGAGACACAGTGCAGCTTCTGCCAGTGGGTGAGGGTCCAGCGTGAATCGCGCAAAGGGGGGGTTGCGAAATGCGGGAGGGGGGGTCACGGGGGTTGGGTGCCGCGAATCGCGGGAGGGGGGGTGCGGGGGGTTGCAGCGAATTGCAGGGGGGGTCGCGGGGGGCAGGGGGGTTGCCGCGAATCGCGGGAGGGGTGGGTCGTGGGGGTTGCCGCGAATCGTGGGAGGGGGGTTTGGCGGCGAATCGCGGGAGGGGGGGTCACAGGGAGGGGTGGTGCTGCGAATCACGGGAGGGGGTGGTCGCAGGGGGGGTGCCGTGAATCGCGGGAGAGGTCGTGGGGGGGGGGGGGGGGGGGGGCGCGAATCGCCACAAGAAAAAATCAACACATGTAAATGTTGACAAAAGTGTAGCATTTCATTGGTGTCCATGTCGACGGTTTTGGAATAATGTTTTTTACATACTTACCTGTCCCCGATGGTCCCTCGGCGTCCATGGCAGGCCTTCAGCTTCATCTCCGGCGTCTCCAGCGGTCCCAGGAGTGCGTTCCGAGGAAACTCGCGCAATGCACTCCTGGGACCGCTTGAGAAGAAGCTGAAGGCATGCTGTGGATGCCGTGGGACTAGGTAAGTATATAAAAAGGGTCAGGGGGGGGGGGAATAAAAAATTTGAACTATTCCAAAAAAAACAGTTTTTGGAATAGTTTGGATAATGGATCTTCGGATACAGGATACTCAACCTATACTCCTATGTGGTGATGTGTATATTATGGTTTTATGGGCGTTACTGTCGTTGTCATTTTTGTAATATTATATTGATTGCTTCATGTAAAAATAATTTGTCGCTTGTACTTTTCTGACAGCTGGAACCTGGCCACTTAGATGAAACACAAATTGCCACAATCTTAAGGGAAATACTTAAAGGTCTTGATTATTTACATTCAGAAAAAAAAATCCATCGAGATATTAAAGGTAAGTACACAGTTATATGCATGTACCATGATATTCTGGTTCATAGTCTGTTATTTATCCTGTACTTGTTTCCAGCTGCCAATGTGTTGTTGTCCGAACACGGAGAGGTAAAGCTGGCAGATTTTGGTGTAGCGGGTCAGCTTACAGATACACAGATCAAGAGGAATACTTTTGTCGGCACGCCATTCTGGATGGCTCCAGAGGTCATAAAGCAATCCGCATATGACTTCAAGGTAAGGTAAAATGGGGACTGTACCTGTTTATCTTTCTCTTGCACCTGACTGTTATTAAAGATCATACATAATGTAATGAATCACTGTCTTTACACAAATAAAAGGGTTGATATGTGTTCTGTTGGAAAGGCTGTATGAATATTGATGTTGGGATGTACAGGTGCACTTCACAAACCTGTAGAACAACTTTGGTAACCTGCACAATATATCACTGCTTAGCAAACACTAAACCGTAAATATTTACATTTATTACAAAAAAGATGCATTTCTGAGCTTTAAGATTTTGAACAATTTTGATTCCATAAATAATTAATACTTATATGGAGTATTCATCAGACATTTACGTGTTCTTGTGAGAAATAAGGTATTCCCACCACTTATTTATTTATAAATGTTGTCAGGCCAGTTGCTGATGTGCCAGATACTGCTTGGTTTTTGTTTTTTTTGTTTCAACAACCACCAACACCACCTTTTTATTCTACCCCCCCCCCCCCCCCCCCCAGGGCTCTCATGTCTATCTTTATCTCCTCTTCTGTCTCTACCCCTCTTTCCCTATGTCTCTCTCTCAAGAATAAGTCCATATTTAGTAATGGGGATCGCTTAGAAAATGCCCCTACATCGCTCTGTGTGTAGGGGCCATAGGCATAGTGATGCGCTACCCCTCACATCGCTATCGGCTGGCTTTTACTATCAGCATGCTGGATCAATCTCACCGGAGAACACTGTACATGACTGATCGCTCAGCGGCACATCTCTGTGTGCTGAGCGATCTTGCTGAAGCATCTTGAGCGATTTAGCATTGCTCAGAACACTTCAGCATCTCCCCGCGTGTAGGACCTTATGGTTGAACCTTGATGGAGATTTGTCACAGCAGCTTAAAGGTCTGGGGGCCACTAGACTGCCAAGCATTTTGAAACCAGCAGCTTCCACACAGGTGTAGTGATGTATTTATCCCAACTGCTTAGGTTTTGTTACGCCTACATTTGATTTGGTACAGCCCACATGAGGCCACTTCTACAAATTTTTACAGGGCCACTTTTAGTTCCCAGTCTGCCCCTACTCCTGTGGCAGCGCATTGTTTGACACGTAGGGTCAGATGTGCCAAGTTTTAGAAAAACCTGCTCCTTTCATTTTTTAAGCCCAGCCTGTAACATGGCAGTTCGGAGCTTGTTTATTACTCTCCACTTTCATCTTCATTACACTTGCACATCATCTTGGGTTAATGTAAGGGTAATAGCATTTCTGGCTGCAGTGTTTTGAAAAACCCTCTTGGACATTCTCACATTTAGGGATGATTTCACCTTCAATTTAGTAATTGTTGGAGTTTCAAAAAGGTTGATTTAAATCCTATGTGTTTGGAGGGCTTGTTAGACTCCTCATACCTACTAAGAATTTCTCACCATGCAGTAGACAGCAGGTCATTTCAAGTCTTATGCAGTTGCTCTTCAAGTACAGTAGATGGGGGTAATCTCTGAAGTTGCCCATTGCCAGGATGTCTCTCTCAGACTACTCTAAAGAAGGCTTTATTGGAGTTATTCCGGTTTGTTGGGTGTGGAAATTTCTCCTGTGGAGGGTCACAACAAGTGTACTCTATAGACCACCTGCCCTTGGGGCCTACAGTTAGGAAGTTACACTGTATTCTTTAAGGTTGGTGAGCATCTTAAGATGCAGGTTACATCTGCGTCTTAAGAGTAGTGATGTACACGCTGATAGATTGCTGTCTTTTTAGCGGACAAAACACTGTCTTTTGTCACCAAACGTCAGGGTATTCTGTTTTTTGCAGTCACAGAATTTAAATATTTGTGTAATGATATAATGGTACTGTAGATGGTTGTTCTGAGCAGACATATATGGTTCTGCAAGAGAAGGCTTACCTGGTGGAGTCTTATTCTTGGATGAACTTATAAGGCAGGCATGTCCAATCTATGGCCCTCCAGCTGTTGTCAAACTACAAGTCATTCCTTGCCACAGTTTTACGATTAGGGAGTGCTATAACTATGAAAAAGCATGGTGGGATGTGTAGTTTAGCAACATCTGGAGGGGCCACCATTTGGGAATAGGGTATATAGGGTCTCATAGAGTTCAGTTTTTTGTTTTAACCCTGGAGCAGTAGGGAACAGTTCTTTTGGATGACCTGAAGTCTGCTTGCCTAACTTAAGTATGCAGGACTTTTCATGATAATGCATGAGATTTATGCAGTGTTTTTTTTATTTTAAACAAGGTTTAAATTAAATTAAATTAGATTAGATAGGCTTTTTTTTTTTGAAAGAAGAGAACCATTCAGCTGCCTACTTTCTGGATTGTCCTCCACTTGGCTGTCTTGTCCAATTTTCAACAGGTTTTGGTTAGTTCTTACTGCAAGGTAAAGTTTAGATGTGTTCTGTGTAAGAATTTTCTCTTTGGCCTACTGGTCCTGTGCATACCCTTCCCTCAAGTATTGGATTAAGGAGAAGAGAGGATTTTAGGTACTCACTGTTAAATCTATTTCTCTGATTGCAACTGGCAACACTGCACCCCACTCATTGGTTTACTGATTTATATGGATGATGGTTGTGGACTTTGAGTAGGCTCCATATGTTCTTTGATTTCACTTTAGTGATGAGAATCCATTGATATAGAAACATAGAGGGGAGTAATTTTCTCTTCTTTATTCACCTTCTAAGTGCCCAACTGCTGATTAGCCTCTACAACTCATGGTAACCGTGTACCCTGATGGATAGGAGGATGGATTTAACAATGAGTGCCAAAGTCCCTTTTATTTATTTTTTTGAATAAGAAATGTATTTTTGTTTTCCGTACAGGCTGATATCTGGTCATTGGGCATAACTGCTATTGAACTTGCTAAAGGAGAACCACCTCATTCTGAACTGCATCCGATGAAAGTGTTGTTCCACATTCCCAAAAGTAACCCTCCCACACTTGAAGGAAACTATAGCAAATTCCTGAAAGAATTTGTGGAAGTTTGCCTAAACAAAGAACCCAGTTTTGTAAGTCTTACTAGCATGTTTGTTGTTACAAATTTCCACACCCTGACTTATAAATAATATTTATATGCTATTACATCCACATCCTATTTTCATGAATGTTCTGAGAATATGCTCCTAATTTGCTTAAGGCTGCACCATTCCCTTGTCCTGCCCATAACTGAATCCATTTTAATATACATATCACGTTGCCTTAATGTATTAATGTCACACATTTAATTTAGGAACGCATAGCAATTTTTAATCAGTATGACCATTAAATACTATATATACATAACCCTCCAAAATAGACACAGATTGGTTATATAGGTACTACTGTACCAATTATCTGAGATAGCTACTGAATTATACTATATGGTTTTTGATCATGGTCCTTTTAGTGGATTAAAACCCTTATGATAATATGTGTAGGATGTTCGCTATGGCCGGAGCATCTGCCATATCTGATCCTTCTGACTGATTTCTATTCTGCTGTGCCGGGGCTGGAGAAATCCAAGTGCCAAGATTGAATAATTGGGTGTACTGTCATCCTGTCAATTTGGAAAGTTTTTAAGGCCAGTAAATTTGCTCCATTCATAAAAAAAATAAATTCTCTAGCCTCAATAGGTACATGCCTTGACTTCTACATCAAGACTCCCCTAGACCCCATCCATCGGGATCTACCAGTTATAAAAGATTGCCTAAATTGGCTTTCCCTAGGGTACCCCCTGGTTATCTAATGGGTATTTGCCCCCCTCTATTTTTAATTGTCATTTGCTTTTGTCTATAGAAAGATAGCTGTGACCTTTTTATCTCATTTCTTTCGTTTCTGGGCTCATAACCTTTTGGTGTGAAAATGAGACCTTTAATTGCAATACATTTTAGTGACCTCAATTAAAGATTACGTGCTTAAAATGCTGAACTAGAATTTGGTGTAGGTGAGGAGGCAGTCACACAATATCTTTTAAGATTTGTGAGCGCGTGACACATTTGTTTTCATCATTATCACATGAACCCCCCTCCCATTAACAGATTTGTACACAATTTTTCTAAAAGACTCAGTGGGATAGGGCACATATAGAGGGACCATGGTCACCAGAACAGAAATACTGGTATAGAATAGTATTACTTCTGTACTATTTCTGTCCCAACTTCCCTGCTCTTTATCTGTTTTGCTTCAGTCTACAGAAATAAAATGACATGCCTCAGGTAGTTACAGGTAACAGATCTTTGATCTAGCAGATAACCTCTAGACCTCAGCATGGTGGCGCTGATATCGTTATGTAGCTGCAGAGATTAGATATAGGTGATATTGATCTAGGCTGGACCTAGACTTGCTCATGAGGGTCCAGTACTACAGGTAAAATATACATAGTTTTGCTCATCCTGGATTATTTTTTTGTTTTTCGGAAACTTACTTTTTTTCTTTTTTTAAGAGACCAACTGCAAAGGAGCTTCTGAAGCATAAATTCATTGTGCGCTATGCCAAGAAAACATCCTATTTAACAGACTTAATCGATAGGTACAAGCGGTGGAAGATGGAGCAAGGTCATGAGGCTTCCAGCTCCGACTCAGATGGGTATGTTTCTGGGTAAAGAGAATCAGTAGCTACAATGGATTGGAAGAAATGTTGTTTTGACATGGTAACAGCTTACTCTTTGGAGTTCACCTTGAATATGCCAAATATTCTGAAACTTGTGACCTTTTCTACAGCTGCTTGTTGATGTATCTGGGTAACAGCACTCACCTGAAGGGTTTGTCTATCTACAGAGGCCTACACACAGTTCGATGCCGGCGGCCGTCAATACCGATTTGATATCAATGGCTGGCAGGTTGCCGGAATCGAACAGGAGGGAGGGAGGATGGTGCATTGGGATGCTGCTTAGAGCAGCATATATATGCATTCAGTTTTCCAGATCTAAGCAGAAATAGACTTGCCAGGCAAATCTATTTCTGCGCATCAGGATCGAATCTAGAGGAAAGGCTGTTAACACTGTTTGATTTTGATTAGATTTCGATTCAATTTTGCTTCTAGGAGCAAAATTGAAAACGTGTAGAATTCAAACCGTATGTAAACCCCATAAAACAAAAACCTAACTGTGTAGAGTCGTCTGTGGGCAAAGTGCCTTCTGTGTTCTTCTGTGATGCTTGCTGACACCGATCCCCTATGGGCTCTTTAGATCTCTCAGGAAATACTGCTGGGAAAATTAAACCACTAACTTTATTTAACTGAAAGTTCTACCTCAGAACTAGTAATTACATTACAAGGTGGGTCACTGTAACTAGTGGATCCAGGTGAAAAGTTTAGGTGGTACTTGTGTACTTTCATGGCGCCAGCATGGCGGGGCTTTCTGCGCTCGCTTATGCTACAGGCTCGGTGGCTCGCTACGCTCACCACGCTATCTAAAATCAACTACATGCCAACGTAGATAGTGGGGGTACGAACTATCCAAGTTGGCATGGAGTTTACAGCCCCGCAGCTGGACACAGACACATGCTGGCGCAGTGAAACTACACAAGTACTGTTTAGGTCACTACGAATCCATTTCCTGGGTACAGAATGCCAAAGGCTAACAGGTTAAATAGCATAGGAGCCCAGAATAAAAAGTAAGTAGTCAAGCAGCTATTGTGCTCAGTAAGATTTGCATTTATCCCCACAGCAGACATGTCAGCATAAAATGAAATACTGTACTTATTAATACTTCTGTCCAGCTATACTTGCTGTCTTCTCTGCTGTTGTACTTATTGAATACATGACAGCCATCATCAGTTACTCTACAGCTTTTTTTTTTATATCAGGTATTTTTTTATTACATTTTTCTCTTTTATCAACACAACACTTACAAACAAATTATAATACAAATAGCAGATATTTACACTGTGTAAATCTCTCTAGGGATGGCCTTTACCTACCTGAGACAATACCAACCTAATGTTTGCCGATCCGATTTTTCCTCATAATGGTCCCCTTACTTCTATGCATATGTATATATGAAGGGGAGAGAAAGGGAAGGGAAGAGGAATAGACTGGGAGGGGAAGGGAGAAAAAGGAGATGAAAAAAAACAAAAAAAAAACAAAGGGGTATTTTGTGTCTATGCTTTTACTTACATTTAACGTGTGCCTATCTCTCGTTCCTAAGTGTTTAATGTACTTAACTACTTTGTGACCTCCTTAATTTCCCTTAATGTGCATAAGACAGCAATATACTATACTGCTGTATAAGGGCATTTGCCGAAGTGTAAATAAAATAAAAAGAGGGAAAAGATTACTTACTGTGCCTATACTATATACTGTGTACTGAGTTACTATGTGACGCAAACTTACTCTACAGCTTTTACTACTGCCATGGCATGCAATGGGCTACTGCAATGCATGTATTGATTGGAAAGAGTACCTGGCATATTCAACCTCCTAATAAGTGCGCTGTTGATTGTTATTATGTCGTATACTGTCTCTTATTGTCTATACTTTTCCGGTGTGCACTTTGTTGCCTTGCATAGTGCAAAGCAGCACACACCATACCATAGTTGCCTGTCACAATGGTCTGTATGAGCGGCACTGAACTTTGCAGTGTCCCCACTTCATTTTCCATGCATAGAGCTGAGCTATATTCTCTTAAGCCCTTCTCCACACATACAGAATTTAAGTATTTGCATTTTGCTTCCACCATGTGTACTCTATGTGAAGACCATGTGTGCAAAAGTATTAGCTGTGATACAAATTTCATGCTTCCTTCTTGTAGTAATAGAACCAGCAGCATATGTCTTGAATTCACTTCAAACTTTGTAACCTGTATCTTTGCAATATTATTTTGGTACAGTTATGTGGGTGTTTATATGGTTTTTTTTTTTATTCTACATAAAAAAGGGAAGAAGATGGACAAGCCTCAGGAGGAAGTGACAAGGGACCCTGGTACTTTACAATGGAAGAAGCAGATCTGAAGAAGATGCAGAACGGCGCAGCACAACTTGAGGAGCTAGCGAGCAGTGAGGTTGGCTAATTCATGTTCACTTTTGTGTTTTAGATTCCACAATGAATCACTTTATGACAAATTGTTATTTAAAGGCATCTCCATTGCTGGACAGCCTAGGATATCAATAAGTATCCCCCTCCCCAAGTAGCACTTATGGGGGATGGGGACATGGGGACGTGTGCTGTGACCCTCACTATTTCATGAAATGGTCATAGTGACCTTACTGTTATTTGATCAGTAATTAACCTGATGAGTTCTCTGATGCTGAACACTTTACAACAAAGACTTAGGGGGATATTCAATCCCGGCGAGCATCTCCAGTCGGTGAGATGCTCGCCGGTCCCTATTCAATGCTGTCTTCCCTGACAGCATCGAGCAGGGTAATACGAACCCGACATCACTAGCTATCGGGCTCGTTCTGCAGAGAACGGCCGGGAAGTGACGAGCTGCCAGCTGCAGCTCGCCTCTTCCTGGCCGCAACTCGCGGCCACGCCCCCTTCTCAGTCCCCGGCAGGCGGGACATTGAATCCCGCCTGCATGTTCTCGGTCGAGCTGACCGAGAACGGGACTATCTACCAATAGCAATGTTTTGCCTCCCGTTGAGATCCAAATGGAGTTAGTGGCACGTATTTTACAAATTGTTCCTGAGAATAATTACAAACCTCTATAAACTGATGGGCAGCACCATAGACAATGACGTAGATAAGCCTGGGGCAAACCGCATGTAAAGCAGGTATGAGTCCCTGACAGCCTAACGAGTAACCTCCCATGTGGAGAAACAGATGTTGTAACACTCATCCTTGCTGAAGTTTTGCAATACATGCATCTTAGTCATGGCATAAGTATAGCCCAGATTGACATGGTAAGGTATACTACTGTATACAATAGCAACTCCTGCCAAAAACTTACTGTAAAGCTTTACAGTGCAAATAAAATAAGGTTGTTATACAGGTCACACACAGGGTACTCGGCCATGGGATGCGGCGTCAAAGACGCAGTGACTAACGATGGTTCTAATCATTTGAAATCATCACTTTTGTGTCAGGACAGATATAGGACCTTTTTGCATTTAGCCAACTGTGTCTTTTGTCCCAACAAATAGGAGACCTGTGTAGTACTTTAATGAACTCAGTATATGTAATAGAGTAGAGTGAATGAACTGCTATGAGACCACAACAAATCAGCCAGCTGCAAACCTGGAAGCTGTGAGGTCCCAGCTGCGAGGCTCCCGTGACACATGTTATGATCAAGAACTTGTGTCCTTGATTCCCCGCTCTTCTGCTATGTCTGGCGACAGGATTATCTCCATACACTATAAATATTTGTGCCCTACCTTTAATTATTTCTCATGTAAGATCTGGCTTTTCTCCATGGTTAGATGTCTTTCTACATGTGTAGTTGGAAATGATTCTCTCTTACTGTGAGTATTTATCTGAGGCTACTTTTCTGATCTACATTGCTTTCTCACTGGAATTACTGGTGCATTTTGTCAAACTCCAGACGGGCTTCCATGTGCTTTTTTTATTTATTTTTTAAACTAAGGAGTGGCTTCTTTCTGGCCACTCTACCATACATGCCTGATTGGTGGATTTCTGCAGAGATGGTTATCCTTCTGGACTGTTCTCCAAATAAGGAATGCCGTAGCTCTGTTAGAGTGACCATCAGGTTCTTGGTCACCTCCCTGACTAGGGCCTTTCTCCCCACGATCGCTCAGTTTAAAGGGCCAGCTCTAGGAAGGATTCTGGTCATTCCAAACTTCTTCTATTTATGGCGGATGGAGGCCACTGTGCTCATTGGGACCTTCAAAGCAGCAGATATATTTTTTTGAACCCTTCCCAGATTTGCGCCTGGAGACAATCCTGTCTCGGAGGTCTACAGACAATTCCTCTGACTTCATGCTTGGTTTGTGCTCTGACGTGCATTGACATGTGTGGGACCTTATATAGACAGATGTTTGCATTTCCAAATCATGTCCAAATGATTTTTACCACAGGTGGACTCCAATTAAGCTGTAGGGACATCTCAAGGATGATTAATGGAAACAGGATGCACCTGAGCTCAATTTTGAGCTTCATGGCAAAGACTGTGAATACTTATGTACATGTGATTTTTTTTTTTAAATACATTTGCAAAAATCTCCCAAAACCTTTTTTTCACATTGTCATTATGGAGTGTTGAATTTTGAGAGAGAAATTAATTAATTCCATTTTGGAATAAGGCCGTAGCATAAAAAAAGTTGAAAAGTGAAGCGCTGTGAATACTTTCTGGATGCACTGTATGCGTGAAAGTATTCCGGATGTGTGCCATGCAATTTGTATATTGTCTGTTTTTCTCTATGTACATGCATTCCCTGTTCTCTGTCGCTTTCTATACATCCCAATAATAAAAATAAAAAAATATTTTATTTACATATATATATATATATATATTTTAAACCATTTAAAACCATTTCTATATGAAATGCATATTCATATAGAAAAATATATTTATTGTTGACTCCTGATTCCCCTTACCTACCTATCAGAATGGGAGATGCTTGCTCCTGCACTCTTTTTATTCAGCACAAACAAAACTCTAACTCTTTAAGTATGCATTTGGCATTGCAAAGTACAATCTCTGTTTTCACAAACCATTGGCCCACATAGCAATAGTAAAAATAACGACGGAACTGTTTTATTCTAGTTCCCCATTTTTTTGGAGAGATCATTGTTCAGTAACTGAAATGTAAATGAGTGTGTTCACCTTCCATGACGAGTCTAAAGCTGGCCATACAGATCGATTGTCAGATTGGGCCGGTTGGAACAAAAACCTGGTAATATCTGAATGACAGTTTTTGGCCGTTTTCCATTTCAAAGCAAATGGTCAACTGTCATTTGCTCTTATCTATTACCAGGATTTTGTTCCAACCAGCCAGATCTGACAATCGATCTGTAGATGTATGGCCGGCTTAAGACAATACAGGCTAGGCTAAATAACATACTTTCAAGAACAAACATAAGCTATCATTTAATTACATTTTGCTAGTTTCATTTTTCACACTTTAATTATGCAGTTTGCCTTCAGGAAGATATACAGAGCAGTGGATGGCGGGGGAAGCATACCTATAACCTAATTCATATTTTTCTTCACCTTTTACTCCAGGTTAAAGACATCCAAAAAAGACCTTTATCTCAGTGTTTGTCTACAATAATGTCTCCTTTATTTGCTGAGGTACGTACAGTGTTTACATTTATTGTTGTCTTTTGTCAGTCTCAGCAAAATAAATACACTGTACTTGTATTGACTATGTTTGTATCTTGCCTTTTAAATGCTTTTCATATGCTTTCTTTTATAGAGTTTACATGCAAGAGACAATAAGATTTTGCTGCTTTCAGCTCGAAAGCCGCTCATTTGTGTACGGGGCAGTGATGAGCACTGCTGCGTACTCCCGTGTCAATGCTGGCCTGGCTGTTCATGTGTCCTGCTATGGAAAGTCGTTCACCCTGGAAAAATCACTAAATGGGAGAATAAAGCTCAGTGTGTAAGCACTGAGCGGTTTTCATCCAAGCGATTTTCCCCATCATCTCTCACCATACACGTTGGGCAAAAACGTCCGTTACATAATGAGCTTTGTGATAGGGTGGGCATTACAGGTTGTGGCTGAACAATAGCCCTATTGTTCTAGCCCTCACAATAACATGCTTTCCCGCTTTGCACGATGACACATGACTGAACATGGTGGCTATAATCAGAAGTGGTTAGGGCAAGACATGGAAACGTAAGCCTTTGTGGAATTGTATAAGAACAGAACAAAAAACATTTATGTTTCAGAATGTCCCAAAACTTTACACATAATTCCAGATCACATTTTAATTGAAAACTGGAAGCCTAGTTAGCTCAACCGTGCTCAGTAGTGATCCTGGAACCAAGTATGTCCTGTGGAATCTAGAGTCTACTATACTGTATATCAGGGGTGGCCGGACTTTTGTAACCCGGGATCTACTTTTTGTACACTAACGTTCCGGTGATCTACGGCGTCACTTCCTAGGTCAAATATTGCCATCCCAGTGCAAAACGTACCTTACACATTATGCCTCATGATATGAGCCAAAATTGACATTATGCCACAAGGTACGAGCCAAAATTGACTGTATGACACACAGCACGGGCCAAAATTCACAATATGACTCCTGGTACTGGCTAAAATTCACATTATGACTCCGGTAAGCTCCACAATTCACATTACGACACACTGTAATGACCCAAAATTCACATTATGACACACGGTACTGGCTAAAATTCACATTATGACTCACGGAATTAGAGCAACATTGTTCATTAACCTAACACAAAGGGTCACCTATGCTGTGCCCATCCATCCTGCTACCAAAACAAATTTCCATACAAAACCTCATTACCTGAGATGGTGCCCCTTAGGACTTCTGCCCCCCCCCCCCCCCCCCAGTGAGGTTAAAATAACAGTGAGGTTCCAATTAAACTGGGATGAACCCCTTTCTCCACTCCCTCCACCGTCACCCGCGCAATGCATTACTGGGACCGCTGAAGCTAGAAGAGGATTCAGGAGTGAATACCTAGGGTAATGATCGCGGTTGGAAGGTCCGCGATCTACTGAATGGCCACCTCTGCTGTATATGAACCATACAATTTTTAAATTGAGAAAACTAAGGCCCATTTTAAACTCACAGGTTATACATCACATTATATAAAGAAAGTGTAGGAGACGGAGACCAGGTGCATTTTCTCTCTTAGAAATGGAGAGCTGTAAGTAAATATTGTACACCTAATGTATATATGTTAGTCTGGTACAACATTTTTAAATGTGTGTTCTTGCTTTTGTCATCAGTTGAAAGAGAGGAGTCAGTCATGCGGTGGTAACGTCGGCTCTATAGAAGAACTGAGAGAGGCCATTTATTTAGCTGAAGAGGCCTGTCCGGGCATCTCTGACTCTATGGTGTCACAGCTTCTAATGCGGCTTCAAAGGTAGAAATTCATACAAAATCATACAGTTCATTCAAGCTTTAGCATTACTGTTAGGGTTCCTTCTGTCTACTAGAACCTCTGCGCATATCTTCCTCAACAATTTAAACATTATTAATCATGTTTGTCATAAAATGGAGACACAATTGATTGGATGACTGCTACACTGTCCTATCAGGTGTACAATTGCCTGATCTGCACAAATTCCATGGAGATATGTAAGCAGTTATACATACACCTGTAGGCTTGATAGGCACTTTATTGGTAAAGGTGAGAGTCCCAGGGGAGTGCTAATGGTGATTAAACTATGACCAGAGATACAATATGTGAAAAGCGCAGGTTACGTAATGTGTCCGCAACTGGCTTACCCTTTATACCTAACTACGTGCGAACAAAACGTAGCGCAGCGTAGCGTACCTATTAATTGTATGTTATACAGTTAAGAACCAATACCTTGATAAGAGATCTCTTCGCAGGACTTTGTCTCTAATTCTGCGAATATACTTTAAAGGACAGAGTCCGCAATATACCGTATCGCTATTATGCGAATAACCAGACACGACCACTGAATAGAAGTAAGGAGGTTAGAACTCCATAAAAAGGTTGTATTAAAGTCCCTAATGGACAAAAGGGGGTTACAGAAATAAGAAATAAACAGGTATAACAAGTGATACAATATACTAACAATGAATACTAACAAACTCTGCTAAGGGGAAAGAATACAATAATACAAGACACAATCAGCCAACAATACTACAAGGATAAATACCGTGAAAAATGCAACCGTTACCCGTCTCACTCTAGTATGCGAAGCGCAGTCCGGTCAGAGCTCACTATCGTTCAGGAATGAGCGATAGTCCGGTAGGAAGGTCCAGGGAAGGTATCTGCTCTCGGCCGATCCAGGATCATGGATAAACGATGGGCCGCATTTATCGAACAATCTACTCAGGGTCACGAAGGATAATGTACAATTTTGGGATAAAAATAAAAACAGGGGCGGTTACAACATATACACGTTCACAAATATGGTTTCTTTAAAGGGAGGTGGTTTCGATTTTAGGGTCATATACCAAACCCTGGTCTTCCTCTGTATCTCTCGTTCTTACACTCATGATTTCGGTACGTTTTGCCTTTCCCCGGGTCACCACCTTTAAACATTTGAACAATAGCACAAAGACTATGATGGCACCACCGATACAGAGAAGGAGTTTTCCTATGCTAGCTATGATCCCCTGCGCCCATTCTCCTAGACCAGAGAACCAGTGCATTGGATTCAACCAGGAGGTCCATTCGCTAACTTTGTTACCTATTTCTGCCAGGCTGATATTATGTTCCCTTCTAAATTCCCATTTAAGCTGAAGAATCTCATCCATCCGGTGATCGATGATTTCTTCTGGGTCTTCAGTATTGTTGGTGATATATGTACAACATTTCACCCCAAACTGTGTAGAGAGGGTGACACAATATCCTCCTGTCATAGCTGTCAGATAGTTCAACACCATTCGATGTTGAACTAGCTCTCTTTTATACGCTTGTAACTCCTTCCCAGTGTATCTAAAGGTGTCATCATAAATCTCAGTGATGTTATCTACCAAGCTTGCTAATGCTTGTATATACTTAAAATTGATAACTCCTCTGGCGGTATGGGTGATATCTAATGCAATGAGGAATTGGATACCGAACGACTCGTGTATCATTTCAGAAGCTAGGGGTTCTTTTCTTATTGTTAAATCCCTTTTATGGATTTGGTCATAATGGGTATGAGTGTAAGGAGGAGAAATACCTCTGTGTACGTTCATCATCTCATCGTGTGTGAGGGTCATCACTTCCGGTAACACTCTGCCTAGATAACAAATACCAACGTAGTTCATGGAGAGCCATTTGTACGCCCTTCTACCACAAATATAATAAACATCGTCAGGGAGAAAATAAGGGACAGAGTATTTCATTATCTTGTCACACATTATCCATAAGAACATCCCCGTCCCCTGCTCCCTGACTCGTTCCTCACATGTTTCTGGCTGTAGGGTCATATTACAGTAGCCGGCTGATACTCTGCCGGCCATCATTTTACTTTTCTTCACCGTGTAAACATATTTATAGTGTCTTCCACTGGTTCGGATTTTTAATAATAATTCTTTATCTATGGGCTCTCCATCTGGACGCTGGGAGTAAGTTATTGTCTGGTTTTGCCATGTCACTTCCCAAGTACCAATTGTTCTGGAACTTGAGAAGTTCATACATACCAGGGATTTATCCACTTGGTATGGGTGTAATCTAAGACTAGGGGACCTGGTATACAGGTATCTCTTATCCAATGGCCTCCCCTTATTTAATACGCTTATCTCTGAAATATTGAGCGGGTATGGGACTAGGCCTACACTACTCCTTTTATGTAATACTTGAGAACACACCCAGCATTCTGTTTGGTTTAAAACCTTACCCACTAATGAGTGGTAATCACTCAAAGGATGTTGGCCGGTAGTTGCCTTACTGGTCGACTGACATCGCTGGATGCATCCTTCTTCCATTTTAGGTTGACAATACCTACAGACACAGTACTCACCAGACAATAAATCATCACATAGCCCTTGAACTACGTTTTCCTCATACCTTTTACCTTCTCCTGTCATGGGCAAAGTGTCAAGCTGGTTTAGGGATTCTACCTCACCCATATCTGGGTCCATTATTACACTGTCAGGACTCCGCTCCGATCGCTCTAGAATGTGGCAGCCACCAAGTATTTTTGGATGAAAGAAAGAACACAGAAAGAAAACAAAGACATATATGCATAACTGTGAACCTTTTGCTTGGAGTCCTTCCATCATCTCTACCCAGGAGACTTTTATTTTGCTCTGCTCTTAGACCTTTGTTCGCTCAGGTTGCTCGACCTTGGCTGCTTCTCAGTGTTCCCGAAACAATGCTTCTAGCGACACTTCTTCTCTCTCGCTCTCTGCACACTGGGATTCTGGGTTACTGGCTTTCTTGCAGTGGGACGAATGTATCCAAGTCTCTCTCTCTGCGACTTTAATCGATGTAGTGCTGGTCAACAAAACTTGGTACGGTCCTTCCCAACGGTCTATCAAACAACCTGAGCGTAAGAAATTTCGGATCATAACAAAGTCTCCTGGTTTAAGATTATGACAATTCTCGGTAGGCATATCAGGGTTCAGAAAATTCAGCTGCTTTTGTTGCTCCCTTAGCTGTTTGTTTAGCTTTAGGATATACTGTACAGTTAGCTCATTATTACATTTTAGATCATCCTGTGGGTCTATCATGATGTGTGGCTGCCGACCAAACAGTATCTCGAAGGGGGACAGGTTGAGCGGAGTCCTGGGAGTGGTCCTAATGCTATACAACACAATAGGCAGTGCCTCTGGCCATAACAACCCTGTTTCAGCCATAACTTTACCCAATTTGTTCTTAATAGTACCATTCATTCTCTCAACTTTGGCGCTCGCCTGGGGACGATATGGAGTATGAAGTTTACTATTAATCCCCAGGAGTTTACACATGATTTGGAAGACCTCTCCTGTGAAATGAGTGCCTCTGTCACTCTCAATGACCTTTGGGATACCATATCTACAGACAAACTCCTGACATATTTTCTTTGCTGTAAAGGTAGCGGTGTTGGAGGCAGCGGGGAAAGCCTCCACCCAGCTGGAAAACATGTCAACACAAACCAATACATATTTCAAATTTCTACAGGGTGGTAACTGTATGAAGTCGATTTGTATTACCTGGAAAGGGCCTTCTGTAGGAGGGATGTGGGATGGCTCTGTTGGGATGGCTTTTCCAACGTTCTTCCTCAAACAGGTGAGGCATGACATTGCCACTCTACCTGCTTGAGAAGCGAACCCTGGTGCACACCAGTAGGCCTTTACCAGCTTGCACATACCTTCCTTCCCAAGATGTGTCAGCCCATGGGCCGCCTCGGCTAGACTAGGAAGGTATGCTCTGGGGGCCACTGGTTTCCCGTGTCCATCTCTCCAAAGTCCGGTGGACTCTTGGCCACATCCCTTCGACTTCCATACTGCTCTTTCCTGTGGGGAACACAAATTCTGCATGTCTATCAGTTTGGATGTGGATACCATGTTCAGTGTACAAAGGTTGGTGGGATGGGTAAAAATATTTACAGGGCATGCGGCCCTTTTCGCTGCCTCATCAGCGCGGCTGTTACCAAGTGACACCGGGTCTTTCTCTGATGTGTGAGCTTTGCACTTGATAACAGCCACTCTGTCTGGAAGCTGGATAGCTCCCAGAAGTCTCCTAATGTACGTCGCATGCGCCACTGGTGTGCCAGCCGCCGTCATGAAATTTCGGAGGCGCCATAGGGCTCCAACATCATGGACTACTCCGAAAGCATATCTGGAGTCGGTATATATGTTCACTGATTTCCCTTTAGCCAGTTCACATGCTCTGGTCAGTGCCACCAGTTCCGCTACTTGCGCTGAGTGAGGTGGTCCTAAGGGTTCAGCTTCCACAATACCTTCTCCATCTACTACCGCGTAGCCTGTGCAAAGCTCTCCCGTCTCCGTCTGTCTATGACAGCTACCATCTGTGAATAAGGTTATGTCTACCTCACTTAATGGGCTGTCGCTTATGTCAGGACGTGCTGTGAAGGTCTGATTCAGGTAGGTCATGCAATCATGTTTGTCCTCACTCTCACTAAACTCTGCTTTACCATATTCAGCAACATTTCCATCACCCTCCACCCTTTGTGCCTTGGAGGGCACATGAGGAAGAAATGTGGCTGGGTTTAATGTGTTGCATCTTTTGATGGTAATATTTACTGGGGCCATCAGCGCCAGTTCCCACTTAGTGAACCGTGCTGAGGACACATGACGTGTTTGGGCAGAATTTAGGAGAGCAGAGACAGCATGGGGAGCATGAACAGTTAAATCGTGTCCCAGCACTACGTCCTCACTCTTACTTACTAGTTGTGCTATTGCAGCCACACTTCGTAAGCAAGTTGGGAGTGAGCGTGCTACTGTGTCCAGCTGGCCACTGTAGTACGCTATTGGTCGGTTGGCATCACCATGTTTTTGTACAAGTACTCCTGCCGCACACCCACCTGATTCAGTTCCGTACAGTTCAAAGGGTTTCCCATAATCTGGCATTCCCAGTGCTGGGGCCTTTGTTAGGCTCACCTTTAGTTCCTCGAAAGCCAGCTCAGATTCCTCAGTATGAGAGACCCGCTCAGGCTTAGTTGAGGAAACCATCTCTTGCAGTGGTAATGCCAGAATAGAGAATCCTGGGATCCAATTGCGACAGTATCCACACATGCCTAAGAACGTACGGATCTGATGTTGGGTCTGTGGCAGTACCATGTTCTGAATCGCTTGGATTCTGTCGTCGGTGAGGTGTCTCAGCCCTTGGGTAAGGCAGTGACCCAGATACTTAACCCTGGTCTGGCATAATTGCAGCTTATCCTTTGATACTTTATGTCCTGTCTCTGAGAGATGCATCAGTAGCTGTCTAGTGTCATCCACTGATGACTCCAGTGACTCAGAACACAACAATAAGTCGTCGACATATTGTATCAGTATCGAACCGCTCATGGGTTGAAAGGATTGCAGACAATCATGCAAGGCCTGGGAGAAGATGCTGGGGCTGTCTATGAACCCTTGGGGGAGTCGTGTCCAGGTATACTGTACTCCTCTGTAAGTAAAGGCGAACAGATACTGGCTGTCAGGATGCAAAGGGACGGAGAAAAATGCTGAACACAAGTCAATGACTGTGAAATGGGTACAGTGAGGTGGGATTTGCATGAGGATGACAGCTGGGTTTGGCACTACGGGGAATTGGCTCTCAACTACCTTGTTTACCCCTCTCAAATCCTGCACTAGTCTGTAGCCCCTCCCCCCGCTCTTTTTCACAGGAAAAATGGGACTATTGGCCGTGCTGGAAGTTCTAACTAGGATTTCCTGCTGGAGCAATCGTTGGATCACTGGAAATATTCCCAGCTCAACTTCAGGTTTTAAAGGGTATTGCGGTATTTTTGGGGCTATCCTGCCTTCTTTTAAGCGGATTTCTACTGGAGCTACATTTGCCATCAGCCCAGCATCCTGTCCATCTTTAGTCCAAAGGGAACTCGGTATTTGTGCTGTAATTTCAGCTACCCTAGATGGATTTGATTCTACAACAGTGGAACACAACATTAGCCTCTGAGGACTATCCAGCATGTCTTGCACTTCTTGTGTAAGATTTCTAGGAGTGTCCAGAAATACCCCATCGGGGGTGCAATAGATGACACATCCCATTTTGCAAAGTAAATCTCTACCCAGGAGGTTAGTCGGGGCCGCTGCAGCCAACAGAAAAGAGTGTTTGGTATGCAGAGGCCCAATTGTAACCTCCGCTGGTTTCGTCAGTGGGTAATGTTGTATTTTTCCTGTTACCCCAATTGCTGCTACTGATTGGTTAGTGAAACCCAAGTGAAGAGGAGTGTTGAGAACAGATCTGGCCGCCCCTGTATCAACCAAAAAGGTTTGCCTTACTCCAGCTATATCAACCTTCACCTGAGGTTCCTCTCCAAGGTGTTGAGTTAGTCTAACTGGCTGTAGGATACAGGTATGACCTGTTTCCTATGGTCTGACCTGGGTTGCCCTTAGCACAGTGTCAGCCATCAGATGGGGAGGAGGCATGTTGCGTGACCTGTCTGTCTCCTCCCATTGTCTAGGGGCTGGGTATCTCCGTGTCTCACCTTTGTGAGATTCCCATTCTCGCTTATGTGTCTGATAACTCCTGGGGTTTCCTGACCTACAATGAGCTGAGTAATGACCTTCCCTATTGCAGTTGTAACAGATAATTGGCTTTCTACCTGTTTCCCTTGTGTTTCGTTGTTGGTATGCAGCTTTGTTTGGGGCATTAGTAAGGGCTTGGATGCTAACCATCATCAGTTTGTCAGTTTGCAGTTCCCTGTGCTTCTTAATGTTGCGGTCGTGGTCCACAGCAGATTCCCGTAGGGCATCCACTGTCATTCCACGCCAATTTGGGAAAGAGGTTTGGACTCTGGCTCTCAGGTTTTCCCTAAGCCCTTCCACCAGCACAGAGACAATCATCTCCCTCAGGTGGGGGTCGTCCTTAGGCTCGGAGACACCAGTGTACTTTGATACCTCCAGTAAGGCTTTTGTAAAATAATCAGCAGCAGTTTCGCCATCTTTCTGTTTGATGGTGAAAATCTTGCTATATTCTACTGCCGCAGGAAAATATACTCCCAACTGTAAGTTAATCAGGCGTATATTCTCCTGGTTGATCTCATCATTTATCTCCTTGTCCACTTTCAATCCACTATCCTGAATGAATTTCGGGATGTCAATGTGAGTGGGGAGACAGGCCCTCAACATGATTCTCCAATCCTTGTTGGTGGGCTCATCAGAGTTTCCCAGATCCCTTACAAATTTCCGGCATATTGCCAGATCTTTCCTAGGATCAGGGAAGTCTGTAATGATGGACCGCAGCTCTAACCGTGTCCATGGGTTTAGCATGGTCATCTTCCTGGTAGGTATCACACCCTCTCTGTCTGCCTTACCATAGGGAACCTCCAGTGTGCGTACAGGGTATGTTTGTACCACATTCGCATTACTGGGACCGGCTTGGGAGTCATTTGTGTCTGTGCTGTGTGGTGCATCATTACCTGAGTCCAATACTATGCTGTTGGCATCAGCCGTCTCCTCCTCCTGTGCTGGGGCCTCAACAGCGGGTTGAGCTTTTCCCTCAATCATATTAATTGCATGAGAGACGGCCAGTGCCAACAGCTGCTCGTTTTCCTCTCGGGTTTCCTTGTAAGGGGATAAAACAGGGTACAAGTTAGTAACAGGTACATGATTACTTAGGTCTTTCTTATGAGACATTAACCCCTTCGGCACATATGGGGGTGGGGGAGCTGATTCTAGTGTGGCAGCGGTTGCATTTGCATTTTTATTGTGGCTGATTGCATCAGGTATTGCCAGACCTCTGGTTCCCCATTGTTCCTGTCCTTCCTTCTGCCACAATTTAAGAATATTTATATGCTTCACTCTCTCCTTACGACTGGAGAGTAGGCATATTTCATCTTTTACTGCCGATAAGATTTCTGGATCGAAGCTACCAACACTGGGAAATTCTAACTTGCTGCCTTGTGTCATTTTTCTCCATTTATTTTGGTAAACAACTGCGAGTTCACCGTGCTTCTTGCACATAATAAAAGCCGCCGATCCTCTTGGCCGGCTTGCTTCCTCCCTATCTTGCACGTTATCACAGCGTGACCCGTTATTACCCATAGTTACAGGAATAAACGTTCACAGCTTAATAGATATCGGTGGGTTATTAATTATCTGAGAGCTCCCCAAACACTCACTTCTACAGCTTCCTAGAACATCCCACAGTCAAGCAGGTGCGAAGGATACGAGGTATGATACTCAATCACCAAGTCTTTCAACTAGCAGCGAACTTCTAGCCAACTTGCTTGATGCGGCACAATTTTTCCAGGGTATAACAAACTTGCTTTCCTATACCCCCAAAAATCGGATTTCTAAAGTAGCTAATCGGAAACAAGTGCGTTCCGATATATCTTCTTGTACCCTCCTAGCGGAATTAATTCCACTGAAGGGGCAGTTCCTATGGGCACGTCGTCACGTGAACCCGGGTCCTAACTGGACTGTCCTACACTGGACTACACTGCGCTGAGTCGTGCCGTCACACACCCGTTCGCCTCAGTTATTTTTCACACTGGGCGCTAGTTACACCTTGGTCTTATGCTAATTTGTGAAATATTTCTGTACAGAAAATTTTCCCAGGCTGGTAGCTTTTCACTAGATTCTTATGCAGGTATAAATCCCTTATAATAAACTATAGGAATCTATTAAAATAATGCTTGAGTTGCTTGCTTATGAGAAAATGAACAAAAAGAAAACCTTATTTTCTTTTCTTAATCACCGCTTCATTCGCAGTATATTACTATACTGTTTAAATAAAGCTAGTGGTTTAAATACTGTTCACTTCTTCCTATGTGTGCTGCGTGTGCAGTACCAATGAACAGCCACGTGTGTACGTGCGCTTGTTCACAGGCCGCCGATGAATCGGCCACCCACGTGTTCTATAGTGTATTTGCAAGGTTGCGCTCGGGTTTCGATATACGCAGTAATTGCGCCTAAATGTGGAATAAATCCCTTAACTCTGTCCGAGAGTTACGTATCAAGATGCGAAATAAATCCCGCACCTAATCCGTAAACCACGTACAAAGATGCGAAACTTTCCCGATGTGGGCACGTGCGCGCGCACCTTGCGTAATACACAATAGACGCTTTACGTTACTGCAAAAAGGCCCAGGACTTGTCGCCACGTGGCGGAGTCCCTGTTTTTGCGGTAGCTAACAATAAACAATTATAGTTTTTGCACAGAGGGGATCCTCTATGTACTATAATAAACACAGATTCCACGTGTGCGAACCTTATCGCACGTGGTACATATACTGTAATAAACAAGCAACCCAAGACACTATACCCCGTTAAACTACTTGTGGCAGGCAGAAGTACAGTTTACTAAACACTTAGGTATGATATACTTTAAAACACGTGGCTTTCACCTATTGTACTCCGGGTTCAGCGCTAGCACTTCCCGAACCCCGCACCGCCACGGACCTGGCCTATCCAGCAATGGATAATACTTCCACCCTTTTGCTGGTATAGGTCGGGTCGCACGCCTGGTACTGAGTTCTGGAATGTGGAGCGGACGGACGTGCCCCCAATTGCTAATGGTGATTAAACTATGACCAGAGATACAATATGTGAAAAGCGCAGGTTACGTAATGTGTCCGCAACTGGCTTACCCTTTATACCTAACTACGTGCGAACAAAACGTAGCGCAGCGTAGCGTACCTATTAATTGTATGTTATACAGTTAAGAACCAATACCTTGATAAGAGATCTCTTCGCAGGACTTTGTCTCTAATTCTGCGAATATACTTTAAAGGACAGAGTCCGCAATATACCGTATCGCTATTATGCGAATAACCAGACACGACCACTGAATAGAAGTAAGGAGGTTAGAACTCCATAAAAAGGTTGTATTAAAGTCCCTAATGGACAAAAGGGGGTTACAGAAATAAGAAATAAACAGGTATAACAAGTGATACAATATACTAACAATGAATACTAACAAACTCTGCTAAGGGGAAAGAATACAATAATACAAGACACAATCAGCCAACAATACTACAAGGATAAATACCGTGAAAAATGCAACCGTTACCCGTCTCACTCTAGTATGCGAAGCGCAGTCCGGTCAGAGCTCACTATCGTTCAGGAATGAGCGATAGTCCGGTAGGAAGGTCCAGGGAAGGTAGTTGTGCCGAAGTGACCGAGCCTGCTCCGGGTCGCCTATCTTATAGGGTCAGAAAGGGGAGGTCAAAGGCCATTCTCATTGGTCAGAGATCATATGTCCGGTCCACTGTGATTGGAGGTTAGACGCTGTACCTGGTCTGACCAGGTGCAGGGGAGTGAACTTTAAGAGTCCTTTGTTCGGTGGTTTCGGCGTCAGCAAGGATAAGAACCGGTTTTATCTAGTTTCCTTTGTTAACTACTTACAACAGAAACTGTCTCTGGAATATGGATTTAATCCATAACTTTCGGACAGTGTACATTGCGAAATATTCGCAATGACCGGAATACTCCGCATAATGAGCTGAACGGAACGGTACTAAACACGATATAGACAGGTGTGTGCAGGGCTAACTAAGCTATGTGTGGCGTTCTAAACCTTTTAACTATATTTCATTTCGTGTAAGTGTGTTATTATGAATTTATATGTGATAGTATGTCTACCCTTCTGGTCCACATTGTCACACATACTCGGGTATGGAAACTTTATTTGCGCAACTCTGCGAACCAAAATGGCGGCCATACTATCACAAAATGGCGTGTGTGTACCTAGACTTCCACAGGAGACATCCCACAACTAATTGATTCACTTGGGGCTAAGATTTCTCTCGCGCTGCCCCCCTGCACTGGAACAACCTCCCGCCACCCATCAGGCTTTCTGATTCCTTTACCTCCTTCAAGCGCTCCCTCAAAAGCCACTTCTTCCGACTAGCCTATCCCTCCTCCTCCTAACCTCTTTTGCTCCTCCTATCCTGCCTACCCTACCCCTCCATCCGTTACTACTGTACTTATCCTATTGTTTTTCGTTCGTCCACCAACCTCCTTTTAGTCTGTTAACTCTTATGAGCAGGGCCCTCCTTCCTCACGTACTCACCCTACCTCATTACCTCACCAGTGCTCCTGCCCAGTTCTTCCCTTCCTCTACTTCATCTTCAGTCTCCTCGACAATTTCCACACCTACTTCAGAACTGATGCTGATTTTAGTTCTACCTTTATTTATGCTGTATTTTATCATCACACCCTGTACGTTACCTTGTAATTTGTTTTTTGTTTGCTATGTACGGCGCTGCGGACACTTTGTGGCGCCTTATAAATAAACGTACTACTACTACTGCTATCTAATTAGCCCCGATAAAATGATACATAGTGCAGACCATGTTTTAGGTGGCACAGGCTATCGAAAGCACCCAATATGCAGCCTGCAGATCTGCAATAACACATGGGTTCAATTATCCCGGCTTCCAACTGTCACGGGACCTTTTTTTTTTTAATATGGGCCCCAAGTACAGTGCCTCATAGGGCCTTATTTTGGTTCATTCTTTCTGTCAAAATCCTTCTTAGATGGACAAAACCATGTGCACTGCAGGGGGGGCAGATGTAACATGTGCAGAGAGAATTAGATTTGGGTGAGTAATTTTGTTTCTGTGCAGGGAAAATACTGACTGCTTTATTTTTACACTGCAATATAGATCTCACTTTGAAGTAAAACCCCACCCAAATCTAATTCTCTCTGCACATGTTACATCTGCCCCACCTGCAGTGCACATGGTTTTGCCCATCGAAGAAGGATTTTGTCAGAAAGAATGAACCAAAATAAGGCCCATAGTTACTTATGCCTGCAGTGGTGGTGAAAGGTTTTTTTGTAGGTCCAATACCAATTGGACATTGTTTAAATGTCACAGCCTTGGTTATTATTGTTTACATGGTTCATCCTTTTATGGCCATAGTCTACCTATCCTATAGTAACTACTTCATGCAGAATAATGCTGTGTAACAAAGCACCCATCATCTCAAGCTGGTTCCACACACATCACCATGACTTCAGTGTACCCCCAAGAGCCTCCACAGCTTCTTGGAGAGATTCACAGAATGAATATGCAGAGGCCAAGTCTGTAGTAACTGCGTAACGCTTCCATGTCAGTGTGGAGCTGAATTTCTAATCACCTTGTGGCCAGCATGTTGAAACTCCTGATCATTTTTGAGTCTGAGTTGATGAATGAAGATTGCCCAACATGTTACATTTTCCTGATCATCATGACCCAGCCATTTGCAGAAGAGGGAATTTCCCTGTTAGATGCCTGATGTCTCAATTGTCCTTGAATTGAAGGCTGTATATTTCATTTATACTTTTACACATAATGTGAATATGTATCATGCTGTAATTAAGTGATGTCAGATTGTACAGAGGGAGCCACAGTGATTTCTCCCTTTCTCTGATTTCAGATACTCTGTTAATGGAAAAGACTCTTCGGCACACTGAACTTTATTACCTTATCAGACTGTGAGACACTTGGCATTCTCTCTCTTCTCCAGGATTTCCTCTGTAGAGTCACAGAATGTGGACATAGCTTTAAGTACCAGTGACTGCGCTGAGCACACCTAATGAGAAGCTAGAGCTTTTATTTTATTTTTTTGTAATCCTAGTGCAAATATGGAAGACAAAGCAGATGTATTAGTACTGTGATGAGACAAATGAAGACATAGTGAATCCTCAGGTATCTTGCTCTAAGCAGGCAGCTCCTCTGGAAGGTGGAACAAAAGCTGCATTGGATTTGTGTACAGAAATGTATGTATATAGCATCATTTTTATGAAACTTCTGTGACCATGCCCATGGCATTCCCTGTGTGCCAACAGGAGAGTCCGGCTGTAGATAATGTTATTGGATTCAATATTTAAAAGGCCATAATACTTTAACATTTTACCCTTCTTTTCCCTGTGTGTTTTAAATGACTTGGCGGATTTTTTTTTTTATTTTGAACACTGTACATTACTGTGAGATAAATGTTACATGAGGCCAATAGTTTTTCAACATAAAAATACAGTATTTGCATTAAGAACTGGCTTTTAAAGCTCTTCCCAGCTTGGAATGTATGCTATAAAAAGGATGAAGTTAGGTCATGGCATTTTTCATTATATTTTTAATTTATAGCTCTGCGTCACAGACCATAGGCTCTAAAACTGGGTCCTTGGGGCCCCAAACAATACATGATTCCCAGCTCCATCTTTGAAAAAGTCATTGAGTAATGTATACACCTGTGCACCGGCCTGGGAAACAAACAGAGTTTAAGAACCACTGTTATAGAGCTATAATTAAGACGGTGTAGCCAGGACTAGACTTACTTATGGGAACTGAAATCTGAGGCATGATATAACTGCTGAGGTGACATCACTGATGTGTGTATTGGAATTAGTTTGGCGATCATGCCAGCCTCTTTTGTACCCCTTTTCCACTTTTGCTAAAAACCCTGGTTATTGTGGTGATAACCGAGAAGTGGCTCATTGGAGAAGATTAACCTGAGATCCAGTAACCTAGGAATCCAATCCAGCTACTGTAGCTTGCAGGATTGGGCCAGTAAAGGACCCAGGATGAGGTGCAGTGTAAACAGGTAAGCTGGGTTGAGGTTACCTTGGCACCCTGTTACAACATAGGGCTAGCTGGTGCTAAAAGATGACATGAACTGGATATGGATAGGAGCTGGAGCTGCACCAGTGAGCAGTAATGTTACTGCTCCTGCAAAAAGCCGGGTTCTGAAGCAAGTTTGAAAGGGGTGTCAGTCAGGTCGCATCCAGGTTGGACCTTATACAAAATAACTTTTTTTTTTTTTTTCACTTCACCCTTTTGTCACAAACGGAGTAGCTTGTTCTGTAGCAAAGTTAGAGCTTTGTTAAACAATATAATTTTCTCATCACGCTGCGGTGTTGGCACCAAAACACCATGGACGTTACAGTAAATATCTGGCTGCTAGTGATTAGAATCCGCAAGCAGTATCCGGCCATATGCACAGCGTATGATGCATGTCAGTGTTCCACAATACAGCTTAACGGACATTTATGCTGGTCATATCTCTTACCTTTCGACAATGGATTTTCTCTGTGTAAGCAATATTACAGTGTACAGTGTACTAGTGATCATATTATAGAGGTACATTTCCTAAAACTTCTAAAAATGAAAAAAGGTGGTGTCAGCAATAGCAACCAATCAAATTATCTAGGAATGCAATAGAGAAATGACAATCTGATTGGGGTAAATGTACTAAAGCTTCTACAAGTGAGAAGAGGTGCTGGTGCCCATAGCAACAGTAGTCTGCTAGTTGTGGAGAGCTGCTGGATATAAAGCATAGATTTGTTAACTAACCCTTTTGTTGTAGAATCAAAACAGCCTGGCTGGCCACAACATGTAGATGTGGAAGCATTTAATCTAGGGGACCAAATGTAAGTACATTTGTGGCCTGTATGTAAGAGTGGCAAAAGAGCAAACAAAAGTACAAGCCCTAATAGTGATCTCCTCACCAGGCAGCTGCAGAAGAACATACCATTGAGCATTTCTGAAACCTGGTGCTAAGGTTGCTGTATGTTAAAGGAAGTGAAAATCAGGTTGCTATGGATTACATTACATTTGAACCAGTTTGCCAAATACATCATCAGTGCTTTAAAGTGGATTTAAATCTGGTATAGGATTAATAAACCTTTATGGGTTTAATACACTGTATGAAAGCATTTTGTACAAACCAGCCTTGCACTACCCTGTTGAACATCTGGTGTATATCCAGTCATCTATTGCCAGCCAGCACATCACAAACCCAATGTCCTCAGAGTTTGGACTGAGTAGTATGAATAGCATTCCCTATTCCTCTGCAGATTTCTGGTGTGTATGGGCTGTCTGTAGCCAAAACACTGCCCCCTGCACATGGCTATGTAGTACAGCAACTCCATCTAATAATAAAACCCATAAAAGGTAGTGTGCGAGTCATTAAGGTGACAATGTCTAGGTCAGGCATGTCCAAACTACGGCCCTCCAGCTGTTGTGCAACTACAAGTCCCATCATGCCTTGCCACGGTTTTATTAGGGAATGCTACAACTATGGCAAGGCATGCTGGGATGTGTAGTTTCACAACAGCTGGAGGGCCACATGCCTGGTTTAAGTGAACAGATAAAGGTCAACATGAGGTTTATGGGTATCCACAACAACACCTGCGCATGTGGACTCCCAATTAGTGTATCATATCTCCTTGCATGGCAGCAGACGAGGCGCCTCCCTGCGCTCTGTACACATTACTGATCCCAATCATGTCCGTGTGAATGGGAAAGTATGGAAAAAAAATAAAGACCCAAACACCTGTTGTAGACCTTTTTCGGTGTTGACCATAGTGGACATCTTGCTTGTGTTGACCTTTTGACCATATGTATGTCAACCTAGATATTGGCCTTCCAGATACCATAAAGAAAATACTGTAGGCATTTAATATGTGAACATTCCCCATGCAATACAATACATTGGTGTAGACTCTGCTTGGTAAAAATGTTTTTCTACCACTTCATCAGGTTATGATTGCTGGCCGCTGTCTGATCAAGGTTTCCTTGTACTTTCTTCCACTCACTATTTTTTCTCAACTATGCATATCAGGTCCGCAAGGACTTCTGTCCATATTTTTATTTAATTTATGCAAAGTAAAGAAGAGGAAAAAGTTACATGTATTTAAATTTATTTAACTATACTGGAATATATTTTGAGTTAATCTGGTAAAAGAAAACAGAATGGGTCTTGGTCAGCAGTGTGACTGTGGGGTTATGTGTTCGATAAATAACACTCACTTCATATTTAGTTTTCTTTCCTGACAACTTTATGTTTGAAGGCTCTTCTGTCTTGTTATTTGGGTTCTATTGTTTGTCTCTTCTTATAAAGAGATGTTACTCAGTTCATGGTGTTTCCACGTCCCCTCTATTTGCCATTATCTCAGAATAAGGCTACATTGGTAGCAAACAAACTTATTTTTAAGCACTGAAGTTTAACTCGGAAGATATTGATGATTAAATATTATTTCTTCTCTAAACTAGTTTCTTGGTCATTAATCTATATATATATATTTAGGATTTTACTCTCCATTATAGAAGGTAGGTAAAATAGAATATTGGAAGGTATATTACCTGAAAGTGTAAAGAAATGGATGAAACATGTGCTTTAATTATTACAATTATTTAATCAACCAGAATAAATGAGGCGTGTATATATAACCTGTCGTTACCAACTCCAGTCCTCAAGTACATGTTCTGTTTTGTAGATTTCTGTCTATGTAAGCTAGTGGGATGATTACTGATCCAGAAAAAAAGATGAATTGCTGGTCTGTATACAAACAAATCCACAACATGTGACTTGTTGGGTGGAGGAACCATAGGAAACACTGGTGTAAAATATTTCACTCAAACTGGACATACATTAGACTAAATTTGGTTGGAATGAAAATCTGGCAATGTATTGGAGAGTGACAACCAGCCATTTCCTCCTAAACATAGAACATTAATAAATACAGTTGTCAACTTATCTGAATTACAGTTTTCATCCATTTTCCAGCATTTGGGAGCAATTAGCAGATAGTTATTTGCTTCCATACATTAACAGATTTTCATCAGTTTTGGATCCTTAGTCCGGAACGTTCTGGGCTCTTGCTTTGTGTCAGGGTCAGCACCCCGGTTATGGTAAAAAAAAAAAAAAGACTGACTCTAATGGTCGACAGGGTCAAAAGGAAAACGGTAGACCTGGTCAAAAGGTCGACAGACAAATAGTGGACATTGAAAAAGGTTGACATGAGTTTTTAATGTTTTAGGGTGTCTATGTTGACATAGGTCGACATGGACACTGTCTAAGTGTATTGCGTCCCCTTGCTGCACTCGCCATGCTTCAGGCTCGTTGCCTCGCTGCACTCGGCACACTATTTTATTCTCCCTCCGCCCCCTAGTGGATGGTAGGGGATGAAATCCCGCCTGTCGGCACATGTCGGCTGAAAATTTTGTAAAAAAAGGCATGCCTATCTTTTTCATGTCGACCTTTTGACCCCGTTGATCTATTGTGTGTCGACCTTTAAACCCTGTTGACCTTTTGACTGTCTATCATGAGTCAGTCTATGATCAGTCCTGATACAAGCACCCCAAGGCCTAAGCCAAAGAGACCGCCTGGCTGAGGTTGCAAAGGGAGGCCATGTCCGCAAAACATCAATATAGATATAAGCCTCACAAATTTGAAGAAGATTGTACACAATACCCTCCAACTGCAACCTGGGTCGCCAACTGCTATGTTCAAGATACTGTACCATTGCCTTGTTGACCCAGGCAATGGCTAAATTGGGAGCAAGAGAAGTACTTGCATAGTCATAGATTTAATCAAGGCTGGACATTTTCTGATCCTTTAGCTTAGCCAACTGGCAAAAGTCAAACCTGTGTGTCACCCTCAGCAAAAGAGGGGTGTGTGGACCTTCTGGTGACCAGAAACTTCTTACTTGGTTTAAACAAAGCCTCCTTTAAGATTTAGGGAGGTATTCAATCCCGGCAGATATTTCGGAAAAGTCGCAAAAGACTTGGATCGGCGAATCAATGTCTTTTTTTAGGAAAGCAGATGCTAAGTCGCAAATTTTGTGTACGTTTACGCAAATGCAGATTCGGCTTTTCAAATATATAGGTCCGAGCCAATATTTTCGTGTATTGGAAATCTCTGCCAGAATTGAATACCCCCATAGTCAGAATAAAATTCAGCACCACAAACAAGTAAATACCAACCTGACACAGTTATCAGACATGTCCCTAATCGCATAGATCAGAATGATTACCACACACTGTCCACCACAACTGCCTGTAACCTGCTGCTAGGAACCACAACTACTAAACAGGTCAGTCAGCACCATCTGTATACTGGCAGTATAGGAGAAAGATGGTGGCAGATTCTCCTGGGTTTGCCAGGGAGGGAAGGGGCAGGAGCCAGCTGCACTGTTTTACTGGGAATTGGGCCAGAACTCTGCAGGAAAAGCCCCTTAAGGTTTAAGTTTTAGCAGAGCGACAGTGAGACCAGGCCACAGGTACACTTTTCAGCCATTTTATGTGCCAGACTGTGTAACAGGCCCCAAAGCACCTGTCAGGTTGTTCACCAGAAGAAGTGACCCGGGCACTAGGCCAATGGAGTGGTGACTCAACTGTGGTGCTGGGCATAGAGGGAGTAGAGCACATAGTAGCTCCCTAACTACAAGCTCCCTATGGCAGGTGCACTAAGGTCTGGTGGAAATGGGAGAGTGGAGCCTAAAGCCCCGTACACACGGGGGAGATATATTGCTCAGCCATATATTGCTGAGTTTCTCCTTTTCATCAGAGATGGTCGCTGATGAAAAAGAAACTGCCGGGGGAGCCCGGCAGTGGTAATCAGCTGGTCGCAGGAGCATGTTCCTGCGACCAGCCATCACTACAGGGGTAAAAACGGGAGCGCGCATTCAGCGATATATTGCCGGTGCACTCTCCCATCGTGGGCAATATGGTCGCTTAGCGACCATATTTCCTGCGATATACAAAATCGCCCCTGTGTGTACGCACCTTAACACTTAACTTTTTAGTGCCTGAACATCTCCAACATCATTGCTAGCGTCCCCAGCACTAAAAACAGAATTGTTATCAGGGACAATGACGCTGATTAAAATAACAAATATTTTATTCATACCTTTTTAAGATAAAAGCTATTCAGATGGAAACATCTGTTTGTGTATACTGTATTTAATGTGCTGCCAACACTTTAATGTGGTTTAAGTGGCTTTGGGGGTCTATTTACTAAGCTTGGAGAGAGTTAAACTGCCTGTAACATGGCAGTTCAGAGTGGATTGGCTGGTACCTTTGCCTCTCTACACTTCGCTTCTTTCCAAGGGGCATATGTAACAAAGTCAGGCCACCGGAGAGGCTGGATGCTGCCAATTTCAAATGTGTTTTTTTTTTTTTTTTTAACGCAGCAATCATTTAAAAGGAACAGTTTTGCCCTGAAAATTATTGTTGCTTTAAAAAAATACAAATAAATTACTCAGACCTTTTACATATGGCCCCAAGACAAAAGGGGACCTTAATTGAATATCCTTGGGTGTTAAAGCCTGAGGCTACCACCCTTTCTGACCGTGGTAAAGTACTACTACTAACTGATTCCCCACCATCCAGCTCCCAATGAAGTCTATGAATTGCAGGAAGCATATGTAGCGTACGCCCCGCTATGCTGCGATGCGGAACACTGGAGATGAGGACACATCTGTAAGTCACCAGTGTCCAGCATGATATCCTGAAAATGAAGGTGTCTATGTACTAAGCCTGGGAGAGAGAAATTGGATGGAGATAAAACACCAACCAATCAGCTCATAATTGCCCCCCCCCCCCTTTTTTTTTAAGCCAAAGCTTGTAAAATGATAGTTAAGAGCTGATTGGCTGATACTTTATCTCCATCCACCTTTTTTCTCTCCAAAAATTAGCACATAGACCCTTTAGAGTGCTTTGAGGACCAAGTTTGGGAACTGCTGCCTTAATTTAAAATGGAGGACTGGGAACAATAAGACCACAACACAACGAATGTAATACACTTGTTGCAAATAGCGGAACTCACTTCTGATGTAATGCACGGTTCCACCACTATTATGCAATTGGTATGTCCATATACTGACACCAAAGGGGATGCGTGACTGAGCAGCACCAAGAAACCACAACAATGTTTGGCAAAAAGTTTACTGCAATGCTTCTCCTTGACAGACAATGGTCTAATCAATGTACAACAAGGCTGGTGGCCAGGATGCTAAAAATAAAATGTACTGTGTAAAAAATTATTATAGATAAAAAGGAACATTGCTTTAGGCTGCAGTATCTTGTGGTCTAGTTCTATGTTGCTTTACCTGCATACTACTGTTCCTGTACTTGGCTTCCACAACAGAGGTGATTAAAGTGCTTTGTATGTATGTAAACCTTTACAAAAAACAGCTATACTGCATGAATATTGTATTTAAGAAAGCTTTATAACTTAAAAAAAACCACTAGAAAAACACTGGCTGGTCATTGCTGGAGTACACACGTGTTTAAATTCAATAGTAAGTTTAAAAACCGGGAGTATGAATAATAGTTTAATCATTTGCCACTATACTAGAGACAACACATTTTAATGTTGGCACACGAAATTCAAACAATGTCAAAATGTATCGTACAGGAGAATACCAACTGCCTGCTGTCAGCAATGGGTTAATTTAGGGCAGGAAGGGATTTGTCATTTAAAAAAAAAAAAAAAAATTTAAAAAAGGTTTCTGTCCAAACAAAGTTGAAAAAAATCACTGAGAGGCAGTGTCTGTTTCTGCGTGGAGCAGCTGGCCTTACACAACTCCAACATGGGCTGGTATCAAATTCCTGCTAGAAAGCAGCTGGGGTTTGTGAGCCAGGGAATGTTCTGACTTCAGTACAAGTGGGACTCTTTGTGACTCAAAAGGCGGGAGCGACAGGCAGAGTCCGTGGCACTTCGAATGACTTCCATCCACCTGCATCACAAAAAGAGTATATGTTAATGAAATGTTTAAATACCAAATAAGTGAACTTAACTAAAGTGCAATCTATCAACAGAAGGGCAAGCAATAAAGAAGGTTTACCTGTTTGACGCAGCTTATAGCCAATCTTTGTACCAATTAAGCAGAACATCACAATTACACCCCTTTCACATCGCAAATGCCGGGTCGCAGCAGGGATTTGGACACAGGTCCATCACGGGAGTGATCACGCAATTGCGAGCTGAGCTCCCGAATGGCAATCCAATAAGCTAGGTCACAGACGTCAGAAAGAGGACAGGGTGTATCAGTGGCGCGTCATCGGGGAGCGGGGGAGGAGACAGTGCTTGGAGCCGACAGTCTCCTCCCTAGTGTGAACAGAAACCGGGTCGTTCAACCTAGGATACCAGTTCACACTGCACAGCACCTCAAATCTCACTCTGGATTAAACCTTCTTTTAACCTGGGTCGGAATGCCGGGCTGCACGACCCAGGTAAGCTGAAAAGGCCTTTCACACCGCATGTTGACAACCTGGGTCAGAGCAGGGTTCTTTGTGCGATGTGAAAGGGGTAATACAGGACTAAAGTATCTGAGAAAATAGTAATAAATCCAATAGTCTCAAGCGCTGTTTATGCTGCTGCTGCTGCTGCTGCTGCTGCTGCTGTTGTTGTACCTCCAATGAATAATTCAACCTTATAGTATCTCATAAAACAACAATACATCAAAACATTGAGGTTAACTGACGCGCTGGTAAAAAATATATTCGAGATTATAAGGGACTAAAAGGAAGCTCCTCATACGATATTAGTCCAGAAAAAAAATAATCAATTTTACAAGTCCTTCTTTAAAATATACCTACCGATACTGCCACTACATAGCACTTATCGGATCCTCCACCGTCTCCCTCCTATGTCTGGTGAGCTCTCCTGCTAATTCTCCCATTGAGCGACGGACTCCAGCTCACTGATGCATTTCTGCTTGTGTGGGTCTTTGCCAAGGTGCACCTTGCGGTATTTTGTGGCTAATAAGAACTGCAGCCATATCCGGAGACACGCTAAGCAGTGCACAGCCTTTTTCATCCAACAAGCCGTGCGCCGCCCTGCCAGACTGCAAGCGCAGGTAGTTTGTGTGTGTGTGTGTGTGTGTGTGTGGGGGGGTATTATTGGCAATGACCATCTGGAAGCTGTAGACCCTGCTTAAAGGACATCCATTTCCAAAAGGTCTGGATAATACAGGGAACATTTGAGGGAAAGGAGGCATAGATTTAGTGGCAGTGCGGCTTCCCACCCAAGAGTACCTGTTATAGTGGCAGTGGCCCTGCCAGAGAGAGACCGAAGTAATTGTGAATCGGGTATAACGTCTCCAAAAGGTCCGGTGAGCTATATAAACATTTACATTATTTCCCTGCAATTGAGGATTCTTTCTATTGAAAAATTTCTTGTGGATTTTTTGTATATTTTAAAGAAGGATTTGTAAAACTGATTATGTTTAGATCTGACCATTTTAGGAAGTCAAATTAAAAGATAAATGGTCTAAAGAAATGTGATTTAGTACAATTGTATTGTTAATGTGGGTCTATCAGGTCACACACGCCATAACAAAAGTATATATAGATATTATTCAATATTAATCAATAAGAGTAAAGCCAACCACAATCTACCAACATTTTCACCATATAAGCCGACCAAACAGTATTTCTGGCCAACTATATATTCAAGCTGACAATATACGCTTGCCTGCTAGTTGAATTTCAATAAAGGGCTTGGAAGGAAGAAAGCCTTCAGCCTAGTGCTGATACCCCAAGATCAATGTCATGGGATCGCTCTAATTGTTGTTTGCAAGCCGGGGCACATCCGCTATAATGGTACCTGCCAGTGCTTTCAGGGTTATACATTAATATCTGCCAGCTACAATCAGGGAGGGGATGGGGGCTGCCTGAGTATGAGGAAGAAGTTTCCATGTTGGTGTCCTTCTTATGGTTCCCATGAGATCTAATCTCTATTCAGAATCAACCCCCAAAACAGGCCTACATACGGGACGACACAGCTGAGTGATCTGAGCAATGTAGATCGCTAAGCACACAGCGCGTATGCGTCAGTGCTGTGCGCCGAGCTATCTGTCAGGGCATGTTCTGCGGTGAGAACACTGGCCCTGCCCGGCGATTAACTAGATTTATACAGCATGCTGGATATTACATACCGAGCCATAGAGACGCATGGGGCTGCACATCGCTATCAACATGGTCTCTACACATGGAGTGATGGAAAAGCTCTAAAAACTGAATATTTATCCTGTTTGTTTGAAGAGTTAGCGTTTTAGTCAATATGGATTTTATACAAGGAAATATATTTTCTGAGTAATCCTGTGAGTAGTATAATTAGATATTGTTTTCAGTGTGGAAATAACCCACCAACTTTTACCTTTCAAAGGTGTATTCATTTTCAGCCCTGAAATAGTAGACGTGTGACTTGAAGTGGAGTTTAAAGACATAATCCTTGTGAATATTCTCTGATTCAGAGGGAATGGTGAGTGAATATCCAAGCAATGGGAGGCTGGCTAACGGGTGATTGTCCTGAAAAGAGAAAAGACCTGTAAGATACATACAGAAATGCCCAAAAGTGACAACAGGACAAAAGAAATGACATTACATGTGTCACAATATGTAAGTTAGTACGAGGAAGCACAGGATTTGCTGTGTAGGTGTCAGAATGTCCTTTTGTTCACACTGTGCCTGACACAAATATGCAAGTGTGTGTAATAAGATTATATGGTAATATAAACCCGTAACACAGTGGTTCCCAAACTGTGTGCCGTGGCTCCCTGGGGTGCCTCGGGTTGGTGGTCCAGGACCAATTCAAATTTTTTATGGTTAATTATTTATGGGCAAAACCAATACTGGTGGTTGCCAACCATAAGATATGTACAAACAGAAGTAAATCCTGCCTTTTACCACATAACTGACCCTAGGAATCACATATAAATCCAATCTACATAATGTAGTATTTATTCTGCATTTTTTGGGGGGCCTAGGGGTGCCGTGAAAAAATTCTGATACTCTAGGGTGCCTTGATTCAATAAAGATTGGGAACCCCTGCCGTAACAGAAAAAGTGGAGACTGACAATATTTCCCACTATGTGAGGGAGCAGCCTCACATGCTATCAGTGCTAGAAGTGACATGCCTTGGCTGTGAGTACACTAACATGGGGGAGCAGCCTCACATGCTATCAGTGACATGCCTAGGGTGTGAGTACACTAACATGGGGGAGCAGCCTCACGTGCTATCAGTGACATGCCTAGGGTGTGAGTACACTAACATGGGGGAGCAGCCTCACGTGCTATGAGTGACATGCCTTGGCTGTGAGTGCACTAACATGGGGGAGCAGCCTCACATGCTATGAGTGACATATGTTCATATGTTAGCTGAACATGGGGGAGCAGCCTCACATGCTATGAGTGACATATGTTGGCTGAACATGGGGGAGCAGCCTCACATGCTATGAGTGACATGCCTTGGCTGTGAGTACATTAACATGGGGGAGCAGCCTCACATGCTATCAGTAACATGCCTTGGCTGTGAGTACATTAACATGGGGGAGCAGCCTCACATGCTATTAGTGACATGCCTAGGCTGTGAGTACACTAACATGGGGGAGCAGCCTCACATGCTATGAGTGACATGCCTTGGCTGTGAGTACACTAACATGGGGGAGCAGCCTCACATGCTATGAGTGACATGCCTTGGCTGTGAGTACACTAACATGGGGGAGCAGCCTCACATGCTATCAGTGACATACATTGGCTGTAAGTACACTAACATGAGGGGGCAGCCTCACATGCTATCAGTGACATACGTTGGCTGTGAGTACACTAACATGGGGGAGCAGCCTCACATGCTATCAGTGACATGCCTTGGCTTTGAGTACACTAACATGGGGGAGCAGCCTCACATGCTATCAGTGACATGCCTTGGCTGTGAGTACACTAACATGGGGGAGCAGCCTCCCATGCTATCAGTGACATACGTTGGCCGTGAGTACACTGATGGCATGGGAGGCTGCTCCCCCATGTTAGTGACATACGTTGGCTGTGAGTACACTAACATGGGGGAGCAGCCTCACATGCTATCAGTGACATACGTTGGCTGTGAGTACACTAACATGGGGGAGCAGCCTCACATGCTTTCTCTTTCAATGGTCCTGGTGACACAGCTTCACATTGGGATGTAGGAGGGTCCGCAGGAGCCAGGCACCTATCCTAAAGCTTTTGGAGGGTAGGCTCCTCCCCTACTGCATCCCAGATTCCTCAGTTCGTGTTAGGTGCCCACTGGAGTGGGTGCTATTCTAAAGGGCTGCCGGAGCAGCCGAAGGAGTAGAGTTAGTTAGGGTTTTTATTATTTTATTAACTTTTACACTAGCTAGGTAGGCACAGTGTGAGAATTCTCATTAGTGAATCCTCACACTGCTAGCGCAGCAGGAGCTGACAGAAGCGCGTCCTGTCAGCTCACTGTGCACATGGGAGACGCTGTCTGGCCTCCCTGTGCAGCGCTTACAGCTTCTTTTAAGAAGCTGCCTGGGCTCTGGAGCGCTCTGAAACCGGCTTCACGCTAGGTGGGGATCATGGGGGACAGGCGCTCCGTGATGGCGGCGGCCATTTTATGCGGAGCTTACACACTGAGCTCCTGATATGAGAGGACAGCAGTGTTGTTACAGGCATGTTCCGAGTGGTCCCCAGCTGAGGGGGAGATACTGGAACTAGGAGATCCTACAATGGGAGAGGCTGTCTGGGGGTAGTTGGCGGCAAAAGTCACAGACCCCGCAGCAGCAGGGACTTGGTCCCTTCCCTCACTCTGTTTTGGCGCCATTCAGAACGCTTGCAGCGGAGCTGAGCTGGCTTACAGATCCTGACAGAGTGATTGGATTTCCTGGGCATCGCTTTCCCCATTCTGAAGACTACAGAAAGCTAAGTGAACTGAGTATATTGGTTCTGTATATAATGTTTGTACATTTAATGCTGTGACTGTGTTAATTGAGAACATCAGGTCTGAGCAACAGTCTGTGGTTTTGGGGGAGGGAGCCTTAAATGCATTGAGCGCTTGCAGTGGTTGTACACTGAGATTTGTCCCTGAGCAGATAAGGAGGGCTTATGTATTTATTGCGCTGCTGTGAAACCCATGGGGAGTGAACCCCAGAGGGTAGTGCATCGGAACTTGCGTGGGCTAAGCCCTGGGCAGGTCTGAAAATGCTTTGGTGCATTACTGGACGGGCAGAGTGATGGCTGGTAACTTCCCTAGACCATTGCCATTCTCTCAGCAGTCCCCTAGCTCTGTGCCTCGGACCCAGACAGATCCTGATTTATTACAGGTCATGCAGGATACTGCTATGGGAATCAGCAGGTTTAAATTACTTGTTGGACAAGTTTTATGGTTATTCTGTGGGGACCCCTAAAAGGTCTTATTCAGTGCCATTATTAGCTGCTGATGAGGAAGGAGAGTACACAGACAACCAATGAGGGTGATATTTCTGAAGAGTCCTCAGCCTCAGGGGTAGAGGATTTTATTACTGCTGTTAAACAGGCATTAAATTTGTCCGTGAAGGATAAACTCCTGCAAAGCTTGTTTTTTATGAGACAGCGTAAAGAAACTGATATCTCCCTGCAAAGGGGCCTGAAAAACCCCTGATAAAAGGCTTCAGATACTTAAAAGATTTCTAAGCCTGTACCCCATGCCTGAGGCGCATGCTGACCTCTGGAAAAAAGTCCCAGTGGTAGATGCTTCTGTGGCACGTGTATCAAAGCCACAGGTGGAGCCACTGTGCTACCAGTACAAGGGGTAGCAGCGTTTAAGGACCCCGCAGACAGAAAGCTGGAGGGTAACCTCAAAGCAATATTTGAAGGGGTGGGATACACCCTACGCCCTCTGATTGTTTCAGCCTGGGTCTCTAAGGCCATGATCGTGTGGGCCAGAAATTTGTGCACTATTTTACACGCTGACCCTTGTGTGTTATTGCTTGCAGAGAAGCTTAAAAACGGCTGCAGAGCATGTATTGGAGTCTGAGAGGAAGCTCTCAAAATGGCTGCCAGAGTTTCCACAGTGTCTGTAAATGCCAGGAGAGTGCTCTGGCTTAAGGCTTGGGAGGCAGATAATGTGTCTAAGAAAGCCTTAGAGGCATTAGCTTTTAAAGGAAAGCTGTTATTTGCTTCTGAACTGGAAGAGATTATTATGCAGGCCACAGGTGGCAAAAGTACTTTCCTGCCAGTCCCTGCAGCCAAGCAGACATCAAGGTTTTCTGCTTTCAGGCCGGCCTTGCGGCCCTCCCTTAGAGGAGGTGCGTCTTTTCGAGGGCAGCCCTTCAGGGGAAAGGTCCTAAAGTCTAAATTTGGTTCCTTTCATAAGAAACCAAACACAAAGGAGAGGACAAACCATCTGCATGACTGCCAAGGGTTTTGCCCGGCGGTGGTCAAGATGGGGGGACATCTTACACTGTTCAAAGACGCATGGGCATTGTTAGACCGGGATTCTTGGGTGTTAGAAATTATAACCCAGGGTTACAGAATTCCCTTCAAAGGTCTTCTTCCAAGAAGATTCATTCCCACGCCAATACCAAAAGGGGCTCGGCTCCGTACAGCTCCCTTGGGAGCGGCTCATTCTCTTTTAGAGAAGGGTGTGGTGATCCCGGTCCCCAGAGCGGAGTGGAAAAAAGGCTTTTATTCCACTCTGTGTCTGGTGTCCAAACCAGACGGGTCTTTCAGACCGATTCTCAATTTAAAGTCGTTAATTATCCATTTGTGGGTAGACCATTTCAAAATGGAGTCTCTACGGTCAGTGCTGTTAAGCCTGGACCAGGGAGAATTTTTGGCGTTCATGGATGTCCAGGACGCGTACCTTCATGTTCCTGTTCACCCAGGACATCAGGCTCTATTGAGATAGGAGACTATGCACTTGCAATTCCAGGCGTTGCACTTCGGCCTGGCCACAGCGCCAAGGGTATTCACCAAGATAATGCCTGTAATGGCGGTTGTGCTTCGACTGAGGGGAATCACGGTGATCCCATATTTGGACGACCTGCTGTTCAGAGCGGAGTCAGCAGACATGTTGAAGAGTCACTTGGCAGAAGCCATCGGGTTTTTGGCAGGCTCACGGCTGGCTTTTAAACTTACAAAAGTCTCAGTTGGTGCCGTCACAGAGACTCCAATTCTTGGGGGTCATTCTGGTTACCCATCTACATCGGGTATTTTTACCGGAGGCAAAGGCCAGGGATCTGGTTGCCTTAGTCCAGGAGATTCTCAGCTCTCGGAGCACATCAGTATGGAGGTGCCTCAAGCTGCTGGGGAAGATGGTGGCGTCTTTCGAGACGCGGCAGTTTGCCAGGTTCCACTCTCGGGTGTTCCAGTGGAATATTTTGACGGCTTGGTCAGGAATCACACAGACCATGAAATCCGAACAGATAGTGCTGTCTTCGGAAACTCGAGCCTCCCTGAAATGGTGGACAGACGTGGACTCCCTTCAGTGGGGTCGGTCACTGCAGTCCTGGAGCTTGCTGGTAGTCACTACCGACGCCAGTCTCAGGGGCTGGGGGGGCAGTAGTCTTGGACCTGCGTCTGCAGGGTTTGTGGACTCCAGAGGAATCTGCCTTACCGATCAACATCTTGGAACTGAGAGCTGTGTGGAAAGTGATTTCTCTAGCGGGAGACAGGTTGCAGAGGCTCCCTTTAAGGATTCAGACCGACAACGCCACAGCTGTGGCGTATCTGAACCACCAGGGAGGCACACGCAGCAAGCTGGCTATGTGGGAGGTGTCCCGAATCTTCTTGTGGGCGGAACAGAATGTTCCAGCATTATCAGCAATATTTATACCAGGAGTGGAGAATATAGAGGCAGACTTCCTGAGCAGGAAGGAGCTGATGGAAGGGAAATGGAGCCTGAACCCACAAGTATTCCACCAGATTACACGGAGGTGGGGAACCCTGGAGGGGGACCTGATGGCATCCAGATTCATCCATCAGGTACCCAGGTTTTATGCCAGGATGAGGGATCCACTGGCAGAAGCAGTGGATGCCATGTCTATCCCCTGGGAGGGGAATTCTCTTTATGTTTTTCCGCCAGTTCCAATGCTGGCAAGAGTGTTGAAAAAGATACAGGCCCCGACAATTCCAGTAATTTTAGTGGCTCCAGATTGGCCAAGGAGGTCCTAGTACTCGAGGCTTCAGAGATTCTCTGTGGAATCATGGCGTCTACCTCTGAGGTCAGACCGTCTAAAACAAGGACCGTTTAACTATCTGGATTCAGCTTGATTAATTTTGATGGCCTGGCTGTTGAAACCGCCATTTTGAGGAATATAGGATTCTCAGAGGTGGTGGTTAACACAATGATTAAAGCCAGAGAGTCTTCTGTAAATTATTATAGGGTCTGGAAGACCTATATTCGATGGTGTGAAAGATAGAAATCACACACATCCCGATTTAAAATGGCTAAAATTGTTGGAGTTTTTTACAGAATGGACTTTCCTCTGGGTTAAGCCTTCAGTAACTCAAAGTACATATCTCGGCCTTGTCAATTTCTTTCCGAAGAAGGGTTGCATTAATACTGGAAGTTCAGACCTTCCTGCAGGGGGTTTCTCTATTGAAACCTCCCTACAAGCAACCAGTAGCGCCAGGGGAATTATCTCTGGTTCTGGAGTACCTTAAAAAGGCGCCTCTTTGAGCTGTTAAGGTTGGCTGACCTTAGTTTCCTTACAGGGAAGCTGGTATTTTTGTTGGCGGTGGCGTCAGCAAAAAGAGTATCGGAGTTGGGAGCTTTGTTCTACAAGTCTCCCTCCCTTATATGTCATGATGATAGGGCTGTCTTTCGGACAGTACCCCAAGATTTTTACCAAAAGTAGTCTCTGCTTTTCATCTAAATCAGGAGATGGTTCTGCCTGTGTTTCAACCCCCAGAGGGTTCTAGGAAAAGGGACAAATTGAGGAATTTGGATGTTGTGCGCGTCTTGCGCGTTTAGGTGGACAGAGTTAAGAGTGTCAGAAAGACTGATACTTGACTGGTTTTGTATGACATACACAAAATTGGTTGGCCTGCTTCTAAGCAGACCATTGCTAGGTGGTTGCGCTCTGTTATTGCGTTCGCATATACTAAAGTTGGTAGGCCTGTACCGGCCAGGATTAATGCGCATACCACCAGGTCGGTTGCCACCTCTTGGGCGGTTCGACATGGGGCAACAGCTGAGCAGGTTTGCAGGGCTGCCACTTGGTCATCTGTTCATACTTTTGCCAAATTCAATAGGTTCCATGAGTTCGCATCGGTGGACGCATCATTCGGGCGAGCAGTGATGAGAACTGCAGACCTGAGCGTACCCACCCAAAAGGACCGGCTCTGGAACGTCCCAATGTGAAGCTGTGTCACCAGGACCATTGAAAGAGAAAAAGGGATTTTTGTAAGAACTTACCGTTCGAATCCCTTTCTCTGATATGGTCCTGGTGACACAGCGATCCCTCCCTTACGCTCAGTAAGTATGCCAGTGTTCATGATGTTTCATGTTATAATTGGTTGAAAAGTTAAATTTAAAATTGTGCATATAATATGTGCAGGCGTTGTACTGAGTTAATGTATTCCAGTGGCTTTGAAAGATTGAACTGAGGAATCTGGGATGCAGTAGGGGAGGAGCCTACCCTCCAAAAGCTTTAGGATAGGTGCCTGGCTCCTGCGGACCCTCCTACATCCCAATGTGAAGCTGTGTCACCAGGACCATATCAGAGAAAGGGATTCGAACGGTAAGTTCTTACAAAAATCCCTTTATCAGTGACATGCCTTGGCTGTGAGTACACTAACATGGGAGAGCAGCCTCCCATGCTATCAGTGACATACGTTGGCTGTGAGTACACTAACATGGGGGAGCAGCCTCCCATGCTATCAGTGACATACGTTGGCTGTGAGTACACTAACATGGGGGAGCAGCCTCCCATGCTATCAGTGACATACGTTGGCTGTGAGTACACAAACATGGGGGAGCAGCCTCACATGCTATCAGTGACATATGTTGGCTGTGAGTACACTAACATGGGGGAGCAGCCTCACATGCTATGAGTGACATGCCTTAGCTGTGAACACACTAACATGGGGGCATAGCTATCAGTTCTAGCACTGACAAGTTCTGTTCTATTTAGTTTTCATATAATTTCACCCCAAAACACACCACAAAAGGTGAGAAAAGATGAGGTCAATAAACTGGCTTGCACCACTGTTTGGGATAAGACCCTGACTTGATCAGCAGTGGCTGCATTTACCCATCTATGAACCATAGATGTTAATTCCTCAGCCAGGTTCAGTGATCTCACCAAGCTCAGAATTACATGGGTTCCAGGAACCCATCACTTAGTTAATCCTTATCGATGGTTTCTGGGTCCTATCACAATTTATGGTTTTGGAAATGCAATGTACACAATAATCCCCAAGAAATATACTAGGCCACAAATGGAAGTAAAAAATGACATAGCTGTGAGATGCTGACAACATGACAGTTTCTCCGTCACTTCTGTCATCAATGAATTCCATTACCCCACTTAGCAATATAATAGGGCTAAACGTTGACACAAACAAGACCCGATCCCAGCAGGTTACCTGGTGTGATTTGTAGAAAAATAGGCAGAAATTTGTGAACACCACCCAAAGTTTCTGCCATCCGTTGCTGTTCTTGAACTTTCTAAGCAGGTTCCCTGATAGCTGATTCTGTCATTGGGGGAAAAACGACAGATATTTAAACAAAGTGGAGATTGGGGTTGGAAGAATCACATAAAAAAAAAGCGTAACGAAAGAAACATTAAAGATCGGATAAACTGATCAATGGAAGGTTGACATGAAATTCTAAAATACCTTTGCTCAGTCAAGTCACATTGATGAGGTCAAACAATTATATATATATATTGTATTTGTGGCCCTTTGCAAGGAACTGCTGATGTGCGACCCCAGGCGGATGCTGGATTTAAAGTGAGTGCCAACCGTATCCACAAATATATATATATATATATATATATATATATATATATATATATATCCTGGATCGCTCGGCACTCCGGACAATAAAGTCACTCACCATGGTGCCCTCTCAGGGAGATACAGTGAACCAATGACCGTCTGACTTGGGGAAACAAGCCAAATGGAAAAAAGCGGCACTCACGGATTTTTGGAAGAAAGTTTTTTATCCAATGTGCAAAATACTGCCATGTCATATCATATCGACGTTTCAAGGCTTTATAGCCTTTTCATCGGGATTGGACATAGAGAGTAGGTGGTGCTGGTGTGGGAAAAAGAAAAGCAGATATTGCACTGTATTGCACAATAAGACCAACATAACAGTTAGTTGGAAGATTATGTGCACATAATCTTCCAACTAACTGTTATGTTGGTCTTATTGTTTTTCACAGCCTTGACGCGCTCCGGGCAGACACGGGGAGACAGCGTCTTGTGGTTGCCGGGCAACGGCCCGACGTCAGAGGGGGCCGGGTCCCGGAACCTGGACCCGCAGACGCCGGAGCAGCGCCGGGTGACACTCACAGACACGCTACTTAACAGGTAATATTTATAGCTGCAGTAGGATATTGATGCAGAATTCCAACCCCAGAGCACTGAGGTTTGACTAAAATGAGCAGCGTAACGCTCACCATTGTGGTTCTTTTAAATGAAGTAGTGTGTTTTATCTCCCTATCCATGGAGAAGGGAAGAATGTACAGACTAGGAAATAGTGGTGGCAAGTAACAAATTTAGTTGCAAATGTACTGCAATACAATGAGAGAGAGGTGAGAAAAGTAGCAGCGTGGTAGGACCTATAAGGGATAGTTTGCAGAAACAGTAATGGGGCCCATATATCAGACTAGATTAGGGAGAGCTCCCACATCTAACACAATGTTCGGGGTTACCAAATGTTCACTGGGACTACCCTGAGCTGCATGACAATCACATGCCGCCTCCCTGTTGGTAAAGGGGAGACCTGAGTACTCTCTCGAATAATTAGCAGGGCTGTAAAAGGCCATTCATTTCAATAAGCCCATTTATTTTAAAAAGGCTTCTTCATGTAGAGCAGTGGTAGCCAACCCTAGCCCTCGAGAGCTACCAACAGTGCACATTTTCCAGACAACCTAGCTGCTGCACAGCTGCACTCATTAATCACTGACACATTTTAAAAGATACACAGATGGAGCTAATTACTTCACTTGTGATTCTGTGAGGAGACCTGCAAAACATGCACTGTTGGTAGCTCTCGAGGACTAGGGTTGGCTACCCCAGATGTAGAGTATATGCTGGAAGTGCTACAGAAATTAGTTGGAAAAGCTCAGACATTTAGGACCAACATAATTGATGAAAATCATATGAATTAGAAATAAAAATGCTGTTTGAAAGATGAACAAGTACTTCCAAACTCCTCTTTCTCAGTCATTTCATTTATTTAGGGCTAGTAAAAGAAGAAAATGGACTAAAATGCTAATTCATCATTACGATCGTTCTTCTACAATGGGGATTTGCTGCCACCTGCTGGAATATCTGCACGATTTATCATCATTTCATGGTGTTTATTTTGTCCTAGTAAAAGGCCTATCAAAATGATGGCTTCTGCAATGTCCTTTCACTTTAAGCGGTGACAGTTTTTACTTTCACTTTGAGCTGTGACAATGTGAGCCCACAAACTCTCCACCTCCAGTCCCTATCTCCTACCTCCAGTCTGTCTTCACAGCACCCTCTCTCTCCATATCCAGCAAGTTTGAAACAGATCAATGTCCCTGCAAAAATGGCTTTCAGTTTCAAAGGAGTAATTTGGTCTGTCAACTGGCCTTTAGTGGTCAGTGGCGGTACTAGGAGTAGTTAGCTATAGCTAGGTAAACATTGTAAATGGTTTCTTAAATTTTACTGCATACTGAGAATTACGGAGCCCCGTTGTAAGGGGATGCGTGCGCGTGAAAATCCACCGCCAGCCCCTGCAAAGATGACAGCCGCTTACTCTGTATGTTGAAAAATCGGGACAAAAAATTTGAGAAACTCATGTCGACTTTATGCTTGTGTCAAGCTTCCGACCCTGTTGACCTTAGTCATGTCGACCTATTACATGTGTCAACCTAAGCCGTGTCGACCCCATCAACAATACTTGATAAAACTATATTGACTGGGAGTAAACATAAGATAAAACAATAGAGAATCTTCCAAACTAACCACAAGAGAGAAAGAGAATAGGTGGCTCTATACTAGGGTGCTGGGTTACAATGCAAGGTACCTCAACAGCAAAGCTAAAGTCAATCATGGAGACGCTGGTGTTTCGGTGCCAGCACACGTGGACTGTAGTGTTTCCGCGATGGGGCGATTGTCGTTCTAGGGAAGTGCGAGAAGAAGTTAAATCGTCCTCAGATTCCTGGTCTGTGGGGCCTTCCTCCGGTGACTCTGCAATGTCATAGATATATGATTAGCTAAGTGTTTGTAGTGATACAGTAATCCAATTATACATACAGCAATGTATGCAAATCAGCAAGCTCGGAATACATTATACAATGCCAGACAGAACCCTGACAGCCTGTATCATCTGCGTTATACGTTTCTATACGTTAATAAAACAGGTTTAGTAGTAACAACACAAATACGTATCTACAACACTGTACTTTTGTTCCAGTTTAAGACCAGGCCAATTCAAAATGCAAAGACTGATAATAAAATTCACAAATACCTAAATATTTTAGAAGCATCCTAGAATTATTGCATATTTGGCATAAAGCTGTGATTGCATTAAAAGCATTTTTATTAATGCCCGGAAATGTAGGTCATCCCAATAGAAAGTATTGTGGAGGAGGGTCAAGGAGGCTGATGTAAGAACAGCTTGTATTCAGGTACATGGCACATAAATTACCATGACAAAATATAAAGACTTGTTAAAATACCTCGGATCAATTTCAGTTTCAGGATTGATGCAATAATATTAACACTTATTTGGTGATCTTTGTATACAATACTGGCTGTAAGATGTATCTGGCACATATTTTAATTTCTTACATGGCTAAATCACAATGGAATTCTTACCACTGACCAACATTAAATAATGAAATAATTTGGTTATATACTGTAAGCATCTAGCGGCCCATTAGAGGGGGTAGGCAGAAGCACCTTGCTGCAGTGGCAGGCCTACTAATTCTGGATACACACCATAGGATTATCTGTACAATCTCTCTGGTTGGAGTGAAAATCTGGTAATGTATGGGAGCAATATTGCTCCTGAAAGCCAGAAAATAGGCTATAATGTTTGATTACTTAAATTGCTTTTTTTTTGCTTCTGTTTTCCAGTGTTTGGGAGAATGTGATCAAATATTATCACTGCAACTATTGGACAATCTTTGTATTAAGCCTACAGAAAAGATCAAGTTAAGGTGATAATGCAGCAGCCAATCAGCTCCTATGTGCCATTTTTCAAACTCCGCCCGTAGCTTCGCAATTAGAAGCCGATTGGCTCATGTGTTATTACCTTCCACTTTATCACTTCTCTAGGCTCAATACATCTTCCCCATAGTGTGGTATCCAGCTAATCTACTTGGGATAAGTGCCTTGAAACTGACATTAATGCCCGGTACACACCAGGATGACCCGCTCACGATGCACATCGTGAGCGGGTCGTCAGTGTCTCCTCCGACCCGCTCACGCGGAGCGCACGGCGGTTCTGATCCGATCGCGACCCGTACCCGGGTGTATGGTTGTTTCCAGAGCCTACCTGCTGCAGGTAGGATCTGAATAACGACCAACCAACCGACCCGCGGGGCCATGCATCCGATCGGGATCGGATCAGGACAGAAAAGGGCCCAATCAAAACACAATCTACATCCAATCGGTCGGAATTGGATCTAGATTGATGGGATCGGACCCTCCTTGTCCTGGTATGTACCCTGCATTACACTTTGTTTTAATATTGCTTACGTTTTATTAGGATGTATGTAGACTGGAACTTCTCAACGGTTTTCTTGTCAATTAAAAGGTGCCCTATACATGTTACAATTATTGTATACAATATTGCAGCGGTTCTCAAACTGTGGGTCCTGACCCCAAAGTGGGTCCCGACCTTCTCAGCATGGGGTCACGACTCCATGATGACTTCTCTAAACTCAGTCAGTGATTCAAGGAGTCTGAAATATCTGTTGAATTGTCTGTTATTTTAGACTCCTCACATCACTTGTGCTGCCATGTATGTGCTGTCTGCTGACTACACATGTGATGTGATGACCTTCTGCTGAGTAACTTGCTGGGGTCACGTAATTATTTTTATTGTCTGATGGGGTCCCAGAGCAAATAGTTTGAGGACCCCTGCAATATTGTATACAATATTGCATCTCGGTTTTGCGATGAGATCTAGTACAAAAACTATGTGCAGCATATACTTTTTGTACTAGATCTAATCTCATCGCAAAACCGAGATGCAATATTGTATACAATAATTGTTACGTGTATGGGCACCTTAAGAATCAATTTATGAATGGGAATATTGAAATTATCTGGCAGGTGATGGAGGAATCTATTTTAACAAGTGGGAGCATGCATTCTAGATTTTAACCCCTTCCCGACGGGGCGTTTTTTCTTAACTTTTTTTTTTTTTCCTCCTCGCGTTCAAATAAGCGTAACTTTTTTAATTTTCCGGCTATATAGACACGAGGGCTTTTTTTTTGCGGGACAAGTTGTACTTTTTAATGGTACCATTTACTATACCGTATAATATTCTGGGGAATCAGGAAATAATTCAATGTGGGGTAAAAAGGAAAAAAAACGCAATTCCACAATTTTGCGCTGGTTACGGTTTTTTTGGAGTTCATAGTTCGTTTAAAATGATGGGTTATCTTTATTCTATGGGTCGTTACGATTCCGGTGATACCAAACTTATATAGTTTTTGTTACGTTTTACGACTAAAAAAAAAAATAGAATATGTTACGGTTTTTCGAATTTGCGCCATGTTCTGCGGCTTATATTTTTCCACCTACGGACCTGGGTGAGGGCTCATTTTTTGCGGGCTGAAGTGTACTTTTTAATTAATACCATTATGGGATATGGGCGACTTTCTGATCTCTTTTAGCTATTTTTTTTTGGGTAGGCGATGCGAGGCGCCCCCCCTCCGATCAGCTATTTAAGCACTGCGGGCGCTTTGCCCGCGGTGCTTAAAGGGTTAAGCAGCCACGATCGGCGAACTCGCCGCTCGTGTCCGTGAGAGCAGGTACCTGGCTGTAATATACAGCCATTACCTGCTCTCTTTCAAGCCAGCTCACTCCGTGAGCTGGCTTGATTCCCCCGCAACCGGCATATGTCGTAAATGTACGTCATATGTCGGGAAGGGGTTAAACCAATTAGGGGCAAATAAAAAAAATTTGGGTTCACATTGTGTACAAATTAGGCTTAAGCCGTGTGCACACTGGGTGATATTGCAGGCAATTTTGAGTACATCGTCAAAATCACCTAGAGGGCTAAGTAGAATTGCCCCGTGTACACAGCGTGCAATCGCGATGTGTGGCCCCACAGCATCACTATCGCACGGCCAAATAGACAGTATTTTGGCCGAGGCTGGGGAAGGCAGGATTTAGTTAGCTGTCTAATATCGGACTGCTAACTACAACTCGATTACTCACAGGGGCAGATTTATTAAGCTCGGTTGAGTAATAAACGGTCTGGTTTTTATCACCGGCCAATCAGCTCCTAACTGTGAAGTTACAGGCTTGGTTTGAAAAATTCATTTGTGACTTCACAGTTAGGAGCTGATTGGTCGGTGATAAAAACCAGACAGTTTATCACTTAACTGAGCTTAATAAATCTGCCCCTAAATCCCGTGTGTACTCCCCTTTACTGTAAAAGCAGAGTGTAGCAGACCTGGAAGCACACTTCTGAATGGAATTAAACTTGAGTAGATCAGTTTGGAGCCTGATTACTTACTGCCATCAGGGGGACTGCTGGCCAACAGCTCAGGGATAGGACCACCACTTTTTTCTGCTAAGTTAATAGCCATCTGAATATCTCCACTCCATTTCTCCATTTCGGCCCGGGAACTAAGAAGGGAATATCCCAAAAAGAACAATGTTTCCAACATTGGCTGCACACAGACATACTTGTTTTTGTGTAGGACAGGTTTTTCATTTCATTCAAATACCTCAAATTAAGCTTTATATGTGTACTTTGATTTTATCTTGAATGCTTTTTTCCTTCTAATTATTGCAAAATAACAGATGACTGCTAGTAGATAGCCACCGGCCAGAGACAGGCTGGTCGACACCGGCACTGACGTCATAGACCCTCCCTTAAAACACTTGGGCAAGCCTGCTTTTTTTCCAGACACTCCCTGAAAACATCAAGTTTCCACTCCGTAACCTCTAGCCAAATTGCATTCACCAGCTATTCAGCACTATGATCCGTGCGCATGTGCAGTCATTCGATAATTGCTCGATCTGTGAATTGGGCCCATAACCAGATATAAAGAGAAAACATAAATACACCAATAACGTGGAAGCCCTCATTGTGTTATCTCCACAATGTCATATGCTAGAAGGTAAACACCACAAATTCCAAATAGTAGAACACAATTCTACACTTTATGGTGGATAAGTTTGGAAAGAGTTAAAGTACTATGCAATTACCTCCAAAAATCACTTTACAGGCTATGGGCCAGTTTCTCTAAGCTTCAAAAGTGATAAAATGGAGAGTGATAAACAGCCAGCCAATCAGCTCCTACCTGACATGTTTCAAACACAGTCTGTGACATGGCAGGTATGAGCTGATTGGCTGGCTGTTTATCACTCTCCATTTTATCACTTTTGAAGCTAAAAACTTACAGGAGCTGAGACATTGTTCATCTCTCTGCAAGCGTTGTTAACCCCCCCCCCCCCACACACACACACACACACTACATGTATTCTAATGTTTGTTTTAATTTTTAATTTGTATCCATTTAAGAATTTGTTTGGAAGAGTCCTATACAAAACAAATGCTATGTGATGGGGTCACTAATTGATAAGCAACACATTTATTGGGTTCTCAAAATTAGTCCTCGGAGCCCCTAACAGTTCATGTTTTCCATTTCTCCTAGCTGGTGCACAGGTGAATTCATTAAAAACTCTTAACACATTTTAAATGATCCACGGCTGATCTGGAAAACAGGAACGGTTGGTGGTTCATAAAATAAAGTGGTCTTAAAGCAGTGCTGGTCCTCGAGATCTACCAGCGGTCCACGTTTTCCCAAATATCCTAGCTGGTGCACAGCTGCAGTCATTACGAACTGTCACATTATCAAACATGCTGCATTCATTCCTACTATAGAACCACAGGTGGCTTGAAAAACATGAACTGTTGGTAGATCTTGAGGACAGGTTTTGCCACCCTGGTCTTAAAGCATCTAGTACAAAATAAATCATCACCCGTGTCAAGATTTATAATTCCATTTTCTGCCCTGACATGGAACTAAATCTAACTAATGTAAATGGTAATCTTATGCAAATAGTAAATTTTTAAATAACTGGGAAAACAAATATAAATGTCCTTGTGCCTCTGCCGCCTTAAGCCTGGGCACATGTACTGTTGAATTTTAGAACAGACCATTTGATTGCAATGTACCTGGCTGCCACAACTATAGCTTGGTTCTGACTCCTTAAAGTAAGGCAGTGGGATACTCCCCATTCTTCGTCACTTTCTTCTACCTGAAGAGCAAGAACAGCACAGGATATAAGTTGTATATGTTACGTAGCATAAGCTTCACGTTACCAAACATTACATAAGAAAATGTTGGCTTTGTAGTTTCCTGTGTAAATAATGTGCATTTCTAAAACAAATCTGCAGATTATATATGAAAGCAATGCCTAAATGACATTTCTGTGTAGATTACAGTACTTCAGGCCAACGCTGTAACCAGCAGGATGAGAGGACTACGCACCGTCATGTTGAACAGTGGCAGCTGTCCATGCACTTTAAACTGATTAGATGAGGTCAGCCCTCTGCTTGTGTACAGCAACACGTCATTAAACTGCAAGAGAGAGAGAGAATGCACCTTTATTCCTCCTTATATTGAGCAATGCTTATCTGTTAATATACTGTACAAATGTCTGGGCTCAGCAATATAATATGGTGCTTTAAATGAGGATGTTATACGTTCAGCAAAGGGAGACAAATACATTGTAACCAAGACCAGCTTATGTGACATCACACATTCATTTACACTGGTCAATTTAAACATGGAAACCGAATAGACGTATACTAAATATTCTATCTTGGCAGGCTGTAGAGCTGTAAGCCTGGTATTATGCAATATATACAAATACATACTGTACATATTTTCAAGGTAGTCATTACTACTTACCAAGAAAAACATACGTTGCTGCAGGCCCTTTCCAGATAACTTGCTTAAACTTCCAAGCCTGATGAACTCCTGGAATAGATTATGAAACAAGTGTTACAGATATCATGCTCAGTAAATACTATAGGTTTAAGGTCACTTTGCTGTGTGCCCAGTTAGTGTGGTTGGTAATTGGTTTCATACCTAGCAGCGATGTTCTGATTAAATTGACCAAAATATCTGACAGAGATCCAATTGATTGTAAATAATCCTTACTAGGCATAATGATTGTTTTCCTTTATTGCCGTGATATCGCACCAATTACTTTATACAGCAGTTGCTATAAGAGCATCTGTGACCAGCATTACATAGATGTGTCATAATGTTCCCCGACTGCCAATATCTGCACTATTGTGAATGGCGGTGACAGGGGCTCATCCACACAACTAGAGCACATGCATGGAAAGGACTAGAAGAAACCGCTGCATGCATCCATCTTGTGAAGTTATGTTTATGTTGTGCATTTCATTGCTGACCCATAGTTACCACAGTGTGCGCCATTTGGAAACCAACTTGTGTGGATGAGCCAATAGGAGAGCGTAATGTAAAAGCAGCACACGGGAGTGGAGCTAGCTGATACAGCTGTAGCTGAACAGGTATGGATCATTGGATAGACAGTAACTAGGTCGACAAGCATTAGGTCGACACGGGGTTAGGTTGACAGGGTCATTAGGTTGACAGTCAATGTGGGGTTTTCACTTTTTTTTTTTTTTACCCAAATATTGACACAGTCGACCTGGGCACTGAAAAAGTGCATGGTGCCTCGCTATGTTTGGCACGCTATTTTATTCTCCCACCACTCCCTAGTGGATGGTAGGGCATGAAATACTGCCTGTCGGCCTTCCCCATGTAAACCTAATGCTTGTGTCGACCTAGTGGTGTAGACATAGTACCGTATCCCGGCTGAACTGCTGCCCACTGTAATGGACATTATACAGAGGTTTTAAAAGGAAATGTATAGGATAATTTTTTTTTTATGAAATCTGAGTTTACCATAAAATTGCATAGAAGATGGCAGGACTTTCAGAAGGAAGACTGAACAATACCAGTTGATTGCTGGTCTTACCCTTCCTGGTAGAATCAGATTGTCAATGCCCGTCAGATCCTTCCGAAGCTCCTGCAGTTTCTGAAAATTTTCCATCTTTATCATTGTCCCGTGAAGTTGGGCGACCATTTCTGAGATCTCTGCAAGAGCCGCTGGGGAAAAGAAAATCAGATGCTTTATGCCTTCTCCCAGAAATTATTTTCGAAAAAGGTAATTCTAGTACTCATTCCCCAAACTAGTGTAAGCAGACAGGTCACCTGCAGTATAAAGAAAAATAAAATACACCAGTGATGATCATATGTTTAAAGAATATATGCATCATCATTAAGAAAAGAATGCACCCTGTTACTGGTAAGTGGAGATGTGTGTCCTGAGCTTGCACTGAGCCCATCCATAACCACGCAACTTCTAAGCAATTAGAATATCCTTCAGATTATAGAACAGTTACTGCACACTATAAAGGCCCCCATACATTAGGCCGACTTGTCCTTAGGACAAGTCGGACCCAATTCTCCCGTGAGCCTCAACCAGTAACAGTGTCTAGCATGATGTCATAGATTTGCAGACACAACGTTATTATAATTGTTTTTCAAAAACATTTTATTAAGGATTTTTTAAGCCATGTAAGATAATGGTACTTTTATTACAATACTCAATACACAAGATAGTCTGTATGTTTGGTTCATGCGATTCTTGAATCCAGTGTCTTGTCCATGGACCCTGCCGTAATCTTCGGTGTCAACAGATGACTATCTTTAAGACCACTAATGCTATGCTCACTCAGATTAAATGTATATAGTATAGTATTTCAGATGGTGTTTACAGACTTATCTAAATACTGTGAGCATGCCTATCCTTCAAGAAGTTAATGTACATGTAGCTATATGGAAGTTTTTCTCTTATCCAGTAATAGAGAAATGTACATTTCTTACAGGGTACCTGTGCACCGGAAACTATGTTGTGGGCAGTATATCACTGTACTAGGGACCAGGACCTCGTGAAGAAAAAATTAGGTCTCCTCATATAGAATTTGTTACGGTATGTTCAGGTGCAGTCATGAAATATGTGAACGTAAGTTATCCACTTAAATGTTAAATATATTTAGGTTATCAGGCTAGTAGTGTAAATGTCTATCTCCAGAAATAAATACCAGCCATCCCACTGATTATGTTTCTGCCCATAGTCCTCATTATAGCAAACAGACCGTAGCATGTTACCTCGAGTGTCGCGGAAATCCACGTGATTTGGGGAGTAGTGTTTGCAAAGCCTTTCCATGATTTGTTTGTAGTGCATGAGTCTGTGCAAAGGCTGCAGGAGGAACATGTTCAGAGGCAGGTAGCAAACCTTCTCCTGTTCAAAGTCCCTGCACAAAATATCCAGCTTGCGGGAGGTTTTAATTGCCTTCTCAAGCTCCATCAACAACTCATAATGCTTCTGAAGGTTACAGGTGAATTGCTGAAAAAAAATCCAAAATATTTCATTTAGGAAAAAGAAGTATTAGAAAAGAACACAAACTGGGAATATAATTCCACAGCACTGGGATGGTTTATTGGGAAAAGCAACCATAAAACCCCAAGATCTTAGGGACCAGCAGGAGATCAAAATCACAGGATCATGGACTCAATAGGCTAAACTGCATCAGATCCTATTGTTCTTCACTCAAGCTGAAGTAGATCCCAGTTCCAGCAACACACAGGTTGATAGCAGTCACTATGGATTTACCAACATGCTATTATATATGTAAACTTATTAATTGATGGACTATTTTAGTCATTGTCCCTATGTAATCATGTTGTTAAATTGCGAAAAAAGGAAATTAAATGACAATCAAATAACTTTGATATGTACATTTTCTGGGATTGAGGTTGGTACAGATTCCAAATACCAAATATATACTCTAATGTCACATAGTATCCAGTATAAATTTTCACCTCTAATTCTCATTCTGTCAGGGGATACCTGATCTGGCCTAGACACAAGTCAATAGTGATTGTATCTTTGAAGTAGTTAACCTATATCGTACGGACATAAGTGATAAAATGTAAGTAATAAACAAACGATGAAGGTCTATTTTATTTTAACAAAATAAGAATTCAATAGTATGGAGTAAATTTATTAATAGTTTGTTTTGCTGACCAAATTGCTGCCTCATCCCAACAAGAATCCACAGGCTGGAACCAAAATTATTGTCCACTAAAAATATTGAGACCCCAGAATTACTAAGAAGATCATCTTGATTGGGAGATTTCACTCTGCTAGGAGATCACAGATGTATTGTACTTAGAGGAGGTTATGCATGGCTAAACAATCTGAATGTGCTTACTTCACCACTCCTAGGGATTACCTCTCACCCTTAGTAAAAACGTGTTACTTACACCTCCCCCTGTATCATGGCCGAGTTACTTGCTGTAACCAGCAGACTGCTACATCAGCACCTGGAATGGCTTGTTCCACACTGCCATCTAGAAGAGCATCTCGCAGGCACCTACCACATTGCAGCAACCACCTCCTGGTTGGTGTTATCTAATTCATAACTGGTCACTCACTATGGACTAGTACGTTCTAAGGAGCTGGCAGAGGGCTTGAGCAGGAGGCACTGGCTCAACCCAGAACAGGCAAAGAACAGAGTAGCATTTTGTGCTACTCTGGTTGTCGCAGAATGTGAGTAGATGCCATGCCAGCATCTTGAAGCAAATAGAGGTTTATTGAACAAATAATATGTAATTCAAAAGACATTTACTCCCAGCATAAAAGATGTAACAGAAGACGAGTGATGCGAAGATGGTTAGAGTATATACGTTTTCAAAGCTCACATAGCCAACACTTGCCTACTCTCCTGGAAAGGCCAGGGGGCTTCCCAAAAGCAGATGGCACTCCCTTTCCGCCCATAAGTGTGGGAAAGCCTCCTGTAGCTACCAGTTACCAGTTTTGCAACTGAAGATCCAAAGAGAGCAGCCCAGTTGCCAAGTGTGGGGTACACCCGCCAAACAAGCAATGTACATGCCCTAGACTAGTCAATTAAATCTCTAAATTTCTTTCGTACACTGCAATACCTAGATCCCTAGAATCTGTACATGCTTTCTCTTTTTAATCGAAAAAAAAATTAAATAAATGGCTGAATTGCTAAATTATAACCAAAGCAAAAAAAAAAAACCACACAAACACGGCGTGGGACGGCCCTCAACATTCATAACGTGCATTAAACCTTGAAGCCTAGGCTGGTAATAGGCTGGTAATAATAAATTTGTAAGACAAAGCATAGGTTCCTGATTTCCAGTGAACTTTACCAACCAGGATTGGTGGAACAATAGAGGAGAGAGCCATGTGGGGGATTTCACCATTTAAACCAGTCCTGGGCCAGTTGGCATCAGTGCTGTGTTCCCAAGGAGGGACGGTATGGGTCATAGGGTCAACTATATTAAGGGCGACGCGGCTTATTTTAGAAGGGTCAAAAGGCCAACGCAAGGAAAAAGCCGCCATGCATTTCCACGGTTTTGTGTCTATGTCAACTTGGACACCGTATAAGTGTACTGGTATGCTCGGCACACTATTATAGCCTCCCCCTCTGTACACTTGGATAGTTAAGTATGGGAATTTTTTTTAAAATCTCATGTGACCTTTCACATGTCTATTTACTGTATGCATCGACCTTTTGACCAGGACAACCTTTTTCCTGTGTTGACCTATGGCTTGTCGAATAATAGTGGTTGACCTATTGACTGTCGACTTATTTATTGTCAACCTGCCAACTGCATCCCAGGAGTTTTGATTCCACAAATATAAAGATGCTTCCCCCTTCCAAGGAAAATACTAACAAAATAATAAAATAAACGTGACTGGAGTGCAAACAATCTCCCGCAATAATGAAGGAACATCTTTCTATTCTTAGCACTGGACTTTCTCACGGTCTTGACCTACAAAAACTATCTAAATATAGAGGGGGGGGGGGGGGGGGGGGGGGGGTTGTTTCACTCACTGTTACTAATGTGAGAGTATTGGATAACTTTTTCTTTCAGTGTGTCTACAATGCTCTGAGCACTATTCTATTGTCATCCAGGGTGATCGTACCTACAGTGTTGTTTTTTTTAAAGCAACCTGTATAAAGTAGATGATGATAATAATAATAATAATAATAATAATAATAATAATGATGATATTTATAGATCGCTTTTCTCCCAATAGGACTCAAAGTGTTTCACCATTGTCTTTACAGCTTGAAATACAAAACAAGCTTAACAGTGGATGTCAGTGAAATGCTTGAGTAAATAAGTATGTCTTTAGTCTATTTTTAAAGTATTCCACAGTGAGGGCTTCTCGCACTGTGCGAGGATGAGAGTTCCACAGAGTTGGAGCAGCAAAGTTAAAAGCTCAACCCCCAGATGAATTCAGGGAGACTGGTACAGGGTACTGGTAGTCATCCTTTTTCAGTGGATGGTAGTAATTGAGTAGGACAGTAGGACAGGGATCAGCAGCTGCTGCAGGTACCTTGGGCCCTGGTCACGTAGGGCCTTGAAAGTGAGTAAGCCAATATTGAAAACGATTTGCCATTTTACAGGTAGCCAGTGAAGGGCATAGAGAATGGGAGTTATGTGGCTGGAGCGGGGCTGGTTAGTTAATAGTCTGGGGGCTGCATTTTGTACCAGCTGCAAGCGGTGCAATTCTTTTGCTGGAAGACCCAGGTAGAGAACATTGCAGTAGTCTGGTCGTGATGATATAAATGCATGTATGACTTTAGGCAGGTCTTCTGAGGGAATTAAGTGCTTGATTCTGGCTATGTTTCTCAGATGAAAGAATGAGGATTTGATTGTGGCTGACACCTGATGTTTAAGTGTCAGGCCACTATCCAGGACAACACCAAGATTCCGCACATGGTCAGAGTTTTTTAGTGCTGTGCCCCCCAGCGTAAGACCTGTCAGTTGGCTATTCTGCCGTCTTGTCCTGTGATTTATCATCAGGACTTCTGTTTTATCTGGGTTCAGTCTCAGGATGTGCTGCAGTAAACGTTATGTAATACCATTAGTCCAAAGGGCCTACACACAGGGAGATTTGCTGATGAGCGTTCTGAGCAATGTTAGATAACAATAGCAATGTTAGATCATCAGAACACTCAGCAAGATCGCTCAGCACACAGCGATGTGTCAGGCTATGTGCTGAGCGGCCAGTGTTCCCCAGTGAGAATATTGGCCCTGCCGGACGATATTACTAGCGATGTGCGGGCTGTTCATCGATATGGTCCCTATACAGGGAGCGCACTGTGTGTAGGCCCCATAACAGCTCTCAAATCCTACCCCTCACTAATGTATTCTGCATCCAGCTTGGTAAAAACCACCACTGCATAGTTGCGTTATGCATGTTCTAGCAGTGGCATATTAGGCTTACGTCAAAAAGTTTTTTTTTAATGAAGATCACATACTATTAACTGAACTAATCCTATTCAAACACGGACATCATTGGGTAGAACAAACCATTGTTGAAATGGCCACTTGAGACAAGATGTGCAGATAGTCATGAGGTTATAGGGGACACAACCACAAAGGGCTTGAGATAACATAACTCCACTCTGTAACTGGTATTTTAAGGATTACCTCTCTTTGATCTCTCTTAAGCAAAGGTCACTGAAAACCCTTTAATGATTTTTCTCCTTTGGGCCTTTTAATTATTCATGCTACTTGCAATCACTGTTTGGAAAACCTAAGTTGCAGTAATGTAGTTATCAAATTCACAAAGTATGCCACATACTGTATCATTCAATACATTGGATTTGGCTTTTGTTGATAGTTGAATTGCCCACATCTTGTTTTGGACAATGAATACTCCAAAAAGCTGTTTTAGTAAATTAAAAAACAAACAGTACATAATACAATACACATTATACTTAAACATATGTACAATCTTATCAGTGGCTGAATTATTGAGTAAGTTCTATCGTATGGTATTTACTTATTACCAAGGGCAAAACTGAAGGGGTTGTTTGGTTGCTAAAAGATGGAAGGCTTTCCAAAGTACCTTTAAACCCTGAATGTTCTTCAGCATCACATCACCAATTTTCTGATTATCAGCTTTCATATGCGAATTGGACCTTCCTTCCCTGACAGAACACAAAGCAATATTAATTCATAGACCTATTAAAAATAGTATTTTTTTTTTTTTTATAAATCCCTTGGTTATACAAAAAGACGCCACTTGGTGGTGCTGAGTTACTTCATGGGCCTTGCAACAGCATTCCCTGTCACAGTACAACAGCTTATAATAGATCATGTAACATTACACATGTCAAACTTAAAGGCATTACACTTTAAAATGTAAAGTAATTGTATATTTAATAAATTATTATAAACACACAAGATCTGTATACAGAGAAATTCCTACATAACTAGCAAGAAAATTTTTCCTAAATAAACCGTTCTCGAGCTGTAACTTTAAATAATGCTAATCAATGGGATTCTATATATGTGAACTCTTCCTGAATCTTGTTTATATTTGGTATGCGCACAAAATGACCATTAAAACCAATGGAGCATTGCAAACCAACATTCATATTGTCATCTTGCGAAATGGAACTAGAAATAAAGGACCCACTTTGAGACTTCACAATCACAGTTTTGTGTGAAAATACAGTCATACAACTCATTTGGTATAACTTTGCGTTGTTTCTGTATCCGATCGACTGTCTAAAATTGACCATGTTATTATGGTGGACCACGCCTAGTCAAACGCATCTATTTAGATGGCTAAAGATAGTCGACAATGTCTAAATCAACACTAACGAAAGTTAGACACAGTGTTAGGTCGACAGGAACGTGATCGGCAGATACTTGTCATGAGGATTTCACCATATTTTTGCTTTAGACCGACTTGGTTCATACTTCATCCAAGTGGGCATAGCATTAGATTATAATAGTGTGCCCGAAGCATGGCGAGCCAAGAGTCATGTGAGGGGACATGGTACACTTACATGGTGTGCAGGTATAACTATGGTGAAATAGCCACCAGATAAAACTCATGTCAACCCCTGTGACTGCCGATCACACTCCCTTCCACCTGACGATTGCATCTAACTTTAGTTCCTGTTGATCTAGCCGCTGTCGACTAAACATGGTCAATCTAGACACTGTCGATACGCTATAACATAACCATTATTTTCTGGGGTAATACTAAGACAGATATAAATAGAAGCAAACAAGTCTTACCAAACAGTAAGTCTCTGATCAACCTCCTTTAGGAAACTGGAGTGGAATTTGTGTAATGGGTCAAAATTGGAGAACATTTGATTTTTCAGTTGTTCTGGCATGGAGTCATCTTTGTTTACTGCATTCTGGAACCACTGGACGAGAGAGGAAGACAAAATCTTCACATACGGTTCATACATAAAATGCTTGGAATTGCTAACACTTATACATGCACAGTAATGTTAAGTAACCTAGAATTTACAACCTGCAGTATGACTAGGACTGACTCTGAGTAGCGGGATCATTTGCAGAGGGGCTAGGGAGGATGATGGCAGCCAGCACCAACTAACCACCCCTGACTGCCTGCAGATTCACCACTAAAGCATCAAAGTGCTTTCCTTTAGATGTAGGGAAATGCAAGGGTACAGGGCTCTGGGGGCCACACCATTGCATTGTACGGTGGCTTATATAACTATATAGATATGTGAAATTGGGGGTAAATATAAGCTAGTCCCTGATTCACTCCAACCTCACACTGAATGCCCCGGAAACACCATATTTAAGGTTAAATGTTGCCGACTTGTGTGTAAACAACACACTCTTGTTAAGTCCATGAATCGGGACAGGTGGTAGGTGAGACTGCAATCTCTTGAACAACACATCTGAGTTGTTATCAGATAGAATAATTAAAGAATTTACCACTGTAATGACTTCAAGGTCCTTTAGGTAGGTGCACTCTGTAGTTGAAACCTCCTTTGCAATAAAGTAGGCTTTGTCTGTAGGAAATCTCTGTCAAACAAAGGTATAAAAAACATAAGTAAATGGAATATGAGAAAATATAGGACATCTTAAATAAAAACCAGCATTAAGTAATAAAGCGACAAATGTATAAACATAGTGTACACAGGTTAGCTTTCCACATACAACCTACGTATGAGGACTTTGTTAGTCTTTCATTACTCGATGGAAGTTTCCACAGACCTAATATTACAGCAACTGCTTTCATGCTTGTGCAGTTTTCAGACATAAATAACGTCACTTTCTCCACCAAATGTAAACCATGAATTCACCGACTGGAGATGTGCTTGAAGGTTAACGTTGTGTATTTGTCTTGTTTAAATACGATCCAATCAGGAGTAATAATTTGGCAAACATCCAAAATGATGCATTTTTCAGCTGACAGTACCCAGTATGCATAGGTTTACGCTAATGGCACTGCATTATAAAGATATTTTGTGACAATCTTGGCTTATGTAAAAAGTATAAAGTGCCTAAATCAGTAAGGATTGTACATGCTAAGCTTGTCGCAGCAGCTTAAGATATGCAATCCTTAGCAATGCAAATGCAGGAGAAGGTGCATACCACCTCCTGCCTGCATTTGCAATCAGGGCTGCCACTAGGAATTTTGAGGCCCGTGACTGATTTCCAGTCCGGACACCCCCTTCACTTACCACCAGATTCCTGCTGCAGGTCCCGAAGCACAAGCTTCTTCAATGCAGGATGCCGGCGGCCAATGTAGCACAGGCTGGTGAGCAAATTAGAGCTCGTGTACCGGCAGCCATTCTGGTTGGCTAACGGTACAAAATGGCCTGTCAATAGGGCAAAGGCGTTCACATTATAGTGATGTGAGTGCAGAACGGGTCGTGCACGTGCGCAGCTTACAGATAATCAGGAAAGTGCAGCATCTATAACTTATGAGATCCAACCTTAAATTAGGCCCAAAGTGTGGCATGAGGAAATGGTGTTGGCTGTTTTGCATTATAGTTTCACACATCTCTATAGAGAACAGCTAAGAATAGTGTACACAGATATACAGGCTTGTGCGTGCAGTTCAGTAACAATAACCAATTACCTGTACAGACACAGACACAGACACACACACACACACACACACACACACACACACACAACAAACAAAAGTACATAAAATAGGGATTACATCATATGCTATGCTTACTACTGTATGTTGCTCAGTGATTACTTTACTTATTAGTCAGCAGCCATATTGTATGCCAGACTTACCTGTCCTTAAAGCATTCAGACAATTAACAACGGTGCCAATTAAAATATTAGCCAGAAGCCCCAGTACTAGGTATATCATTTGAACGGATATAAACCTGAATAAATGACCCACCTAAAACGATAACTGGCAACAATGATATTTAGCTACCAATCCAAGAGCTACAGCATATTATGTAATTTATGGTGCCGTTAAATATACAAGCAAAACCGTTCGTATAAAAATGATCAGACAAGTGATGTTCTGGATTTTCAACCTTATTCTCAACTATTCAACTTATTAAATAGTACTTAAGGAGCATGGGAATGTGGTCATTCATTTTAACAGCTCTGATTATTGGAGCCACATTAACCAAACTGACCTACTAAGGGCTAGATTCAGAGATGGCTGCTAATGCACAACTTGTGTGTCTTTGTATGCAGTGGCTGTGCAACAATATACAAATGCAGCTGAAGGTTGTATACATACAGTAGATGACTGCTGCCAATTTCTCTAAACTGCTACTACACCTGAAGACACATCTTAAGATCATCTGCAAGGACACTGGTCATCTAAGTAACCCTTAGGTTACGTGGTATGGCTAGAGTTATCACGCCACCAGGGCCATTACAGCTGTGTGGAAAGACATCTATTGGCCCCAACACTCCTGTTTTCTGTAAAGCTGGCTGTTGCCACCTCTTTCCCTCCCCCCAAATTACCACACCATCTAGTTAGCATACATCTTTAAATTAGGGATTAAAAATTCCCTCTGCTGCCAGACTAATAGCTCCTCTACACACAGCATGTCAAACAGTCTGCATATAAAACAACGGTACTTGTTTCCTAGTACGGCGCCCATCGCATCGCATACCATAAGCCTTACAATGCGATGCAATGTTACACGATGGCACCCGATGTCCTTTAAATTGTATAAGCACCCTAATGGGTGTTTTCAATGTTAAATGCCCCCCCTTATAAGATTATTAATTGTATAAGCACCGTAATGGGTGCTTACAATGTTAAAAGCACCCCCACGCCACCCCCAGTATCAACGCCATCCCGAAGCGTGGCGAGCACTGCGAGCCCGCGAGGGGCGGTGGTACGCGTCCTCCGACCTTTTCATACCCCCACTATCCACTTCGGCGTGGAGTCCATTTTAGATAGTGTGCCCGAAGCGTGGCGTGCGCAGCGCACCCCGCAAGGGGACGCGGAATACATGTAAAGTAATACGCGTCCACTCACCACACTTCGGGCTCGGTGGCTCGCCACACTATCTAAAAACAACTCCACGCCGACGTGGATAGTGGGGGTATGAAAAGGTCGGAGGATGCGTACTGCCGCCGCTCGCCATGCTTCGGGTTGGTGTGCATAGTGGGTGTGGCGTGAGGGTGAATTTAACATTGTAAGCACCCATTAGGGTGCTTATACAATTAAAAATCGTATAGTGGGGCCAAAATTGCATCACATGCGGCTATATGGCATGCGATGCGATACAATGCATAAGATGCCATACGATTGAAAATCGTGGGCACCGTGCTAGGAAACAAGTACCAAAACCACTTTACTAATGAATCTTGAGAAACCAGGTTTTGATTGGCTAATAGTAAAAACAAGTGTGTAACTGTGTGGGGGCAATATTAATGATCAAAATCCAATCAGCCTCTTTTCTATGCATCTTCAGATTACCTAATGTATTATATTTACATCATAGTCTATAAGAATGCATTTTTCAATGCATGTGTGGGTATTACGTAAGTTATAACACAACCAAACAGAACTGTACCTTTTTACGACTCTCTTCCTCATCATCAGTTCTGATGCAGATTGGCTCATTCAACAATGGACTAATCAGTGGAGAAGAAGGCTTTCCGTCGGGACTTAAATTTGGCGATAGAGAAGAGTTTAGTAAAGTTGTTCCTCCTTGAGAGTTGATAGATAGCTCTGAGAGGTGTGGGCTACCTGTTAAAGAACCTATAAAGAAAAAGAGAAAAAATGAGTATGGCATTTTCTTCCAAACAGCAGAACATCAAAGCCTAAATATCAGACTGAAGCACAGGCACACTGGTGAAAATGTACTGAGCCACGATATACCGGAAAGCTTAGTCACCAAGAGACAAACTGAAAATGGGATTACGTGATACTCCTGTATGAGAATATATATTTTTAATTAAAACAATGTACAGAATACGAAAGTCTAATGGGGCCAACATACTGGGTGAATTCAGGGCATTTTCTAAGCGATCTAACTTTATTGCTTAGAAAATGCCCCTACATCACTGTGTAGGGGCCATAATGATGTACATCGCTATTGCCCGGCTATTATGGTCAAGCATGCTGGATAAATCCAGTTAAATCACAGGGCAGGGCTAGTGCAGATTACACTGGCCCTGACAGACTGCTCAGCACACAGCGCTGACACATCACTGTGTGCTGAGTGTTCTGGCATAGCTCACACTGCTCAGCAAATCGCCCCATACAGTATGTAGGCCCCTAATGATTTGTCTCTGTCAAAGAGAAAGCTCCGTAACAGATCATGCCATGGTACATCTTCTCCAGTGTGCCAGAAGGACTACCGCGGGTTACTTTAAGCAGTTTGGGAGCAGTGGCTTTTACAATATGGACAATAGGTAGTATGTACTATACAATAGAAATTATGCTGGTGATAAACTACTGAATGGATATTTGCTAGAAAGGGTCTAAACAGAGGCCTTCTACAATACACAACTCCATAGCATTCCACACAGATGACAGGGGCTTAGTGAACTACATTACCAGTACTACACACAATAGACGTTGTATACCTTTTGCCGTCATTCCATTCATGCTCCATTGAATGCTTGTGACAGAAATCCTAGCACAGCTAGTCTACACTCAGTGAAGAGAAATGTCCAGATGGTAAATATAGGTGATAAATAACTGGCACGTCATGTGTGGGGAAAGATAAATTGGAAACATGAATGCCCGGAAAACCTGATCCGGCAGTGCATGGCAAGATGTTGGCATTCACCACTTTTGTCTTCATATTTTGTGTAGAGGTTTGGAAATAACAGATCCTAAAGAATATGGTTTTTGCAGATGATTAACTGACAGCTGCAAATATGCTACATCAGTAATGACCTTTGCAAGGTGTTAAGGATGACTAGATTCCCAAATTTACTAAGATGGGAGTTATATTTCACATGGGAATACATTCTATTATTTTCTAGAAGGTGCTAAATAAGTAGATTCTAATTGGTTCCCCATAGCAACATCCCATGTGAAATAGAATTCCCATCTTAGTAAATCCCCCACCCGCCAACAATTGTTTGCAATATGAAACTAGTTTCAACACCGTGAAGACGTATGAACTTCTTTAAGCTTATTGTTCATGTTAATTCATATACAATTTAGTTTAAATTGTTAAAAGTTATCTTATTTTACATGGCTTAATATTGGCCAAGCATATATAAATATTTATTATGCATACAGTACATGACTAAAACGAGCGTGTTGTATCAACAGATGGAAATGGCTCAAAATTCATAGGATTAAAGATTGCAGATGGCATTGCTGGTCGCACAATGGAAGCTACATCCCTGTGTGTGGGGGTGCACTACTAGGCTCCAGGGCGATGTCACCTGCACTACTAGGCTCCAGGGCGATGTCACCTGCACTACTAGGCTCCAGGGCGATGTCACCTGCACTACTAGGCTCCAGGGCGATGTCACCTGCACTTCTAGGCTCGGGGGCGATGTCACCTGCTGGCCAGATCCATGCAATCTGACTACTCATAAATGTGGCAAAACTGGAAAATGATCCTGGTGCTCGTAGGTTTGGGCAAAGGAAAATAAAAACAAAGCCATAATAGTCATAATGATTTCTAATCTAGCATTTCCTATTTAATTTGGTTTAAGTTAGGACTGGCCAATTTGAGGCCTGCTGTAATGTTGACTAAACCGAAGTCTGTACTTTCTGTGTTACTTAAATGCTGTCTATTAAGGACATGGCAGTGAAAGCAAAATGAAGGTCTTCTCAAGCCTGTACAGTTATGAGGGACCAACATCAACAAATATAACTAAGTTTCCATTGACTGAGGACATACTTTATAAGTCTTGGGAAGGGTAGATCTTGAACAGCATATTACTGACAGTAGTGACACAATCATTGTCATTTTCTTGTCTTATTCATTGTAATCATTCAAGGCACAACTCACCCAGATGCCAGTTATTTCAGGGGGCTGAATGGGAGTATGAACTAAACTAAATCAATGGTGGCCATGTACATTTCTACAACTACAACACAGTATTAAGCTCACACTTTAAGAGAAATGACACAAAAAGGTGCCTAGTTTATTGCTGCTGAAAAACATGAACAAAGTGAGGAGCTTTTAAAGTATTATACCAAGTACTTGACTCAAATCAAACTATCCTACTTCCTACTTATTTAATATGTGTGCGCGCGCGTGTGTATATATATATATATATATATATATATATATATATATATATATATATATATATAGATAGCACTCGGTCAGGCAGGGGCGGAACTACCGCCGGTGCAGACGGTGCAGTGCACCGGGGCCCAAGAGGTTAAAGGGGCCCGATGCCACCGTCTGCCCGGCATGACAGATTGAACTTGTGCCACACTTGCCTAAGGCTCCCGCTTATTGCATGAGCCTCCCGCTCCCCCCGCAAACCTGTCCGCACCTCCAGATTTTTTTGTGGGCTTCTATTAACATCTTTACTGCGCATGCGCACGCCCGGAGAGGAGGGTCTCGAGTCGACTCTGCACGCGCCACATGCTGTGTGCACTAAGGCAGTCCGTGCAGCGGGAGGAGCAGGAGAGACGTCAGCCAGGGCTTCCCTGATGCTGGCCCCGCCCACCACACGAACACAGTGGGCTCCGTGTATCAGCCCTGCTCTCCTGCCATAGGCGAATCTAGAATTATGGTAATGGGTGGTCCCAGACCTAGCCTTCACAGCATGGGGACCTTTGCGCGGCGTAGCCGCGCTGCAAAAAAAGGGGCGTGGCCTCATGGGAAGGGGGCGTGTCATCACAAATAGGGGTGTGGTATTACACTTTACACCATGCACAGTAATGCCCATTACACATTTTAGCAAACTCCGTAATACCCATTACACATAAAGGAACACGCCGTAATGCCAATTACACATAAGGCCACACACCATAATGCCCATTACACATTGTGCCACACATCATGATGCCCATTACATACTATATAACAAACCGTAATGCCCATTACATATTTGCCCCATAAATGCTGCTTACCTACGTGCTCATTGCTAGGGGGTTCTTGCTTGATTGCACCATAGTACCCATTACACATGATGCCCCACACCAAAGTACCCATTACACATGATGCCGCACACCATAGTACCCATTACGCATGATGCCGCACACCATAGTACCCATTACACATGATGCCGCGCACCATAGTACCCATTACACATGATACTGCATACATAATGTCCCTTACACATGGTGCTGCACACATAATGCCCCTTACACATTATGCTGCACACATAATGCCCCTTACACATTAAACCACACATTGGGCCTTATTCTAGTTCACTCTTAGAGGCAAATTCCTTCTCAGATGGACAAAACCATGTGCACTGCAGGGGGGGCAGATGTAACAGGTGCAGATATAATTAGATTTGGGTGAGTTATTTTGCTGCTGTGCAGGGTAAATACTGACTGCTTTATTTTTACACTGCAATATAGATCTCACTTTGAAGAAAAACTCCACCCAAATCTTACTCTCTCTGCACATGTTATATCTGCCCCACCTGCAGTGCACATGGTTTTGTCCATTTGAGAAGGAATTTGCCTCTAAGAGTGAACTAGAATAAAGCCCATTATGTGTAATGCCCCAACATATCGCCACTTGTAGCGTCCCTTAAGCAATGCCCTCAAAAGTGCCACTTGCTGTAAATTTTTATATGAGCCTTCACTGCTGCTGCAGGGAGAGATGGAGAGCGGTGCAGCTGCTTCTATGGGGAGAGGAGCAGAGCGCAGCGCAGCTCACGCTCCCACTCCCCTACTGGTGTCCCCTCTAGCCGAGTGGACATTTGAAATATTGTGCACGCTGTTGTTGTGCATGACGTCGGGGGAGCAAGCCGGGCGCCAACACCACATGATTAAAGGGGGGGGGGGCGGGCTGAGGTAAAAGTGGGGAGAAGAATTGGAGCGGCAGCTGCAGGGGTGACAGTCATTGACAGCTGGGCAGAGAGCAGGGGGCTGCCCGGCTGTATTCAGAGCACTGCAGGTCACCCCTTTTACAACAGAAAATGCAGAGATTTACCCGGGAATATGGTCCCAGGATCATGCAGGGACATTCCCAGGCTGACCCCTTATACACCAGCCTAGTCCCTGCATTTTCTGGTGTGAGGGGGAGAGACAACCACTTCCCTCTCCCTACCCCCCTTTAACCAACCAGCTATATCTTCGGAACCAACTGACCCATTTACATGAGACCAGTATCATATTGAAGAACTTTTGAGTTGGCTTTGAATGATTTTCATCCCGTGAAACTGGGCTGTTTGGTTCCAGAGAAATCTGCCCTCAAAGAACATAAACAGTCATGAAATTACATTTAAGAAATGAAAAAAAAAAAAACAGTTTAACCTCAATTTCCCTGGAACCAATTAACCCATATGGATCCAGCCTGGTATCAGATTGAAGGCCCAGCAATTTGGGGTCGACTGAGATCAACCTCGAGCTTCAGTGATGCCGAAGGGGGAACTGGCAGCCGTTGAACTGGGTGATGGGTCCCATGTTATCCTATAGGGAAAATGTTCCAGCTTTGCCTGGCAGTATCTCTGGTTCCCATTGGGCTAGAGACACGGGGCTGGGCTCGTTGGAAAGCCCCATTCCTCATCTACAAAATGGGCTAATGGGTGGTCCTGTGCACCCCCGGACCACCCCCTAGATTCGCCTATGTCTCCTGCTCCTGTCACCGGCTGCTCTGATGCTGTCTCCGCCCATCCACCACACTGCCAACTGCCTCAGAGTCCTCCCTGCACCTCCCAGGAATAGGGAAAAGGTTAGTGCTGTGGTGTACTGGGGCAGTAATATGAGGAGGGGAATGTGACTTGTACTTTACTTGTGTGTGTGTGTTTGTGTGTGGGGTGGGGTGGGGGGGGTGTTCTGTTTAGAATGTAATATGGGGTTGTCTGTGTATCATATAGTATGGGGGCTGTTTATCATGTAATATGGGGTGGTCTGTGTGTCATGTAGTATGGGGGCTGTGTATCATGTAGTATGGGGTGGTCTGTGTGTGTGTATCATGTAATATGGGGGGCTGTGTATCATGTAATATGGGGTGGTCTGTGTATCATATAGTATGGGGCTGTGTATCATGTAATATGGGGTGGTCTGTGTGTCATGTAGTATGGGGGCTGTGTATCATGTAATATGGGGTGGTCTGTGTGTCATGTAGTATGGGGGTTGTGTATCATTTAATATGGGGTGGTCTCTGTGTGTATCATGTAATATGGGGTGGTCTGTGTGTCATGTAGTATGGGGGGCTGTGTATCATGTAATATAGGGTGGTCTGTGTATCTTATAGTAGGGGGGCTGTGTATCATGTAATATGGGGTGGTCTGTGTGTCATGTAATATGGGTTGGTCTATGTGTCATGTAGTATGGGGGCTGTGTATCATGTAATATGGGGTGGCCTGTGTATCTTATAGTATGGGAGGGCTGTGTATCATGTAATATGGGGTGGTCTGTGTGTCATGTAGTATGGGGGCTGTGTGTCATGTAATATGGGTTGGTCTGTGTGTCATGTAGTATGGGGGCTGTGTGTCATGTAATATGGGGTGGTCTGTGTATCATGTAATATGGGGTAGTCTGTGTGTCACGTAATATGGGGTGGTCTGTGTGTATAATGTAATATCGGGGTCTGTGTATAATGTAATATGGTGCTTTGTATACGGTGCAGGGACAGAGGGAGTGCAGTCAGGGAGCCAGGGGCTGCCCAGCTGCTAGGAAATGGAATGCCAGAAATAGGGGTCACTATACTAGTCCATGCCCTCTCCCAGGCCACACCCACATGGCTTGTAGCTCTCTGCCCCCTCTTGCAATTTCAAGCACACAAAAGTTGTGAAGTCTACCATTGCAGAACACACCCCTGGCAGGGAGCATGATGTCTCACCCCCCCCCCCCCCCCCCCCCCAGCAGCACGGCACACTTGCACCCGGAATGTCCCTGAAACTAGTTTTTAAAAGTAGGCAAGTATGACTTGTGCGCCGTGATGTGCGCCGTGTGGCGGAAGAAGGGTACGCAGGCAGCGCAGGACAGGTTTCGTCAGTGGCGGCTCAGGACTGGTACTAGTACTACAAAGCGACTTGCAGCGTGTGGCATTGGAGTCGGACGCCGGGACATACCCTGCCTGGGTCTGACTCTTCATCCATTCCGGCCCGGGACAGGTATACTTTGGTAGTCTAGCAACAAGCAGCCAATCGCAAGGCTGCCTGTTGCTGCTCTGAGACGCCGAGTAGATAGGAAAAGATTCTGCTTCAAGGCTGAGCAGGCAGGCGGCGCGGAGGAGCGACTCCCTGGAGTACCAGACAGCAGAGGTAAGTACACTTAAGGGGGGCTGCGGGCCGCACTACTAAGCGCACATAAAAACGGGGGCTGGGGCCGCACTGCACCGCACAATCATTTTCAAAATGGGGGGGGGGCTTGGGCGTCCGCCTTAAAAACATCAGATGGGGCACAGAAAAGTAGTTATATATTATATTAATAAATACATCCATTCCTTGTACATTTCTGTGAGGAAAAAAATAAAAAATAAATATATATATGTATATATATATATATATATATATATATATATATATATATATATATATATATATATATATATATATATATATGATGCAGCCAGTGTCCATAGGCCCTGGTTCATATACGGTATATATACTTTTTTCACAGAAATGTACAGGGAATGGTTTTATATTTATAAATATAACTATTTTTCTGTGGCCCATCTGATATTTTTACGCCCCCCCCCCCCCCAATATTGAATAATGATTGTGCGGGGGGCCCAGAGCATTTTTTGCACCTGGGCCCATGGCTCCCTAGTTCCGCCACTGCGGTCAGGCACAACCCATAAAATGCTGTAAAGGTCCCGGTGCCAGCTGTAACCTCACTGTGAAGGCAATAACATACGATATCCACGCTGCAACCAAGCAGCTGCAGCAGCACACGGGCAGAAGAAGAAGGACACGAAGAGCAGGAACTACTGCAACGTTTCGATTTTAATAATCGTCATCAGGCATGATGACGATTATGAAAATCGAAACGTTGCAGTAGTTCCTGCTCTTCGTGTCCTTCTTCTTCTGCCCGTGTGCTGCTGCAGCTGCTTGGTTGCAGCGTGGATATTATATATATATATATATATATATATATATATATATATATATATATATATATATATATACACATACACATACCGCAAGAAACCCTTTCCATGCACAAATCTGTAAAGGTTGTGTGTTTCGGTGCTATGGAACCATAGAAGATAGCCTAACAGCCACATTTCACAGACAGGATCTGCAGGCATCAGTGTCAGAGTGTTACACCTTTGTAAGTCTGGAAAGAGGGGTGGTTAATGTCGGTGTGAGGCCCTGCTCCTGTGTACATTTCCAGCTATTGTGCTTGCACCTAGTGATGATTTTGTACCATATCATCCCCCCAGATATTCACTGCATAAGGCTCCTACAGGACCTCACACTTCATTTAATCAACCCTTAAGAATATACAGAAGAAACAACATGCATTTTTATTCTTTACAAACCGTAATCTCATCTAATTAGCCTACGCTCACAAAATTCAGTAATAACAGTAAATAACTCTTCTAATATACATTAAATGGTTTGGTGCAAGTTTGGAGCTGACAAATTCCTCACTGTATATGTATTATTATTACATAGCAGAAATTCTGCATATAATATTTAGTTGAACTACAGTATATGGTCAGTCTATGTATATGGCACAATGAGATGAACTCATGTTCTGATAAACACAATCAATTCCAGATCCTTCCGGAATGCAAAAAAGTCTTTCTTATGAGCAAAAGCTTTTCTTGTTGCAGTTTTATTTTACCCTTTTGGAACATTTCACAAATAACTAAAAAGCCTCTTTCTCCAGGAAAAAAAAAAAAGAAAAAAGAAAAGTAAAAAAAGAAAATAAAGTATATTCATATACTGTACATGGCCATAACATTCTGACTTTGTCAGGCCAGGCTGTTTTGATGCCCCGCTCCCTAATACTACGCTGATTCTGGCAAACTTGCAGTTTAAACGTCAATGTATGCGAATTGATATTTCAGTAAAAAGAAGTTGAACTTTTACTAATTGTGTGCTTCTCCTTTAACTTTGCAAGCCAATTATTCCCAAGGTTCATGGTTGGGTCCTAATAGAGAATTAGCTGCACATTGCCCAGGAGTATACAGGACGGAATTTTGAATTTATGTGACTGTCTGCAGTGGGAACTCTTTGTATAGCAGGAGGATGACTTTTATGAGTGACTTATTTCTGATGCAGATGTCCGAGGAGGATACAATACCAAATTAACATAGATTTGCAGAAATATATTGGCATTCTAATTGGTTGCTTAATTTTGGAGTTATGTGGCAAAACATCCACCTGCTATTTACAATGCATCACCATTGTGACAGTTATACCACTTTTACACCAAAACTGCCGGGACGCACCAGGGAATTTGGACCCGGATGCGCCCCGACAGTTGTTCCCTTTTACACCGGCGTCCCCCGGCATTATGCCGGGTGGGCGACGCCGGTGAATTCGGGCCCTGATTCTTGTGAGTGGCTAATATAAAATAATTTTACTTTGGGTAGTACTGAGAAATTAGTTTCAGTGACCAATAAAACGCGTGCGTGTGGTCCTCTTACTAAAACTAGAAAAATAAGGGTTCATTGCTTTAACATTAACCAATGCACAGCCGATAAAGAATAAGGTCAAACTATAAAAAACTATGGGGGTCTAAAGCCCCATAGATGACATAGTAAAATGTATTGCCCTGGAGGGTTCTACTGAGCGATAACTCATCTAGTGTGTACACTCAACATTATTAATGATATTGTTAACGACCCCCCCCCCCCCCGTATGAACAGATCAGATGAGGGAGGTCTTTGTTAACGAGGGCAATACACATTTGCTTGCTACAGCTAGTGTGTATGCACCAGCAAATGTAGGCACTTGCCGATGCCGGGTACACACATTGGCTTTTGTGTACTCAGGTTTAGGCAGAGTTAAGGATGACAACTCTTTATGAAGGTTATAAAGCAGGAGATAATCAGATATATCTGACTTACTGAACTACATAGCTCGTTGCCTGAAATTCTTCAATAGCCTATTGCCTCTAAAGGGCAAAGCCATCCAGACAGGGGATCTTCTGATCCCTACCCAGTAAGTAGGAGCTGAATGCCCGGAATGCCTTTACACTAATTCTACATATATTCTTATTTAACGGGTCAGCTATTTTAGGTTTTAACAAGAAAGTTATGGTGCAACAGTAATGGCATCCTGCATAGCCTCTAACACATACTGTAACTGTGACGGTCGTATTACTTATTGCAAAATATAAAGGATAGTGGAAAATTGAGCTGTCAACTTGGTACCATGATCTTCCTGATCAAAACCTGACAGCTAGACATTCCTCTCAATGTCAGAACACTCCAGCAAAGCAATGGCAGATTGTTCCACATAAGTCTGCAATGTAGTGCACATATAGAACAAATGGAAGTGACTAAACTAGATTATGCAGACATACCTGTGCGCAAATGAGTCTGAATCTGTGTAAGAAGTGCTACAATGTATTCTCACACTAAGGGCGGTATGCAGTCCTGGCAGCTATTTCTGCCAGCGGAACTAGCGGCTGTTGCCTATTCATTGCTGCCATTTCCAACAGCATGGAAGGCAGTTTCCGACAAATTGGGTCTGCTTTGTTGGAAACAATCGCCGATTGTCAAATTCATGCTCATTTTCGCCAATTCGCAGGCGTTTTCGGTAATCCTCGGAATTTCCCCACACTGGACTGTCGGTACTTTGAATACCAACAGTTGAGTTGCGGTTTAAAGAACCGAAAAAAGCCCGGCTTTCAACTGTCGGGATGTTTACTGGACTGAATATCCCCTAAGCCCTGTGTTTCAATGTTGACTTATACATTTACAACAAATTCTTGGGCTGTTGAATTGGCAGCCCAGCATCCATAGTATACTTTGAGGGTTTCTTCTCTATGCCTGAGACACAAAGATTATGAAAATATTATGAAAATATAAAGAAAAAAAACAACACAGTACAATACACCTATCACACAGCTCATGTGTCAGGTATGATGCAAAAATACTGCCTGGAATCATATCAAGCATGCACTGCAAACAAGCAGCAGTGCATAATGGGGATTGTAGTGTTCCTTCTAGAACCTTGCACCTTTTAAAAACCTTGCAGTTCCTCATTCCTGCCTGGGGTGTCGCTCTCTGCTCTGGTGTTTCTAGCGGTCTTATCAATACCTCAATACAGACCAGACTGTACTAGAAGAATGAAAGCAGACCGTGACACCACAGGATAGAGGTATTGCACGGATTTTGAAAGCTGCAGGGTGATAAAATAAACACTAGACTTGTAGTTCTGAAATAGCTAAAACATTAAGGCTTGTCTAAGGGCAGCTATGTTCCACAAGGGTAAACAAGGTAGACCTTTATCCTCCAAGCATGTACATTATTCAAATTCCTCTGTTAAAAGCTTTTGCCTATAGAAAGAATTAGAATAACTACTAACACTTCTAAAAACGAAAAGTGGTGCTGTTGCCCATAGCAACTTCATTGCATCCGAGAAAATAGTGAGAATCTGATTGGTTGCTATGGGCAACACCAACGCTTTTCATTTTTAAAAGCTTTAGTATATCTACCCCTTCATCTAGTGTGTGTGTGTGTGTGTGTGTGTGTGCCACAGGAAATAGTTATTTTCAAGAAGAATAAGAAAGAAAAACACCAAACGCAGTGACTAAGGAGTACACTTCATCTTACCCAGTGACTAGGTTATCACCAAGGATGGTCAGCGGGTTGACAAAACAGAAACAAATGACAGTGGTACAGCAGGTTTGGTAGAGGTAATGCCTCTGGCATGGGTGCAGGGGAGCAATGCATCACATGCACAGTAATTCACCAAGCGGCGCAGAGCAGCCCATAGCATTCCCAGCCAGCGCACTCATGCATTCATGTTACAGTATTACATCACAGGGCATCATTGTACTGCTGCCAGTAGGGTAACATCGGAATGTAACGCTAGTGCCAACTCGAATGTAAGTGAATAGAACAGATACCCAATGACATTAGAAAAAAAAACATCTTTAATGCAAAGGGTATGCTGAACTACTTACTAGTGCACAGCCTACTGTTACACCACTGACAGGAGTAGTCTATTGAAAAACACACCTTTTCTAATCAACAACAGTGATCCACGATCAATTAATATTCCCTGCAATAAGAATAAATGATAAACCTGCCGATGGAAATTCCATAATGCAATATGCAAAATAAAATTGGAAATAACTGACAGTAAATGATCTGTGTGCTCCTTAAACTAAGAAACTGTTTTAGTTTATTAGCATATGAACAGATGTATAGATTGCTTTGTAAGAGGGCATGAACATGACATACTGTAGCAATAATACATTATTATCAGCTCTGCTTGGACCACACATTCACCAGACACCCACTTTGTCTGACCCTTGGAGGGCAGTATCACTGCTGTTGAATGAAAAGACATTGTTCTGCATAAAACGGCAATCCAAAGAAACAGGAACAGCAAAACAGGACCAAGAATAATGTGAGAAACAGAGGATAAAACATGCTGGAGGATGAAGACAGAAACCCCCTTCCAATTCCTGGTTATGAAATACATGCCAACAAAAAGCAGTGCTTACATACAACATAAACAAATTTCTTTCGTCACAGTATATTAACAAATGACAAAAATGAGAATGCATTTCTCAAGGTAGTATATAACAAGAAAATTAGTGTACAAAGAGTTGGTTTAAAAAGTGAAACAAAGCAGATCGCACAAGAAGTTGGTTACAAGTCACACCGTCCTGCGTGCTCTGTGTGTTAGCGCACCTGCACATGCTTACATTTAGTAGCCAAGCACCCGTAGCAAGCATTTACATGGGAGGGCACCTTGCTCTCTTCATTTGTAATGGCTTTGTTATAAGAATTAATATACAGGCAATACTGAAGGCAGGAATACATGCGCGTGTATCAGATATGGGATATTAGGGTCTCCAACAAAACAGCTGTATCTAGTCTGGTCTTAAGACACATATAAGTGAGATCCTCTGAGAGCAAAGTCACAACCTCAGCTGTCTCCTTCACACTTTCTTTTATTACTGTGGCATATAGATATTGAGCTAATCCTACAACAAAATTCTCAAATGAATGGAAGTAAATTATTTATAAAAAAAAAGATAAATATTCAGTGTACTCCGGACGATAAAACAACAAGGTAAGTATAAAGCTACCTATTGTTTTAGGCCAAACGTTGCAGAACATCCAAATGGGTGTGAGCAGAAATCCTCATCAGGACCTAACGCAACTAAGTTGTGAATGTAATTGGTCAATAGCACAAACTGGACCTGTTTGTATAACAGTACAAGCCTTATGCCAATGTTTGTATCATTATCTAACATATGACGAGAGGGTGGAGCGCTAAGAACAGTGGATCAACTGGTTAATTGTAAAAAACAATATGTATAGTTTATTAAATAGATTGTATTAGATTAACAATTAATATGGTATAAAAACATTTGTGACAAACAGTTCATCTACTTGTGTACTCAAGTAAAATAAATTATGGGTTGTATACTTAGTGGTGTGAAGTCCCGTATGGAGTCTCAATAGGAAATTCCTAGAGATATTGGATTCCTTTGGGCAGATCCTTCTTAAAGGTGGATGAGTAGTGGGTCCATAAACCTTGCTGGATTTGAGTAACGCTGGAGGACCTGGATGAACCCCTGTTGGAATAGGGGTGTCCTCAATGATAGCACGTACTTGTAATCCGCAGTTTGTAGGTGGTGGAATCGCAAGAGTGGTTGTATAAAGATGGTACCTTTTCCAGCTAGTAGCCCAGGAATATTATTTGTAGAGTAAATCTCCAAAAGTAGGGTGTCCAATACCGATCAAAGTAGCCCAACAAAATAAAATCAACAGGTGCTCCTTGACATGTTTCGCTGTCTGGCTGACAGCTTTGAGAAAGCAAATAAAGCAAGGTTTATGGACCCACTACTCATCCAGCTTTAAGAAGGATCTGCCCAAAGGAATCCAATATCTCCAGGAATTTCCTATTGAGACTCCATAAGGGACTCCACACAACTAAGTATACAACCCATAATTATTTTAATTGAGTACACAAGTAGAAAAACTGTCACAAATGTTTTTATAATATATTAATTGTTATTCTAATACAATCTATTTAATAAACTATACATATTGTTTTTTACAATTAACCAGTTGATCCACTTTTCTTAGCGCTCCACTCTCCTTTATCTGTACCTATCCTTTAGGGGTTGACGCCCCCCAGTACGAGAAGCTTGACAAAACACCCTATCAGGCGCCCGTTTACTTCTGGCCGTAAGGCCATTAGTTAACCGCCTTGATCATTATCTAACATAACTGCAGGAGGAAGATAACCAGTATCAGGTGTGTGTAAAGTCATCTTCCTACTGCACCAGTGAGGTGCAGTGAGGTCAGTGGCTGAGGCGGCACTGGCTAGAATCAGAGCCAGATTTGCACATACAGTACATAGATGAACCTGATGGTTCATTCCATGCCACCACTTTACAAGAGGTGCATCATCATACCTTAAATACCACCACAAACGTGCAAGACGCTACTCGCGCCCTTCACCGCGTCTCCATTAGACGCGGTGAAGGGCGGAAGTAGCGTCCTGTGCATTCGTGGTCCTCGTCAGCACGGCAGCGGGGAGTAGATTCCCAGTCATTCTCCACTTCAGGGGAGACAGGCAGGATGAGTGTCGGGTGCGGGGCAGCACAGGGAAGCAGCGGGGAGCTGGCGGCAGGCTCCGTCAGAACGGGGCGTGCAAGCATCTCGTACGCGCCCCCTTCTGTTGAAGCGCACACAGCGGTGGTTGGCGACTATCACCAGGAGCAGCTCCATTGAGAACTTGTCCATCTGTGTGTATGTGTGCATGTGTGTGATATAGATATATTTTATCTTGGTAAATTAACCGTAAAACTAAACATTCTTTTTTCATTTTAATTCAAGTACCTGCTGCTATTGTGTTTTCAACCATAAAAATATAATGCTATTAAGTGAAAAGACTTGCTACAAAATGTGACCGCATTTGCTTTGAAATGTAATGTTTGCTACAGTGGTGCAGCCAAGACTGCCTCTTACATTACACAGAGATAAAGCTAGCCAGCAACATTCTTGGTGAAATAATAACATTTGTAATTTGCAAACCTCACTAACTGGGCCTCAGGTGATCCTGTCAATATACAAAAACAACCAATGCTACGTGGTTACTTGTTAATAAAAGACCATATCTACTAATATAAGAGCAATGCAACATCCCATTATTTTCTATACCCATACCACACATGGATCTATAGAAAGTCCAGAATTTCCTAACACTACCTTACAAAACACCTAAACCAGAAAGACCATCTAAAATCCTGCCCCCAAATTAGCATTAACCCTTTGCGTGCCAACATCTCTGAGATGTGCAAAAAAATCTGCGCCACTCACATTTGTTCTATATATTCAAATAAAAAATGTTTTGTAAAAAAAAGACCGATAAGGTAAACATTACAGGTCATTATGATGAATACAAATGTTTGCTTGGCAATTTTCACATCTATTTTGTCTAATTCTCTTGGCACTCAAAGGGTTAAGGAACAAATCAGGCTTGAAGCCCTAGTACATACAAGTTTTACAGGCCCCAAAAAAGTAAGAGGACTACTCCTTGTAAATAAAGATCACAATCCGTGAATTCTAAAACTATTCTTACTAAACTGCGTTGTAGCCATGTATTTCTGAGTAATAGGCACTGTAAAGTAAAAAAACATTTAACCTAAATAATAAACTGTCTGTAGAGTATGGCTTGGTGTACAATTGTGGCACTAAGGCTTATTTTTTCCATTACCACAAGCACATCAAATTACTTCAAAAACAACATCACAGACAAGAGGTTGAGTCTTAATGTTTTTTAAAAAAAAGGCTTTAAAATTCTTATTTAGTAAGAATTAGTGCAAGTGTAGCTCAACAACTTGTGTGATTCCCGAATGACTACAAATACTGTACTCATATTCTACTTGAATGAAAAAAAAAACAGGTCTAAAAGACATCTATTATAAAAATCAATGTAAGTGCAACTACAACATTAAAAATCCATTAAAAAAAATCTCTATCACATAATTATTAAATTATCTTACCAAATACTTAAATTACGACGATTACCTATATTTAAACATAAAGTGCAAACTACCGATTATATTTTCTCTTGCCTTATGGCATGAGGAACACTATCACAGAAAGGTTTTAAAAGGACAATATTAAAAAATACTGTTCAACAGCTGAAAACATGTGCACCATCTTCATCACTAAAACTAAGACATGTATCCTCATCGTTTACCTCTTCAGCATACTCTTCCAGCTGAAGGCTACCAAACGAGTAGTTATTTCTAGGCATCGGTGAAGACGTTAAGACTATTGGATTCCCATACACAAGAGGGTGACCAAAAGAATCAACTATATCTGAATCTGTATCACCCGACTCACTACCACTGCTGGTAGAACCATCAGCCATTGGAAGAGCACCCATATGGTCTTCAACCATAGCAGCTGACCGCAATACCGGGCTGTATTTAGGCTGTCTGCTGTCAAAGATTCCGTTTGACATCATTTTAGCTTCCAAGGCAGCCATTTTGGTGAGGTGGGCTATCCTCTGCTCCTCATCCCTATGGTCTGTTACTGGAGTTGAGGTTATTTGACTTAAAATAAAAGGATCAGTATCAGAATGATTGCGATAGCCACTCTTTAGTTTCTGAATATGTGGCCTCTCTAAAGGTGTGTCGTACCTGTTATAATCATAATCGTGGCGAGCAAGATCATTCTCTGCTGAAATTCCAGCCCCATTATTATTAAACACATTCTGTGAACTGTAGCTTGGAGACCCAGTTCGATTATAACTCATATTTGGACTTGATCTCTTACTATTTGGAGGCAATGGAGTAGCAAGGGGACTACGGCTGTGTGGGCCACTAAACATTTCATCTATCAGAGAGCTGTGCCTAGGCAATTTTGGGCTACTGCAGCTATAGTAAGACATGCCAGCTGCGTCATCATCAATGTACTCCTCAATAATATTAGAGGATGACCGAACAGAGGAAATTTGTTGCCTCAATTTGGTGCGTTTGACATAATCATCTGTTCGACAGACTCCATTACTACAATGAAAACCACACTCATCATTGTCATTTGTTTGGGACTGAGAGCGAATTAAAAGTGCTCTGTGAATATCATATTCGCTATCTACATCACTGCAGTCAATGTAAGGAATTGAGTTACTGCTGCCATGAGCAGCCCGGAATGCTGGACCTGTGCTTGGATGCTGTGCGTTCTTCATATTCTGCTGAATGTGGTCTTTGGCTGCATCTTCCCCATCAATTGTCAAATGCACTCCTTCCTTTTCTCTCCTGTCTAGAAGAATTTTCTTGGGAGATGGGCTTTTACGTTGTGATGGCACCTCAGCCACTAGCTTTTCCTCTTTGCAGGGCTGTAAGGTTTGTATATCATTGGCCTGAGAACACTGTACAAGTGTAATTTTAGGGCTCTGCTGTAAAAACAAAAACAGTCTTTTGAGCAAGTATCAGTTTAAATACGTAAAAATGGTCACAATGAATGCAACATTTAAAAAATATAAATAAATACCACTAAAAAAGGATATTACCTAGAAAAGTGGAGACAGATTTCAGAAACACATGGGAAGTATTAGCATTCAGTGAGACTCAGGGTTTATCCTGTAACTAACTGCTGACGATGTTAGTTTACACAGGCTAGATTGATTTTAAGAACAGTCAAGCCCAACGTCACTCTTCAAAAAAAGACCATCCAAGAACCAAAATACCAATTTACAGAGATACAGATCGACAATTTTCATGTGGTGAATGTCTGTCATTATACTTTGTACTCTCTAAATGTATCTCTACATTGCAGATTCAACAACACATAGCTTTTAGGTACCTTCACAAAATCAAAAGAAGAGTGCATGATCTCTAGTTTTCCATGATGACTAGAGTACATTCAGGGGAAAGTCAATAGACTGCAAGATGTGTTCATCAGCGTAATTTTGGCGAGTTGGCCCATTTCTTTCAATAACTTTAAGTTTTTTTTTTTTTTTTAAAAGCCCTTTAGATCCATACAGCTGCATAACTGCAAATATTAATACTATGAAAACCCCAATTTACATTGATGGGATCTATCATAAGAGATATTTACTATTATCTTACAGTGACTTTGATGGAGTCAACACATGGTCAGGCTGTGATATGCAGAAATTGGGAAGCGATTAAAAAAGCTCTGTTTTTCATCCCTTTAATCTAGGTTTGCATGTTGACCTAAAACAAATCTTGGGGGATTCGCTGCACTAGTAGATATGATGAATTGTACAGCACAACGTACACAGAAATACAGATGCAAGTCTCTTTAGGTAGAGCTAAACAACTACTATACGTTGTGGACAGGGTGGGCCAATGTAGTGCCAATGAATGTTCTCCTGAGGCTGCTATACATGTTCCAAGCTTTAAAGATTTAGGCAACGATGAATACCATGGAGCAACTTCAGCATAAAATATCAATACTGGTGTTAAACAATGTACCTTTTCAGAACACATCATACCTCTAGCGAGGTTATTGAGTAAAGGCAAAAAACAGATCTCACATTCAGGGACATAGGTCCCTTTCAAAATCTCCTACGCAACTATATCTTCATAACTTTTGTGCTTCCACAATACTGCATGCCTTGGACATGCCTGCTTTAGGTTATAAAAATGCTTACCCTATACCTCGCCTTCTCGATTACCAATACTAGAAAGAGCTTGGTGTGTGTCCATAGTTGAATATCACACAGATCACCAATCACTGGTTAACTTGAGAGACTATCTTCCTAAGGTTATACATAACTCACAATAGAATAGTCTTCATAATGGAAAACAAGTAAACAATGCCTGTACCACATATTGAGCCCCCGTTTAACTTTTTGTTCCGGTCTACTCTGTCCTTGCCTCGCCGCCACATTTTTACTCCTTCCGGAACCTCAAAATCCCTTGTTTTTAAATGACAGCCAAAAGAAAAACAGAAGGTAAAACCATATGCAAGATTAACTAACTTGTTTTGGCACCTCCAAAATCTGCTCAGATGAGGCTGCAGTCAAACTTCTTATAGAGCAAAGCTTGCTGTGCTTCCTATTTAAAAAAAAAAATATATAGTTATATAAATGTTCAAAGCCAAAACAAAAAACATGCAATGCATAATTCACTCCAAAAAGCACTATAACCTGTACACACTTTACACTATTACAACAGTAATTAGTAGTAAATTTAGTTTTTTAGGTAAGCTACTGCTTAACTAAAAATAAGATCCATGCACTAGATGCAATTAAACGTGTTTAGTAGACTTCTTAACAGTTACCATCAGATACTGCAAGCTGAAGACGGATTCCTTACCTCTCAAACTGCACTTTTTTGTGACTCCCTTCCTTGACATAGTCCAAAACTTGCTTTTGTGTGCGGCCACTGACAATAAAGAAAAGGATACTTTAAAAGAAATATTTATTAAAGTAAAGTAAATCATTCCTCCCAAGACCTGTATCTACTTGCCATGATATCATTACCTAACCTCATACTCATACAGTGAGGCACACAGGCTCACCTTAAATATTCCAGAACTCCCTTATTCCGATAGATATGTGAAACCCCATATGTCTGGAAACCCCATCTAACAGCATGGGATACCAGCACTAAGGCAGCCCAATTGGCTCCATGTTGGCTTTCTCCCTGGAAAACATTGCAAACTTATAGATGGGTTGCACAGGAAAATTTAGAGGCTTTTGGAACCCTTCTTTTCTTTTTCATATTGTAGTCTGGCCAATTTTATCCTACTTGTTACCTGCTACATACATAACAATGCCCGGAGAGGATGCGATTAGTAATTTCACAAATGATATCCGCTTTGACCTCCCGGTAAGTGGCAGGTGGGCTGATATCTAGAATGCCAACATACATTTTGAGTTTTTATTACTTTTAGCTACAGTACATGACTAGCTTATTTAAATGAGCATAACCCTTATTGCCCCCATTGCAATACAATCCACGTTGTTTTCTCTCTTATCCTATACAGATTACCTGCATTTATTGACTTCATTGACATTGACTTCATATGATTTTGCAAATTGTTTTCCTATTTTTACTATTAACAGAAAATAAAATAATTTTCTGTTGTAGCTAAATTACCTAAGAATCAACAGGAGCACCTAACTATGGTGGGAATAAGGATATCCAGATAATTACAGTTTATAACACATACCCCAATAAACTATACTCTCTATTAATAAAAGCAGAAACAGTTCATTGTTAATCTCTGTAATCTATATGGAAGATCTTTCCAGACACAATCAGTGATACAATGCCGGGAGCAAGGATGTAAAGGCGGAACCACGTATCATGTTCTGTAGCATCTTGACAAGTGTTTGCTGGAAGCCTGCAGGAGCCCTGAGATCACAACTACATACATAAAGGAGGCCTTTTCCCTCCAGGCAAATTATTCACATTTTACTACTTCATGAGGTCGCTTTAAATGTTGCTGTCATTACTATTCCACATTACAGTATTTATTGATGTTTTCATTGTAAGCTAATAAGTAGTTGATTAAAACACAATACGAATACAATGAATGGGAGGAATAAGGTCAGTACCAAGGTGAGCACTGTTCAAATGTAATACTGATCAGTAAATACAAGAACTTTTGCTGACCAGTAACTGTGAAATGCTAAATTGGAAATTGATAAAGGAATGATATGGGCCTTACCTGAATCTAAAAGAAGAACCACGGCTAAAAAGAACAGGCTTCGGTTTTGGTTTGGGCTCCTCAAAAAGCCTGAAAAAGGCATGGTACTCTACACAGATCTTCCAGAATGACTTACAAAAGTCCCGATTAGCCATCATGAACTCCAGAGTGTCCTGGTAAGAACTCTGCCAAAAACAAATATTAACACAAATTACATACTGACCCATTCTAAGCATAGGGCCTGTATCCCAAAATCTGTCTAAAACTAAAACAGTGCAGGTTTTTGGGCTATTCATGCTTTGAGCACAGATGTAAGTAATTGATGTACTACAGTAATTGATGTACTACAGAAGTTAAGTCACCCGTACTCCAGTATGGCTATCCCTAAAACCTGGAATGAAGCGGAAACCTCAAAATCTTGCACGAAAGCCTTGAAACAGAATGATACGATGCTCCCTTACAATTTCCATATTTAGACCTTACGTAAAACAATGCAATATGTTTTGTTCATGCATTTATTCACATGTATTACAGAGTTCCAATACACTCCACAGCACTTTATAATTGGACAGATACAGTAACACAACAAAGTGGATTAAACTTGGTGAACACATGGGACCAACACATAGGTAAGATGGTTTTGCTTGCAATCTATGGGATAATACATAAATCCACATGTCAAAGATTACAATTAGAAAAGCGGGGTTTGAGGATATAAAGGGGTATCCTATTCAGCACTTTCCCCGACACAATTCAGCAATTTCTCACGTTCAATCCTCCCCCGAAGTGCCTTTTTCGCGGGGAAAAAAACATTGGATTTTTTTATCTGTGGTTTTTGTTTTCTGCTAATCCGACTTTCTCTATAGAAAAAAGGCTGGTTTTCGGGGAAACGCTATCCTATTTCACTATCTCTGATAACTAGCGTGGAATTTCACTGCTGTTATCGGAGAATTCACTTCACTTATTCTGAGCAGGTGTTAATTTATTAAATGTTAATTTTACCTCAGAAAAAGTGATTTTTAGTGTGATCCCTTTTGAACAGCACCCCTAATTAATACACATTCATTGAAATTGTTACCCCATGTTTTATTGACTAGGTGTGTCTAGGGGGAGGTATTGGGGTGTCTAGGTTTATGGATATGGGGGTGCAGCCTTTCAAGTGTGCAGCAGGGCTAAAGGAAGGATCCCATCATGACCATCATGGGTGAGGGTGTGATGGCTGTTGTAACGCTAGCATAGCGCTGCTCAGTGCCAGGTCATTCTGGTACTTGTAATGCCACGGTACAAAATAGACCCCGGCAAACCGCTATCAACAGGGCATCTAAATGTAGACTGGCTATTGCGTGACTAAGGGGAAGCCTTGGGGTATCTAGGTTTAAACTGGTATGGGGCTGCTTATCTATGAGACGTCAACCTATTAACGGTTGACCTTGCTTACATCGACCTATTGGCGGTTGACCTTGCACCTGTCGACCTATAAACGATCGACCTTGGTACTGTAAGTCGCTTTGAACTTCCCGATTCCCTTCTTATATTGTAAGAAAAGCCCGGGAGTGCGAAAAGTTTACTTCCCCCACTCGCCTGATTGGCCGGTTGTCGGCCGAAAGTGCATTTAAAATACATATAGGATAGCAAGATAACATCGGGCCCGGTGGCCCATTACCAGGTGCGAAAATGCCAATATTATTGCAGCCCTGGAATACACGGTGTACATGGGCTAAATAGGATACGGTCATAGTGAACAGAGCAGTGCTGATTAGGTGCCCGGTGTTCACTTTTAGAAAGAAAATAGAAAGTTTTCAGGGAGTACTAAAAAGTTCGAGGATACAGGAAAGGTGCAATATGAGGGAAGGTCTTCCACAGAGTTAGTGCAGACTCACAAAAAGTTTAGCAACAGGTAATTACCAAATATGGATGAGAGACGAAGATATTGGAAAGAGAAGGGAGGTTGAGAATTTTAGATTTGGTAAAACACAGTCAACCAATCTAGGAACTGGAACGGCAGAAGAATGATTTTAAAGAACATTTAGCCATTTCATTCAAAATAGTCAAGAGTCAGATGTTTCAAGCTTTAAAAAGTGATAAAGTGCAGAGTGATAAACTACCAGACAATCAGCTTCTAACTGCCATGTTACAGGCTGGGTTTGCAAAATGACAGGTGAGAGCTTATTGCTTGGTTGTTTATCGCTCTCCACTTCATCGCTTTTGAAGCGCGATACATCTGGCTCCAAGTAAGTTATTACTTACGTTTGCATCTGGGCGTAGTTTTATAAGAAACCGTTTCCTTTTGAAACTCAGCTTTCGCACCTTTGCCCAGTTAAATGCATTTATTTTTGTGTGACCCTAAAAATAAAAAATAAATTGTAATTTTGTGGGTGTTAAATTGCCTTAGAAATAATGATGAAGCTGTACAATTACACTCCATACATTTTAAATATCAGAAATCAGCAAATGTATTACAATTTCACTATTATTAGTTTAATGGGGCCTAGACATAGGGCAATGTGCACCAGTGATCTGAGCAATGTAGATTGCTTAGAACACAGCGCTGCACAGCGATGTGTCAGCGACGTGTGCTGAGCGATCTGACTAGATTTGTCATGCATGCATGATCTAGATCACCGGGCAATAGCAACAAGTAACACATGTCCAATCGATCAGTAACCATTTTGCATATCATCCTAGAATACCTGAAGTGTAACGGGTCTTGTTTGTCATATATATATATATATATATATATATATATATATATATATATATATATATATATATATCATTATATCATAATCATTACCAGAATCCAGCTGCAGTCCATTCTGCTTAACTTTACCAACAAAACATATTAGAGCATCCCCAATAATGACTGGAAGACTCTCAAATAAGCATAAAGGGAACTGGCGAGAGAGCAGCCATTTCTCCCGGTGAGAGCATACCTGTTCTATGTTGGGTGCAGAAACAAGCAGAACTGTGTAATAACATGCCTGCCACTGAAAATTTATTGAGGTGGATGGGGCCTGATGGTAGGATTATCTTGCCCATTTGATGGTGTGGGTGCACAAAGACAAGCTTAAGCTCTAGATAACCACTCTTTACCTCTGCATCTTCTGGAAGTCAGGCAAAAAAAATATAACGACAGCATCCTTTAAACACACAAAGATACCATCCTTTATTACTGTGCTGAAGTGGCATGTTGTACTGTGCAGCAATGATTAAAAAGCACATTAGCACTACAGTAAGGAGGATGACATCATGGAGTGGACAGATACTTTAAAGTCCTTATGCTCATAAGTACCTAAGTCTGCACTAACATAGCAAGCATTCCAGTTTATAGGTAAACAACCTGTTGTACTAAGAGATATAAAAAACATACCATACAAGAGGACATGAATAAGCTACTAAAACAGGCATTGCTAAATATAAATAGAGCCCACCAAAGAACAGTTAGACAGAAGACTCTAATGTACAGGAATGCTTAGGACACTGTCTGATCATTGTGAATTGTAAGAATTTGGTGGAACAGAAAAGCAGGCTGAATAAAAGCACATTATAATCAAGCTTGGCAGGAGGTGGTATTTGACAGATTCGAAAACAAGATAGCAATCATTTCTAACTAACCTGAAATACTAGGATGCCTGTGTTGGCCACAGACAGGTTGATCTTGGTTCCTTCCCTGTCCTTAGCTGGGTGAAGTCTTATGCCATACATCTCTAAGCGGCGAGCAACCTCCAGAAGCTGGAAATCTGATTCAGCTGGGGTCTGTCCACTGCAGATAATAAGATACATAACATATCAAGTATCTAAAATACTCAGCTGGAATATAAATACATTTATGTTAAATGCACCCCCATTGTTAACGCCACCCCCACTATCAAAGCCAACTGGAAGCGTGCCTGCGAGGGGCGGCGGTACGCATCCTCCGAACTTTTCATACCCCCACTATCCACGTGGAGTTGATTTTATATAGTGTGGCGAGCGCAGCAAGCCACTGAGCCCGAAGCGTGGCGAGCGAGTGCTCGCCACACTATATAAAGTCAACTCCACGCCACCGTGGATTTTAGGGGTATGAAAAGGTCGGAGGACGCATACCGCTGAGCTCGCCATGCTTTGGGTTGGCATTGATAGTGGGGGTGGCGTTAACAATGGGGGTGCATTTAACATAGTAATCACCCATCAGGGTGCCTCTACAATTAAATAATCAGGTCTGATCGCATCGCATCACATGCGATCGGGTCACATGCGATGCGATCGAAACGATGGCATAAGATGAAAATCGTGGGTGCTGTGCTAGGAAACAAGTACCACCATTTGTTACAAATTAAAAAAAATTATATAGATTACTCCCTTGCACTATCATAAAGTGTAGGGGGTTCCTTAAATGGGTTCATTATCTTATGAGTGAAGCTTTAAAAAGGGACACATTACATTGTGTGGGATCGAGTATCAATGTTTCTCTTTGCTCAGTTTGACTCCATGCCAATGACTATCAAACAATACACTGGAATACCTCCCATTATATACTGTACCCAATCAACTGGGCATAATGAAGTCCGTCAAGAGAGTTCTAAAATGTAATCGATGAGGGTTAAAATCTGATTAAAGACACTGGGATGTAACATTTAGGTTTGAAGTCCATTATCTAATAGACCCTTGTATTTGCCCATGATCAATCAGCATTCTGCTTAAAGAATATTAGACCATGATTCCATGGATCATTCATCGGAATATGAACACGTAGTGGATCATTTGGGCCTGATCTGTAGTTGTGACCAGGTCTTTTGCCGCAGTCACGCCATTATTCTAATGCCACTACTTAGCTCTCCCCCTGGTGTATATGCATGTGACTGTATGCGACTCTATATACACTTGATGCATCTTTAGATTCCCCATTAGCTGCACCAATGAAACTGGTGCAGATTCTCTGTTTGAGTCTGGACTCCTATTAGACTGGTTGAGCATATCTCTGTACATAACCGCTTCCAGCAACAAACCCAACACACTTCAATAAGTCGTTTGTTTAGCCAACCCCTTATTACCTCCGTGTCACCGCCCACAAATGCTCCTTACATTTCTACTACTGTGCATGAAAACCTGCAAGCTGTATGTACAGAATTAGGATGCACGCACGGTGCGACTCCTGCATGCATAGAACTAAAACCATAGGCGAATTGCACGATTATTGGCACTGCGGCCAAATCAGGCACTTTGAGTAAATTATGTCAGCATGAACCAGACATTAAGCCACATTCTGATAATGTAATGCAATATATTACAGTAAATGCAGGCTGACTGAACTGGTTTGCTGTATTTTACGAAATGTGCCCACAGCAACTAATGAGCCAATAGCTATTATTTATGTAGCAGCCTATGAAATTATACAAGCTGATATGGGCAATTCTTCACTGTGGGGGATATTCAATGTGTGCAGATATATCAGACAGGTGGAAATATTGGCACACACCCATTCATTGCGGCCAGAGATGGGCGAATAATGCCATGGGATTTGACAATTTAGCATTCCTTTTAATCAATAAAGATTCATTTGACTACTAAATTGTAAAATTTTTATCCTTTTTCACTGATCCGCAGCTGTTTTGCAAGATCCAGGGGCTATCTGAACAGAATAGAATCAAATAGATTGAATGGGTTGAATATAAATTCGACCTATTGGTGAAAAGTGCCAATATCTCCTACTTTCGGAAGCATCAGCATTGATTGAATGCCCCCCCCTTTATCTCTCAAGAGTATGACACAATGCCCCCTGGAACTTGGATGATACTGGTAAGCCTTCTTCTACCCAGCCTTGGGAACTGACGGTGTGTGGAAGCTAGGAAAGGCAAGGACAATTTTATTTAGGAACTTACGTTTTTTTCATATTATACATAGACCAACATATCTAAGCATTTCCCTGCATCCACCTTTCAAAACCGAGTCATAATGAAAATATAAAACTTTCCCAGCATCAAGATAACTCACAAGTGATTCTGATGATATTCCATGACCTTTTCTTCTAAAGCCTCTTGTTGAGGCATGTAAATGTTCTTTGCTAAATGTTCCCGGTCAACAGCTTCATCAAAATCTCCTATTTCAGCTGAGCACAAAAAAAAAAAAAAACAGACAAGAGCCAAATAAGCATTAACAAATCTGTACATTAGTCCCTGTATGTTATACAACGCACATCTTTCACAAGCATTCAGTCTTTGTTCAAGTAACCCTCTAACAATATATCTACGATGACTTCTAATGTTTCAACCAAACCGCGCATAGCTTTAAACAAAGAGGGGAAATTCAGTATATAGACAAGGTGCAATATCTATATCAACCAATCAGATCAGAAGGCTTACTGTTTAGTTTAGTACAGTAACTGTGTAAAAGAATGCTAGGAGTTAAATTCTAAAGTAATATAAGGGGGTTATTCAATCTGGGCCGCTAATTCCGCAGTGGGAAATTATGGCCACTGCCTATTCAATGCTGCCATTTCTGACAGCATTGAAGGCCGATTTAAAACAAGTCGGATCTGTTTTGTAGGTAACGGCCTCGGATTGTCTAATCCGCATCAGTTTTCCCCAACACGCCCACTTTCCGAACATTGAATTCTGGCTGTCGAGTTTCAGTTGAGCTGTGAGTAAACGGCCCGGGAATCCAACTGACAGTCGGATCCCGGGATTGAATACCACCTTAAACGTTTATATAAGCACTAGTTCTTTTGCTTGTAAATACTTCATAAATAGTATAAACAAAACAGTAAACAACTGTAGGGCACCATCTGTGATTGTTATGAATAGATGCATCCTGTAGGGTTTGGGAGATTAAAAAATTATGAATTTAGAACTGTGCAAATAAAATACATTGCTCCTCTTAAAAAAGGTTAAAAACAGATAAGTACACACAATTAATAAGCCAACAAAACTTGACAAATAAAAAACTTAAAGTTGTGACGTATAAAAATAACACAGGTAAGCCAATTCATGCTACCACAGAGGCAGTGTTAATAAAACGCACACTGGAGGGGGGAGCGCAGTGATCAGCAGACTGCACTACCATTTGGACTCTACTACTTAAGACCATAAGATATACAGAGCGGCCCAACACCTGAACAATTTCAAAACAAATCATTAAAACTTACACTGTACAATGTGTGAGATTAGGAGTGCAGCACTGCTTTCATTACATGTGAGTTTGCCTTGTGCCAAATCCTGCTTTACTTGAAGTGCAAAGAGGTACCTGCAGAGACAGTAGAGAGGGCAATATTACAGGGAAGTGCTAGATCCAGATCCAAGCAGGAAGTAACAGTAATATGATGCCTGTGACATACTCCAATAACTGGCTGGCATCCTGGAGACACTGACTGAAAAAACACATACACACACACACACACACACACACACACACACAGAGAGAGAGAAATGTCACAGAGAGAAATGTACCTGAAGCCTTGCCTTTAGCCTAACATCTAACAAAACATGTTATAGGGCAGGAGGACAGGATGTGTCAAAGGTATTTTACTGCAACTAGAAACAAACCATTTACCATGTTCATTCTCTTTCTTATTTTAGAAGGAATCATAACAGAAATATCAAACATCTAGTAAGCTTTAAGGTGTGTACACACGCATCGATTTACTTTTGATTCGATTTCCCCAATTCCACCCCCTTTAGATATGGTCTCTGCTTTCCATTTGATTTCACATTCGATCTGCACTTTTGCATCTGACATCGATTTCGATGTGCATTAAAGGCACAGTGTACACTATCGATTTACTGGATCAAATTTGATATTTCCTTGCCTGCACAGTCTTTTTCTTTTCGATATAGAGAAAATGGGAGGTCGCATTGAATAGAATGAGGATTGAAAGAGTCTTAAAAACCGAGGGATTTATTATTAAGCGCACACATATTCCGCAGCACTTTACAGAGAATATTTGAACATTCCCTGCCCCAGTGGAGCTTACAATCTAGATCAGGATTACCTACCCTCCCGAATCAACCAGGTGGCTCCCGGAAATCTGATCTATATTCCCTACCACATGTACACGCACACTTAATTTTAGGGTTAAATTGTTGGTGAGGCAATTAACCTAGCAGTATATTTTTGGATTGTGGGAGGAAACCTACGCAAGGGCCATGGTAGGAATTGAACCCATAGCCTCAGTGCTGTGAGGCAGTAATGCTAACCATTACACCATCCATGCTGCCCATGCTAATAACTGCGCCACCATGAGGTGTAGACTTTATATTATAAAAACATAGGTGTAAGCATCCTCTTTTGCTGTTTTGATGACAAAGCAAACAGTATAATCGCTTGGTGGTGTTTAAAAACAAAAAAAACACACTTTATTTTTAAAAAATAAAAAACTTTTTTTGTGGGTAGATTTTTCTTCCTACTTTACTAGTGATATGTAAAAAAAAATCAAAGGCTGTATTAAAAAAAAACAAAAAGACAAAATAATGTGTGTGACAGACAAAACAAATAATGCTGCTTTCAGACCGCATAACTGGCTTTGACCCTGTATTTGGAAACGTTTCCAAAAACGGGTCTGCCAGATAAAACCCCTTTCAGACCGCAGCACTTAAACGGTATATTACCGTTTAAGTGCCGATTTTTTGACACTGGCAGACCCGTTTTTGGAAACTTTCCAAATACAGGGTTAAAGCCAGTGCAGCCTTCAGCACTCCCCTCCGTGCAGCTCCCCCCCCCCCCCTCGCGTGTCGACCGAGCGCATGTCGACGCCCCCCGCGCATGTCGACGCCCCCCCCACCCCCCCCCCCCCGCATGTCGGCGCCCCCCCCCCCCGTGTCGACTTACCCCGTGCCGGTACCTCCGTTGTGGACTGCAGCTCAGTATGCTCGGAAAGCACTTATGAAAAAAGTGTCTTCCAGAAAATGGCTGCCCCATAGGAAACCCAGTTTAAAAAAACTGTCTTCCGTATGGGGGCAGCCATTTTCTGAAAGACACTTTTTTCATAAGTGCTTTCCGAGCATACTGAGCTGCAGTGCCGGGAACCACAACGGAGATACCGGCACGGGGTAAGTCGACACGGGGGGGCCGTCGACACGCGCGGGGGGGGGGTCGACACGCGCGCGGGGGGCGTCGACACGCGCGCGGGGGTTGTCGACACGCGCGCGGGGGTTGTCGACACGCGCGCGGGGGGCTCCAGTGCTGTGAATACTTAATGAGCGCTCATTAAGTATTCACTGTGCTGAATTTAGGACCCAGCTCATTGGCTTGGTCCTAAATACCGTTTCTGAGCCGATTTTTTGGCTAAAATACCGGTTCAGAAACGGGTAGGACCCTGCATTTTAACCGGTTAGAAAAAACTGCATTTTCTAACCGGTTAAGTGGGACTGGACCTTTCAGACCGCACACATTACCGTTTTAAAACGGTAAAAAAACGGCAATTTACCGTTTTAAAAGTGCGGTCTGAAAGGGGCATTACAGGTATTAAAGTCTGACTGCAACAGCCCAGAAAGTGTCAAAAATAGGTCAGCGGAGGAATAAGAAAAGGCTTAAAAGGCAAGTTGTTATAAGTGAGAAGACTGCTGATTTGCCAATACTAATATCTTTTATTTGGAATATGACAAAAATAAATGTGTGGTCTGTCTTTTACACTGTAAAATTCTTCATTCCCTGTTTTATATAAGATACAGCATCAATAACAAGGGTCTCCAGTTCCTAGGGTCAAATCCTGTGACCAATTACTGAACTGGAAAATATGCTGCACTGCTTCCATACATGTTACTGATGACAGACACTGGCACAAAGCGGATTTTGAAAAACAGCAGAATTCAGAGGTGTAGGGAACAAATTCTTTACAGGGATCTGAATGAACATTTGTGCAAATGAACTAAATTGAGAACATTTTTTCTTCTTCAAGATCAACGAAAGAGAAAACGATTATTTGCACCATAGAAGAAGAGACCACATAAATAACACAGTGACAAGCCCTGGCCGTCAGACACGAACACTATTTATCAGTGCATGAAATATGCAACAAGCTGTTGTAACTGGCAGCTTCCAGCACTGTGTTATTCTCTCCCAGACAAGGGCTCATTGATTTACAGGAACTGACACGTCTGTCTCCATAGCGGTATTATATCTACTGAAGAGAAATATACTGTAGCAGACACTGAAATACTGCTCGTCATATGCTAACTTACCTGAATGTTACTAGATCAGTGCTGTGATCAGAAATGCCATGACAAAATGACCTGCGCAAAGCAGTGTATAACAATGGACTGCACCCATCATGCCCCTTCTTAAGATGCTTAAAAGCATGGGTCTTCAAACTGCGGCCCTCCAGATGTTGGGAAACTACAAATCCCAGCATGCGTTGCCACAGTTTTGCTATAAGGGAGTGTTAAAACTGTGGCAAGGTATGCTGGGATTTGTAGTTTCACAACATCTGGAGGGCCACAGTTTGAAGACCCATGCTTTAAAGCATCTTGGATTCATGAAATAATTGTGTAAGCTTATCTTACCAGCTCAACGGCATTTATATATATATTACTAGAAGCAAGTGCGACTTTCAGTGTATCATACTTAGTTTAGTGTAGGTACCGTACGCTCTGAGACAGCCAGCCATTTCTGCTCTATTCCCAATAGAAACAAGTAGACCAACAGAGCAACAAGAAGACTATGAAGCTAGGATTCTGTTAATGTCTATTTTACAGTCAAATTATTAGCACTTGGTCCATCTAGTCTGCCGTGTCAGAACCTGTTCCCATTGCAACTCAGACCCAGGTAATTTCCTGGTCGGTGACATTCACACCAGACACTGGTGCAGTCTCGCTTCTGCCAGTGCTTGGAGTGGATATTATCTTTAAGCACAGGAAAATATGTCTCGTTTTATGGTGTAAACAGGAAACGAATGACCAGTTTATACTGCACCCGTACCTGGGTCTTTCCTGAGGCCCCAACACTGGTAGCTGGGATGGATGGATTCCACTGGATCTGGGTTTGTTTGAAGGGATCTGTTTCCACTGAGCTGCAACCTTGGCTATCACACCAATAACTGCAAGGTGTAGTTCTCATCACTACTGCCAGTTTATATTACGCACCAAACCTTAGGTGTTGTATTGTGATGCTGTACTTCACTGGGTATTATATTCTGTCTATTCCATATAAACTAGGTACACTCTGAATGGCACTATCTATATAGTATCTCCCCCGCCCACCAAACTGAAAAAACAACAACAAAAAAACACTTTTTAAATGAAGCCTTAATGCCATGTTTTGTTTCAAAAAGGTTTACATATCATGATCAAACATTTCAAGTAACAAACAATGAACCTCCTTTAAGTGGGCAGATTTGTGCTGTTACATTACACTTTGCCAGAATTGATGAAACATTTTATAGCGCAGAGAAGTCAGCCAGCTGGACATGTTCTCATAATTCATAAGCTGCCAAACCAAGGATCCAGAAAGCCAAACTGTGCGGCTTAAAACGCTACTTTTTCAAACATTCAATTTCTGAAGACTAGGTTTAAATATCTGTGGATCACTTTAATGTTGCTGCTTCAGAAGCATGGATTTCTACCTTTTTTATCGGCTTTTAAGTCTTGCAATTTTGCAGTTCTTCAGGCTAAGTGCCCAAAGAAGAAAAGTTATATAACACAGCTGTCTGGCAAGCTAGCCAATGTTCTGGGTAGTTCTCCAGCAGTTTCTAAAGTGCATGTTTGTCTCCGACATACAATTTTCCGTTACTGTGACACCACTCTAGGAATGCCAGCCATTTTATGTAGCTGCAACATTTCTATATGCTATCTGCTACTCCGCAACAGTCTTATATTATATTTACAGCAGGCTTTGCCTCACCAATCGAAACAGGGATGTAAATACTGTATGGCAAAACTATTGTTTCAAGGCACAAAGATAAGTTAAACTGTATACTCTATTTAAAATAAAAATAGATACCATGTTTAATTATTTTAGTCAACAAAGAAACAAATTACTACAACTGTTCTATTACCAGTTTCCTAATCTACTGTATATGCTTTGGGCAGACCTTCACTACAGCATAAAAACTAGTTTAGTGTCATATAGACAAATATTTTATGTACACCTACAATTACATCTCCTTTAGAACAAGCCTTCTGAGCAAGCAATTTACGGAAAAAGACTGCGCTTGTGTAACCCAGGCTTGTGAATCATAAAGAGCTAATTACAATACAAATGATAGTTTTGGTAGGTTTAATACAGTATGCATATACAAAGACAATATAATAAGATAACACAAAAATAGATCTAGGCAATGGTTTTTAAAAAATTCTGCTGTTTACAATTGGACTTAATATAATATGGTCAGTCCGTCTTAATAAGACAAAATCCCTTTGTTTCAATAAAAAGGTTAAAAAGAATGGTCACCGATACTATCAGTAGTTGATATAGATCCTAGTATGCTGGGCGTCCCCAGCAAGGCAAGGATCTGTTGTCCGCTGTGTAAAATGTGTCCCTGACAATAGGGGTATGGGGCTCTACCTGTCTCTGTATTCTTCGTCAGTTTGGTGGTATTGTTCCCAGATAAAGGTTGGAGAGGTGATAGTATTCCCTCTCCAATAAGTCAGCAGTACTTGCGAATGGAATAGGTGCAGCTTCCCTTATGCATATGTGGCTGGAGTTGATACCGCTGGCATGCCAGTTGCACAAAGCTTCAAAAAGTGACAAAGTGGAGAGAAAGGGCAGTATTCAATGAGAAAAATTCGCACTGTTTTATGGCGAATTTGTGCTTTTTTCGTCTTGGACGGAGCATTTTGCTCTCCAAAAGCGAGCAACCCTATTTAATGTGAAATATTCGCCGTCTTTCTAAGTGATTTTCGCCGTCTCTCTCCGTGTAGCAATTCTCCATCTTTTCATGGAGAGCTGGAATGTGAACTTTTAAACTAAAAGGTTTTTTTTTTTTTTATTTTGGTGTAAAAAAAAAATCAGGATTTTTTTTCTGTGAAGGGGCATGTTATTTTTATTCATGTGCTTATAGCACATGAATATATATTTAATTTTAAAAAATATATTTTTAAAATTTTTTTTTTTTTTTTTACACAGAGCAGCCAGCAGGGGGCCGGAGCGCTCGAGTCGCTCATTAGATATTCATATATTCACTGCATCCGATCATTACATATGCACGATCGGGTGCAGTGAATACTGGGTCCCCCGCTGGCTATAGGGGGGGGGGGCAGCTTGTGCTGCCTGGGTCCCGGGGAGCCCCCTCCCCTCCACATATGTTCTGGGGCAGCCAGGGAGACTTTAATCTCCCTGGCTGCCACCGTCCCACGGCTCCCTGCCGCGGACGCTCGTCTGCTGCAGGGGTTAAGACTCGCCGCGAGTGGCTGCGAGTCTTAACCACATTGAATAGATGGAGCAGGAGTGGCAGCGAGCCCTCCGGAACAGGGCGAGTGCATGGCGAGAGAAAAAATCTCTCGCCATGCACGGTGAATTTTTCACATTGAATACTGCCCAATGAAACGATCAGCCAATCAGCTCCTAAATGCAATGTTATAGGCTGGGTATGAAAATGGACAGGAGCTGATTGTTTAGAACTCTCCACTCGATCACTTTCTAAAACTTAGTGCATCTGTCTTTTAAATATTGATTTTAAATTATTAAGGGCCAAAACGAAACCTTTTTTTCACACATACCCCCTCTCCCTGCAACACAGGTAAATGGTTTGTCCCAGTTAAGATTTTGCTAGAACAAAAATAGATAAATAAAAGAACAAAAAAGTAGTTATATATATATTTCAATTAAATGCAGAATTTGGGCTATACACAACGTGAGCAATAACTGCTACATGCAGCATCCCATAATCACTAACTTTAAAAAGATATGTAATTTAAAATAAGAATTAAAAAACATGTCTGCACGCATACTGTATGTGTGTAGTAGGTTGCAAACCTGGTTAATTCTTCTTGCAATTGAGTATGATCAGGAGGGAAAAACTTTACAACAAACTTCAGGACAACAGACTTGGGTCCTAGAATAAAAAACAAAAACAAAAAAAACCCCATCATATCAATAATAAAAAGAAGTGTAAACAAATTCAGAGGGGGGTCAATTGTTTTTGGGTACCTATAAGTTATATTCAATTGTTTTGATGATAAGCAAAAGTCAGACTTTTCGATGCCCTAATTCAGCATATCCAGTACTTTGCATGGGTTTAGCCACTATACTGTACATGACTAAACTCGGCGCATTTGGGCACAACATGCTCTATAAAAGTAATGGGTGCCCATCAGAAAAACAATTGCATCTCACCAACATGGGCTTCAAGACAGAATAATGTAATAATTATAAAAAAAAAAAATAAGTGCTTGTCTATTGTAAGACTTACTTCTGATTTGCTTTATGATGGGTTTCAACAGGTCCAGCCATACCTGAATAGATAATAAATCTGTTATTCATCTTCAATATTACAAACTGAAAAAAACAAAACCCTTTGAATATTGCATTTGAAGCATTTTGTCCTATGCTACAGCAGCCTGATTTTTTCAATGTTCCAAAACACATGAAGTGATGCAATAATAAAATTAATAATAATTTATACCCCTTTCACATCGCACTTTTAAAACGGTATATTGCCGTTTTTTTCCCTTTTTAAAACGTTTAAGGGTGCACTGTGAATGCACCACAGGCAATTTACCGTTTTAAATTAACTGGCATTTCGAACCGTGTAAAAAGCAGAGTCCTACACGGTTCCTTGCCGTTTTTTGTGCAATGTGAATGTGTACAGTTTGTCTGAAACGGTATTTCAGGCAAACTTCACAAGCACAAGCACAATTTGTGGCGCCCCCTCCCCTCCTATATGTCACACAGGACACACAATCCCACTGCTATACAATAGGTGCGCGCCAGTGGTGTCCAGGTGTGCACCACTGGCGCAGCACCTCTACGGGACACCCCCGTGACCAGCTTCTGTCCCCCCAGTCGTTGTCCCCCCCCCTGTACCTGTGCTCCGGCGATCGGTGATCGGCGAGCGGAGGGGAGCTGATGGAGGAGGATGCTGAGGCGAGCACTGGGGACAGGGTGACAACCGGCCGGAGGAAGAAGGCAGGCTGCTGAGGGGAGCACCAAGCCAGTTGCCGGAGACGCAGCGATACCCGGCCAGAGGAAGAAGGTGAGCGCCAAGCCAGGCGCCGGGAATATACCCGCGGTGGTAACGCTGTCTGTTTATTTCAGGCGCTGCCCTGGACGGAGCGAATCCTTAGTTCCCAGCTTTGAGAACTGAATTCCATATGTTGTTACACGTATCATAGAGAGACCTGTGGAACTCAGTTCTGCAGCTTGGATCACACTGGCATCACCGAGGCCCAGCCGTCAGATCACACTGGCATCACCAAGTCCCAGCCGTCAGATCACACTGGTGTCACTGAGTCCCAGCCGTCACAGTAATATCAGACCCCACTACAAACCACATTTTGAAACCCCCCCCCCGCCCCCCGCCCCGCTGGTCGTATAGTGCGCTCTGCGTTGCCGGGGGTTGTGCGGCCAGTGACAGCCGTGATACCGGCTGGAAGGACGTGACCGGTTTCTGGGTCAGGATGGCAGAGTCCCTGCATCCTGGCCAGAAGCTCAGCTATGCCGCCGGCCACTACCTGAATGACCTGTGCGCCTCCATGTGATCCCCCCCCCCCCCCCCCCCCACACAACCCACATAGCACTTGAAACGTGTTCTGGATGAAACGTTTCAAGTGCTATGTGAATGACACTTAACCGGTATTTAAAACGGTAATCTGGGTCACTGTTAAGGCTCTGACCCGTTTTAATTACCGTTTTAAAATACCGGTTTTTAAACCGTGTCTGCGATGTGAAAGGGGTATTACTGTAGGTTATGATATGAAGGGGGGTAACAACATTGGACACAGTGTAACAAAGGAATATTAAGGCTCCTATCACATGTATTATTTGAGAGTTCATCAGAGTTTCTGTAAAGACCAAATAACTGGTAGTTTTTGAAAACCTAAAAATGGCACCAACACAACAACATCATTTTAACAAGAAGCCTCCAAAGCAAACACGCAGATCAGACGTAATTAAATAATAATTATTACATCTAGATATGTACACAGAATACCTTTTTGGAACTTAACCAAAAGTACATATAGTTATTGTTAGAATATCAAGGGTCCTTCTCTGAAAATTATCTCTGTGTACTGCACTATATAATACACAGTTAGGTTCTATATGTTTAGACATTGACACATTTTTTGTGATTTTAGGTTAATACCAAAACCTTCACATTACAAATATATAGGGTGGCCAATCCCGGGGACCCTGGGATTTGGTCACAAAAACGCCGGGATTTCAATCCCGGGATTTGAGTCTTGGAATGCAAAGTCTAATTGCCAGGCAGTGTCTGAGCACTCACTCAGATGCTGCCCGGCTTCTCCCGTCCCCGGCCATGCGGCTCTGCACGGAGTGACGTGAGGCATGAGCTGCTCACCGGACTCATGCCTGCCCGGCCCCCAGCTGTACCACCCACGTTGGTCCTGCACCGACCCCCTTGCCTGGCTCCCGGCCGCACAACGGCATATGGTAAGTAAATATGCTGGCGGCCAGGGATTTTTTTTTTTATTAAGAAAGCCAATTCCGGGATTGAGGATTTTTCAAACCCAAATCCGGGGACTAGAAAAATACCACGGGATTGGCTTCCCTACAGTTATATAATCAATATTTGTTTTAAAATGCTTCATAAAATTATAATTTTAATATGAGGTTTTAGAAAATTCTGCTGTTTAATGTGTAGCCCAAAAGTAATTGGATATTTGACTCAAATGCAGGGGTGTTCTATTTCTTTATCAATTAAGCAGTTGATCTGGAGTTGACCCCTATGGGATCTACACACATAGCGATTGAGGGGCAATCTCACTAGAAAATGCCCCTAGATCGGTCCGTGTGAAGGGGCATAGCGGATGAACGGCATCTGCATGTCGCTATCGCCAGGTGATTAATTTCCAGCATGCTGGATAAATCTAGTTAATCGATAGGGTTGCTGGGGTCAGTGCCACTGTTCTAAGCCGAGAATGATTGCCTTGACAGATCACTCAGCACACAGTGCTGGCACATTGCTGTGTGCTGATAGATCTCGCTGAGCGTTGTAGCATCGCTCACTGGTGTCGCTGTGTATGTAGGCCCCTTCAGTGCAGAATTTGCATTTGAAAGTGATTACCATGAACATGCACTCAAAAGAGCTTCCAATGCAAGTGGAACAGGACGATCTTAAGCCCAGTACACACAGTGAGATATTGGCTAATGACCAATTTTGATTAAGCAATTTTGGCTAGATGCACTGGAGGTTTTGTGTAAGTAATTTTGTCTTACTAATGTAAAGGGGTGTACACACGGGGAGATTTTTCAATTTTGACTAAGAAATTTTGAGAGAGATTTTGGCTAGATGCACTGGAGATTTTGACTAAGCTATTTTGTCTAAGTAATGATAGTCTATGATCTAGTCGAAATTGCCTTGCCTGCACAGTCTATTTATGCTAAAAAATCTATGCTAGACAATTTTAACTAAGCAGGAGAAAAACTGGGAGATTTTGACTAACCTTCTAGGAGGTTTTGATTATCTAGTCAAAATCTCCTACCAAAATCTCACTGTGTGTACACCCCTTAAGTCTATGACCTACTCTGCCTTGCCTGCATAGTCTATCTATGCTAGCAGATACTGATTAAAGGGGTGTACACACGGAGAACTTTTAATAGGAGATTTTGACTAGATAGTCAAAATCTCCTAGATAGAAGGTTAGCCAAAATCTCCCCATTTTTCTCCTGCTTAGTCAATATTGTCTAGCAGAAATTGCTTAGTATAGATTGACTGTGCAGGCAAGGCAATTTTGACTAGATCATAGCTTAGACAAAATCTCCAGTGCATCTAACCAAAATCTTTCCCAAAATTGCTTAGTCAAAATATCCCCGTGTGTACACCCTTTTAGGTTGGTATCAAAGCAGGAGAAAAACTGGGAGATTTTGGCTAACTTTCTAGGAGATTTTGACTATCTAACAAACACTCCTGCCAAAATCTCACTGTACACCCCTTAAGGCTGCAAGAAGAAAGCAATCAGAAAAATAGTGGGAACCTTGGGAGTCACTAAATCAACAGTCGGTACAGTGGGGGGGGGGGGGGGGGTGTTAGAGGACAGCTCTCGTGAGCTTGGCAACACAAAAAGGGCCTGATTTGTAACCAAGGTAAAGAAGGAGCTGAAGTCCAAAACTGATACACAAAGACCTACAAACAACAAACAAAAACAACTAAATACAAATGCATTAAAAGGCCTGGAATATCATAACATTGAGGGGGATCCAGATGATAGATCTATAATGTATAGGTATAGGTCAACATCAAAAGGATGACATGCATTAGGGCGACACATGAATAGGTCGACACAAGTGTTTCACACTTTAATATCCTGGTGGACTGATTGGGAGCGGTGAAGTGTGCAGTGGTACGTACTACACTAATTGGGGGTCCATATGCTCAGATGTTGGCACAGACGGGTTAACAGTTTCAATGTCAACATTTTGCTTAGGTCGAATTTTTTCAATGTCGATCTTGTGCATGTCAACCTATACTAAACATTGACCATGTGCATGTTGCCCAATTGAATGTCGACCTAGACACTGTCTATCCTATGTTCTGCATCCCTGACAAACAAACGCAAATGGAACATTATAAATAAATAGTATCAAAAAATGATATCTATAGAGAAAAGTTTGCATAGTGTTATGAGAATTATGGAATGCTCACATTGTGTATGTAATGACACATACCATAATTTTTCTGTGGTCTTGAAACTCCAATCCAAAGTAATCGCCTTCAACTAGATTAAGGTGACTGCATACAGCATCTAAGAGTGCTTTGCCAGGGGCTCGTACCTGCAGAAAGCGGAAATATTAGACTGTGCGGAATGACAACAACAACCACCTAGAATATCAGTTGTACAAATATAAAATGGTTATTCCCATTTTCACCCATTTAATAAATAATCGACAAACATTTTGTTTTCAACAATGAAGGTCTGACACATTCGACGAACTCCACTACTGCCGGTAATCACCTGCAGGGGGGACCCGGCAGCGGGGACCAGGCGGAGAAGCCAGCATCGGTAAATGTGTATGCCAGCAGGCGGCGAATGCATGATGGCCCTTGTTAATGATCTGCTCCTCGTCTATACATGCGTTAAGGGCAGAGTATTGGCTGTCGGGCAGAGCATACACATTGGGCGGTATTCAATGAGGCTGATTCGGCAGGTTTTTATGGCGATTTTGTGCTGTAAGGCGAATTTCTCACTAAAACGGTGAATCACCCTATTCAATGACCAGATGGAGAATACATTTCAAGGTTTTTTTCGCCATGATTCACCGAGTAGCAATCGCTATATTTTTATGGTGAAGTGGAAGGTGAACTTTTAATTGAAATTTTTTTTTTATATAAATATTTTTTTTTTTACACAGACCAGCCAGCAGGAGGCCGGAGCCGAGCCGCTCATTAGATATTCATATATTCACTTCACCCGATCATTACATATGCATGATCGGGTGTAGTGAATATACCCGGTCCCCTGCTGGCACCCCCGGGGGCAGCCTGTGCTGCCTGGCTCCCGGGGAGCCCACCTCCCCCCCACAAACGTTCTGGGACAGGCAGGGAGACTTCCATCTCCCTGCCTGCCACCGTCCTCAGGCTCCCTGCGGCGTCCGCCGCAGGAGCTCAAATTTGCCGGTCAGGGGCAGCGAGCCTCTGACTCGTTGAATACTGGAGGATTCGCTGCACGTCGCCAGTATTCACATTGAATACTGCCCATTGGGTGATATTCATGAGCGATATCGCTCAGAAGGGATAAAATGAGTGATATCAAACATTATATCGCCAGGTGTGTAAGGTCCTTGTGGGGGGTACATATATTAAAGCTTCTACAAACTACAAGAGCTTATGATGCCCGTAGCAACCAATCAAATTCCATCTATCAAACCGTGTTGCATTTCAAAGGGTACAAATAAATAAATAGAAAAATAATGACATCCTGGTAAATACTGGCTTATCACACATGTTTGTAGAAACAGTTGAAATCATATACAAATGCATTTCTTGCCTTTTATTATGCAAACTGCAGACACCAGCATGTGGCTAACCACATATTTTCCCACCTGTATACATGTGCTTACCTTGCATTACAAATGCATCATAAATACACATTTTGATCCCCAGTTTTATATTTATCATATTCTAAATTTAGCCTCACACATTTTTTAAAACAGGTCAGTCTGTTGGCCTATAAATACCCAGAGTTCCTACTTCAGCTTTGTCAAAGCATTCATGGTGACAAAGCACAGGCATTATGAGCAATTTAGAAGACCGGATTCTGGTAACTGTGCACCTGGACAAACCATGTTGCATTTCAAAGGGTACAAATAAATAAATAGAAAAATAATTACATCCATGGTAAATACTGGCTGCTTTAGCATGTAGCCAACACAGCCATTTAGATTGGCGTTTAGGTATGCTTTTCTGAAATGTAAATCTGTCTGCACATTTTAAATCTGACCCACATTCAGTGCAGCATGGTTTAGTATTGGAGCACAGTTGGTCCCAAATCAGAATCAGGCCCATTGTGTGGGAACCAAAACTACTCTGAAGATCCAGAACTAGAAAATGTACTGTCTGGTGGGAGAAGGAATTTAAAAGGTCTTCAGTGGTAAATCAAATAAAATCACTAAGAATAATTTCCTGTGGCCCCTTTAGTTTTGATCCCTGTATGGCAGACATTCTCGCAAAACACTAGCAACTATTCTGCCATGAGTGGGGGAGCAAGAGATTAAACCTACCATTGAGAGACTGAATAAAAGCACTCACAAGTTAAGCATAGTACACCCAATATAGAATACCAGATACAAAAGGAGAATAGTGTTTGTGGTCTACTTAATTGTGCGCTATTCAGCAGCCCTACAGGATAACCTCTAAAAGATGGATTTTACCTTTTCACCCCCAAATTTGCATCCCATTAAATAGTGGATTTTTTCTAAAAATTCACGTTTTTGGAAAATGCGTATGAGGTGACGCCGCAGGGAGCCTGAGGACGGCGGCAGGCAGGGAGATGGAAGTCTCCCTGCCTGCCCCAGAACGTATGTGGGGGGGAGGTGGGCTCCCCGGGAACCAGGCAGCACAAGCTGCACCCCCCCCCCCCCCCAGAGCCAGCAGGGGACCGGGTATAGTCACTGCTCCCGATCATGCATATGTAATGATCGGGTGCAGTGAATATATGAATATCTAATGAGCAGTTCGGCTCCCGGCCCCCTGCTGGCTGCTCTGTGTAAATAAAATAAAATAAAAAAATATATATATTTTTTTAATTAAATATATATTCATGTGCTATAAAATAGCATGCCCTTTCACAGATTAAAATTCCTGATTTTTTTTACACCAAAATTAAAACAATAAACCTTTTATTGTAAAAGTTCATTTTCCACTTCTCCATGAAAAGATGAAGAATTGCTACACGAAGAGACACGGCGAAAATCACTAAGATGCGAGAAGTGCACATTGAATAGGGATGCTCGCTTTTTGAGAGCAAAAGTCTCCGTCCAACGCGAGAAAAGCACAAACTCGCCATAAAACACAGAGAAGTTTTCTCATTGAATACTGCCCTTTGTTTTATTGATTAGATAACCTCTAGTCTAGCCCACAAATGGTGTCATTTAAACTTGAGACTAATCACGGACTCTTATCACACTGAATCATTGTCAATGACACAAAAGGGGAACTTTCTTTTTAAAACAGCACATACTTTCTATAGGAATAATATCTTACAGAAGTGAGAACATAAAACCAGGGCTGTGGAGTCGGTAGATAAATGGTCCGACTCCGACCCCGACTCCTCGACTCCGACTCCTCTGTATTAATATGCGAATGTATTTGATACATTCCTTGAAGGAAAGAAAGGCAACATACATATTATTACTACAGAAACTAGAGGCTGGGAAGCCAACAGTCTACTGTATTGAACAGTTTAAGCAAAGAACAAACACAATGTTTGTCCGCTGGTTTGCTTGCTCGTCACCGTTCAATTCACGGACACAAGGAATGATTTCTTTACCGAATCGTTACTGGCGACGAAAAATGGTGCCTGTACATCAATATGAACCAGCGTAAGGAATGGCTTAGCCAAGGTAAACAAACAACCCCGCGCATGAAACAAGATCTTCATCCGCGTAAAAAGATGTTGTGCGTATGGTGGGAGAGCTTGGTTGAATGAATTTTTCGAGTCTACACCAGGTGATTTCTACCAACGAGGTATTGAAAACCTTATTGAACGTTGGAAATAAGTTGTAAACTACAAGGGAGAATACATTTAGAAGTATTGGTGCTCCGAATGTGCGTTGCGTGCCATATAGTGAAGCAGATGTAAAGCATGCTTTTTCACGGTCACTTAACGTGTTCGTTTAGCGGTTACGTGAGGCACTGCATGCATTGGTCTTTATTCTTACAGTAGAGAAGTCATTAATTATAATTTTCGGAGTTGGAGTCAGTGCATTGTTTGCCGACTCCGACCCCAGGTACTCGAAATGTGCTCCGACTCATACTCCACAGCCCTGCATAAAACTAAACATACAGAATTTTATTTGTGTTGCATACACACACACATACAAAACACAAGAAACTGCAGGAATTCTTTATAATTCCACTGTATATTGCGCTACAATTACCTCACACTAGTAATAAATATGACCTGCCAACATGCGTCCATCAATAAATAAAGAATAATCTTTGAATGAGTCAATTTGTTCCTAGCGGTCAGTGGTAGTATTTGAAGGCAATGGGAGCGGATTTGGAACATGATGCAAGTCCATTTTTTTGTACACAAATCCCACATTCGCATACTGTGCATGCACAATAAATACCCCAGTAGACCAGCCCTTTAGAAGCCATATATCCTGTGGTTGGCTAGGGTAAATCATTATGACTGTATGCAGGACCATTTACCGTCTGGTCAATTATGTATTGAACCCTCCAGCTGATGGTACATTATACATTCCTATAGCAGCTATACAAAATATTTATAGTTCTTATTTTCCCCTTCACATGCAACCAAATATTTGTACTTGATGAAACTTTTATTTAATTAAATTTTATATAGAAATAACTTGTATAACAGTTACTTATATAGAGCATACATATTCAGCAGTGCTTTGCAGTGAGTAATTTGGTCATCCACATCATTCCTGCGCAAATATAGCTCACAAACTATATTCCATATCTCTCACACAAATATTTATACCACCTAGAATAAACACAGATAAAGCCTTGATGAACCAGGCCCAATAATTTAATGCTGTTAGTCAGCAAACTTCCGTGGTCAGCTGCCCTTTTATTACAATGGGGGAGATGCATCAAATCTTTTGAGAGAGAAGGTAGAGATGTGACCCTTACCAACCAACCAGCTGCTTGGAACGGTTAGCTATGGGCAACTTTACTATCTCGCATGTTTCGATACATTTTCCCCATTATATTTTATATTAAAAACTATTATAACAGTTACTTATCTTGTGTAGGTGGCTCTTCATTATATTATTACAGTGTAAAAGGTAGTGCATCTACAATTAATACTCATCTCTAATCTATTGCGGTACGTATTTTTATGCCTGACGTGTTGCTACTGTTGCTGTGCTGGATGCTGAAGAGATGCAGCGCACACACACACACACACACACACACACACATTTTCTTCCCGTGTGCATAGAGGGTTACTCTACTAGCCCTGATCATTTTTCTCATAGTAAAAAATGGGCTGATTTTGGTCATTACTGCGCTAATTATTCTGGTGAAAAAAGGTCCTGATAACACATGGAATCTGGGATAAATATATGGATCACATGCGTTATGGCTGCTCAGAGGCATCTGAAGCATAATCAGGGCTAACTGAATAGCAAATTACAGCGGCTAATTGAATAGCCTTTTCTGACAGTCAGAGATATTAGCCCAAATCTCTTCAATGCAACAATATTCTGACAGTCGGAATAACATTGAAACCCCCCCTTAGAGTGAGCGAACATCCAACTTAAAGTTTCGGTAACTTTTTGGTGAGCACTTGGGGAACTGTAACCAATGTAGTTCTGTGAACAGAACATCACAATGTCCTTACAAAAAAAAAATATAGTTAACATAATAATTTTATACGCTTTCAAAATTCCCAATTGATTTATTTTATTTGAAATAAATCTTTCATGAAATATAGAATGGAAAAAGATCAACATTTACTGAAAGAAAAAATGTGGCATTCAGCGCACCTAAACTGGTATTTTGTGATGTTTCAATGTCTTTTTTTGCACATAAACAGTTTTATTCTGAGCCCGTGAAGAGGGTAATGGTATCATTACTCCAAAGGATAAAAGCGATTTAAGAGAATAAACCAGAATTTAGGAAACAGACGTGCAATCAGTCAGTGTTCATTTAAGGAGACTACACCCAACAATTTTCTTCCAAAAAAAGAAAATCCGGGAAAGGGTGCTTTTCTATATTGCAGTGTAGAAATTATAGGCTAAATAGTTTCTGAAGTGTGCCAGAAGCCTAAATAATATGATATGAAAATGAAGATAAAAATAAGTGGTCCTCTAGTGGAAGCCAGGGATGTCTTTCTCAGGATGTTTATTACCTTGTTCTACATTTACAGTGTACTGTATAGCATAGCATAGCCAACCACGGTATGTTGCTGGCACTATTATTGTATGTAAAAAGTTTTACATTTGCTTCACATTCTAAAGCCAGGTACAGTACATAATGAGAGATCGGCCCGATATGTTGTTTTTCCAGCCGAATCGGATATACATGTCTAGAATATCATTGTGTGTATGCCTGATCAGCAGGTGTCCGCGGTCACTAGCAAAGTCGCCCATGATACACAGTCAACATCGTTAGCGACATACTGTATGATACAACGCAATAAAAGTAAACTGAATTCTCAAGAAACAAATACAATGTAACAATACAGTGCCAGCAAGTAGATCCACTTATATCAGTGCCACCTCTAATGTGTCCAAACCCGCCACTATACGCCATAACACACATGCTGGTTTCAGACCGCAAAACTGGCTTTGACCAGGTATTTTGAAACGTTTCTAAAAACTGGTCTGCCAGGTAAAACACTTTCACACCGCATCTCTGACACTGGCAGACCCGTTTTTGGAAACTTTCCAAATACAGGATCAAAGCCAGTGAGGTCTTCAGCAACCCCCCCCCCCCCCCCGTAACACGCTGTGTGGCAGCGTGTTACAGTTTAAACACCCCCCCCCCCCCAACCAGTAGGGCTAACACCCCCCCCCCCCCCCAATGTGTTTAAGAAAGCCCCCCGTGCAGCTGGTACCTCATGCCTTGCGGATCCCGGCTGTGCAGACTCCTGCTGCTTATAAAAAAAAGTGACTTTTGGAAAATGGCTGCCCCCATACCAAAGACAGTTTTTTCAAACAGTCTTTCCTATGGGGCAGCCATTTTCCGAAAGTCACTTTTTTTTATAAGCAGCAGGAGCCGACAGCCGGGATGGTAAGGCACGAGGTACTGGCGCATGGGGATTTTCTTAAACACATTGAGGGGGGGGGGGGGGTTCCCCCTCTGAGCCAGGTCCCCTCTAAGCCAGCGCAGTTCATTTTTAACGAGCCGGCCGAGCATTACATATGCGCATATGTAATGAGCGGCCAGCTCATTAAATATGCAGGCACTGGGGACCAATAGTGCTCACTGCTGCCTGGGTACCGTTTCAGGCCGCAAAAAAACGGGTCTGAAACGTGTAGGACCCTGCTTTTTTACCGTTTTAAAATACCGCTTATTTTAAAACGGTAAATTCACTCTGGACCTTTCAGACCGCACATATTACCGTTTTGAAACGGTAAAGAAATGGCAATATACCGTTTAATTTGTGCGGTCTGAAAGGGGCAACACAACACCTCCACCAAAGTCAGAAATTTGGGATAAGTGACATTTTTCAGTTCAAAATTATATTTTAAAGATCATTATTAATATATATATATATATATATATATATATATATATATATATATATATATATTTAAATAATTATGTTATACATTCAGAACAACAAAATCTTCAGATAAGTAGTGTAGCAATAGTTCCCACCATGTGGTGGCTCAGAGGCGCTGGCGCATATGTTATGCAAATTCCATGTGGTCTTACCATCTACATGGAAATCTATTGAAAATGTCCCGACAAAAAGGACTGTCGCCTAGGAGGAAAAAGATGCTACAGGTCCTACTGGACCCTGCAGTGTCGGTCAGGGAAGCACAGCATGTATAGCATTACCTAGAAGTACCAGGATTCCAGGACCACTAGCACCAGTAGAGAGCATGAAGCCCCTGGCAACTAGCATGAAAAGGTAATACAAATTATAACTAATGTATGGGGGGGTCTCCATAAACTTTTTTGGCAGGGGCTTGCAAAATGTAGCATTGTGCTACTGCATGAGAGGCACATTTCATTCTTCAATTGTTTCCCACAAGTTTGTTAGGAGGAGCACATTACAATGTGTTTCTGTTGACATTTCAAAATCCAGATTGGCAACATAAACTGGGTTCCACCAACCTCAAAAGGAGTTCAGAGCTGAACAGTGCTGCTGATTCATTGTAATGATGTAACTGGTCACAGGTTTATTGCATCACCCATTTGTAGGTGACTCATTTTGAGGAATAAATAGTACAGCAGCTTTGGTCATCACCAAACTATATGCAAGCTGTATATAAGATGGTAAAAATATTTGTAATGTTCCCAAAATGTATCAAGGCAATATAAGTATATTTAAAACACACACACCTGACCAGCAATTTAAAAGGAAAAAAAAAAAACATTATTTGTTGCTAAAACATACATACTTGGCTATAAATATATTCGGACAATCCAATGCAATGTCTCCGGGTAATAGCAGATAAATCCAAAGCTTGTTAAATAAATAAATACATACATAGGTCTATCACTAAAGATGCGTAGACACTGGGCAACATCATGATCGATATCCCTCATTTTGGCTAAGTATAATATCGCCCAGAATTTATGTGCCAAATAAACAATGCGCGCTCCTGCGGTTCATTAACGACCTCCCCATGTAGCTCAGTCTGACAATATAGTCAGTGACTGCATGTTCGGTGGGTGTCCTGGTGACATCACTGACCGATATCAGTAACTAGTGTTCATTGTGTATGTGCTACATCGTACACCCACCAACACTGCCAATATAGTTCACTGTATCAGCGGTGGCCAGTCGCCCAGGGCTTTAGTGTATCGTTACCAATCATGTGCATGTTAACAGGGAGAACAACACACTCACATATACCACAGCCCACTTTAGTGCCTACATGATTTTTCCTACAGAACCATTAAATATGCTTTCTAGGAGTAAAATATATGATGTGCAGTAATTTATGGGATCCTTTTTCCAATTATATCTAATACATGTGCGTTATAGGGGACTTTACCAAACATTGGAGAGAAAAAGTCTCAACCAACCAACTCCTGTCATTTTTCAAACACAGCCTGTAATATGCCAGTTAGGAGCTGATGGGATGGCACGTTCTCTTTTTCTCCAAGGCTTGGGAACAGACCGTTACTCATTTATCTGTCCTTTAAATTTTGCAACATCAATATATACTGTACTGCTATCTGACTACATTGAAATGTGAACAACATCAAAACTAAAAATGAAAGAATTTACGCTTTTTTCCCCAGAGAATAAAGGAGCAAGTAACGAAGTTGGAATTTGTTCAGATTGTATAGCCATTTAGTAAATCGTCTGCGTACAGACTCTGTGAACATTTGTGTTTGGCTGCTGAATATTAACAAGGAAACACTCTGCTTTGCAATACAACACAATAATTCATACAAAGTTCAGCTGCCTTGGTTCAACCATAAACTTGCTAGGCATTTTAATGATTTCGCATTTATTATCTTTATGCCAATATGAAGACATAGCTGTACTGTTTCTGGAACACCACCTAATGGATTTCATAGCGTATTAATGAATGTGTCTAACTTGCAGTCTGAAAGGCATTAAAACTTCACACTACGCCCCTTGTTTCGGCAGCAGGGCAGAAGATTACACACAAAAAATGCTTATTAGCCAGCTTCATATTAAATTTCACAGCTTTACAGAGGGAAAAGCAGAGTATAATAGCACTATTCTCTATGTAATCTGTAGGTAAGGAGAAGAACATTCCCCCCGGGTGTGAGCATTGGCACGGTGTTAGCAGTTCTACATAAAAGTACCGACCCCTAATTTTAGGTCCTCTAATAAGCGTAATAACGGTGTAAAAAAAATAAAACAAAACTAGTTTGACTGGTTTGGATGGTTCACTAATCCCTACAGACAGTTTACACATTGTGAGGCCGACACACCAAACCTCCAGCTGACAAGTGCAAGCGGAAAACAAAACATTACCACACAGTGTACGGCGATGTTATATTTCAGTTAATAAATTATCTACACATGGATGGAACTGAAATGGTGCTTTCAGTGTTTACAATCCATTCGTAGAATCTATTTGTTCCAAATATTTGTATACTTTAACTAAGCAAACACTTTCTATACAGAATCAAAGAAGCAACATCTAAAAGTATCCCACATATGAATAAACAGTACAAACAAGGTAGTACGAATCATTCCTTAGGTGTGTACGCACTACACCCTGTTGAAGATAAATAGCCCTACTCGGCAAGCAGGGGAAATGTTACACTGCTATGGAGCCCATAGACTTGTCTCACTACAGAACTACACAGTATAATCACAAACTTAGACATTACCATGGGGAATTTCACAGCACACTGACCACTGGAATGGATGCTACAATGTAACATTAAACTAAAATGGAACAAAAGAAAATCAAATGGAGTCACATAACACTTATTTCTTGCATCATACAGAAACCCTGGCATCTCAGTTACTGGGGCCTACACACAGCGAGTGTGCAGGGCGATCTCCGCACGCAGCAATGTTCAGCGCACACACACAGTGATGTGTAGTGCTGTGTGCAGAGCAAGCTGTTAGCGCCAGTGTTGTTTGATGAGAGAACACTGGTTATGAGTAGATTTACGCTCCCTGCGCATTCTTTAGTCTACCAGCGATAATGGCGCACACTAATGCTGGCCCCGCCCCCTACACACAACGATGTAGGGTAATTTTCTAACCGAACTAGTCAGATCACTTAGAAAATGGCAAAAAATTGGTATGTGTTGAGGCCTCATAACTCTAACGGGTATGCAATCCCGGCTGTCGATCCCTGGCCCGTGTGTGGTTTGCCCGTCAGTAAAGCGGCAGGCGTTACCGTATTCCCACATACCCATTTTACGATTATCAGGCTGAGTACACAATTATCTGATAACTGTATAGTGACTACCCAAGGCTTCAATTTTCTAAATATCCATATCCTACTTGTTATAATTTTTAAAAGTGTGTGCTGAACTATTAACCCCAGGAACCAGGGACATCATTAAGGCATAACCATAATGCTTTCACCCACAGAATGGCTACATCCAAATTTTGTAGTCAACAAGTACACTCCAGGGGCGGTATCCAATTATCTCACTGGGCCTATCCAATTATCCCTGATAAGGTGGTGCATGCCGCGGCTTATTGGATTTTTTTTTTTAGCATTTGGCATCGCTAATGACATCCTTTCAATAAGCTGCCAGCGCAGGCGACGTGGTATGTTGCTAGCAACCCTTGGGCATGCGCATCTTTACCAATGCAATGGGTACAAACTAGATGATTAAGAATTTGTTGTAAAGACCTGTCGCTATCGCCAAATTTGCATAAAATATCATCTAGCATGTACCTGGCTTAAGACAGACCTCCAGCCTGTAGAGCAGGAGAGCTGTACGATTACAGGAGTCAGCATAAACAAAACTGAAGTGCAGGAAGCCAATTACCCCAATTGGATTGTAATAAAATTATATCAATACATAAGACCATGTAGAAAAGAAAAGCAGTAATTCCTGAAGGACACAGCAGCTGGGATTTATATAGAAAAATCACATAATTAACGGTAATATGGCTAGCATTACTGCTTCACAGCGCTGAGGTACTGGGTTTGATTCCCACCATGGCCCTAACTGGTTTGTATAGTCTCCCTGTGCTTGCGTGGGTTTCCTCCAAGTACTCTAGTTTCCTCCCACAATCCAAAAATACACTGGTAGGTTAAGTGGGGATATAGATTGTAAACTCCACTGGGGCAGGGACTGAAGTGAATGTTCAAATATTCTCTTTAAAGTGCTGCGGAATATGTGTGCGCTATATAAGAAACTTAATAATCATCATCTTGACTATAAGAGAGAAACCGGATCCCTGATGGTTGACTATAAAATCCCATACACATACAGGAGGATCTAGCCGACGCCGATAAAGATGGTGTTGGGGGTTCGGCATAGGCAAGTGCATACACAGGAGTCCAAAGATATTTTGCAAGCAGGCAGAGTAGTAAAGAAAAACAAATAATGCTAGGGACAGGTTGCTTTAGAGGCAAAGATCCAGGTCAGACCCAGGTCAGCGTTGGTGTAAAAGAGGCCAACCCAGGTCCAGTAACACTGGTTTCCTACCCAGGTCCTGACCAGGATTGAACACTGGTTGGACCTGGGTCATGGGCGGTGTAAATGGTCCAAACCCAGGTTGGGACATCCAGGTAGTGCTGAAAGGATATCAGAAGTGAAAACAGCAGCCAGGAAGCATACAGGTAGGGGGGCGGGGGGTGGCAGCACATGAGAGATTCGGTCTGCTACTGCAGGGGAAGGGGGCTGGGGGGGGAGCACATGGGAGATGCTGCACTTTGTAACTGCTATGTATGCTTGAGCACTGAAATAACTTTTTGAAAAAATATTTAACAAAATAAACAAACCACCATTTTTCAATGCTAACTTGTCATGTCTTAATTTTTATTTTAAATCATTGAGGGAAGGTTGGCTGGCAGTTGATCAATCCTAAAATGGACATTTTTAATGTCATCCATATGGAAAAGCAGGGCTGACCCAGGTTCAGTGGAAACGGCGCAGACCTGGGTCACAGTGCTGTGTAAATGGGGTATGAAGTGGGGTCCAACCCTGGAAACTCCCATGTTCATGTTCAAGACCAGGGTCTGACCAGGGATTTTGGTGTACGAGGGGTATAATTAACACCTCCCAAGTTATCAGGAACCTAAATATTTGTCTTTACACATAAAAATATTTGCTCTTTATACATAAAACACAAGATTTACAGGATACGTTCAGCTGAAAAGCCAAGAAAAATGTCCTTTCCAATATATCTTGTTGTTTTAAGCAATCCATCCACTTGTACTGAAACAATCAATATGCCTGTTTCCAACCCAAATTGAATACTTTATAGTGAAGAGTTAGTTTCCATTTCAGCCCACAGGGGTACTGCAAAGTCCTTGGGAAATAAAAGTTCCTAAAAGCATTTGAAATATGTTTTCTCTCCATGAGGTCACTTGTTCTGAGGAAATCATATAGTTGCATCATAAAACCAGCTTTGTTTCCTCTGCAAATTGCCTGTGGCTGTTCCCGCCTAACAAAAGCACAGTCGTTTGTTCTGAAGCCCGCATACTAAATGCTTTGCACACAATGAGAAATGTAGAGCAAAATGCTCTGTTTATCCCCCTCCACAGCCATCAGTACATTTTACTGTTCTTTATATGAGAAGGTTTCATTTAGGAACAAAAAGAAAGCATGGATCATACAAAGCAATGGCGTCACAGTCTACCAGGATTAAGTGAAAAATGTTCAATTTAAATTACTCATTGATGTTAATTGCAATGCAAGCTGTACCCAATGCCCTCTCTATGTAATGGTGTGTACACACGGGGGAGATATATTGCTAGCGGATTCAGTATTAAATCCCGGCGGTCGGGATCCCAAGTTTCAGAATCCCGACGGCCGAAGTCCCGACAAGGGGGGGACGTGGATCGCCCCCCCTTGCGGGCTTCGTTGCGCTCGCCACGCAGCGGGCCCGGTGCCTCGCTACACTCGGCACACTAATTTATTCTCCCTCCTGGGGTGTCGTGGACACCCCAGGAGGGAGAATGTGTCGGCATTTCGGCGGTCGGGATTTTGAACGCCGGGATCCCGACCGCTGGGATTTTAACTGCATGCATCCCTTGCTAGCAATATATTGCTTGCAATATATTGCTGAGTAATATATTGCTCAGTGTACTTGCAATATATCTCTGCAATATATTTCTCAGCAATATATTGCTCAGTTTCCAGTTTTTCAGAGGGACCAGCAATTTTCCCTGAAAATTGCTAGCAATTTTGACTAGATTTTTTTTACCCTATATTTAAATTCATTTATGATTGACATGGGTTGTGGGAAGTCCTTCTGGAAGGGAATAAAAGTGTATATGGTGTATATACAGATGTAGCAGGGGTCATCTTTGTAGGGGCAGGATAATCTAGCGGCAGCAGCCGCTAGTGCCCCGCTCCTGCCAGGGGTGTGGGGGCACAAGACGGCCGTGCGGCCCCTGCCACCCCGACACCAATGCCCCCTTCATTTATATTGAGCCCACATACTATTGGTGTTGGGCAGCATGGTAATGCTCATGCTGCCCACCGATGGTGCAAATCACCATCGATGGGCAGCATGAACATAATCATGCTGCCGTACACCAATGCCCCTTCATTTTTTTTCATGTCACATACTATTGGTGTGGGGCAGCATGGTAATGCTCATGCTGCCCACCGATGGTGATTTGCATGAACATAATCATGCTGCCCAACACCAATGCCCTCTAAAGACAGCTTATGCACTGACTAGTGCGGCTGTGGGGCGCGCAGGAGGTGTGGGTGCTGGCACAGTGAGGGGGAGATTTGCGCAGAAGTATGCGCGGGCATGGACGGAGGAGGAAGCAGGGGGGGGGCCGTGTGTCACGCTGTGACAGGGAGGGTGGGCGGGTCCCGGCCGGCGTGTCACGCTGTGACAGGGCGGGTCCCGGCCGGCGCTGGACATAGTAGGTGTCGCTTGTCGCTGGTGTACAGTGCTTTGTGCACCAGCGACCAGCAATGTTTAGGGAGAATCGGAGGAGCAAGCTCCTGCGACCAGCGACCATGAAGGGCTGGCCGCGGGAGCGCACTCCCAGTCATTTATCGCTGGCTGCACATTAAATCACTGGCAATATGGTCACTGAGCGACCATTTTGCCAGCGATTTCATGACTAATTGCAGCAGTGTGTACGCACCATTACCCAGCTTTGTCACATCCTTCCACAGTATTTGCCAATGCATGATATTTGTAAATATCATAAAAAAAATAAATACAGAAAAACTTGTACAACTTGACTTAAGGCCCCCTTACATTTGTCCGACTTGTCATAACGACAAGTCGGACCCGATTGTCCCAGCAGCTCCTCGGGAGGGATCACATGCGATGGCACTTCATGTGCCAAGTTTTGCATGTGATGAATCGCATGCGATTTATCACATGCCACTCCCGGGGAGCTGCAGGGACAATGGGAGCGGGGGACAGCAGCAGGAATATGCCCGCAAACAGAGAGTGGGCAGGGGGGGGGGTCGGGGTGCAGGGAGCCGGGCAGGAAGCCGCTGGGCAGGGAGCAGGGGGGGCGGCGGCGCAGAGTACCAGGGAGCCGGGCAGGAGAACACGATGCAGCAGCAGCACTTCCCAAAAAAAAACAGAAAAACCCCATACAAACGAATAGGGAGCCATTGATTGGCTGAGACCTCTCTCAGCCAATCAGCGATTGGCTGAGAGAGGTCTCAGCCAATCGCTGATTGGCTGAGAGAGGTCTCAGCCAATGAATGGCTTCCTATGCGTTTGTATGGCCCTTTTTTTTTTGAAGTGCTGCTGCTGCAGAGTCTTCTCCTGCCCGGCTCCCTGGTACTCTGCGCCGCCCCCCCTGCTCCCGCTGATGCTGCCCGGCTCCCTGCGCCTGACTCTGGTAGGTCCCCTGTTGTGGGGGAGCACGGCTCCGGGCAGCACATAAGATTTAGCAAATCTTATGTGCAGCCCGTCCGACCTCCCATCTCCGATCCGATGCGCACGGGGCCGCGCATCGGGTCGGAGGGGATGTCACCATATGCGATTTGGGACGATTTTACGGCCCGATTCATCCGAATCGGGCAAAATCGTGCCCAAATCGCATAATGTAAGGGGGCCTTTAGAAAAACACAATGCACTAGGGCTGACAGAAAAAAACCAAGCTACAGTGGGGACTTCACATGCCAAGTAATAGTTCGGAAACCAATCAACTCGCTGCCCATGTGCACATCAGAAAGAGGCATGCAACCCACAAAACAGCCTTTCCACCTGATGCAAATACGGTCATGATCTCTTTCTCCATAATAAAATGAATGGCTAATTGTGAACCTGTGAGTATTCAATGATGTCCCCTTCAGTTGCCGTTTCCTGGTTATTTTCAGCGAGGTGGAAACGGCAAGGGCGGCCATCAAAACAGCGGGGCGCGTCTTTATCATGTGGAAATTGAATATGCATTCAGATTTTTTCCAATCAGGCAGGGTTTTCTTTGTGACAGATGTTGTGGCAAATTCGCACCCATAGCGAGGAATTGCCATAATGCACTATTGCCACTTAAAACATTTCAATGAGCGGCAGGAGCAAATTAGTAGACTGGATTGTGCCAATCAGCATGGGAGTCCTGTGGGGCGATAGGTGCTGCTATGATGAACGTGGCTACCTCTATGTTAAACGTTTTATTGATAAGTATTTAAGACATAATACACCTCATTCTGGCTGTCCCAAACAGTTACAGCCAGCATACTGGAACGACATGTGCTTTGATAGTGTACTGCTCTACCACCATCAAAATCTGCTGATGGAAATGCTCCTAATGCTCATCACTGACAGCCCCTAGGTTGAAGAACCTGCTGCATTTCATAGCTATGTATGACTTCACCAGGTCACTCACTATGTAACGCTAGTTTTCTTGCTTTATGATTTCCAAGAAAACAAGTTACAACAGATATTTTTGAATGACAACCAGGCTGTTTATTTCTAGTGTATTTACCAGCTCCTGGAAATGATCATCCATCTTCTTTGTGGCCCTATAAATATACCTTCATTCAGTTTTGCATCATTTACATTTGGAAATTTAAATGTCAAATGCAGCAGTTTTTATGAACTGCCTTTACATTTTGTTTCATAAGTTCTAGTTTAATATGCAGTGGAGATCAAATTTTTCAGTATACACACATTTTTCTGCTCAGAAATAATAGATTCACATTTAGACCAATTTTTTTTTCAAATGTATTTACATAAAGTTTATGCAGTTTATATAGTTATATAGCACAGCATATTCCGTTGCGCTTTACAATTGGAAACAACATTGATAAAAACAAATTGGGTAGTAACAGACCGATATAGAGGTAGGAGGGCCCTGCTAGCAAATTTAGAATTTAGTGAAACTTCCTAGCCCTGCTGTTCCATTCACTCAAGAAACCACAGAATTTAGTGTACCCACGTTGCAAACAAAGCTGCTGGATGCGCCACATGAATATGAAAGGTAATAGCGGAGAAGGCCTACAGTGAGACGCACCTTATCTGTGTGTTTGTGTGTAGGGGTGGTGTGTGTGTGTGTGTGTAGGGGTGATGTGTGTAAGGGTGTGTGACCATAAAGAACACTAACATATGAAAAAGGAAAAGCAACAGTCACAAACAATATGGGCCAGATGTATCAAGCTTCACAAAGTGATAAAATGGATAGTGATAAACAACCAGCTGGTTGTTTATCTGCCATGTTACTTGCTGTGTTTGAAAAATGACAGATATGAGCTGGTTGTTTATCACTCACTCTACACTTTTTGAAGCTTGATACATCTGGCCCTATGCCTGATGAAAAAATTCTAATCACATATTTGAATTCAAAATGAACTGCACTAGGGTCATTATTAAGTTGTATTGTGAAAAAAATCATGTTGACCAGTGTAAATAGTGCTCAGTGGTTAAATATCTTCAGTACCGTCTGTGAGAATGTTATTCCTTAGCCATTGTCAATTCTGTGGCCCTGAATTGGTGTAAAGCTGGAAGGGGTAAAGGCGAGTTAACGAGAACTTTCTAGAGATAATATGCCCATATTGCGGCAGTGTGCCTACTACTTTACATGGATGCTTGAACAGTGCTTGGACTCTGTAGGTTATACTGTAGGTTTGCACAAATTGTATTACATTTGTTCTCAGCCTCTAATAATAATAAGGTGTTTTTAATAGCGTTTATCCATCGGGTGCCTGGCTTTTGTTCTTAATTAAACTCGCTATTGTAAGAACGTAAAATGCCACACAGTAAAGGAGGAAATAAACACCAGAAACACTATGGGCAGTATTCAAATGAGATTTTTGACGATGTGCAGCGAATCCTGTTTAGGATTCGCTGCACATTCGCCACTGCCCGCCGCGTTCCGGAGCCTCGCCGGCTCCAGTATTCAACGAGTCAGGGGCTCACTGCCCCAGACCAGCGAATTTTAACTCCTGCGGCAACGCCGCAGGGAGCCTGAGGACGGCGGCAGGCAGGGAGATGGAAGTCTCCCTGCCTGCCCCAGAATGTTTGTGGGGGGGGAGGTGGGCTCCCCGGGAGCCAGGCAGCACAGGCTGCCCCCCGGGATAGCCAACAGGGGGACGGGTATTCACTACACCCGATCGTGCATATGTAATGATCGGGTGCAGTGAATATATGAATATCTAATGAGCGGCTCGGCTCCCGGCCCCCTGCTGGCTGCTGTGTAAAAAAAATAATGGTACTTATGTAATATCTGGGCTCCCGTTTTTCTTATGAGCCCGCATCCCCTCGCGGGGCTCGCCACGCTTCGGGCACGGTGGCTCGCTGCGCTCGCCACACTATATAAAATCAACTCCATGCGTAGTTGGATAGTAGGGGTATGAAAAAGTGGGGTGCATTTAACATGGGAACCCAGATAATGCATAAGTACCAAAATGATATATATATATATATATATATATATCCATGCATTAGGAAGCCAGCAACATCTTAGTGCAAAAATATCAAAAGAGTTTTATTTATATTGAAAAAAAGGCATAAGTGCAATCAAACAAATATTAAAACATGAAGGGGCATATACTTAGCATGTCGATATCAGTAACAGACAGCATAGTGCAAGTACAGCCAGTACCCCTCCGGGCAAACATTCATGGCGCCTACAGCTGTTTCGGTGCGTGTCCCCCACCTTTTGCGACGAAACATGTTGGGCAGCTTCTGAAATCCTACCTCATTGCACTAAGTTAAGCCTCTTTTTATATCAATTTTTTATAACACTTGTTTTACGGTACCTCATTTCATCCTCTCTTATGACTTTTATGTGGTTTTTAACGTAATAGTTTTTTACCTACATAGTCAATAAGCCTTTTTCTACTGTGTCATCTTTTTTCTATTGTGCTACCATACGCATTGTTCCCAATCGTCCCATAGTGATACATCCCCCCCCCCTTTTTTTTTTTTTTTTTTTTTTTAGATATTTTGTACGTTTTATATATGTCTTGTATGTGAAAATAAATTTTTCATACCGTACCATTTTGCATATCCTTGTCCACTCAGTCGCCGGGTTCTTGAATTCTTTTTTATATATATATATATATATATATATATATATATATATATATTTTTTTTTTATTAAATATATATTCATGTGCTTACAGCACATGAATAAAAATAGCATGCCCCTCCTCAGAATAAAATTCCTGATTTTTTGACACCAAATGTAAAAAACAAAACATTTTATTTTAAAAGTTCACATTCCACTTCACCATAAAAAGATATCGATTGCTACTTGGTGAATCATGGCGATAAAAACCTTGAAATGTATTCGCCATCTGGTCATTGAATAGGGTGATTCACCGTTTTAGTAAAAAAAAAAAAAAATCGCAGTACAGCACGAAAATAGCACAAAATTGCCATAAAACATGGCGAATCAGCCTCATTGATTCTGCCCTATATCATTACCATACAATGGCAAAGTGTGTTTGCACACATAATTTACAGTGTTTATACAGTTTATGTATTTGCTGTAAAAAAAAAAAAAATCATCAATATTAAAATGCTGAAGCTTTTCTTTTTATCATCATCATCATCATCATCATCATCATCATCATCATCATCATCAGATATGACAGCATTTAGGGCTTGATTCAGCATGGTCCAAAAAGCAAAATCTCTCTTTAATGGGCAAAACCTAGTTGCACTCCATGTGATCTGGGTGGCAGGAACGTATGCCAGGAGGGGGTCCAAGTCGGATGTGCAGCATGTCAGACCTCTGACTCCAAGGTGCATGGGACCGTGCAGCTTTAAAAACACATCCAATTTGGGCCGTTTTCACCTGATTTTTCGCCCCCATCCGTCGTAATCAGGTGAAAATGGCCCAAATTGGAAGTGTATGTTGGCCTTTAGGAATATATACACATTAAATTGACAGGATGAGAGAAGATATTGTATAACCGTAAAAGAGATATCCGATTTACACACTACGATGTGACAAAAGATCATAATATGTGCAGAGCATCACCCAATATCTTACAATCAAGCCTGCATGCAGGGCTATCAGACGATGCCTCATAAAATGGATTTACAGTTTCTTATATTAGACCCGTCCCTATGCTGCCAAGAAGAAATGTACAAAAGAAAGTGACACGTATAGATGCCGAAACTGACTTTTTCCCAATCATGCCGATCACTCAGATTGGGTTAGCTTTTACGTGGCTAAACCCAGGCTGTCTTCATGCAATGAGAGCATTAAAAAAAAAACTAACATAATGGCGCACAAATGGAATTCTGCAAAAACAACTGAATCACTCCCACAAAGCACCAAAATTGTGCAGAACAAGGATGATGCATAGGAGCTCTACGTAGGAGACATGTTAAGCACTAAACGGACTATTTTATTTTTATTTTATAGGTATATAATTTCAAGACTTTCATATATTTTAATGAACAGAAATTTATATTAAGAAAATTGATATGGACATCGATAAACATATTCAAACTTTAAAAAAAAAGTTTTGCGATCAAAAATAACCATTGAGTTAAAATGTACACGTGTGCCAGAATAATAGGTGATCATTCAATGGTTATGAGAGAAAAAAAGAATGGAACAGGAGCAGAACAATAGCATTTCGGGAGATTATGGAAATTGTAACGAGGAAAAATGTACTGCAGGTGATGGAAGTTGTATATGATAAAAGTTTTATACCTGTTACAAGGTATGTGAAAGCTATGTTTATGTATAGAGATATTTTCCACGCATATTTGCTATATGGGTATACGTTGTGCTTTAAGTATTAGTGAGGACAAGAAGTTTGAAGCTTCACTGATGTGTGCTGTGATTATTTCCCAGCAAAGAAGGGAAACCGCCTGGAGCAAGTCGACTACTAAAATAACATTGGACTAGTAATCTGATCTGTGCGATACATGATCACACCAACACAAATACATTAAATATATAATAATACCCACCTGAATGCAGCTGTTTAAGCTTTTATAGACTATTGTGGAAATGTATAAAGCTTATTTTTTTCTACAGAGGGTTGAAAGGTGGAAAGGTGTTATTTGGACAATACAAATAAGATGGCACTACTTTAATGCTTCAGCAACTTCACAGCTAAATCACAATGTATTCATTTGAGCCTATACATGTACATAGGTGTCCATATGTGTCCCTGCACAGCAGGCAAACACACAGATTTATAAGTGTGTAGGTCACTGAATATCCTGTACATCCAGTATGCCAATACAACACTATAAAACCCAACGTTTGAGTTAGGCAAAGATAAATAATACTTAAAAGATTAAGGGTGCTCACACTCTAAACAGATAGTGGCCCCTAGTGTAAACTAGGCAATGCAACTGGCAAAAAAACTCAATTGATAAAAAAAAAAAAAATGAATAGGTTTTTAATAAACATTTTTCAACTTGTTGCTTCTTGTACAATGCTAGCATTAGCCTTTTGGATTACTATTGCAAAAAAAAGCATGTGAACCCTTTGGAATTACCTGGATTTCTGCAAAAATCGGTCATAAAATATTTTCTGATCTTCATCTAAGTCAAAACAATAGAAAAACACAGTCTGCTTAAACTAATACCATACAAACAATTATATGTTCTCATGTTTTTATTAAACACACCATGTAAACATTCACAGTGCAGTGTGGACAAAGTATGTTACCCTTGAATTTAAGAACTGGTTGACCCTCCTTTGGCAGCAATAACCTCAACAAAATGTTTCCTATAGTTGCATATCAGACCTGCACAACAGTCAGGAGAAATTTTGGACCATTCCTCTTTACAAAACTGTTTCAGTTCAGGAATATTCTTGGGATACCTGGTGTGAATCACTCTTCTGAGGTCATGCCACAGCATGAAACAGGTTGAGGTCAGGACTGGGACACTCCAGAAGGTGTATTTTCTTCTATAGAAGCCATTCATGTTGTTGATCTACTTCTCTCGTGTTCATTCTAGCACCCGCTAACTTTGAAAACTCATGCAGTTCCTGTTCCCTGCCTGGGGTGTCGCTATCTGCTGTGGTGTTTCTAGCACAGGTCTGGTTTGCATATCAGTGCTGATATACAGACCACACTATGTTAGAAGCACTATAGCAGACAGCAACACCCCAGGCAGGGAACAGGAACTGCATGGGCTTACAAAGACAACTGGTGCTAGACTGAACCCTATTCTGCGCTTTGGGTCGTGGTCCTATTGCATTTCTCATCTTCTGTTGAGCTTCAATTGGTGGACAGATGTTGAGTTCTCTTGCAAAATGTCTTGATAAACTTGGGAATTCAATATTCCTTTGATGATAGCAATCGGTCAAGGCCCTGAGGCAGCAAAGCAGCCCCAAACCATAATGCCGCTCCGCCATACTTTACAGTTTGAATGAGGTTTTGATGTTAGTGTGCTGTGCCTTTTTTTCTCCGCATATAGTGTTGTGTGCTCCTTCTAAACAACTCAACTTTGTTGCTGTAGAACATCCAGTTGCTCTTTTGCAAACTTCAAATGTGCAGCAATGTTTTTTTGTGCACAGCAGTGGCTTTCTTTGTGGTGTCCTCCCATGAATTCCATTCTTGTTTAGTGTTTTAGGTATCGTAGATTCATCAACAGAGATGTTAGCATGAGCCAGAGATTCCTGTAAGTCTTTAGCTGACTCTCTAGGATTCTTCTTCGCCATATTGAGCATTCTGCACTGTGCTCTTGCAGTCATCTTTACAGGACGGCCACTCCTAGGGAAAGTAACAACAGTGCTGAACTTTCTCCATTTATAGACAATTCGTCTTACTGTGGACTGATGAACATCAAGGCTTTTAGAGATACTTTTGTAACCCTTTCCAGCTTATGCAAGTCAACAATTCTTAATCGTAGGTCTTCTGAGAGCTCTTTTGTGCGAGGCATAGTTCACATCAGGCAAAGCTTCTTTATAATAGCAAACTCAAAACTGGTGTGTGTGTGTTTTATAGGGCAGCTTTAACCAACATCTCCAATCTCGTCTCATTGATTGGACTCCAGGTTGGCTGACTCCAATTAGGTCTTGGAGAAGTAATTAGCCTAGGGGTTCACATACTTTATCCACCCTGCACTATGAATGTTTACATGGTGTGTCCAATAAAAACATGAGAACATTGTTTGTGTGGTATTAATTTAAGCAGACTGTGTTTGTCTATTGTTGTGACTTAAATGAGGATCAAAACGCATTTTATGACCAAATTATGCAGAAATCCAGGTAATTCCACAGGGTTCATGTATTTTCTTGCAACTCTATAGACTCATTTATCATAGATATTAATGTTTATTATGCACAATAAAAACATCTGTTTTGGCATTGTAGTTGCAATACTAACATTTAATAGTACATCCCAAGGGCAATTATATGGCAAATGCAACTTTGAATAGCAACTTTATAAAAACTAGGCAGAAATAAAAAGCATGTAAGACGTTTTGCAAATTCAAAGGCTAAACCTAATAGTACGTACAAAGACATGTATTCTGTAAGAGAAGTGCCATCTGGCATCTTCCTTAGGATACATACATACTTACATTTGTTATCATAGGAATAACAATCACATTCCATTAGTGCACATCTATTTGGTGCATATAGAACGGCTTTAACACAGCTCATTGCAACTATAATGTTCTCTTATTTAGAGGTATTATCTATTCAGCTGTGTTGACAAGTTGAAATGGTTCAGGAAACATTCAAACGATCACTGGTAATGGACACAAGTGCCAATAAAAGGATATTGACTCCATAACTTCTCATTTCTTACATGAACTAATCCTAGAGGAGAAAAGATACTGTACACTAGGCCAGGAGTCGTGAAGAGCAAAAGTGGATTCACAGCTAACCTACTCATGGAGAGAACACTTGCAGCATAATGTCAGGTGCTATTGGGACAAAGTAACAGAACATCATAACAGTCATTATTAGCATTACAGAGAATAGTAGTGTTAGCTTTTTTTTATTACAGGTGGTTTTCATGTTTTTTTTTCTTTTATATAGAATTTCTTTGCTATGCCAAAGAATTTTCCTATACCTTAACACAGTGAAAGACAAGTGTACAGCAAAGAGCGCAATTTAGGAGGGGACACCCCACCAGCCTGCTCCACACCAGTATAAATTCTCTGAAATTCAACAGTAATGCTGGGGATCCCCACTGGCAATTCACACATGCAATCCTCAGGGCCCCCCTGCACTTGGTCTACATTGAATGTTGAACAATGTTATACTGCTTTCACATTGCAAAAATGGGTAATGACACGGTATTCTTAAATGGGACTTTAAAACAGGTCTGAGCCTTGAGACCTTTCACATTGCAGGTGAAAACCGTTTTAAAAATCATTTAATACCATTCAAACATTCAACCCGTTTAACCCCCAAGGGACACGTTTCAAGCCATTGAAATAGAGCTGTTCAAACTGCCAAAAAAACGGTTTTAAATCGTGTAGGACTCTGCTTTTTAACAGTGTTGAAATACCGGTTAACTTTAACCGGTAAATCAACTCTGGCACTTTCACATTGCAGCCTTAAACGTTTTAAAATGGAAAAGAAACGGCAATATACCGTTTTAAAAGTGCGATGTGAAAGGGGTATAAATGTTCTTATTTTAAAGTGGCTCACTACTGGATCTGCTACTAGCGCTAGGTCTGTTGAACCTGAGGAGACGTTGGACTTGAAAGGGTTAAACTATATTCCTAATTTTTATCCAATAAATCAAAACACATAAACAAAGCTATTCCTGGTTAATAAAGATAAACAAGGCACCTATTATATCTGCACATATAACAAATTATGCCAAAAGCTTACGTTTAAAAGTAAATATGATTATGCAAGAACTTTGATAGGATCCCTTTACGAACAAGTATTGATTCATTCAGAAGAAAAACTGTTCCTTCATTCAGAGGAAGCACGCCTCTCAGAGAGCAGATTGTTACTGCTACAGCAGCCAGACATCTTTGCATGCTTTAATATATCCATAAAGTGTATGGGAACATTTTAAACGAGGCGCAGTTTTAAAGATATCCTCTGGGATTCCTGAAAGTATGTTATATAAAAAAACACGAACTCATTAGGTAAAATCTGCCAAAATCTGCGCATATTTAAGAAAAGTACATTTACTGAACAGACCATTCCCGGACAAGCCAAGAGAGCTCATGGTAAAACAACTGCAATGTCATACATTCAGTTTAGCTTTCTGGAAGGGATACAAGTAGATAAAACAAACAAATATTTCAAACTACCTAAAAACATTAGTTCATGGTCATCCAAACCAGAAAACGTGGATTTTTCTTTTTATCTGATCACCACTATTTAACAGGACACTTAAGATAGAAAAAAAAACTTTGCAAAGCCTTTTACAGTAGGAAAATATACAAAAAAGGAAAGAAAATGGCAGCAAAGTGGGTAGATAACAGCAGTGGTGGGTACATAGTAGGACAAGCAGGCAGATAACAGCAGTGGGTAGATAAATCAGAAAGATGAAAGGAAGATAACAGAAAGGAGCAAAAAAATAAATAAAATGAATATAAAATCACTGTGCCCCATCCTATATGAAAATCTGTTCAGTTCACAGGGCTTCAACAGTCTCCGTGATAACCACAGCTAAAGTTCACAACACTGTAGTAAACATCAGCATGTGGATGACATAAAAAAACAAAACAAAGTGACCTCCGGAGGGCGCCCATTCTAATACTTTGAAATCGAGATAATTTACATCGAGTGAACAGGAGAATTTTGATCACTGTCGCATATAATATAATATATACTCTTTGTTTGAAAACTTTGCAGGAAATGGGAAAACTGAATACTCCAGTACAATACTGGAGTATTCAGTTTTCCCATTTCCTGCACAGTTTTTGAAACAAAAGGGGGTACTGCGATTTTTGAATCATCCTTTATATACATACACATACACACACACACACAAACACACACACACACAAAAGCTGCATCACATCTTTGCCTAGCCAAAAGCAAGGTTTTTAAATGGTAAAGAAACTGATATCATTTGGCATTACGTTATTATTCATAACAATAATAATAATAATATATTTTTACATTGTTTTATAATTAAATCTTTCTTAATCAAAGTAAGAGAATTGGTTATTTACACACAGCTGGTTTCAAATTATTATTTTTATGGGAACCATTACCAATTTTTTGGTAATAAAAGAAGTGAATGAAATTGCTGATGCAATGACTTAGGCAATGGAACCACAAAATCCATATCTCTGATGCAATACAATCACCTAACAGAAAAATGAGCAGAAAAGCAGCAGACTTTAGCAGGGACACTCAGATGACTAATGTATTAGTTTGGTCAACCAACCATAAATGATTCCAGCTCAGCTAATAAACAGTGCTGGGCCCAGAGCCAAATTGCTGACCACATCTGCAAATCATTAACAAAAGGTAACTCAGCTTAGAATTAACTTGTACATTTTTCATTCATTTTCAGTGGTTTGTCCTTGTGTGTGCTTAATGTATCCCATAAACACAGTTTACAATGTACACATCATTTCCTGATACCAGCTGGCTCTGGATTAAAAGGAGTAATCCTTTCCCATTCCGGTTTTGCTGCCACTTTGACCAGAGCAAGCTAATTTGTAATTTTGTAATGTGAAGTGAGATCTCGATGAGATCTTGGGCCAAAGGCAACTTGGCTGTCCCTGCATGCTGCATAAATAACGTGCCAGGCATAAACAAACTTGGGAGGGCCTTTATTTACACATGGATTTATTTCTCGTTATGAAAGATATATTTCTGTATTTGCAATACAAATTTAAACAAGCATTGCAGATTTCTATAGTAATATCTTTCAATTCTTGTGTTGTCAATACTTGTACAAACAATTCTACTGTAAAAACATCCCCATCTGTGGGACCAATAGTTCTGAGCTATGAAGGCAGCATTAGGTCTATATTAGTACATACCAGGCAGGGCCATATTAAACCCTTCAGTGGCAGTCCCGGAAATTTTCTGGCCCACGCTGCAGTGCCGTAGTGGGCAGTCCCAGAAAATTTCTGGCCATGCCACAAATCTACAGGTGGCGCATCACCTCACCAGCGACCCCCACCAGGCTGCTCCCTCCCCACCTCCACTGTTATAACCCCTCACCTTCGCTCCGGCGATCGTACGCCGGAGCTCCCCTGCCGCCCCCATCACTTCGGCAGAGACAGCGGCAGGCTCAGGGATGTTCGGCACGGCTCGGGGGACTCAGGATCTCTCAGGTGTTCGGGCGCCCGAGTCCTCACGAGCCGCCCCGAACATACCGAGCCTGCCGCCTGCTGCCGGTCAGTGTGCTGCTATGATCGGCAGCAGCTACAGGGGAGCTCCGCTGAAGACCGCTGGAGCGGAGGCGCTGGGGGGGGGGGGGGGGTTCACAGGAGGGGAGCAGTGGGAGTCACCTACCCCATCAGTGGATGGTTTTTCTGGGACAGGAAAAAACGGTCATATTTAGGTACTCCTGCCCCAGAAAAACCCACCGTGAATGGCTGTCAGCATATGGATTGGCAGATGGTTGGAGCTGTTCACCAGAGTGTTGACAGCCATTCATTGTATGTATGGAATTTTTTTGTTTTTGAACAATATTGCTCAGCTTCCTGCTAGGTGTCATCCACCAAACATACCAGCATAGTCCCATATGACCAGTAATGATCAACCCGATATATATATATACACACACACACTTCCAGAGATGCAAATGCAGACATATGCTCCCCAGATCTCATATCACATGGCCATTAGACCTCCCATGATTTAACTTACAGACTGTTCTACTAACCACTCTTGCCAACAGAAGGATTGCTGCTCCCCTTTCTCCTCCTCTAGTATGCCGTGACCCTCCATGCATTGCAGTGGAGGTCAGCTGCTCCAGTTTAAACTCTTTCTCTCCCTTAAAACAAAATCAGAAGTCCGAAAGGAAGGAACCAGCTTGGCTACCAGGTAAGTGCCACCTGTTGCCCCTGCTACATTAGAGCAAGCATAACCCCTTGCACCAAGAAAAAAAAATACATATACCTAAAACACTTTAACATAGTGATAATGGAAGCATTGTATTTTTTTTTTTAATACAAAAGGTAATAAAGGAATAAAGCACCCATTATTAAATAATGTAATGTTAAAATAACTGAAGCTAGCATTTTATGACTTTTATAAAAGCAATCATTGTCTGCAGAGGTGTGCTTTTATGTGGTCACAGAACATCTCAATATCTGTCTATTTCACAAATCATGAGCACTATCAACAACTACGGGGCCCCAGGCAATTTTGACACATGAATAACTCAACAAGCATGCAGTACACTGTAGTTACGCTAGGACTACTGGAGAGCCAACCTTTACATGTGAAAAGACTGCCCCTAAAGCTAAACCATCATTTGCCTTAAAAGAAGAGGATTATATCATAGCAAGCAAGCAAAAGCCCAAACAGCATCATCAACAGGTACAAGTATGTCATTTTGAAAAAGAAGGTAATGGTCTAAACCATGGGTCTTCAAACTGTGGCCCTCCAGATGTTGTGAAACTACAAATCCCAGCATGCCTTGCCACAGTTTTAACACTCCCTTATAGCAAAACTGTGGCAAGGCATGCTGGGATTTGTAGTTTCACAACATCTAGAGGGCCACAGTTTGAAGACCCATGGTCTAAACGTTTGTCTAGGTATGTAAAAGATGGTCTGTGTAAAAAGCACTACTATAATGTACAGGTGGTCACAAAAAGGGTCTTTCTTTTTACATTCATATACTGTAATATATAAGAAAATGAGTGTTAAAGTCTGGTTGAGACAAGTCAAGAAGTGTGTTTTTTTTTGGAGAGACTGTAAAAGCAAAGCAACAGACAATAACTAGGTTACCGTAATGTTTGTGTATGATTATTACTCACATATTACTCAGTGTATGTATAGGACACAATGCAGGGTACACAGTAGATGATGAGCAGAGGACACAATGGTGATTGAGATATAGTGCACAGACACTGGGCAATCTTCCAAATGTCAGAACAGAATATCATGCATAATTAGGTTGTCTGGACATTAACGATATTGTGTGTGTGTGTATATATATATATATATATATATATATATATATATATATATATATATATATATATATATATATATATATATATACATACACACACACATATATATATATACATACATACATACATACACACATCATGTAGCGAGTACACACTCAATATTATCTGTCTGACCTGCATGTACACCAGATGTTAAAGTGTTATTAACGATGCACGGGAGAGTGCCATAGCGCATCACACACACACACACACACACACACACACACACACACACACACACACACTGGACGATGTGGACAGTGTGGCACAAATTTGGCTCATGACAACAAATTGTTAGAAAATCTAATGTGTACCCAGCTTAAGCATAAAAACACACAATGGCTAAACAACAAGACCATATTGGCCATTAAGCTTCCAATACCGTCACCTTATACCCAATATGCTATTTTTCCCTCACCTACTACCTATATGCTACTTGTTCCTGATCAAGGATAAGGAAGGGGAGTCAATCCCTGAAATGTAGACTACAATAAAGCCCACCATATTTCACCATTTCTAAGACTCCAGAGTACTACAGATTACACTCGGGAAGGAACCAGGGGGTGAGGTATAATTACCCGACAGTCATTAGTCAGACATCGGAATCCCGACTGCACAGCGTGGGGAGTGCAATGAAGCCCCTTGCGTGCTCGCTGCGCTCGCCACCTATTTTATTCTCCCTCTATGGGGATCGTGGACCCCCACGAGGGAGCAGTCGGGATTCCGACGTCGGAGTAATGACTGTCGGAATCCTGACTGTCGGGGAGCCGTCCGGCACCCGAACCAGAAGCAGGTACTTCAGGTGAGTGTGGTATATATTGTAACACACAAACTCTTTTAACTGCACATAACTTAAAGTACAAGGCAATTTAGGACGAGTACATGGTAAATGAAGGTTAATTGAATAGCGTGTCAGAGACCTTGAGTCCGACACCCTAATAATTACTTCAACTAAATCTACATATTACATACACACACATACATATAATGCATACACAAAACACTTGTACAGGGCACTTCTGGTTTACTTTCCAGCAAGGCTCCGAGCACCAAGATTTCTGTTGCAGGCCTTGCTCTTAGATGTGCTGATTAAGACGCACACTCAAAGGCATTTTGAATAGGAATTTACAGATCTGTTTCTCAAACAAGGAATCTTAAGAATGCTATTTCACTATACAACAGACAGGAGTGTTTTTGTTTACAGAAACGGATGCAGAACACCATGGGGAAAATTTATTAAATCAGCTTCTAACTAATATATATTTTTTCAAACGCAGCCTGTGAAATGACAGCCGCAACCTCTCCACTTTACCCTTCTTTAAGGTTTGATACATATCCCCAAGTATGCCGGAGTGATAAACGCTTCTTCTATGTGCATTTGCACATCTCAGCATTCTTAAGGAGAATCGCCAACAGCATAAAGTTAGTAACATATAGTTGTCATTTATATTTCTTTACGAGGGGTGTGCAATACATTTCTGTGATGCTGCTTTCAGACCGCATAACTGGCTTTGACCCTGTATTTGGAAACGTTTCCAAAAACGGGTCTGCCAGATAAAACCCCTTTCACACCGCAGCACTTAAACGGTATATTACCGTTTAAGTGCCGATTTTTTGACACTGGCAGACCCGTTTTTGGAAACTTTCCAAATACAGGGTCAAAGCCAGTGCAGCCTTCAGCCCTCCGTGCAGCTCCCCCCCCCCCCTCGCGTGTCGACCGAGAGCATGTCGACGCCCCCCCGCGCATGTCGACGCCCCCGCGCGTGTCGACGCCCCCCGCACGTGTCGACGCCCCCCCCACCCCACCCCGCGTGTCGGCGCCCCCCCCCCCGTGTCGACTTACCCCGTGCCGGTACCTCCGTTGTGGACTGCAGCTCAGTATGCTCGGAAAGCACTTATGAAAAAAGTGTCTTCCAGAAAATGGCTGCCCCATAGGAAACCCTGTTTAAAAAAACTGTCTTCCGTATGGGGGGCAGCCATTTTCTGAAAGACACTTTTTTCATAAGTGCTTTCCGAGCATACTGAGCTGCAGTGCCGGGAACCACAACGGAGATACCGGCACGGGGTAAGTCGACACGGGGGGGCCGTCGACACGCGCGGGGGGCGTCGACACGCGCGCGGGGGGTGTCGACACGCGCGGGGGGGGGCTCCAGTGCTGTGAATACTTAATGAGCGCTCATTAAGTATTCACTGTGCTGAATTTAGGACCCAGCTCATTGGCTGGGTCCTAAATACCGTTTCTGAGCCGATTTTTGCGCTAAAATACCGGTTCAGAAACGGGTAGGACCCTGCATTTTAACCGGTTAGAAAAAACGGCATTTTCTAACCGGTTAAGTGGGACTGGACCTTTCAGACCGCACACATTACCGTTTTAAAACGGTAAAAAAACGGCAATTTACCGTTTTAAAAGTGCGGTCTGAAAGGGGCATAAGTGCAATGCATAGAGGCGGAGCACTTCTGTGTTTAGAGAATTTTGTCACGGGAGATGCCTTACAGTCCAAACGTGTTCCCCTGGGACTTCATGTTCCCAAAAATCAAGTGCAAGATGCCTGGGACTTGTTTTGAGTCACTGGAAACTGTCTTTATCCAGCATATAAAATACATTTCTGCCCGAGACTGTTCCAGCTGCTTCACCAATTGTGGATTAAGTGTATACAACTTTGCATAGACTCCTCTGACAAACACTTTGAGAAAAAAAATGTAATATCCGTGTTGTTTGTAAATACTGTATTATACTTTTAGTGTATCCAAAAACTTATCGCACACCACTTGTTCATCCAGTATATTGTCTAGCAGCCAAAAGGAAATCTAAGTTTCTTGAAGGCTGCCACATATAGCAGAATTTATTTATTTAGACCTATTCTTACTAATCACCATCCTAAGTGATCAATGGAAGGACAATATTGTGCAATGGTAATAAGTAAAATATAATGGTTTGAGAACTAAAGGCAGCGTGATTTTCAGCAACTAAAGACCTGGTTACCGGTCATTCACACCCAAATGCAACATCTGCAACCTAATGTGCACAAATCAGTGCAGCATAACTAACAATCTGATGTATGCGAGAAAAGATGTATTTATTTAATTTGTATTACCAAGTCCCAATCTCTACATACTGTACTACAGATGAATAAACCGTGTTTGGTTTGGATTTGGGTGTACATGAGTGGTGTCTGTGTGTAAATCATGCTGCACTAAGTATGGCAATTAGCCCATTATTAGCAAGTTCATGTTCTGTGTCTGCTCTCTTGTGAGCAAAGCCCAGTTTAGCAGCAATTTAATTATCTATTCATATCTTTTCATCAAGCAGAAAGCGCTATGGGAGCAAATACACTCTCAAATCATTGCCATATGACTGGAATAGCTTTTATGATCAAGCATTAATGAAAATATATATATATATATATATATATATTTTTTTTTTTTTTTTTTTATAATATAAAGCTTAAGGGGCCAATTTATCAAGCTTTTTTAAATCATATAAAAAATGAAGTTCTGCATAATTTTATGGTTTGTGGCTATATTTTATTCTTATTACAAGAGACTGAGAGACAACGGGTTATTGTTATAATGTTCCCTCTAAGCTTCTTTTGCAAGGTGCTGCACCCTGCCCGTTTTTTAAACCTCAATATGCACCCTGCCCTTTTTGTGTGTGGCACTGTGCGCCCTTAACGCTGCCCACTCACCGTGCTGACATGCCACAGAACTTTCGAATGGGTATTACAATGTATGCCATCATGTGTAATGGGCATTATGGTATAATGTGTAAGAGGCATTACAGTATGTGCAATAATGTGTAACAGAAATTTACATTCGAAAAAAAGTGCCCTGCCCGGTGGTCAGCAGTGAACACCATGTTACAAACCTGTCTTCACATACTCCAATAATGTATTCTTTCACTTGAAAGAATAGAATACTACACTACAGTTTCATAATCTTGGTAAGGCTTCAAACACTTCATGCACAAAGATAACCACCGGTCGTTTTCATATTATTTCGCTTATGGGTGTTTGTGTTGGATGTCATGTTAGAACTGTATATCTAGCAACTTCTTTTTTTATGTTTTTGCTGGAGTTTCCTGGCATACAAATGGATTTTAGGTGTATCAATCATTTTCCCATCCCACATAATAAAAATCACAGAATTGACTATCCTACCTGAACTGCTGTAACATTTAATCTCATTAGTGCTGCATGGAAGTAAAGCTAGATCGAAAAAATGTTAACATGTGGCTTTGAGATGAACTTTCTCAAAGCTCAGATCCTGACACACACGTGCACATAATACATTTTCCTAGTGTCTTGGATATTAATCCATGTTGTCGGTTCTGCAATGGGACTGCTACAGTACAGTAGTGAAGGTGGTAAGGGCCAAAGAAGGGTTAACACTAACTATACACTTATTTAAAGGTGGAAAAATGATTTATTGACAACTTATCCATACATAGCCCCTTCGGTTATTTAATGAAATATTAAAATGTACATATAATTGCAGTTCAGAGAGGTTAAAGATTAAGTGCTGTGATTTTGTGATGATATAGGCACTACCACAGCCAATAGAGCAGATAGCGTATGGCAAGATCAGCTTTAAGTACCCATTCTTCAAGGAAGCCAGTGATAGACGTATGTAAGGTTTCTCCTCTAATCCTAGCAGACTGCAAAACAATAATACGAAGTGACAGCTCCAGATGCTGGATCCAAGGCAAGAGCATCTATTAGTTTACGCAGGATTAACTTAAACGACTTAACCTTCAGTATGGTAAATCCCCATCCCACAACCGGGTACTACAGCAAAAATAATTGTCTTTCTTGGAATAATTGCAGCCTGAAGCTGGACTCATTACAATGTACTGGAAATCCAACCGTGTCGCATGCAGAACACTTCAAACGTGCACAGTGCTGCAGTTTATTGGCAACATTGTAATGCAATTATACTGTAAAGGCTGAGACCTGAGGAATTAAAATGTGAATTTACAATAAGTAAATAATTAGTTTATGAGTTCATGCATTTAATAAGTGAGTGTAAATATTAGGCAGCTTAGTAATGTTCCTTTGATCTGAAGGCATTGAGCATTAATTTGTCTCAATGGAATGTATGTCTGGAATGGAGTGTGTTCAGAGAGCTTTCAGCACATCTTTTAAAATGTGCCATTACTCTGGAAATATCATCCTATGCAATTCAAATAGGATATCTGGTTTACCTGAGAAAACAAATATTCTATACACATTATGCCACAGCGTAATGCCCATTACATATATTTAACAACACAGCATGATGTCCATTACATATGATGTCACACAGCTTAATGCCTATTACATTTTATTTATTTACTTATTATATAGCGCACACATCTTCTGCAGCCCTTTACAGATATTTGAACATTGTGGGAGTTAACCAGAATACCCAGAGGAAACCCACGCAAGCACAGGGAGAATATACAAACTCCGCACAGTTAGGCCCATGGTCGGAATCTAACCCATGACCTCAGTGCTCTGAGGCAGTAATGCTAACCATTACACTGTCCATGCTGTCACATAAGTGCTGCTTACCTACATGCTCGTTGTCAGGGGGGGGGTGTAACATGCCCTGGGCCAGGGTGGGAGGGGTGTAACATGCCCCGGGCCAGGGGGGGGGGGTAACATGTCCTGAGCCAGGGGCAGTAACATGCTAGTTTCCCCAGAAGATTACGGGCAGATGCATAGCAAAGTGTGAGCGCAGTGGAGGAGGGAATGCAAGGTACAGGGGTGTGCAGGCAGCCAGCAGCAGTCAGGAATGCATTAATTCCCATCTGCAGGCCCGTCCAGGTTGATCATAGCGGTGTGCTGCAGGCAGATGAGCCGGGGGATGGGCGGACATGAGGGGCTGCAGGACAGTGCGTCAACCATCTATAATCCAGCCCTGTCAAAAGGTCATTACATTTTTAAAGACAGCAATATTTACATGGTAGTAAATGAAAAAACCTTAATTATTGATTTAAGGTATTCACAATGATAAATTCAGAATTACAAGTAGCATCACACAACGTAGATTTATTCAGCTCTTGAAAAGGGCTTGGTATGATTTGTCGAAGGCAGGGATCCTAGGGGCCAGTTTACCGAAATTGGAATTTCGGACACCCGTATGACACTGGAGAGCGCAACAAATCCCCTTGCAGGCTCGCTGCGCTGGCCACAGGTTTCTTCTCCCTCTGATTGGGTTGTGGAGAATTGCTCCTGTTGGTCAGGATTGCGACTGTTGGCCAGCTGAACAGTCCGCATTTTGGCTTAATCGTTGTAACCGCCGGGATCATCTGGCACCCCTTGAAAAATAACTTTTCTTGCACCATACTTAAAACCACATGGTTTTTTCGGAGTATGGGTTAGCAATGCTTGTACAAATACATTCATTTAAAAATACAATAGTGGAAATTATAGCTCATTTTTCTTTCATTTCTATGTGCCACTCCAGCATTTGGAGAGAGTACAATGACATCCATCAACAGAAACCCTGCTAGGTGGTGTCTTGTTTGTTGTTCTGTGAGTGTAGTATGCAAAATTATTACCACTTAAAAGAAACCTTTATGTGAAAGATGACAATATTAAGGTGCTGTGATTTCAGACGTTCTACAAATTTTATTTTATATTAGCTTTGATCTGAATGAAACAGTATAGGCCTTATTCTAGTTCACTCTTAGAGGCAAATTCCTTCTTAGCTGGACAAAACCATGTGCACTGCAGGTGGGGCAGATGTAACTTGTGCAGAGAGAATTAGATTTGGGTGGGGTTTTTCTTCAAAGTGAGATCTATATTGCAGTGTAAAAATAAAGCAGTCAGTATTTTCCCTGCACAGAAACAAAATAACTCACCCAAAACGAAATCTCTCTACACATGTTACATCTGCCCCCCTGCAGTACACATGGTTTTGTCCATCTAAGAAGGAATTTGCTAGAAGGAGTGAACTAGAATAAGGCCCTATGTGACTGAAAAATTCAAACGTAACCTATACTGTAGTCTTTATTTAGAGCGCCTTATTGCATGATTTCTCCATTTACTATTCTACAGTATTTTATTTCACAATGACATTAACCCCTTCCTGACAGAGCCAGTTTTTACGTTCCTGACAGAGCCCTTTTTTTCAAATCTGACATGTATCACTTAAGTGGGTATAACTTTTTTTTGCTTTTACTTATCCCAGTGATTTTGAGATTGTTTTCTCGTGACACATTGTACTTCAAGTTAGTGGTAAATTTTGGTCGATACAGTCTGTGTTTTTTTGTGAAAAATACCAAAATGTCGTAAAAAATGGAAAATTTTGCGATTTGCAAAATGTTAAATTTTCTGCTTGTGAGACAAATAATCTTACCACTCAAAATAGTTAATAACTAACATAGACCATATGTAAACTTTATGTTGCCATCATTATTTCAACCTCATTTTAATTTTTTTGGACACTAGGAGGCTTAAAATATGAATAGCAAATTCTCAAATTTTCAAGAAAATTTCAAACACTGATTTTTTTAGGGACCAGTTCAGTTCTGATGTGACTTTGAGGGACTTGTATGTGAGACACCCCCATAAATGATGCCATTTCAAAAACTGCACCCCTCACAGTATTCAAAACAGCATTTTGGAAGTTTGTTAACCCTTTAGGTGTTTCACAGGAATTAAAACAAAGTGTAGGTGAAATTTCAAAATTTCATTTTTTTTGCAGATTTTCAATTTTAATACATTTTTCTAAGGAACACAGCAGATTTTACTAGAGAAATGTGACTAAAAATTGATTTCCCCAATTCTTTGGTTTTCATAAATATCCTATATGTGGCCCTAGTGTGCACGGTGACCAAACCACAGGCTTCATAATAGAAGGAGCACCTACTTGATTTTGGAGCCTCCTTTTTATGAGATTATTTTTTAGGCACCATGTAGGTTTCTAGGCACCATAAGATGCTAAAAGTTAGGAACCCCCCCACAAGTGACCCCATTTTGCAAACTACACCCTTCAGGGAATTCATCTAGGGGTATAGTGTACATTTCAAACCCCCAGGGGTTTCACCAATTGTGGTACAACTGGGCAGTGAAAATGAAAAAAATTAATTTTTCATTTTCACAGCTCAGTTGTATCAAAATTGGTGAAACCCCTGGGGGTTTGAAATGTACACTATACCCCTTGATGAATTCCCTGAAGGGTGTAGTTTGCAAAATGGGGTCACTTGTGGGGGGGTTCCACTGTATGGGTGCTTCGGGGGTCATTCAACCAGAATCTGTGCTGCAAAATCCAAATATCACTCCTTCCCTTCTGAGTCCTGCCATGCACCCAACTGGTATTTTTTGGTCACATGTGAGGCATTGCCGTACTCGGGAGAAATTGGGGCACAGATTTTGGGGTGCTTTGTCTCCTTCATTCCTTGTGAAAATGAAAAATTTTGAGCCAGAACTGCATTTTTCTGTAAAAAAATGTAATTTTTTACAGAAAAATGCAGTTCTGGCTCAAAATTTTGTACGCCGGAGCAGAGGGACCCGGGGGGCCAACAAGAGGGGTGGGGAGGGGCTGACCGAGGGGGGGGGGGGGACACCTAAGGTAGTGCGCCAGTGGTGCTCCGATGGAGACACCACTGGCGCGCACCTACAGTACATAGTGGTATGCCCGGAGATTTTCCGGGACAGCCAGCTGTGGCAGCGCAGCTGAGCCCGGAAAATCTCCGGGCATACCACTTAAGTGGTTAATTCCAAAAGATCATCTTCTGATAAATGTAAAAATAAGCACATTTACACATTAATGTGATTAGCTTCCCATCAACCTTAATAATTACCTATAATTAGTTGAAAAACCTATAGAATTAGTTTAGCGTCTTATCATTGTTTACGGCAAGCACATTAGACATTGAAATGTTGGCCTACAAGGATTTCCAAGCACAGAAAAGTACTAATTAGCTTGTATTAATTGCATGTTCTAGAATGTGGCCATTATGTAGATCTAAATCTTTCAGTTGGATTGATATTGTAAATTATAGTTGTACACTCAAACACAATTATAAAGCTGCTTTGACGCCCAGTTCACCTTTCAAGCAAAAAAACTTTAACTGCAAACACCAGTGAAGGTTAACTATTTGCTTGACCATTATTTACTAAAATATTCTGATTTAACAAGTGTGTTACAAATCTAAAGCTCTTGCTAAAACGAGAAACAAAAAGATAACATTTTACTATTATTAAGAGAAAATCATAACTGTATATAATGCAAAGCAGGCAATCTGGGGAATCACTGATATATATATACAACCTACAACTGTGAGTATGCTACCTCTGTAACAGAATTTCTGGATACTCCTGAATATGGAGATCTCCAAGGTCCCAGGAGAGAAGAAAAACCCTTGGCATATTAGAAATTGGATTGTTAGCACAAAAGGTATATTGATCTGTGAACTATGGAGAAAGGAAATCCTAACTAGACCCGGAGAGTGAGCTGCAAAAGGAAACATACTCTGTGATGCTGATAGTAACACATATAAACTCTGCATGCTGTCCTCTTCCCCAATCAAAGAGGCGGGGCTTGAAAATGGGATTTGATATGGACATCACCATGGCCACAATTGCCGCTGTAATAATAATGCTAATCATTTGTAATGGGGGTGAGGTAGCAATGATGCAATTGGCAATGACACTCGTCCTTAGAAGACGGATACAAAAAAAGGTATGTGAACTAAACTGGGAAATTACTAGCAGCAAAACAGTAACTCCTCCTTTACTGAAGATTTTAGTGTTTTACAATGCTACATACAGATGGAGCCCTCCTCATCTAACCCTTTAACAGGATTAAGTGAGCAATAGGATTACTCTGCTAATCCCCTACTGCAGGGGTGTCAAACTCAAATTCATCGGGGGCCGCATCAGCAATTTGGTCACCCTCAAAGGGCCGGTTGTATCTGCGGTTGTTGGCGGCAGCCAGGAGTGGGGGGGGGGGTGCGTGGTGGTGGCTGTGTCAGTGCCTCTCTGTTCACAGCACACCACTGAGAATATATATATATATATTATACACACAAACACACTTAGAAAGCAAGTCCCTAACACTTGTACTGTATTCACAAAGAGGTGACAGTGGCACTCACAGAATGAAGCGAATGAACAAACGCTTACAGACACTTCTGAATCTCAACTAATTCTAATTAATCCTGTGAGTGCCACTGCCACCTCTGTGTTAATGCACTCTGTCATAGTGGCCCACCGTTCTGCACCATTGATAATTGCCCCTGTAACACACACCTTTGTGGCCTCCGTGACTGTGCCCTGGCCCGCGCAGTGTGTCCCACACCGTACTGTCAACCTGCTCCAGAGTCCAGCCAATAAAACCACCAGGCCGCCCTCCAGCTCGGGTCTAGTTCCTCTGTACACGCATCATGTGATGACGTCGGCGGGAGGAGGGCAGTGTCGTTCAGTAGCGCGGGGCGGTGTGAGTTGTTCGGCGGCCAGCGGGTGTCCAAGAATACTGCAGCAGCAGTATTCAATGTCTCCCAGCCACGTCCATCACCCGGGTCTGCGCTGCTGCCGGCACCGCTCCTGTCAGACAGTCCTGTCACTTTCACATGCACAGGCTGCGGTAGCCGGCAGCCAGCAGCTACAGTATCGGCTCAGAGGAGACGAAGCGCCTTCAAAGGGCCGGCGGGGGTGGGTGGCGGCGGCGGCTGCGGGGACCACATAGACAGGTCTGGCGGGCCGGATTTGGCCCGCGGGCCTTGGGTTTGACACCCCTGCCCTACTGTATTGTTCTATGTATTGTATTGCTGCGGAGAATAATAGAATAGCCATGGTGAGCCAAGACCTAAGGAAGATAGTGAAGAGGGGCTCCATCTGTACTGCAAGCTAGTACTGCAGAACTCCAGTCTGCAGATGTAACCAACCTATGGCTCTCTAGCTGTTAAACTACAAGTTCCAGCATTCCCTGCAACAGTTTTGCTATTAGGGAATGCTAAAACTGGTGTTAGAGTATTCTGGTATGTGTCATTTGAGAACAGCAGGAGAGCCACATGTTGGCCAGGCCTGCATCAGTGAATCCTACAGGGACTTCCTTACCAAGGGGGCGATTCAGATTCATTCACAAAGCAGATTTGGTTTGCTAATCTACAAAACCATGTGTCCCATTCGCATATATGCCCAGCAGGTGCCGTATGGTACAATGAAATCACTCCCTAGATGTTTATAATTGGAGAGAGTTAAAGTGGTAGGAGAAATGACCAAACTGCTCCTGCCATGTTTTTAAACACTGCCTGTAAACGGACATGATGACCGACTAAAAGTTTATTTCTCTTCAAAACTTATGCAAAGATCCCCTACAATTGTGCCAGTCATGAGGGCACATTAAATTTACAATATAAAAGATGTTTACATTAATAAGTCCTACCAAAAAAAAAAAAAACATTAGGTAGCTTCAGGTTTATTAACTGTGTGGATATCAATGAAAATGAGCAAGTAACTGAAGACAATGAATGCTAGTGTCCAGGGAATGCAAAGACAACGTTTCTGTTCTCAATACTATATGCCTATCCGATATACTGAATGAAGCCTTACACTTCAGATGTTAGGATGACATCATGGGAATGCATTTTCCCATGAGGTTGCAGCTGCTATTTGAATGTTATCTCCCCCAACATTTGCAGAATACTCTGCTATTTGTGTACAAAACTTGGTGAATATAAGAATAATAATAATAAATCAGACAATACTGCAAATCTGTAATGTTAGGTGAGCATGGGTATCTTTTCATAGAAATCTTTAGAAAGCTTTAAAAATTGTCGCAATTTAGAAAATTTTAAACCAAATATTTTATTTCTGTAACGTGAAGTCCTGCGTTACATAATGTAACATTAATGCTCATTTTCAAGATATTTTCATTACCTGCACAATTTATTTAGAAACAGTGAGTCACGGGCAACAAAGCAATGTCTTGCATTAATTCTACAGTGTGCAACCTGTATGACGTGCACTAATGCATCCTGCTCACAGAAAGTGACAGACAGCAGGACACTGCATAGAATGTGGTCCACTTCTAGCACAGGACCTCGGTGGCCTGCCATCATGGATGTCACAATCACTAGGAATACTAATTGGAGGATGTGAAATCTCAATTGCAGTTTGGGTGAGAAAAGATCTCCTGTTATATCTCCCCCATCAACCAGCACTGCGTATTATTATGGAAATGTATTAACAAAGATAAATAAACTTATTTTGCATAAATAAACCTTGTGATGTAAACACCAACGCCAACACAATTTCTATTCTGTGCAAGCATTTGAATGGCTGACAAGCCTGTCTGTTATCCTAATGAGAGTAAATCCCCTTTAACTAATTGGCCTTGATTCCAGCATCAAACAGGAATAACATATGCAGCAAACTATGATATTACCAATGATTAAATGGTATATGAAATGGTAAATGAAATGGTATAACCTGGAGCAATCCTCAGATAGAACAGTACAATACCTTTGGGAAGCTGCGTCTGGATCAGCTGCTTTGTATTATGTTCATACATCTCTAACTACACTGCACACCAGTTTTAAGGACATATCTGTTTGGTTTCCTTCTAGAAAGAATTCTGCCCAGCATTTCTCACACTCCTACCATCACATTTTAGACTTCAAGATATCTTAAAGTACAAATTTGTTATGTATGGAAGGAGGGGGGTTCAGCAGTAATACAGGTATTTGTCTAAATATGTTGTAACAAATTGTCATTACTTTAAGGCTATATTATGGCAGTAGTTATTATTATTTACAGTTTCTTATATAGTGCAGCATATTCCGTTGCGCTTTACAATTGGAATATTGAGGTTTAGTTCTGCTTCGGAGGTACTAGCAGACAGAAGTGATACCTGCTGGCTCAAATGTGCTTTCAGGTCTCTAATTGAATAGTTCTGGGCACTTTTTACTGTGAGAAGAGACCACACAACACAACCACTGGCCAGTTGGATTGGACCCGAAATGCAAAGTAATGAAATACATGTAGAAAAAGTTTCTCAGCAACAGTTTGCATATACAATATTGCTAGCTAATACAGATGTAGTGCCGCTCATTCAGCCTACCCATGGCGGCCCACGGCGCAAGGCATCGCAATACATTTTAACAGCTTGGCGATTGCCGGATGAGTGTAATACCAGTGATCATCCACCAGGTGTCACTTTTTTAAATCTTCACTGCGCATGCGTGAAATGTGTGCTGCAGCGTGTTCATGAAGTGACTACAGTATTAAAAAGCTCTGTAGCGCAGGAACGACTTTGCTACTACTGTACTGTCCAGTAAGCTACAGTACTGTAGATAGACAGCTCTCATCAGGTGTGTAGGCTAATGGATAAGCGCGCCGCTCTGCATGTTGTACATTAAAGTACAGTATGCCTGAGTTTGATTATTAAATTATTATTTATTATTATTTATTTGCAGTTTCTTATATAGCGCAACAGATTCCGTTGCGCTTTACAATAGTAAACAGTGATAAAACAAACTGGGTAACAACAGACAGACATGGAGGTAGGAGGGCCCTGCTGCAAGCTTACAATCTATATTAAAGGGAACTTATTTTTTTCTAACAAATTTACAGTAGGTCAGTTACTGTATATTTAGCACACAAAAACTCCTGCCTCCCTATTAACCTTTCTGTGCGTCTGCATGGGCACAGACGCTAGTGCGTCTCATTGTTTTGGTCAAAAGTCGCTAGGATGCATCTGAGTGGAAAGTCTGGCCGCTCTTGTCAAGTGTTGTAAAGTAGTGGATAAGCGTGACACTCTGCATGTATTACAGTATGCCTGAGTTTGATTCATAAAGGGATCATTTTTTTAAACACAGCTATAGTACAGTAGGTCAGTTAGAGTATACAGTATTTAATACACAAAAAAAATCCTACCTCCCTATAAAGATTTCCGTGCGTCTGCACAGGCAGGAACAGCTTTTATTGCATTGTACTGCAACAGTTACAGCTATAAGTGATATCTCTATATGTATAATGGAGAGACATAAAAGCTCCTCCCTAAGTTCCTGGATGCAACCACACCGTCTTTAGACTCTCTATACAGTACTTCCTATTTGCGGTACTCAGTAGTAATGAGCTACAGTAGGTGGACAATTAGAGGGGACCGTAACTATGGATGCTTGCCGCTTCCCTTACTGATGTCATATAAACTACTACATGTAGTAAGCCAAGAGTCTCCTCTTTCATATGGTACCAGTCTCAAGTCTCTAGGCCACATAGAACCAGATATATCAGGGTGCAAAGTAGACACATTTTTCCCAATTGACCCGTTAATTCAGACACTCCGTCAAACATGTGTCGCTACAGCGTCTTAGACACTCCCATTGTGGTTCAGTGTTGAAGGTATTGTATTCAGACCTCCCCAACCGCCGCCTCCCTTCCCCCCTTTTCACAGAGAATGCAATGAAAGAGGCCAATTCAGTCAATCTTGCTGGGGGAAGGCACTATACAAACACTGTGCATTACACGGCATGCTCTATGGTTCTTGTGCATGGACTAACACAAAAAGGCTTTTATGAAAACTTTTTATGTTCTTTTCAGTCCCGAATTAAGAGGAAGCAATATCTAACATATAAGACTTTTCTTTAAATGCCACAAAAAGGTACATGTGGCAGAGGGGGATACATATTTGTGTTACTTAACTTTACTACATCGCTCAGAAAATGCCCCTACATTGTTATGTGTGTAGGCCTCACAACATTGCTCCGCATACATCGCTGCACAGCGCTGGGTCAGCAATGAGCTGAGCGATCTCTTGTAAGAACATGGTCCCTAATCAGTGATCTAACTAGATTTATCCAGCATGGTGGATCTTAATCACTGGGCAATATGGGGAACGCGCATCACAATGGCCCCTACACACGGAGCGATGTAGGGGCATTTTCTAGTGAGATTGCTTTGAAAATGCCCTGAAATTACCCCGTTTGTAGGCCCAATTAATGTTATTTTACCCCACTAGCTGGATGACCCCTTGATCTAAACCCTTTCAGTCATATTTTACTTAAATGAATAGAGCAGCTGGTGTAATAGGCAGAGTATGTTGGGTACCAATTACATTCTGACTATTCCGTATAGCATAGAACTCCCAAAGCTCTAGGAGTTGGGGCAATGGGGTGTTTCTGTGGGAATAATTTTGGGTTGTGTAGTGAATATTAACAATATGGAAAGGATTATGAGAAATGAAGCAAGGGGGGAGGGGGAAATCTCCACAGCACTTAGTTATGCTTAAAACTGAATCCTAGATCGTGGGAATGTATGTTTACAGCTATAAATAAAACACAACAACTGCAGAATGTATGGGAGTACACCGGTCTACTGTGCACAAACCCAGCCTGATGCGCCTGACATAGATATTCACTGGAAATATTTTATTATTTAGCCTGAGGGCTGTGGATGGAAAGGTCTAAAAAGGTGTAAATAGGTCTGCACCAAAAGGTCGACATTGACAAAAAGGTCGATGTGCATTTTTCAAACATGATGTCTTTCAAACATGGACCACCAATTAGTGTATTGCATTCACGCCATGATTCGGGCATGGTGCTGTGCTTGGCACACTTTACCATTACCAATAGTAGTCCATATAACCATCTCGAAATGCATTTCAAACTCCGACCTACACGATCTATATTTTACCCCTGCCAAACTCCATAGAATCTGACCCTCAACTTCTGATTTATGCTGGAGAAATTGTGGGGAGATTGGCGACACATCACATCTTCTGGGCCTGCCCGAAAATAATACATCTATGGGGGGCGTTATTAACCTTGCCTGCAAAGTCATCGGAGCTCCAATCGTGAGGTCCCCGCTCCCGGCGTTTTTGTATTTATACCCTCCTGACCTCCCACAGATCAAATGCTACGTCTTAGGCCATTTGTTCATAGCTACACGAGCAGCAATAGCCAAAGACTGGAAAAAAAAACACCTCCCCCACCTCTTAGTAAAATTATCAGGAAACTACACCATTCATTCCAAATGGAAACTATGGGTTTAACCTCCTCATCTAAAACATCATCTCCCCTAGTAACTTGGTCCTGTAGGCGTGATTATGTTACCACCCCAGAAGGGCCAACACTGATATACGACATGGCCTAAGGTATTGCAAAACCCATTTAGCCTACTCCTCTTTATCGTCAATCATTTATGTGTACTGTATTGATCTTAACTATACCCTCAGTGCAATCTCTGTAAGTATTGGCATTTCCATTTGTATAAACTGCTGTATGTTTGATTGTACCCCCCTCCCCCCTCCTTTATTCTGTACCCAACTCCCCTTCTGTATGAACAATAACACTAAAAACCCTAAAAAATCCTTGTCAACCTTTTCATGTGTCAAACTTTTGTCATTATGGACCTAGTGCATTTCGTGAGCTGCAATTTACCAAAGCAAAAGTTTATTTATTTATGTTCCAGGAAATTATGGATGACTAGTTCCTAATAAACCTTGGCGCGCCGGCTCAACTAATGTGTGGACCCATCTGTAAGTACTGGTAAAATAGCAGCAGTGTCGTATTAACTAGTAATCTGGGCAGGAGCAATAATTAATGGTTTACATAGTTTAATTAGAAATCGAGCCCTTAGGGTGGTATCCAATTAACCCCATTAACTGGTCTACAAAAAAAGGATTAAAAAAAAACAGTCTGATGACCAATGGTCATTATAGGGTTATTCAATAGCCGTTTTTTTTTCCCCCAGGAGAAAATCCTGTTATGCCATAACGCATTGGACCTTGTACAAATCTGTTAGATCAAATTGAATTAAGCAATATGTCTGAATGACTATTAACCATTTGCTCTCAAAAGCTGGAAAAGAGAGGATTTTCATATGCCCCAAAACATTAGCAGATTTTTGTTTCCACAAGACATTGTCTGCTCCAGGCATGTCCAAACTATGGCCCACCAGCTGTTGTGAAACTACAGGTCCCATCATGCCTTGCCACAGTTTTGCTATTAGGGAATGATAAGACTGGAGGGCCATAGTTTGGACATGCCTGGTCTACTTCAACCAAAATCTAGAAGAGCCATGTATGTAAACCGAAAAAAAAATAATGATTGGGATATATTTTTTCGTTTTTGTCACTAAAATAAATGATGCCTTCCTTTTGAGTTCAAGCCAAAAGCTATGGAAAAGTTTCAAACAGAATACATATTTCACACATTTTGTGTACATACAGCTGCTATTCATCAATGGGTAAATCTTAAAATTTAAACAAGCACATATAAAAGTAGATAAAATTAAATCAAATAAAAAAGTCTCACCATCAAAGGGCCTGATTGAGAGTTGATCGCAAAAGCAAAATCTTTCTCATATGGATAAAACAATGTGCACTGTAGGTGGGTCAAATTAAACATGTGCCGAGAAAGTTAGTGTTAAATCCTTCCATTCGATCCAGATTCAGTCGGGATTGAATCTCACACAGCTAAAAAAACACATTTGAATTTGATATATTTGTACTATATATAGCTTTGCTTGCACATTTTATTTGCCCATTGGATCCCGATCTAGCTGCGACGCGCATCGGGATCTAATCGGTATCGAATGCAGCTGGATTCAGACCAACTTTCTATTCGATTTGGACTATATAGATATATAGAATAGAAAGTGACCCTGAATAGCACCGTGTACCTACAGCATTAGATTTGGGTGACGTGTGTTCAAACTAAATCTAAATTGCAGTGTAAAAATAAAGCAGCCAGTATTTACCCTGCACAGAAACAAATGAACCCACCCAAATCTAACTCTCTCTGCACATGTTACATCTGCCTCACCTGCAGTGCACATGATTTTTCCCATTTGAGAAAGATTTTTCTTTTGTGATCAATTCTGTATCAGTCCCAAAATACAATCATTAATTTATGTTTTCACTAGCTCAGAAATTCTAAAAAAACACACCATGTGCCACGACTTGTTACTTGGGAATCACCTACACTTTAGTATTCAATCGCAGAAGGAGTTAAAACAAGCCACAAACCACTGCAATCAAATCTTGAGAGTCTAGACCAGACATTTTCAACCGGTGTGCCGCGGCACACTAGCTGACAGGTGTGCCGCCATGCCTTGGGTCACGGCGACACACCACTTTGTTCACTTTGACAGGGGGGACGGGCAGGCGGCTCGGCATCATGTGTCATGGGTTGTGTGTGGTCGCACGGCGCTGTCCGGGAATGCTTCCCCGCCCGCCCCCCTGTCAGTGTGCATCCATGTGCGCACTGCCCGCCCGCTCACGGCTCCCCCGCTGTGCACTGTCCGGCACTTGTCGAGAGACGTGCTGTGCTGCTATGCATTGCAATAATCATATATCCCGCTGGACCACTAGCCAATGGGCGCTTGCGGTCCAGCAGCCAATCAACTGGTGGCTGCTGGACCGCGAGCGCCCATTGGCTAGTGGTCCAGCAGCGGGAGATATGAATATTACATATCAGCACAGCACTTCTCTCTCCCGTACATAGCGGGGGAGCCGTGAGCGGCACACTGGACGCACATTGACAGGGGGGAGGGGTCGTCGGCGACGGCGTGTAAGCACAGGCAGGAGGGGGGTTTTCACACAGACGCACACTGGGAGGAGGAGGTGGGGGGGAGTGAGGTGAGCGGGCCGGCTAACTTAGTATGGTGTACTCCCACCCACTCTCCCACCCTCCTGCACTCACCTAGCCACCCTCCCACTCCACTGCAGATACCCTCCCAGCCACCCTTCCACCCCACTGCAGATACCCTCCCAGCCACCCTTCCACCCCACTGCAGATACCCTCCCAGCCACCCTCCCACCCCACTGCAGATACCCTCCCAGCCAACCTCCCACCCCACTGCAGATACCCTCCCAGCCACCCTCCCACCCCACTGCAGATACCCTCCCAGCCACCCTCCCACCCCACTGCAGATACCCTCCCACCCTACTGCTCCCACCCTCCCTCCCTGCTGCACACTACTGGCGGTGCATTGAATTGCAAATAGCGGACGGGAGCCAGGAGTGGGCCACTGCACAGTTCTGTTCCCCTTGGCAACGAGCAAATTCAGTCCACCTTGGCATCGAGCATGAAGCCCCTGGAATTGAGCATGTAGGTAAGTGGCACTTATGTGTCAAATGTGTATGGTGTGTTATATAGTATGTCATGGGCATTGCGGTGTGTTATATAGTATTTCATGGGCATTGCGGTGTGTTATATAGTATGTCATGGGTATTGCGGAGTGTTATATAGTATGTAATGGGCATTACAGTGTGTTATATAGTATGTCATGGGCATTGCGGAGTGTTATATAGCATGTCATGGGCATTACAGTGTGTTATATAGTATGTCATGGGCATTACGGAGTGTTATATAGTATGCAATGGGCATTGCGGAGTGTTATATGGTATGTCATGGGCATTGCGGTGTGTTATATAGTATGTCATGGGCATCATGTGTGGGCTTATGTGTAATCGGAATTACAAAGTTCACTTAAATGTGCAATGGGCATTACGGTGTGTGGCATAACATGTAATGGCCATTATGGCATGTGGTATACTATATAATGGGTGTGCGGTGTGTTGGCATTATGTTGAAAAATTTGGCGCGCGCCTTCGGCGCGCACTGTCCATATTGTCCCTCGTTTGCAAGAAATTTGTTGAGTCCTGGCATAATGTGTAATGGCCATTGCGGTATATGGCATAGCTTGTAATTGGCATCACGATGTGTGGCATAACTTGTAATGGCCATTAATGTGTGTGATATAACATGTAACTGGCATTATGGTATGCAAAATATCTGGAATATCTGATTAAAAAATGTTGGTGTGCCTTGGCAATTTTGAAGTCTTGTCTGGTGTGCCGCGACCTGAAAAAGGTTGAAAATCACTGGTCTAGACTGATAAGTCAGGACTAATTAACTAATCCCTTCATCCATATTATTATAGGAACAGGACACAACACGTTCCACGTGTTCAGTGATGTTTTGTTCATAGAGGCATACAGCAAGCTGGCTCAGAAAAGAAATGTGGCCCTCTAACAGTACAAATTTGAAGATCAGTGAGTGTCAATGTAGATCATGTACAGAGAGATTTTGACGGGTTATATTTTCTCTGTGCAGCATAAATACTGGTTGCTTTTACATTAAGCCCATACAGGTTGGATAGCTTAATTTTTACACTGCAATTTAGATTTTAGTTTCAACACCCTCCACCCAAATCAGCTGTCAGTATTCAAGTTAAATGGAGACAGATACATATAGTGAGAATAAAGACATTTTTATCTGCTCATACGTAAGATCACAAGCCTGCAGCTGTCAAACGTACAGTTGCTATACACTTGTATTTCACGGCTTAAAATACATATAGTTCGCAGCCTCTCTTTAGCGACCAGGAAAAAAACAAAAGAGGACATGCAGAAAGACAAGTTAATGTCCTAACTTATCTGGCATTTGTTTATTAACTGTAGAACAGATTTCTGTGAATAATTAACAGCTGTAAATCATCTTGATGAATAACAAATGTATCTTAGTGAAAGGACTGATCAAGCTATGTGCTCATCAAAGCGGTTATAATGGCAACATTCCAGAAAAAAATAAACTGTTTAGGTACCAGAATTAATTCCTTTAAAAGTGTAATGGATATGGAATCTTCATGTGCACAAATGAAAAAAAAAAATCACCCAATGCTTTGTGAAAAGCTCGGTACACACTAGACGACGTTACAAGCGTGCCATATCGCTCATGATTTACCCGGACAACAATACAATGCATATAAAAACTGAGAGATTTCAAAAATTATATTGTCAGTGGCCACATCCAGAAGTATGAATGGGAGAAAACAGACCTAAAAACGGTAAAGAAAAAATGCATGCAAAAATTGACCAAAAGTGGTCAAAAATACTTGGAACAGCATTGATCAGTCTAGTTTTCTGACCAGTCCAAAAAAAAAAAAAAAAGGTACTGCATAGGGCAAATCCAATTCTTAAAAAAGAATGGTTTCAACTGGTCAAAAATTCCATAAACTATTGAGTACCCCTCTTCGATGCAATGTGATACAGCTAGGATGCCCCTCTTCAGCAGTAAAGGGGGCTTTCCTCATGGTCCATGAACAACAGTACATACTGGTCCAGTCATTAATTTCATTAAAAAAAGTCCCCAAACCTATCCCTTCCTATATAGCCAGAATTTCTCAGAGCAGTTATTTGTGTATTATGATTCTATTTCATTGGTTTGCCAGGCTTCACAAGCAATACATTTACATTACTTTAATACAACAGCAATAACTTGGGTTATTGCCAGGATAACACAGATCAGTGTGAAAGGGGCCATGAAAAATAACCTTGTTGCAGTGACACAGGAATCCTGTCTGGGTATAGTGAGCAGGGTTGAACATAGGAAGGACCTGGGTTAAGAGACAGTGTGAACAGTTTACATTTAATTTACAGCACAGGGAGAGCCAGCAGAACAGTAAATAGGAACAAAAATTGGTAAACAGTAACCTATAATGGTGCAGTGAAGCCAGAGATGTATAATCCCCTAGGATGTCACCCACAACTCAATACAAATATAAAACAGAAAAAAGGTTAAGGATAACACATCTTAGGGCACAACAGAAAAGTAAGTCTGAAACTTAAGTACATATAGTCTTCCAATAAGGAGAAGTGTGATCTTCCTTATGATAGTTTTTTTTTCCATCAAAGAAATGGTGACTCAATATATATGAAAGATACAGAACGAGGAGGTATCTTCAAAATTGCATTTGGTGATGCAGTATAATGGACATACCCCCAACTCAGGGTAGGTTTTGAAGATTTCAAACCAGTAGCAGTATCTTTACTTGGACCATGGATCCTCTGTTCTAAATAGTTTTTTAGTGAAGTCTTCAAATATTGAGCTGTAACATGTGGGGAAAAAAAAAGCGATACCAAAATGTGTAGAATTGTTTGTTGCGTACTGTTTTGTCACTGTTTATAAAAATTTCCAAAGCATACCGCACTCACAGAGTGAAACACAATATAAAAAAATGATGTAGGTACGTAAGCCCACTCGAAGCAAAAGCTTCGAAAGCTAGTCTGCTACCTTCTGTCTTTGCATGTGTGAGAAAGAGATGTAGTTGCACTCTGACAGCAGATGGCAGTGTTTTGGAGATTCACGGACACTAGACAGTGTATAAAGGTATCTTTAGCACCAGAATCTAGAAAGGGAATTGGTAGGTAGTGCGATGCGTACCTCACTCACCACTTTAAATCAGTGGGAAAAGCCCATAACAGTTTCTTTTATAGCACAGGGTGGTAAGTGTACCCAACTGTAGAGGTTCCTCACATACAGTATATATCAGTTTCTTTGGATGGTATAAGGAAACATGGTACAGGGTGACCAGGCATTTTTTTTATACACACTTCCACAACACTTGGTAAAGGTACAAAAATTGAATAGTCCAATGTATTTTGGAGTGCTCACATTCTGTTTTTTTCCCCTAATCAATGAGGCGATCCAGGTAGGAGACATATGCAAAAGATGATGTCTGATAACAATCCTAAAGCGATCCACACAGACAATAAAAAATAAATAAAAAAGTCCATAAAAACGATTATACATAAATAAGACTCTGAAGTGGTAAATGATTGTTCATATTCCTCAAACACGATTGATGCATTTCGGTCAAAGGACCTTTCTCAAAGTTAACACTTCACTCATGTGCAGTGTAAATGGTGCCAGCCCGGGAATAACAGGATTCAGAGTCACTTTGTAAACAGGATGATACTGAGGTTAAAGCAGTGTTCCAAATCCAGCCAGGAACCAGGATTTTGGTGTGTAAGGGGTATAAAATGTCAACTCGTACAGTAAATACATTTTATTTGGGGGAAACCTAGACCAATGGTCGCCATCTGTTGCTCGCAAGCTACTGGTAGCTCGAACACTGCTGCCCGCCCGTCTCTCCTTCACTCGATTGATGTTAATCAATTACAGTGATTACAGTGTGTGGCATAATGTGTAAAGGGCATTATTTGGTTATTAGGCAGATTTAATTTTTTTTATTCTAGTAGCTCTTCGGGTAGGTTTATTTTGCTGCGAGTAGCTCACACCCCAAAAAGGTTGGAGACCACTGACCTAGACTATAGCTGATGTCAGGTCACATACTGAAGGTTCTGTTGAAGCAGAGGTTTAGCGAGTGGGGCCTCAAAATATGGGTCCCTGACTAGAATATACCATTCTATCGGGAACAGCTCTATAGGGGGATCCCAGAATAATGGCTATTTTAATCTCTTGATATTTACCCAACCTGTATTTCTTGTACAACAAGAGTTATAAAATAGTGACCATTCAGAAGTGGAATGTATTATGCACATAGACATGATTAGAAAACAGAGAACACAAAATATGTAAATTATACAGAGAACATAGAGATGCAGAACAATACAGCATAGAGTATACTCCATGTACAGCCTTGTCGGCTCCGGAATCCTACACTTTGCACATGCACACTGTCAGATTTACTGGAAGAGTCTCATGAATGTTAAAGACCCCTCTAATATGCATGACCACTGCTTAGTGCTACTGCTGTCTCTGAGTTAACTTTAGTATAGGAGTAGGAATATTTTCATTCCAATTGTGGTAGATACAGCATCTTTCCACATGAAGATAATGTGGAAAATCCAGACCATGTTTTAGATTAGCAGCAGGAAAGTTAGATCCAGTCCAGGTTTCCAAATTGGTGTGATCTGGGTTGGGCTGATTAAGCAGCACATGTGTTCTCCTGATATAAGTGTTTCCAGGGCAGAGGGTCATTGCTCTTATTCATTATTTTATTTAGTACCAGTTATTTATATAGCGCATACATATTCCGCAGCGCTTTACAGAGAATATTTGAACATTCACATCAGTCCCTGACCCAGTGGAGCTTACAATCTATATTCCCTACCACATGTACACTCATTCAATACTGTCCAACTGATCGGCTTGAGTGTGTGCTACGGTGGGGACCACTGGAGCATTCTGAAGTATTTATGCAATGCTGTAACTATTCTTGCTGTGCTAATTTACCTGGTATGCTGGTCACCTGCTGCAAAAATAAAGACCAACACTTCATCTGATCCAGTGTATGCGCTTCCTTGTCACACAATACTGACTATTAATAAATCGCAGAAGTGCTAATATATAATATATATATGATCCTTAATATGTTAATTAAATGTCTTAAGTCTCACATTGTATTATCTCCTTTTATATCCTCAATAATTCTGACATTCTGAGATGGAATTGATTAAGGGGCAAACTATGAAAAACAGAGGCTGTTACGGTTAATAAAAAAAAAAAAACACTTCTTATGCTTTCAATGGACATCTGTGAGAGATGCACAAAATATTCGCTAAAAAATGCCTGCGTTGCTCGCATTTGTTATATAAATTCAAATAAATAAGCGGAGCAAAAAAAGCTTATATTTCCTTTATAAGGTAAACATTACAGGTCATTATGATGAACAAAGGTTTGCTTGGCAATTTTTTCACACCAATTTTGACAAATTCACTTGGCACTCAAAAAGGTTAAACATTGTGATGAATGGCACTTAAAAACCATTAAATAGCATTTTTCCTGTGTAATAGGAGCAGACAATAAGGATATTAACTGCTAATTCCATGTATCAAGTGGGTTCCATAGGTCAAAATATCTGAAGTACTTTGTTGAATGAATTAGTTATCACTATAATCTACTGACACCATAAGACATTGCAAATACACAGATATAACTGCCTCCACAGTGAGTAAGTAGTAGGCATTGATGCTAACAATAATGCACCAGAATAAGTCCTCCCTTCTAAGTATGTACACAGGAGTATGAAATATATGTTTTTAGTCCCATGTTATTTTTCTGTGCATTCCTTATACTGTCAGGTGCGCCCTGTAACAACACTCACCAGCGGGAGTTAAACCAGAAAAATGTATGTGGGGAAGTAGACAGCAGAAATACTTAGCATTTCAATTAAGATTAGTTATGTTTGTCTTGTCTATAGTGAGGGTTGTTCTAAACTCTGAGAGCAGAGACCCAATCCCTGACTCGCTACACCTAGTTCCAGTTGTGCATATTAAGTTAGCATTCAACATATGTGCTTTTATAATCATCCTTAAGAAAACATATACTAACCCTAGAAAACATATTTGCACTGTTAGTAAAGTTCTCGTTAAGATAAGGTTACTAATAATTTTTACATTTCTTTTCTCACTTTGTCCACCGTAGAGTTCTATTTAGGGGTGATCAGGTTCGGGTTCACTCAATTTACCCAAATTATCGCAATTTAAGATTTTTCTGGATTGGCTATCGGGTGTAACATGTTTTGGATAGCAACTAAGATCCCGTTTTGGGATCCGATTAAAACCGAACTCAATCAACACTAGATGGTATGTTGATATGGGCAACCAATCAGATACTATGCGTTACCTTCTAGAAGGTGCTAAATAAATAAGTAGATTCTGATTGGTTGACCAAAGCAATATCCCATCTGAAATAGAATTCCCATCTTAGTTAATTTCCCCCTAAGAACAAAGTACATATAAATGAGTAATGATGGCCGTGAGGCTGAGAGATGCATTTCATAAATCTAAGAAAGGGTTCCACAAATTATAGAATAACTTGGAAATATCTAAAAAGGCACACCGCCACATTTTGTAACACCTAATGAAAAAAACCAGTGTACCAAAGCAGTGTATATGGATCATCATTTTTTACAGGTAATCAAGAGTATGCGGAATGTGATTTGATCAGAGTTGGCATAATAAAGAGGCAACATATATAATAAGGTTGGGTATGACGATTCAGTATTCATCACTGCATCATACTCCTGAAATAAAACTTGGGAGAACTGTGCATGTTGTATTGTCATTTTCATAACTCTAAAGTGGTGTTCTTCACACATTGTGATCTTGCCATTCGAATTTATTGGAATTGAACTGCAAGCAAAACACATTAGATTCGTAGTGTTCATTCTAGCACCCGCCATCTTTGAAAACCCATGCAGTTCCTCTTCCCTTTCTGGGGTGTCGGTGTTTGCTGTGGTGTTTCTAGCACAGGTCTGATTTGCATATCAGTGCTGATAAACAGACCACACTGTGCTAGAAGCACTACAGCAGACAGAGACACCCCAGGTAGAGAAGAGGAACTGCACGGGTTTTCAAAGATGGCGGGTGGTTGAATAAACACTAGATTTGGACTACATAGTTCGGATCTGTACTATATAGACTTGTTTGCACAGTTCGGGATCAAATTGGGAAGATGTAAAAGGGGGGGGGGATCTACAATATTATCCCTCCTCCAGGCTCCTAGTAGAATATAATGCGGCATGTGTACCGGAGGCGCACAGAACCACCAGCCTCGTGAGAGTATGACATCATCATTATCGTGCAAGTCTATGCTTCAAGCTCTAGAAATGTCTGGGAGGTGTTGTGTCAGATGTATTATTATCTGCGCACAAGAATGTGGAAGGAGCTTCCAACCCCATGGTCCTGCTAAAGTGCATTTGCAGCAGTAAGACCCGCTTTGCCTCACTGCAAGTGCTAGGGCTGGCACAAGGGCGTACCTTGCGATTCTACCTCAGGCAGTGTGCAGGCCTGAAATAGGACCCTCACCTCATCACTCCCAAGCAGTAAACAGAGGACTAAACCCCAGCACTACACTTGCTGTCCAAAAAGTGTTAGGTCATCGTGTCTAACCATAACCCCCATACCCTACGCTTAGGCCTACCCCCGGCCCAGCAGTCTGACATGAGACCACATGCACCTTATTACAAGGCTACTACCATTATCCTAGAAACATGCACACAAAAGAGCCCCCTCCCTGTGAGAGACCACATGTTTTGGGACAGTTGACATTATTTTGATTGATAGAGCCTGCCAGTGAGGCTAAGCTCCACAGAGGGAAATACGCTTTTGCTGCAGTGTACTAATGTGGGATCTAAATACAACATATGGGCAGTCCTAGCCAGATTGGTGTATGTATAACAAGTACCTTGAATGGAAGGGGAAAACAAATGAAATCACAAATATTTCCAGTAACATGGGCAACTGCATGTGCTACTGTACTACCTACCTCATGGCAGAGTTATCGGTTCTGCAGAAGATCTATGTGAATAACGGATTGTTGAAGTTTGCTGCCACTAAGGGCTTGCATGCACAGGTGGGAAAAATGGTCTGTTAAAATGTACACAACTTGTAGTTTATCATCACTTTTTTTTTTCCAAACACATTTTATTTGGAGATTCACAATAGCAAAGTTCAAGAAAGTGAATATCAAATAGAGTGCTCTGCACAGTCAAGCAGTCGTAAATGACTCAAAACCGGGCATATGAACGATTGGTGCGTAGTCACTGTTGCCACAAAATATTACTAAACAAAATAGATACTACGTAGACTTCACCATTCAACACTGGGGGATCAAGCAAGACATACTTTAAGGCAGGGGTTCTCAAACTGTGTGCCGTGGCACCCTGGGGTGCCTTGGAGGACTTGCAGGGGTGCCCTGGGTTGGTGGTCCAGGATCAATTCAAGTTATTTATGTCTAACATTATAGTCAAATTGTGCACAAACAGAAGTGAATACTGTCTATTACCACATTACTGATCCTAAGGATGAGATATAAACACAATATATTTAACTTAATATTTGTTTTTAACTTTCTCAATGAGAAACCTGTAGCCTAGGGGTGCCACAAAATAATTCTGATGCTTCGGGGTGCCATGATTCCAAAAAGTTTGGGAACCCCTGCTTTAAGGTATTATGTAATTGTCTTTTCAGGTACCAAGAGGTTTTTTCGTATAGACATAGTATCTGTGTTTGGGTATCAGTGGGCAATCACCCGTTTCGATATCAGGTAATGTGGCTTGTATCTACATGGTTATGGTATGCATCATAGACGGCATCATGATAGTCATATGGTCAACCACTAATGGTCGACAGTCATATGATCGACAAGTAAAAGGTCGTCATGGTTATATGGTCGACATGAAAAAAGTCGCCATGTAAAAGGTTGCCATGAAAAAAGGTCGCCATGAGTTTAATGTTTTTAGGGTGTCTATGGCAACATAGATCGACATGGACACTGTCTAAGTGTACCACTGTGCTCGCCATGCTTCGGGCTCGGCACACTATTTTATTCTCCCTCCACGCCCTAGTGGATGGTAGGGCATGAAATACCGCCTGTCGGCACATGTCACCTGAAAATTTTATAGAAAAATGCATGTCGACCTTTTGCCTGTCAACCTTTAAACCCTGTCGACCATATGTCAGTCTATGATCAGTCAGGATACCATCTACATATACAGTATTTTAAGTAGCATATTTTTGGTTTCAAGAATTGAAGGGGTTGTGCGTTAGTGACTATAGTAAATTGCCTAGTCTGTGGGCCGCTTAAGTATCATGGCTCTCAAACCTATATTTGTAGAAGTGGGAGATGGATCACAAAGAGTATATGATGAAGCTAGACACAGAGGCAAAAGTCTTAACCATGAAAACAGGCTTGCAATAAGCAGATTGTTTCTGGTACACGGTGTACTCTGTACAGGACATTTCTGTGCACAAGGCTGCCCCACTCTATTTTCAGTTAACAGTTCATGGTGGGAGAAATCATCTGGCAGGCAGCTCCTTCTATGAATTGTTATGACAAACTGCAAGGCTGACTGTGTACACACGTCACACTGAATAAAGAAAGACATTCAAGACCAGTGGTCAAAATGTCTTAAGGAATAACAGAACCCAGTATATTCCCATCCTCAAGGTGCGACTGTGAAAGCAGTGACAAGGTAGAATTTGTATGCTCCCAGAATATTCCTGCAAGCAATGACATCTGAATGTAAAACATAGCATTTCCGTGACAGGCTGCTCCAGGGAAAGGGGCTGGATCTGGTGTGGGCAGCGCAATCTCGGGCTCAAATAAATATGATGGAGAGAGAGCACTGGAGCAGAGACACAGTATGTATTGTTGTGAAAATACGGTTGATTAATTAGTGTGAAGTATATCATATTTGACACACAGCAAAGCACATGCCTGGGAACACAAAATTAGGAATGGTTGCCATTGTTCCCTTGTTGTGCTTTCTGTCCCTATTGGCAAACACAAAAGTATGCAACAACAGAAAAATTAACCAAGCAAGTGTGACTAGGGCCCAACATCGATGGTAAAAAAACCCACTACCATTAGAGAAGTAAGATTGCAGAAACAGATCTTATATTTTAGAAATGTTCAGTTTGTACGGTCTTTCCTCCATGTACTTCGGATTCCTCCCCCCAAAAAAACAAAATACTGGTAGGCTAATTGGCACCCAACAAAAATGAACCCTATCATGAATGTGTGTGCGTGTACATGTGGTAGGGAATATAGATTGCCAGCTCCATTGGGTCAGGGACTGATGTGAATGTTCAAATATTCTCTGTAAAGCGCTGCGGAATATGTGTGCGCTATATAAATAGCTGGTAATAATAATTATCCATGCTGACAATCAGTAGGTTTTGTTTGGATTGCATCAACAAAAAAAAGGGACATGCAAAAAATCCCCAAACAAGTTACTTAAAAGTTAACAAACAATAGTTCTTTATTGAGGAAGGTTGAAGGGTGTGTTTATTCAGCTGTGTTGTCTGTCTTGTTACAGAAATGTTTCATTTCCCCAAGTGTGCATATTAGCACTGCTTCTCACATCTTGCTGAGAGTGTATTGCAATGTTTGTGTAGTAAACTTGGTGCACACATTGTTTGTGTTACATGTTGGCTTAATTTCAAATTGTTATTTGTACTGTGTACATGCGGTACAATCCAGCATGAGATTTTGACTATATAATCAAGATCGCATGCAGCTTTTTTACCTTGCAATCCCGATGCGTGCTCCCGTGACAGCACAAATCGAAACCCAGATAGACAGGGCAGCAATGACTATATAGTGCAAATCAAATGTAGTATGAATTGTATGTAAAAAGTACAGAGTTAGCAATGATTGTATAGCAGTCGAATAGCGAAGGAATCTCACCGTGTGTACACACCATTAGGAGAAAGGAAAAAAAAAATCTATAAAAAGTACATTTAAAATATTAGGTTGAAGATGAAAAGATGAAAAGTGCAGCAAAAAAAAAAAAAAAAACAGGTAAATAAAGTTAACAGAACCAGTAGAACCTGTATGCTTTGGTCTGGGAATCCCGATTTCTTGAGATGTTCACCAAGTAGAACCTGAACAATCTTCTGCTAAACTGTAATGGAGCCTACACCTGTAGAGAATTTCTGAGCGCTGCTAGATTGGTCAGAACGCTCAGCAATATCGCTTAGCACACAGCTATGTGTCAGCGCTATGTGCTGAGTTCTCGACCCTGACTGATTAATATCTAGCATGATGGACATTACTCACCAGAACACAGCAACGTGTGGGGCCGGGCATCACTATGGCCCCACCAAACAGAGCGATGTAGGGGCATTTAGTAAGCTATCTAGGGAGATCGCTTAGAAAATGCCCTAACATCACTATGTGTGTAGGCCCCATAAGAAATGCAATCTATTTGTCATCTCATTGCTGTTGGTCAGTAGCTGGAGAGTTATTCTAAAGGAGAAATTACATATCTGCCAAATGGTGGTCATCCTAGACATCTGGCCACAAGTGTTGAAGGAAAAGCAAATGTAATACCCCCCCAGCGTGACCCATGGATCTCCGCAGCTCTCACTGGTTTTGATTTGTTTAAGATTTTTGTTTGTAACTTTTAGTATTATTCATTATTATAACCATTGGGTGAGAAATTTTAATATGAAGCTCATTAACTGCTCCTAAACATTTATTAACCCTTCTTCAACTGCTGCTTGAACTGTGGTTTGCGTGTTTGCTTGCATGCCAATTCCTCAAGAAAAGGGATTTAAGCTTTAACCCATTGCATTCAGGCTCTCTATTTCTACAAAAAGCACTAAGTGGGAGTTAATTGCTACTATTTGTTACCAATTGTAAATATCTCCTAGTTATCATTAGATTGTGACTTTTTAAATGTACCTATTTCATTTTGTTGTTGATACAAGTGTGTAAATTCTTTTAATATGAATATAAAAATGTTAAGTACTTATCACTCGTGATATAGATAAAAAAAAATTAATCGCAGCGCAATGTCTCTTTAAAATTTTTGTACCTATTAATATACACCGTCTAGCTTGAATTTAAGTTTTGTTCCATATTAATTTTGACATCATTAAATATGGACTCATCCCCTCACTATTAGTGAAGCAGTGTCTATTGCATTGTAAAGTTGTTCTGGCAGCAGTAAGAAATTGCAGGAATGGACAATATTCCACACCGTTCACATTTGACATGTGTTTTCTGGAAAAGAAATGTAAAAAAGAAGCCTGGCCAAAAGAAATATGTAAATTGGAAATTGATACGAGCAGAGCCGCCTTCCATTCGTCAGTCCTGAAAGATGTACTGCTGGTTTGAGAGTTGACCTCTATTAACTGATGTAACAAGCATGTGGACATGGCCGATAAGACCGCCAGGAATGGGAATAACAATCAAAGGGGGAGACTATGGTAACAATACAGAAAAGACAACAAGTGGCAAGTGTACATAGAAGTCGAACAGATAGAGGCCAGAATCATCAGTCACTTTACAGATATTGTGCATATACACTGTGCCATCTTGCAAAATGGATAGTCAGTAGCCACAACCAGCAGTATGCCGTTGTGAACAATCCATACAAACCCTGCATCTGAAAAGAACAGTAGAAGCCAGTGAGAATATGCATCAGTATTCGTGATAAGAGTATACACACTGGATGACTTACATGATTCATTGTTCAGAACCTGGAGTTAACGTCCACATCGTTTAAAAAAAGTTATCTGTGTGTATGCAGCTTTAATATCTACTCCCCGTAGATATGGGCCATTCAATTTAACTGCATGGGAGGAGGAAGGATTTTTTTATTCTGTGAATGGCATAAACTTGGGTTTTTCCTATGTAAAAGCAGTAATGAGATTCCGGGTCCCCAACCCTGCTTTGTACCAGGATTTTTCTCTGGTGTTACCCGGGTCAACTGTAGTGGGCATGTATCCAACTCAGGTGTTTATAACTAGGTGCAGCTCACAATATTTAGCAGCTGTGCAAGTATCAGAGCCAAGTGCATGCATGTTTCAATGAATTAGTTATACGCATGTCAGCCACATCTACCTCATGGCTAAATGGGTGTAACTGGGTGGCAGCAGGAAGTGCATACATAGGCTATGTGTTCTGAGAATGCAACATGGGTATAAGGTAGGTTTGTGGGGTATTCAGTCAAACATGAACAGTAATAGGACTCATTTCATTCAGATAAGGTGTACCAATAACAAGTCCACACTGATAAGGTTAATAACTTCTGGAAACAGATGGATATTGGTCATGTGACTGCAGAGGTGCAACTCTAACTACAGATGAACAGCCACAATTATTTTTGAGCACACAATGCGGCCACATCTGTGACAGCTTTTTGCAGTTCTGAATCAGACCCATATCTTTCCTGGGTAAAGTTAGACATACATGAGTATTGCATAAGCAACAATGTGTACGAGTACATAATACCCATTTAATAACAATTGGGTAATAGCTACCTAATTGGTATCACCAGGTCTAATTTTCTAACTGTAAATCTTAATCTAAGCTGCTTTTCTTAAAAAAAAAAAAAAAAAAAAAAAAAAGGTTCTCGGATGGTTTAACAACCTTCTGTACACGGTCTTATATTTACACAACAGACATTAATGAAAATAGTGTTGGATTGATATCAAGATATCAAGGGGTAGGGCACTTGGTATGAGTGTGCTTTGCTGTGAGCAGCAGTTAAAACAATAGGGATAGTCACTACCTATTAGGAAAAGAGCAAGTACAGGAAGATGGGTAACTGCGCTGGATGTATGACAATATATGGTAATAAAAAAATAATTTAATTGTACATAAATGATAACATGTTTGACAGGACAATACACATAAAAATAATCAATCAATAGGAATGTTTAAAATGTCATTGATGTAATAAATAGGTACAATTACCTTATTTGGATAGTCACCCGTTTAGCCACCAGTACTGGGGAAGTCCGTCCAGGTATTTGCAAATGGGTTGAGAATGCCAGAATCCTTCCGGAATAAAAGTTGCTCCCTTTGTTTGGAAGTTGAAGCCGGGTCCTTAGGAGGTGGCGTTCCTCCAGAAGATCTCTTAGCCACGGCAAGTGATATGGGTATATGGTGTATTGTTACCGAGGATAATAACCACTGGATGGTTGTAAGGCAAATGATTGGTGCAATGGGTGCTCTGTCCAAATGTTAAAATTGAAGGTGCAAGTACCTACGCGTTTCACCGCTAAATGCGGCTTTTTCAAGGATGACTTGCTTAGTGTATGGTCAGGGTTTAAATACCCTCTTAATGAGGATGATGTCATACACCTGTGAGACTCATTGTGGATGTACAATCACATATACATTTTAAAAAACAGTACAGCATAATAACAGTTAATTAAAATAGGAGACCCGGCTTCAACTTCCAAACAAAGGGAGGAACTTTAATTCTGCAAGGATTCTGGCATTCTCAACCCATTTGCAAAATACCTGGACGGACTTTCCCAGTACTGGTGGCTAAATGGGTGACTATCCAAATAAGGTCATTGTACCTATTAATTACATCAATGACATTTTAAACATTCCTATTGATTGATTATTTTTATTTTTATGTGTATTGTCCTGTCAAACATGTTATCATTTATGTACAATTAAATTCGGTTTTTATTACCATATATTGTCATACATCCAGCGCAGTTACCCATCTTACTGTAATTAATGAAAAAAGGTAAGAACAAATAGAGGTGTACAAAAACTGTACTGTCCAACTTTTAAAAACTACTGTGAAACACAGAGAAGCATAAGACAGCAAAGCTAGTATGGTTCCTCCAATCAGCTTCCTCCATCAACCTTAATAAGAAAACTTTACAGATGAAGGCTTCAAGATGTTGGGTCTTAATCATCAAATGCAGTTGCTAAAGGAGGGATTGTTGGTAGTGCAGAGCAAAACCTGAACAACCAAGCTTCTATTACTTGGGGACATTTTGTTTGTTTGCACTTAAAAGAACATCTTTTACATACATGCATACCTAAACTATTTTTTCCAGCCAAGTTACAGTAGTTTATTTAACATTGGTGGTTGGTTGAGGAGGCGTGGCCACGGCGGTGCGGGAGTGAGGAGGCTGGAGTGTGAGCTCCCCGGCAGACGGAACAAATACCCATTCAGCATGTATCTATGAGCCGCTCCCTGCAGCTATAACCCGGCTGACAAAGCTACCATATACCCGGTCCCCGACTCCGGCATAAGAACGAGACGGTACCTGGTGGAGAGAGGTGGTGGAGGGGACGCTGCGCCGTAGCCAGGCACTGAGACATACGGAGCGCGCCACGAGCCGGGTGACGTCATCCAGGAGAGCCGGGCAGAGCGGTGGTGACGGTCCCAGCAGCGTGGTCAAGCGCCGGGTACCGACTGCCGCTGTGAGTACAACGGGGGACAGCGGGAGCAGTGAGAGTGCCCCGTGCCCCAAACAAGACTCCAGACGGTGCCTGGGGAGAAAAAAAAAAAAATTATAACAGCTGCAGCCGGGAACAGACGTGTTAGATGGGAACGGGGAGAGCGTCTTCAGCTCATACAGTCCCACTTCCAGCCAGCAGCTCACCTCCAGAGAACACGGCGGGGAAGCTAAGCCCCGAGGTACCGGTATCAACTGCAACCGTGAGAAAGGGGGGACAGCGGTGAGAGAGCCCCAAGCCACGGAGAATATCCAGACGGTGTAGATCCACAACTGTAGCAGTGATTGGGACTGCGATATTGGGACAGCTGGGCACGGTGAGATCGCTCTCAGCATCTACCTTTCTCCCCTAAAATTCATCAAGCATCACAGCAGGGATCCTGGCAAGCCACAATATGGAACCAGCATTCTAACCAGCAGGACAGCTACCAACAAGAGTCTGGTGCAGTATAAACTTTCTTTCAGTACTCACATATTATATTGCTGGTGTAGATGATTGCATAAACAGAAGAGATATCGTCCAGGTATATAATTCTGGGCATTGGTACGGGACTAAAATTAATATTAAGTGAGTCAATTGCCACAAACAGGGGGGAAAAAAATCGAATTGCAAACCCTGCTGACTCATTATTAAGTCCTGAGATATCCGGGCAATTGGTCAAGGACTAATAAAATTATAATAGCTTCCCTGTCGTCTGCCTGAGAGAAGGCCCTGGTACAGCGGGACTGCATATTCATACCGTTCATAGCACCTGCAGCATTGCGCCCAACACCCCATTTCCCAAAGTTAATAAAAATTCTCTCTTTTTTGAGAGTCGGCAAAATGAGTAAGTCCGGTAAAACTGGGGCGGCCGCCAGACTTGAAAGGTATGCCCGGGCACAGGGCGGGAATCCGCCGCAAACCCCAACAACAACCCCACAATCCACACCTACAAAAAATAAAAGTCCAGCTGGGAGTACAGAAATTACGCTTCAACAGGTGTTAGAAGCCATAAATAATAGTGAACTACGTCTGTCTGAGCAAATCGCTACAGTACAAACCGAAATGGCTACTATAAAAACGGAATTAAAAAATACAGTGGCAAGAATCACAGAAACCGAGGCAAGGATATCAACACTAGAGGATGTGAATAATCAATGGGTCCATAAAGTAAAAGATCTATCCCAACAAATGACGGTGATGAAGGCAAAAATAGTGGATATAGAGGGGAGATCCAGGAGAAACAATCTCCGATTTGTGGGGCTGCCGGAGAAACAGGAGGGTCTAGACGCACCGAAATTCATGGTTAAATGGTTAACAGAGAAATTTGGTAAAAATGCATTCACAGACCATTTTGCTGTGGAGAGAGCTCATAGGGTGCCTCTTCGACCCCTGCCACCTGGTGCTCCCCCACGGACATTAATCGTGAAATTCCTGAACTTCCAAGATCGAGATGCGATACTACGATTAATTCGATCTGAGGGCCCTCTGGAGTGGGATGGAATACGAGTGGCAGTATTTCCAGACTTCGCTCTAGAGGTCCAAAAAGACAGAGCCAAATTCAGCGAAATCAAAAAACGATTAAGGGAATGTAACTTCAAATACTCAATGCTGTTTCCCTCAAAGTTGCGGATAGTGGCCGAGAACGAAACTGTGTTCTTTCATACCCCCGACGAAGCGGCAAGATGGCTGGATAATCGGGCTCCGGGGAAAAGGCAGATGGCAGTGGCTTTGGGGGATAATATATATACATAAATAAATAAAAAAAAAAAAAAAAAAAAGTCTGCTGGGGAGCTCACCCGCACATTGGTGGCACATTGGTAGCCTCTGGGCGAGTGCGAGGAGTCAATGGTGTCATTTATGTTTTTCTTTTTTTTTTTTTCATATACATGTATTTTCTTTTTTTTTTTTTTTTTTTTGTTCCTGTTGGTAGTTTTTGTGAGATATGTTAAGGGGTATGGTATGGGTGGTTGGGTTCAGGTATGCCTTGGGCAGGAGGGTATACAGGGAGGGGGGGGGGCTGGGCATCAGCGTCGTTTTTTCTGTGTTTTTCTTGTTGTTCAGGATGTATTGTATGCATGGTAATTGTACTAAAACAAATCTGTCAAGGTGGAAGCTTAGGAAGATGGGGGCTCTTAAAGGAATAACCTGTTTATATCAATATTTCCACAAGATACAAATATGGCTACCGTATGTAGATAGATGATAAAGGTGGTAGCGTGGAATGTGAGGGGCATCAATGAAAAAGTGAAACGATCTTTAGTGTTAAATCAATTAAAACAGTATGGGGCAGACATAGTCTGCTTAACCGAAACCCACCTGGTCGGGGGGAAACTGATGACCCTTAAGAAGCCCTGGGTAGGACAGATGTATCATGCTCCATTCACCTCCTCTTCACGTGGGGTATCTGTCCTGGTCAGGAAAACACTAGCATTTAGCTGTAAAAGGGTAAGCATAGACCCCGGTGGAAGATTTATATTTATTGATTGTATAATCAACCTAAGGCCTTTCCTCCTGCTAGCAATATATATTCCTCCCCCATTTTCCTTCGAAGTTTTGATAAAAGCCTCTGATTTCATGATCTCCTCACCAGAAGCAAGTATTATAAGTATGTGGGGCTTTAATAACACAATAGATCCTATATTGGATAGATGGAAGCAGGGACAGGTGGGCACGGCTCGGAGTAATATGGGGTTCACAAAATTTGTTAAAGATATGGGATGGTGCGATCCCTGGCGGGAACATAACCCGAACTCTAGGCAATATTCTTGCTATTCAGCGACACACCAAACCTTTTCCAGAATAGACCTCATGTTGATCTCCAGAAACCTAATGCCCCTAATTAAAAAAATCGAATATAAACCAAGGGGCATATCCGACCATTCCCCTGTATGGTTAGAATTGTTGGACGCAGAGGCACGGGGACAAGGTTTCTGGCGATTTAACGCGGGTTGGCTTCGTTATATAGACCAGGAGGGGAAATTGGTAGAGCAATGGAAGGAGTGTTGGGAGATAAATAAGGGGACGGCAAGCCCAGCTATAACATGGGACACGTTCAAGGCCTATATGCGAGGCACATTAAAAAAATGCATATCCAATATTAAAAAAGAGAGCAGAAAAAGGGTGGAGTCGAAGGAAAATAAATATATAGAGGCAGAACGTAAATTTCTAATGGATAATACCAGGGAAAATCGTGAGTCATGGAAGATTGCCGAAGCTGAATGGTTGGACATAGTGAAGGCAGAAAACCTAAAAATGATGGCCTATAGAGAGCAGAATAAATACCAAAACTCAGACCGTACCGGGAAATATCTTGCCTTTATTGCACGCACTGAATCCCCCCCCAATAATATAAATACGATAAGGGACGGGGCAGGACACCTAGTAACCTCTACTCCACAAATAGGAGAAGAGTTTAGAAATTATTTCAGTCAAATATATGCTAGCAGACTAGAGCGCGATGACCAACAGATAAAGCAGTATCTAGAACAGATTAATCTGCCAATCCTAAATCCAGTAGATAGCCTTGTAATGGAGTCCCCTATTGATATTGAAGAGGTTAGAGGCGCAATTAGAGACCTTCCAGGAGGCAAAGTGCCCGGGCTGGACGGAATCCCAGCCGAGATATATAAAAAATTTGAACTAGTCTTGGCCCCTATGCTATACGAAACTTTGAATCAGTGTTTTGCAGGGAATAGCATCCCAGATTCAATGCTCGAAGCCAAAATTGTGGTCCTACTAAAACAGGGTAAAGCGGCCGAAGAAATGGATTCTTATAGACCCATTTCTCTTTTAACCACCGAAGCCAAGATCCTGGCCAAAATACTGGCAAATAGATTGAATAAGAACATTCTTAAAATTATACATGCAGACCAAACGGGCTTTATGCCCGGGAAGGCCACTGCTATAAATTTACGCAGATTGTTCAGCCGCTTGCAGATGGTCGGGGCCGGGGATAAAGACCCAGTGGTGATATCGCTGGATGCAGTAAAGGCCTTTGATGCCGTGGAATGGCCCTTCTTATGGGCAACACTGGAGGCATTCGGTATAGGCCCGAACTTTATAAAATGGTTAAAACTATTATATTCTAAACCAATGGCACGGGTATCCGTGAACGGCTGGACCTCTGCATCTTTTCAACTTGCCAGGGGGACAAGACAGGGATGTCCATTGTCCCCTGCTTTGTTCGCCCTGGCAATTGAACCCTTGGCGTGTCTTTTGAGACAAAACCCTAATGTTAGGGGGCTCGGCACAAAGGACGTGATATCATTATACGCTGACGATGTGCTGATATATTTAGCAGATTATAAACACTCCCTGCCAGTGGTCATGGACCTCATTGAAAGATATGGCGAATACTCAGGTTTTAGTATTAATAAGGCCAAGTCCTCTATCTGCCATGCCTCTGGGCGAGATAATCATTCTCCTCTCCCTCCCCTTACCCTAAAATGGTCAGAAACTTTTAAATATTTGGGGATTTGGGTGAGTAAAGACCCGAAGGAATATGTCCCTTTGAATATTCAGCCAGTAATTAAATGGATGGAGGGTAAATTTAAAACCTGGGGTAGACTGCCAGTAACGGTTTCCGGCAGGGTTGGCCTGGTAAAGATGATCGTTCTGCCAAAATTATTATACATAATACATCAATCTCCGATATTCTTGCCGCAGTCGCTCTTCCGGAAACTGAATGGTATGCTTTCCTCCTTTGTGTGGAACAACGCCCGCCCGAAGATACTACTGGATAATTTGATGCGTGACAGGGGTGAGGGGGGTTTGGGGTTACCAGACCTTAGGAGATATTATCTAGCCACACAATTAACCCAAATAAGACCCTGGCTGGTGGAGGAAGAGGGGAGTGAACTGATTAGAGAACTGGTGGCATTTACAGGGTGCACTAGTAGCCCGTTGGGCAGACTACTACAGGGCCATACTCAGACAGCAGACCCACCCCTGCTTACCCAAGCCGTCAGGGTATGGAAGGAAGTACACAGGAAGGGAGAAAGTAATATTATCGATGAGGAGCACCCGCTGGATGATGGAATAACGTTTACCGAGCTGGCAGAACTCCAGATTAAAAAAGTATGGGTACCCTACTCGATTAAGACCTTAAAACAACTATACAATAGGGAGGGCCTTAAATCCTTCCAACAGTTAGAAGAGGAGTATGTGGTCCCCCGGATACACTTCTTCAGGTATCTACAGATTAGACAGGCCCTGGAGGCACAGTTTCCTAATGGTCCCCCAGAGTTCGGTGAGTCAACAATTAAGAAAACGATAAAAAGAGGGGACAGAAGAAAGCTGGTTTCCAGGTTATATAAAGATCTGGGAAAGATAAAATATATAGATCAGTTGGAAGGGCTAAAGGGGAAGTGGGAGGCAGATGTAGGGGCTATTAGCGAGGAAGATTGGAAATCAGCTATGAGAGCAATCACGAGGGCCACGAATGGGATTCGGACGCAGCAGGTTCAACTATTTGTTTTGCACAGATCTTATATGACCTCAGTAAGAATGGCTAAATTTAAGGCAAGAACATCAGAGGAATGCCCGAAGTGTAGGAGGGCACCCGGGACGTTTTTTCATCTTATATGGGAGTGCCAAGTAGTCCTTACATTTTGGCAAAAGGTTAGGGACATAATAGAAAATACGGGCATCCCGGGTGATACTCTCACGGTCAGAGGGTGTATCTTAAATATTCTGGAGGATAAAGGGGATATGAGGTATAACAAAGTTTATATTAACAGTTTGTGCGCCCTGGCCAAGGTAATAGTGGCCAGACAATGGATGGACAGCAAGGCCCCAGAGATTGGCAAATGGTTGGCCCTGGTTAATTATACAGTAACGCAGGAGAAACATCTATACATAAGGCGTAATAATGTACACAAATATATACAGATATGGACCCCCTGGTTGACATCTATATATTTTAAAGCTAGTGAGTGATAATCGATAGCAATATTGAACACGTAATGATAGGTTCACAGATGCACGAATAAGGAATGGTAAAGAATAATTTTCAGTAAAAAAAAAAAAAAAAAAAAAAAATTATCAAGGGGGAGAATGGTGGGGGAGCATATTTATTCTTTTTTCACTTAGATAAGTCACTAGAAAGAACATACAACTAGAATGATAATCACTTGGTCATTTTATCGGCGAGATTTGATTCGGACAAGCCCATGTAAGAATGCACTAATAGTTCACTATGATAGATAACCACGACCTATTTCGTGGTTTTTTGAATTTCCACCACCAATGTAATTATCGACACAAATATTGCTGACAGTCAGGAGGCATAACATAGGAGGTTCCATATCTACGGTATTAATATATGCCCATCAATCCACCTGTGTAGGTACGCGTCAATGATGACCCCAGATAACTGGGGTAAACCCTACACATGTTATATCGATAGGTACTACATGGCTAAGCAGTACCCCGGCTGCATTGATCAAAATCCCTTACGGGAATCAAAATGTGTGCTTTTTTCTTCTTTCTCCGCTTATCTTGTTGTCCCTGCACCCGTCTCCGAGTAGAATTGAGTTGTCCTATGGGTATTTTATTAGTTAACCCTATATGGAGATACCCAGGATGACACAGGAGGGTCTACTCTGCGATTACAGTGTGCTTTGTTTCTTCTTAATCTTATCTCGCTATCCTTTACCCATTCTCTTTAATTATGTTGTCCCTCCTTATTGAAATATTTAGTTGCTTGCCTCAGATGAAGCTGAGAGGTAGACGGAATCCAGTTGATTCCCATCGGTACCTTGCCAGTGCCATGGGAATACTTATTTAACGATTACAGTGTGCTTTTGCTTCTTCTTAATCTTATCTTACTATCCTTTACCCATTCTCTTTAATTATGTTGTCCCTCCTTATTGAAATATTTAGTTACCTGCTTCAGATGGATTCGAGAGGATGATGAAATCCAATAGACTCCCACTTGTATGCTACTAGTTAATCCTACAGAAAGATATCCAGGTTATGCCATAGGCGTACCTATGAAATGATTATAGTGTGCTTTTTCTTCTTCTTAATCTTATCTTGCTATCCTTTACCCATTCTCTTTAATTATGTTGTCCCTCCTTTTTGACATATTCAGTTACCAGCCCCATAGGAAATTGAGAGGTCGTAGGGAATTAAGTCGACTCCCGCCAGCTAAAGAGGTATAGCATGGGAAACCACATTTCTAATGTTCCTAAGGAATAGGGAATATTGCCGTGGGCAGGGCAAATAGAGAAAGGGGTAGTACAATGTATGCATGGATGGTGTAGTTGGTACAGTGTCGATTCATGTCAAGGTAGTAGGAGGGAAATAGAGAGTTAAAAAGACACAGAAGGAAACCAACGCACTGATAGTGATATGTTTTTATATGTGAGTGTGATGTAATGTAATGTAGTGTTCAATGTTATGTAATGTTGTATGAGACGTGTGTCAAATTGCAAAACCTAATAAAAATGAATTTATAAAAAAAAAAAACATTGGTGGTTGGTTTGAATTGACAATTGATAGCTTTGTGAATTTGCAGTAAAGGCTGGAGAAAGGCTTGGCTGAAAATGTCTTGCAGATCAGTTCCTCTTCATCTCACGAGTAGTTGCAAAGCAAACTATAATGCTAAATTATAAAAGCAAATACACAAAAACATACCTAATATGCACAAATCAATGGCAACCAAAAGGATTTACAACGTAGATACCACAATCCCTCCATATTGTCATTTCAAAATAAAAACAAAAGGTGCTTAAAAAAACAGGCACCACAATTGGGCTGAGACATGAACATATTCTGATCTGCATAGCATGCATTGTGGGTATTCACATGAGGCATGCTCAAAAAAGGGCACGCATGTATATGCCTCTATGAAGAGCCACATACATTTTGTATGTTTAAATATTTCAACCGGAGTGTATGAGGGCCAGATGTATCAAGCTTCAAAAAGTGATAAAATGGAGAGTGATAAACAACCAGACAAACCCAGCATGTGATATCGCAGGAGGGGGCTTCACTCTTCCATTTAATCACCTTTTGAAGCTTGATACATCTGGTCCAGAATAAGGGGAATGACAGATGTTCTCACATTCAGTAACTCTGTGTTTGCACAAATACAGTCCTTGCAGGCCAGCATATAAGCACATGACCTCCTATTAGAAGGCACATCTTTACAGAGCACGTGCTCATTCATACTGACGACAACGACTAGGAGTTAGCAAGGTTGCTAACTGTATAGCTCTGCAATGGGGGCATATCCATTTGAAGCGCGTATAGCTCTGCAATGGAGATATATCCATTTGAAGCGCGTATAGCTCTGCAATGGAGGCATATCCTTTTGAAGTTGGGTATAGCTCTGCAATGGAGGCATATCCATTTGCAGATGAGTATAGCTCTGCAATGGAGGCATATCCATTTGAAGCTGCATATAGCTCTGCAATGGAGGCATATCAACTATAGATTATATTTGCTTTAAATTGTGCATAATACCACAGGCTATGTAAAAGTACACAACATGTTACTGAAGTTCAGTCTGTGTCAAGGATTGGCAAACCATTTTTATTATATTACTGCTCAGAACCACATGAAAACACTTACCGGAACTTCAATGGTTTCTTGTGTGTCATCCAACATTTGGACTTTGAAGGGAAAGGACTTGCCTTGCGGTGACAGGGGTGGCTTGATTCCATGTTCTAAAGTGCTGATTCCAGCACTCTCAGGAGCCCCTAATCGAGAGGCAGCTGTCTGCTGTTGCTCGATTTCCCCCATGCTTTGAAAATCCACCGTTCCCTAGTTTGCCACTAAAATGAAACAATGGAAAATGATTAAACACAAATGAATCATGAATGAAAGAACATAGTAACTCATTAAGTGAAAAAGGTTGCATCTTCAAAAACAAAATGTTGAAAAGACTACAAATACTGCTGCTTGTGCATACACTACAGAGTATCTCCGAAAACTACACAAAGAAATTATAAAACAGGAAAAACAGCTTAATAAAGTATGTGCCTAACATTTCATATTTTGATATGAAGCTTGTGTACATTTGGGCAGGGGAATGTGAAAGAGGTTTTCCAAAAGCAGACACCAACTAGTACTCCTCCTCTAGCAACTGCCCTCACTTCTACCATTACCCCAGCAGATATGGAACAAACAGAAAAAAGATAGAGTTTGTGTTTTCAGATGTTAAGATGTTGCCCATAGGAACCTGATTCCAGCTACTATCTTCTAGAAGGTGTTAGATGTAGAGGTAGAATCTAATTAGTTGCTAAAGCCAACATCTCTGCTTCTATAAATAGTCACTGTAGGTATTATACAGAAATACTCAGCTTTCAAAGAGTATGTATAAAACAAAAATTACATAATGATCTATTTTAGCCATTTTACCATTCAATCAAAAGATACAGCAAAACAGATTTTTGGTATGAGGTTTTTCAACAAGTTAAAGAAAAAAAAAAATCAAGAGACATGTAACATGGCCATATACTCAGAGCATATTGTATTTCACTTTATAAATTACATTTATAATTTTCTTAGGTTTATACCAGGCATGTCCAAACTATGGCCCTCCAGCTGTTGTGAAACTACAAGTCCCATCATGCCTTGCCACAGTTTTGCTATTAGTGAATGCTAAAACGATGGCAAGGCATGCTGGGATGTGTAGATTCACAACAGCTGGAGGGCCACAGTTTGGACATGCCTGGTTTATACTATTACACCACTGGAAAATTGAACACTGATTTAAGCCGCTTAAAACAATGTTCACACTGTGCAAGCAGGACCGAGGATAGAGGTGGGTCTGCCTCTCACCATTACTTAGAGCTGGTATCCTCTTTAAGTGCTGGTGAGCTGTGCTCCACAGGCTTTTAGTATGACCCGGGTCTCCCGTTTCCACCAGACTATCGCGATTCTATCCAGACTCAAGTCGAATAGTGATAGGGTCAGATACAGGGTAACACGACCCAGGCAATTTTAAGAGACTCTTTTACACCAAATAGACCCAGGTTTCCTTTGCAAAAATAGTTACTAGCTCATTAAAATGAAGGATAATCAGTAATGCCAGCCCCTGTGCATGTCTGAACAGAGCAACACTTTAAACCCCCCCCCCCTCCCCCCCCCATATAGAGGTGAGGAACACAGTTAAGGCCACCATAATATTTAGCCAATTTATTGCATGTAAATACTTCAGCAATTACCCACTGAGTCGTCGCCAGGTTCTGCAGCAGCTAGGATCGCATAGAATACATCGTACTGTATGTAGTCTTTTAGCATACTGTGTATTATATGCGGCACCATTTACTGCCCCAGTATATGACAAATCCTTGTCGATCTCCAGTTCCAATTTGATGCGCACTGTAGCAAGCATCATATTGGATTGGGAATTAAAGGACATAAGTTACGACACTTTTCACACGATCCGCCAGATGAGTCGAAATCTTGAGAAAAAGGGACATATGGTAGTAGTGGATGGGGGCCATTAGCTTTTTATTTAGTGTTCCCGCTAGGCTGTTTTAGCGGAGGTGCTGCGCCCTGCCCGATTTTTAAAGGGCAAAATGCGCCCTGCCCCTCTCACAGCGCCCCGCTAAAACGGCCTCACGGGGAAGCCCAGCGTCGCCGTAGACGGCGATGCCTGGTGCTTCCCCGGCAGCATAGTGACTTTGGAGGGGCCGGGCCCGCCCCCTTTAGTGACGGCGGTGGCCGTGCCCGCCAACTTTCATGATGGCGGAGGCCGGGCCCGCCCCCTTTCATGGCGGCGGCAGACGCGCCCGCCCCCTTTCATGACGGCGCCGGCCGGGCCCGCCCCTCTAATGACATTGGAGGCACGGGACCGCCCCCAGCTGTGACGTCGGCGGGCCGGGGCCGCCCCCCGGCGCCCTGCCCCAAGCCAAACCTAGAGTGAACACTATTATTATATAGGATATACCATTTTTATTACATGAAGGTGTAGGAATAAAATATCCCATTGATAAAGAGGAAACCAAAGCATTCCCTAGAAAAATATTGTGTCTGCCATAGCATAGAAGAGTTCACTTCCTAGTGGGATGCATAATGGATAGGTTATTAAATCTCAAAGGCCATTTAAATGAGGGATAAGGAGAAGGGGAACAAGTGAGATTAAAATAATGCACATGTGTGCCCCAGCTGTCCGCTCCTGCAAGCAGCAGAGAAAAGCACATCTTGTAAATAATAACAATGTTCTAATTACAAATACATATTCAAGCCACCTAGCCACAGTAATATGAGTAGAAAGGCTTTATAACAGCCAGCTGGCTCAATGACTTTTGTCTGTTATACCTTTCACAGGAAAATAATAAAAAACTCACATATTCAGTTATTTTGTAACTATAGAGGAGCTGTATCAAACATGGGCCTTATTTATCAACGAGGGATAAAACTCATTGCATCATAAATGGTGCACCAGCCAACCATTTCCTGACTGTCATTAGATAACTGAGAGCAGCTACTATAGAAGATCAGCCCGTGCTCTCGTTCTGTGTGCCCAACGCCCACGAGTCTCCTCTATTGCCACAAGGTGAGCACCGGTTCTAGCCGGGAAACAGTGAAAGCATGTGGGGAGCTGGGAGTGTGAGGTGCAGGAGTCATGGCTGCTACGCGGTGTCAGGTGCTGGCTAATGAGTCTACAGAGACTGGGTGGTGTGATGCAGGGGGGGGGGAGGGGGGGATGACAAGTGACATATGTAGGGTAGTAAAGGGGGGGGGCATTTGTGATGTATTTAAGATAATGCAGTGGTGATGTGAGGTATATATATATATATATAAATATATATATATATATATATATATATATATATATATATATATATATATATATATATATATATATATATATATATATATATATATATATATATATATATAGTACAGGGGGCTTTGAATCAGGGTTCTGTTTCTAGGGGTTAGGGTACTGAAGTGGAGCTGTATGTGGAGAAGTAGGAGAAAGTGTGTTCACTCTAGGATTGTTTTAGGGCAGGGCGCTGACCACCAGGCAGGCGATTTTTTCAATCGGGAGGGCACATTTTATATTAGAAATGTACATTATTAGAAAAAAAATTATATATATATATATGTGTGTGTGTATATGTGTGTGTGTATATGTGTGTATGTATATGTGTGTGTGTATATGTGTATATGTATATGTGTATATGTGTGTGTATATGTGTGTGTATATATACATATATATATATGTGTATATATATACATATATATATATATATATATATATATATATATATATATATATATATATATATATATATATATATATATATATATATATATATATATATATATATATAAAAATTGCATACTGCACTAGGATTACATTGTCATACTTTGCTATGTCCATTACATATTCTGTTGTAATGGCAATTACACATGATGGCACACACTGTATTGCCTCTTACACATTATACGACACACCATAATGCCCATTACACATGATGGCAGAGACTGTAATACCCATTACACATGATGGCAGAGACTGTAATACCCATTACACATGATGGCACAGACCGAAAATTCTCAGCATGTCAGTGTGGTGGGGAGCAGCGTGAGGGCGCGCAGTAGAACACACCAAAAAAGCAGGGTGCATTTTGAAGTTTTGAAAACAGACAGGGTGGGTCATATGTGAGGCATAAGGTACAGGGAGTAGGAATATGGTATAATAGGTATCTAGGACAAAAGGGGTGATGGATGTAGGGTAGAAAGATAGGTATACATATCATACATACAAGATAATGGGGAGGTTATACGTGAGGTATAGAGGGTGATATAATGGGGGGTTGGAATATACATTCTGTATCTAGTATATAATGTGTGAGAAAATGTTTGAGAAAAAGTGCTATATAAAAAAAAATATATTATTATATTAGGAGTGTTTAACACTTTACTTGCTATCTTTTGCTAGTGTGGTGCCTTGGGGTGGGTTGAATGAGCTGCCTTAGGGGTGTCCCATGCCCTAAAAAGGTTAGAGACTTTCCCCTTTGATGAGGCTACCTGGACCTGGTGAGTAAGCCCACAATAATGCAAAACAATATGAAAGAAAAAAAAAATGAACATAAATTGATTGCACAATGTTGGTCATTAGACCAATCTGCAAACAGCACACCTGCATTTTCTCTGTGTGTGGCACTACAAGTCTCAGCAAGGTCGCATATATATATATATATATGCTGGCAAATGTGTAGCAGCAGTCTCACGTATTAGCTGACACTGTACTGTGGAAAGTAACTAGTGGAAGCCAGGCTGATTAACTGAACGGATCAAGAGGTATCGCTGAACGAGAACGGACTGCTAAGCAATGCCAATATAAAGAACTGCTGCTGCTACCGCAAACCTGACGGAAAAACATTAAATGCTTTTTTTTTGTAGAACGTATTACTGGGCCGTAAACTATATTCAAAAGCACCAAACTGCTTTCCTGACCGCGTCCTCATAAATGTCAAGCCTAATCCATACTTATTCAGCTACATTTGTGCAGGATGTACTCATCATCACACCAGCCTTTTATAAATTGTTTCCATCTCACCTTAGCCAACAGCATCTGCACCTGAGCTTTTTACAGCTGTCACAATATTTATTGAAATCCCCAGCTGTTACATTATCATCCTTTATTTATACAGAGCCAAAGTATTACGCAGCACTTTACAGAGTGTGTTCCATCACTGACATCAGTCCCTGAGCCATTTTCCCAAAATGATTATATTGTTTGGGCCAGATGTTGATGAATGAATACATTTCCAGTTCCTTATTTGCCTAAACATTTCTAAAATCAGCAGATTACCAGATGTTTGATAATTGCGTTACTAGTCTTTCTAAGCAGACACACTGCTGATACTAAGGGCAGTATTCAATGTAAAAAATTGCGGTGTGCAGCGAATCCTTTTTAGGATTCGCTGCACACTCGCTGTGTTCCGGAGGGTTGGCTGCCACTCGCTCTCCCAGTATTCAACGTCGCAGGGGCTCGTTGCCCCTCACGGCGAATCTTAACCCCTGCAGCGGACGAGCGTCCGCGGCAGGGAGCCGTGGGACGGTGGCAGGCAGGGAAATTGAAGTCTCCCTGCCTGCCCCAGAATGCATGTGGAGGGGAGGAGGGCTCCCCGGGACCCAGGCAGCCCAAGCTGCCCCCCCCCAAGAGCCAGCAGGGGACCGGGTATATTCACTGCTCCCGATCGTGCATATGTAATGATCGGTGCAGTGAATATATGAATATCTAATGAGCGGCTCGGCTCCGGCCCCCTGCTGGCTGTTATGTGTAAAAAAAATATAATTTCTTTTTTATTAAATATATATTCATGTGCTATAAGCACATGAATAAAAATAGCATGCCCTTTCACAGAATAAAATTCCTGATTTTTTTACACCAAAATTAAAACAAAAAAACTTTTATTTTAAAAGTTTACATTCCACTTCTCCATGAAAAGATGGAGAATTGCTACACGGAGAGACACGGCAAAAATCACTTAGAAAGACGGCGAAAAGTGCACATTGAATAGGGTTGTTTACTTTTTGAGACCAAAATTCTCCGTCCAACGCGAAAAAAGCAGAAATTCGCCTTAGAACATGGTGAATTTTCCTCATTGAATACTGCCCTATATGTTGAGCAGTTAAACCTAGAAAATGGATTCGGGAGGGTATACTGCATGTAAGAAATAGAAGGCTCCCGCTCTGTTTGGCTCTGTATTAAATCCAGAGCAATGTTTCTATTTGTGAAGCAATACACCTTTGCAGAAGAAGGCTGACTCCCTTCCTGAAGCATGGAAATTTGAAAGAGACAGACAATCACTTGAATGTTCTCCTCCTGGACCCCAGCCAGAAGGCGCCAGTGTATACATCCATTCATTTGGCTGACTGCAAGCATATACTATGGGAGTTTGCAGCAGCAGCAACTAATACAGAATACACACAATACAAATCAGCATATATTATATCTAAGCAAGCATCTCACAGAAAGGATCTGTACTAAACACTGGAACGTGGAATATGTTGTTGCAATTCAGAATAATAAAAAGTCCACTTGTTCCATAAAGGAATTTGTCAAACTATTGAATGATAAAACATATGCAAAATAATTAAATACCTGTTACAGAATAGAAGTAGCAGTTACTTTTTTCCACCTCTGGATAACAACAAGCTTAGTAAATGCTGAGGACATTTGTTCACAGAGGAACAAGTTGCTGAATTAGACCACTCTTATTAAAAAAAAAAAAAAAAGCCTCTCTCCCCCAGCCAGCTGTAATGGGCATGCACCAGATCACGTGTGCAGCCTGGAGCCAGCAGCAGGGCTAGCGCTGTACCTGCAGTGGGAATAGGACAACACTAGCCCTGGGCTGGTGAAGCGGCCTCAGAGCCAGTCATACATCACCCGAGCCGTAAACGGCAGGGGGCAGCCAGCGGGTTTCCCTAGTGCACGTTAAACCCCCCCCCCCCAGATAACCAGCATTTAGTTCAGCTGGTTAATACATCTTCTCCACGGTCTATTCCAAACTAATAGGCTAGATTCTCAGATATGCAGAAATCATTGGGCACATGAGCGGTCCCCATTGTGAGCGCAAAAACAAATATATTCATCTCTGCAGGTATATTCACATATTCATAGGCTTGGTTAGGTACCATCATCATCATCATGTTTTTATAAATTAAAATGTTCTTCCCTCAGCTAGAACCCTTATACACTTACGATGTTAAATGAAAATATAAGACCTAATTAACAGTCACATTAAAAACTTCTAAATAAACAATATTTATATTTAATAGAAAAACATATTAAAATAATCATACTCCAGGTGTGTTTTTAAAAACCAAGACAAAAGTTAAAATAAATAAAACAAAACACACACACACACACTATAACCTAAGCACATTGATGGCATACCTTATCCCCAGTTATATACTCCCAGGCTATTGTCCCAACAGTCTGGGAGGAATAATGACCTTATGAGAGAGTAAAGTTATAACATTCACGTGAATGTCGAGGCCCCAGCTTTGCGGCTTTCCCCAGATTCCCCCATTGACCAGTTGAGCTTAACCGTTTGAGTGCCAACATATCTGTGAGAGATGTTCGAAATATCCGCTAAAAATGCCAGCGTCTCACATTTGTTATAGAATTTCAAATTAAAAAATGATGTGTAAAAAAAGATTATATTTCCTATATAAAAAACGGTAAACATTACAGGCCATTATGATGAATAAAATTGTTTGATTGGCAATTTTTACACCAATTTTGACAAATTCACTTGGTACTCAAAGGGTTAAACAGAAAATAGATACTAGTAAGTTTAATTTATATAGCGCACTTTCTCCAACAGGACTCAAGGCGCTTTACAGAGATTAAAAAACAATGCACATAATACAGAGGATGTTGGTGGTACAGTAACAGAAAAGTCACAGACAAAAGAAACCCTTGAGCACACAGTAAGCATAATGCAGGAGTGGCGCAGCATTTTGGATAATAACTTCCATGGGTTGTGTACTCCACCCTGACAAGGTACCAGGTGCGGCAGCCATTTTAGGCGCTTTGCATAGGATTACCCTAGGTGGAATAGATTACCCCTAAAAGAAATTACCCAAAATGGGTGATTTCAGTGGATACTCAGGTCCATGTATTTTTCATCACATCCACAAGTGCACCAGATGAGGCAGCCATGGTGGGTGCACTACAAAAGGTTACACTGTAGGATGCGAGCCATACAAGCCCCAATGCATATATTGGAAAGCAAATACTTGTGTAGTAGTATGATAAACCCTGCACAGAAGCATCCAAGTGAACAACATCCTGCCCGCAGAGATACCATCCGATGCAACCAGCTTGGTGCACTGCATAGGTCAGAGCTAGCAGGGTGTGCAATCTGCGGAGGTACACAGTACAGGAAAAGCACATGGTGGGGTATGCTTACACCGTTACAAGGGACTGATGGGGGAAGTGTTGCTACATAGGCTGGCCCTGGTGCTTCCCCTCACAGCTCCATGCTCACCATGAGGGGTAGGGCTGGGGGTAATCCTGGTGTTCTCAGCCGTAGGGGTGGTGGGCCTGGTCCAGGTGTTCTCATGGCAAAGGCCACATGATGTTCCTGAGTTTTGGGGTTTTTATGCAGACCTTCAGAAGTAATGTTGGAAGATAAAGGATGGCTGAGATTGTTACACAGTGAATGCAGTGTAACAATCTCAGGAGTCTCTCACAGCGTGTTAAGTGCCCAGGCTGTGCAGACTGTTGGTGTTGATGGATCACGTAACTCACTGCAGTATTTTGTTTGATTGGTTTCCAGTGGAGGTTGAAGAGTTTCCAGTCCTTCTGTTTTCTCCTGTTTATTGCCAGTATATCTCTAATGTTATATTAATATCTAATACTTAATACTAAAATACTTGATATCTAAAGACTACAAAGCCAAGACTTCACAGCCTGAAATATACAGATTAAATTGGCATTCATATGCTAGCAATCCCCCCCTTTAAACTCCACCCACAACAAATGGTTCAATCAAAGGTGTGATCACTATCAGATCCCTGCACCCACTAGAACACAGATTTCCTGCTTGGGTACAGACCTAAGCAGAAATAGCTAAACAAATAATATTCTATTTTCAATTTACCCAGCAGAGTTCAAAAGCATGTGGATGTTACAGTAGAGAGATACAGTATGCAGGTATGCCCGTGATAAGGTTGAATTTACCCAGTAGAGCTCACAAGTTTCCTGCAGAAACAAATATTCATACATAACAACTCATTTTCTGAAGATAATTATAACTGAACTAAATAATTAGCTGAGAAGATTGTTAGAAAAAACATTCACACTTTACGCTCTGCAAACTGTTTTGCTCTCATTTTCATTTGATTAATTCAATTACCATTTTTAATGATTTCATCTTGTATTCAAAGATCAGACATTGATGTGGCAATGTTTTGCTTATATGGGTCAACATTAGGCTTCCTTCTGCAATGACATACATTAGCAACTCGAGCAGATTTATTCAGCTCGGTGAAGTTATAAAGTGTCTGGTTTTTATCATTGGCCAATCAGCTCCTACCATTTTTCAAACCAAGCCTGTAACTTCACACTTAGGAGCGGATTGGTCGGTGATAAAAATCAGACACTATCACTTCATCGAGCTTAATACATCTGCCCCTCAGTCTCATGCAGAACAAGTAATGTATAGTTAGAAGTATTGGACCAGACTCATTTAAAGACTTTTAAACTGCCCGGACCAACCTACCTTTATTGTGATTTCCGTCAACCTATTGTATACCAGTATACCTATACTTGGATTACAATTTGTGCCCAGCAAGGCAACGAACCACAAGATCTGATGACGACTGCTGCAATGCCATCTGCTTGGATTCGAGCCTCTAGCGGTACTGGGTAATTATATATCCTATGGGGCAAGCCTCACAATACAGAATGTGCCATTTCTGACTGTTCTCAAGTGCTTTCATTTGTCTAATATCTGGCGGCAAAATAGTAACGGGACTTCCACTGCAGAAATCATTCTTATAGTCTGAGTCCATATTTGTGATTTTTATTATTACTTTTTTCATTTAAATTGTTATTATCCATATACATGTTATACATGTGTGATTTATGCTATTTTATGTATACTTTTAAGTCTATAATAAACTTGTACACAATTTTTTCATCAAAACAAGCACCACTTTTTCTGTTTGTACATTTCTTGGCTTAGTGTGGGACTGATCATCCCACCACCAAGTGGCTGCTCTTGGTGAACCACCCATGACAACACCTGCAATTGTCACTTAGGTGGCTAGTTCTTTAGAATGAAATCAAGGACCTGCTCCCTAGGCTGTGTATATGCGAAGCCCAGCAAGCTGGTTAACAATGCCATGGTGAATGAACACCCCCCCCCCCTGCCGGATCACCTCGCCATGCTGCAAGCAGATATTTACGCTTACACATTCACTTGAATGCACCAGCACAGATGAAAAATCATCTGATGGGTTACTTGCCAGTTTTCCTCTGTTCTCTTCTGACAGCAAGCCAGGACATCCACTCACTCCTCCCTGCCTTCGCTGCTGTTTGCACAGTACAGCAGCGGAGGCTGTGTGTGCGCCGCGCCCCCCCCCCCCCCCCCCCCCGCATATTCCACCTGCGGCCGCTACGGTCCGGAGGTTGTGCTTCCCCATTGATGTAAACGGGAGCCGGGTCAGAAGACCTGGCATACCCGTTTACACTGCCCTCTACCCAGGTCCTGCCAGTGTTCTACCCTGGTCAGGACCTGGGTAGAAGTCCTGTGTAAAGGGACACGGGTGTTTTGTGGCGGTGTAAAAAGGGGTATCATATAGACATTAATGTTGTAGGAAAATGTCTGAATCTTGGAAGCTTTTGTAGTGTAATGTATGGTACTGCTCAGCACGAATACAACAGATCAAGTTTCTTATAAAAAAGAGCACTACCAGTAGCACAAATAAAGATGTTCAAGCTTCAGGAGCATACTAGAAACAAACAAAGGGGGAATTGCCTTAGAATGTAAATGCCAGCATTTTCAGCCCGAATCACAGTACAACAGTGTACAGCTTTCAGTGGGATCATACTGCCAGAAAGCGCGGCTGCTGCCATGAATAGCCGCCAAGCGAGTCCATTCACCCTCAGTTGACTTCCCACCTAAGATTTTTTAAATCCTATTATAAAGAAAAAGTACTGCAGTCACGGATATTCATTTGCTGTTTGCAAAGGGAAATGAACATCTAAACCAGGGCTGGGCAACACCGGCCCTCCAGATGTTAGTGAACTACACATCCCAGGATGCTTTGCATTAGTTTTGCTATGCGGCCATGCTGAAACTGATGCAAGGCATGCTGGGATGTGTAGTTCATCAACATCTGGAGGGCCGGTTTTGCCCAGACCTGATCTAAACCATGGGTCTTCAAACTGTGGCCCTCCAGATGTTGTGATACTACAAATCCCAGCATGCCTTGCCACAGTTTTGCTATAAAGGAATGTTAAAACTGTGGCAAGGCATGCTGGGATTTGTAGTTTCAAAACATCTGGAGGGCCACAGTTTGAAGACCCATGTTCTAAACCTTATCTACTATATTACTCATATTTGAAGGATTAGTAAATCCTGAAAAATCGAATGCAAATGTAAAAAGATACATGAAAAATACTACATGTTAAATGTATCAACACAGCTACTCCCAATTCCAAGACAAGTTGGGTAAATGTCAACGACAATAAAATAGTTTAAAAAAAAGTTAAATAATACCTAAAAATGCCCCCAAAAAAACAAAAACACAAGATTAGTTAGTGACTGGCAATGTTCACATGGAATCGGCTCATTCTATGAAACTCATCACTTGTACTTCTAAAAGAGGACGGCACAAAATTGATCAATTATAGCTAATCATTATCAGAGGAACAATGGGGCCATTCAAGTAAGTTAGGCCAAATCTGATATTAGCTTTTTCTGTAAACTGCAAGTACCCAAAAGTATCTGATGTAGGGGGATGACACAAATAGTAACTTGTATGTTAAAAGAGAAACAAAATCTTGGAACTTATTGTGTGAAAGTTTGTGCCGAGAGACAGAAGGGAACTTCCCTGTTGAAAAAAATAAAAGGAGTCACGCGGTATTAGTATGCAGAAAAACACGTCAAGAGCTATCAGGTAGCCTCAGCTACTACAGCACTGACAGTGGGTGTCCTGCTAGAGGAAATGCCAAGCTGCCATGACAACTCTTCAGCGAAGCACTAAACCCAAGGCAGAGACGTCAAAGTGGGGTGAAAAATATAACATTAATGGCAGTGGCTGGACAGACCTGCAATTCCACTGGCCATTTTCTTGCCTTGAAGAAATAATGAGCGTAGGGAACACAGGACAGCTTATATATTTTCCTCAGGTAACATCAATTACAGCAACATTCACAAGCAGAATTTGTGCGTTTCCTTACAGCTTTAAAAATGGTGTGGAAATTGCCATTTGAACTTTTTAACAAAGATCTCTCTCTCTCTATATATATATATATATATATATATATATATATATATATATATATATATATATATATATATATATATATATATATATATATATATATATATATATATATATATATATATATATATATATATATATATATATATATATATATATATATATATATATACATACATACAACCTTTATGTTATACAAATCTGCCATATCCCTGATCCACTTTGTATTGGCCGGACCACATTTTGGGCCCCATGGAGGGATCAGGATTGGGGGTCTAATTGGTCTTCAACTTAATCTCAACCAAATCAATGTCAGAGGCAGAGAAACAGAGAGAGGCAGACTGAGACTATCTATCTCAGATGTGCATTACTAACCCGGGGTTCTCCCCACTAGGCAAAGCCTAAGGAAAGAATGTGCTCCATGCAGCTATTTTTGCCCCTTTTAAAAAAAAAAGTCTGTGTTCAGCCAGCATCCCGCATGGCTGTCAGACTCACAATGCATAATATCTGGCCCTACATGTCAAACACACCACCACCCCCCTCCCTCCGTAAATTTTAAATGCACATTGACCTAAGCACTCATAACAATTATAGTAAGCTTTGTAATTTAACATGGGAGTAAAATGTAGGTTCTTTAGTCAAAAATAAGGGCCAACCTACCATGGCTAGGTGAACCCCTACCATTCTCTTAACTTGATAGTCTTCTGTAATATTTACTCGTGCTTTCAGCCAATCAGAAAGCATGCCCCCGCCACTGAAGATGATGTGATTGGGCCAGAGGATCTATATCAGTGGTCGAAGTGAGATAATTGCCTGGGGGAAATTCAAATCTGCTCACCGCTCAGTGAGAGGCAAGCTTTAGTGACCTATGACTATAGACTCCCAGCAGCAGCTGTCAATCTCCACCGCTCCCAGTGGCATCAGCCATAAACAGCTGTCCCCATTACCCCCCGGCTCCCATGTCCTCCCCCTTACAAAAGAGGGCTCACAGGGGAGATGGCAGCGGCATTACTGTCTGGACAGTAACAAAAGGCAGGACTGAGGATTGTACAGACGCCTTTTGTTACTGTCCGGACAGCACAATCTGTTTGCCGTGTGCTCACATGTCACTTGCGATGCACCCAGCTACATTCATTCATCCCGGCCTCCACCTCCCACACAGATCCCTGGCCAATGGCAGTGTAGGTGGGTGGAGCAACAGCTGACTGATGGACTGGAGGAGCACGGGAAATTGGGAGGATACAAGGCCGCAGCAGCACAGCAATGCAGATAAGGGTAACTGTCTCCACATGCACCCCTGCAATCACCGCCCCACCCCCCTCTACCCCGCCGAACAACTGCACTCTATAAATCCCCCTTCCTAAAGTGATTTAAGTATCCCAATACCCCTCCCAGGAGTACTTTGGGTCACTCCATGCCCCTGTAAATGCTCCCCTGCCATTCTGCTGATATGCCACGCAGGTCACGTTGTTTAGGGACATACTGTATAACTGCTACAGTGGACACCTGACGTAAATTGGCATTTGCACTTTATTGTTTTTTTTTCATTTTAGGATATGTTCAGACATGCAAAATTTGAATTGTTTATTATTATGTTAGCATTTACCATATATTCACATTAGACTACATTTGTGGGCACAATTAATGGGCTATGCCCTCTATATCTTAAGTTTTAGGATTAAGGCAAATATTTTTGTATGAAATAAATATGCACCACATATTGATGACTGCGGCAGGGATGCTGGTGGTCAGAATACCAATGCCAGCATCCCAAAGGAGGGAATCCCGAAAGGGGTCTGGTAAGTATAGTTACCAACCCCCCTGCCCATCCTAACACTAACTCCCACATCCTGAACCTCCCCACTAGTGCCTAACCCTAAACCCTTGTACACTGCCGCCTAAACCTACCCCCATTACCCTGCAACCTGACTCTTAACACCCCCATAAAAAGGTACTGGGTGAGGAAGTATAAAGAAAATGAGAGTTTGACAATTGGAAGGGGCATTCCATTGGAGGCCTTTCCCCTTGTCATGCCACACCCACTTTTCCACGACTTCTCCCCCATTCCCCTGATATTGTGCCCACACCTGTTATTTAGTTCTGGATCCACCCCTGGTGGTGACGGCAGGTCTTCAGAGGTGGGAATTGCCTTACCAGCCACTGACCTCACCACACGTCACTGCCTTCGAGGTCAGTGGAGGTTTCATCAAAATCAAATGGAGGCAATTCAATATTCAAATATGCACCCCCCCCCCCCCTGCATTCACGTCCAAACGGAGAACCAATTGAATTATTCTGTTGCACGCCATCTAATTGCATTATCCTCAGTGTATCTTACAGGAATTTAATATTCATTACTTGTTGTATGAAACTAGCTATTAAATAATCTTCATTACAAATTCAGGTCAATTAAGCCTGGCTTAAACTACACAAAAGCAATTTTTTTTCCTGCTAGGCGCTGTCCCAGAACAGTTGGTAGCAGCATGAAAAAGTTAACCACAAACCAACATAAAAATGTGTGACCACTTTGCACAATAATATTAAATACCAATATGCACTCTACTGAGCCCTGGTGGGTACAACATTGTACATACTGCTAAGCGCTGCTGGGCACTACTGCACATAAAGCTAGGCATTACAATTAACATTGTACATAATAACAATTTGTCCCAGTGGCTAGTCTAAAGCTATTGAATGTATACACAGACCAATAGTTGTCATCTTTTTCAAACTCCTATTTTGTTTCTCTTTCTCTCTTAAGGTGCACATACATGTGCCGATAAGTGTGCTGTGCATTTTGTACTTCATTTGTGCCCTGCGATTTTGGCACTTGTAGTGGGATGCGATGCGATTTTAGCCACTTTATTATTATTTTTTTGAGTTTATAGTTACCAAATGGACATCGCATTGCATGTACTACAAAACTGATGCGATGTAGCACAAAAAGTACTGCCTGCAGATACTTTTTGTGCTATACAATATTGTACCCATGGGGACGCACATCGCATCCCCACAGGAACATGGTGCGATTCTAACTGATTCGATGTGCTTTGAACTTTAAAAGTTCAAAACGCATGTTAAAATCGCAACGTGTATGGGCACCTTTACGGATTGCAGGATACAAAACATAAATAGCTGACATGTTCAATGGACAGTGCAAAATATTACCTGCAGAGTTGGCTGGTTTAAAAAAAAAAAAAAAAAAGGCATCTTAAAAAAAGCCTATTGCTTGCGGGCTTTAAGTAAGCTGAACCAATGCAGTAAATCTCTCTCTCACACACACACACCAGAGATTTGGGGAATTGATTCAGATAAGAGAGGTGCTAAGTCTACCCACCATCAAGCTTCTTCCCCAACATTCGTTAATTGCTAATGTATTCCCCATTATTGAACTTCTGACTGCTGAATCATCTTCAGTTAATGTAGAAATTATTTTTTCTTTTGGATTAGTTCAATCACAACTTTAAAACAGACAGAACTGAAAAAGGCATCTAAACTAGCATTTTTATTCAAAATGTTTAATGTCCGTGACACATCCAGTGCTAATGCTGAACTCCTTTGTCTTCGTGTGTGTGTTTCTCTGAATATTTATTTTGCACGTTTTACCAAAAATTGGTTTTATTGAAAGTTTTCAAATAAATCATATCAAAGCCTAATAACTTTGGATTGTTAAGGATAAATGTATTAAAGATTGGAGTTTGGGAGATGGGATGTTGCCCATAGAAACCAGATTCTACTTCTTATTTAGCTCCTTCTAGCAGATAATAGAACAAATCTGGTTGGTTGCTATAAGCAAAATCCTATCTTCAATAGAACTTCTTAATGTTAGAAAACATTAAAATATGGTTGATCAAGGTTTATACAAAGCAATGTTTCACAGTATTATTATAACAATGAACATTCTAGTGAGCCAATCGGATCAAGGCTATACAAACCCCATCCACTTAAACATGGGACATTGCTATGTCTGAGGTGAGCTTGGTTCAATGATAAAGACAGCACGCAGTTTCCTATTATGTTCTAGTACACATGTCCACAGTCTTATATTAACTAAGGATATGGCATATTTAATGTCAGTGTTTAAAAGGGGACATACATTTGATTAATTATCATGCAACTTCTTAGTTCATACTATTTTACAAATGAAGACTGAGCAATTGTATCATAAAACAGCAGTAGCATGATCAAAAGCCCATGAACTTCTAAGATGTGGCCCCTAGATCATCAAACATAAAGCACTGTAAAGAATCAGGAAGAGAAAGCTTTGCACAATATAATAGATGGCTTGTAATAAGATCACACAAGCAATATTTCATCATAAAAGCCTGTGTGCATACCCCAACAGTGTACAAACTGGAACAATATGCTCACATAAAAGTAAACCTTACATACTGTGTAACCTTTGAGCATACAGTTATTTAAAATATAAATCTGCAGCTATAAACCAGTACCATTGAAAACGGATCTCAAAAAGACATTAAGCAAGTTTTAAAATAGAAACATCTAACAAAGGCTTTTACCGCAACATCAAACAACTAACTAAAGTCAGTACAATGAGATTTCAAAGAAGGTTCTCGAGTTTGGATGATATAGTTATAAAATGCTGCTTGTGATAAGTTAAGTAGTTCTCTGTAGGTACAACCATTAAAGTCAATAGAAAAAGAGTGAGACAGGACTTTTGCGCTGGAAAAGCTGCTTGGGGTGTGATGTGGGTTCTGCCACAAACCACCAAAAGTGTAAAATACAAAAAAAGATATCACCAAATGCTCCCCGTGCGCTGAAATAATGGTTGAATGTAGATCCGCTCAGAAGATTCCAATTATGAAGATGCTCAAAAAAAGAATTGGTCACATAGCATAATACCGTCTAATAGGTGTATAATGAATAGCAAGCAAATAATGGACTCTTAATGCTCGTACTCCTTATGGTGGTCTACGTTTTCACACTGTAGACATAAAACACTTTTAAAAGAAAAAATAAAGGTCCTCCTTCCTTTTAACTTCCACTTTTCTACTTTCTTCTTCAGGGGATAAGTGAAAAGTGGGATATACAGGACTCTCACCCTCTCATATGGTCCACAAACTCGTTGTAGACTGTACCAGCAATATAACGCACATCAAAACAGATGAGGCTACCACTCCTCCACAGGATAATATATAGTAAAAGAGGAAATGCTCCATATGGTGTAAACACCATTTTTATTGTACATAAAACACACTAAAACCAAAGAGCTAAACATTCTTCCCCGCAAGAGGCTGTTCATATCCAGGGACAGAACGTCCAGCAGTCACTCTCCAGAAGTCCCTGCAGCAACGCGTTTCGATACGGAGCTGTATCTTATTCAAGGTATTGGATCGAAGTCCATATTCCTATATTTATACCCACAATTCTCTTCATTCCTTTCATATGAAGGTTGGGCCTAATTCCAGACATATCCTAGTTGCTAAGTCCCCATAGAAAGAACATACATTCCCCTTGAAATCCACCTCCACCTTTTTTTTTATTCACCCGATGCCATCAAAAACTTGTTTCCCGCCTTTCTGCTATGCCGCAGGACATGTTATCATCATCAGTGTCAGGCCATTTGTTCTCCACGTGGCCTTCCGTCAAGCGTTGCAAATGACGGCGCTGAGCTTTCGCCGTGTCTTCCACATGACGGGGCCGAACGTCCGATTTTATTTGACAGGCGGAAAGTACATATTGAGCTCTTTTCTTTCAGTTTGCATTTCATGGTGCTTATAATTTTGCGTTTCACCCTCTTTATATATGGAAGTGTATTTTTTCCAAATGTTCTTATGAGATCACTTTATCGGAGCCGTACAAAACAGAATACAATAAAAGTGCACTGCTGTAATACCACCTGGGGCATCTTCGGACACCTTACGGCATGTGCAGATTTTACATATAAGTAGACTCGAGTTTGAATGATTGAGCATTATAATACAAACATAAGATGGACCATATCCGTTCATCTGTTTAACGACCTCCAAATCATCCCCCAGAAATTCACAGGACTAGAAGACATTTCTTATACAACTGTAGCAGTGCCTTTGTGCATACACATGTGGCAAAAGAGATTAAGAAATATTTATGCACGCACAGTAGAGAAAATAAAATCCTGCTCAACTGTGCAAACATTGGCAAGTGTTGCTCCTTTCGAGGGCACACAGAACATCATAACACTATGGTCAGTGTTGACGACACAGTAGTATTATTTTAGCAATTATACAAAACAGTTTTATATAATTTATTTTCTTTTAAAATTACTGTCTTGAAATGCACAAAATTATCATAATGTAAACAACCAAAAACCCCAAAATACAATGAAATTGACTGTTAAGTACTGTACACACTAGGATTAAAGATATCCGCGGTCCCGCGTGTAGCCTATAGTGTGGATACACACTGAACAATATAATTAATTATATTGTTCAGTGACTTCACCTGGACACCGCCAAACTTGCGGGTCGGTGGCTACAAAGATAAAACTGACATGCATGTTCAGTCGACAGGGGGTGACCATTAACAATGCGTAGGAGCGTGCATCATTTACGATATTAAGTAAACACACTACCTGTTTTTTTTTTTTTTGAAGATATTGCTCAGAAGGGCATTATAAAGAAAAAAACACACAGGTAGTGCATATAGGGCTATACCCATACTGTACATACATGCATTACCTTCATCATTATTAAGCAGTTTTTTTATTATCATTTATTTATATGGCGCCACAAGGCATCTGCAGCACCTAAACATATATAAATGAGCAAAAAACAAGAAAATAATGAATTACAGTACAGCATTGAGGATATTATAAATAAAAGACAGTTGCATCAGGGGACAGCAATAGGGTGAAACATATTTAGTAATAGACGTCACTCTGGGTCTTTAGTGTAATAGTCAAACTTTTATGCGCAATCTATGCCATTTTGGGCAAACTGCCCATCTTCAGGACAAATAAATGCAAACTGTGCAAAAGTGAACATATATACTTACATATATATACTTAAGCTCAAACGCTGCCAGTCCCTCCTCCGGTGGCATTTGAGCTCTTGGTCTAAGTATATATTTTCACTTTTGCACAGATTTTTCAAAAGATTTATTTATTTTAACATATGGTAGAAAGGTCTTCCCATAGTAAATTAAATTGATATAGGTAGTTACCATATAAAATGAAAAGAGTTGCCAGCCATGTATACAAGTGGCAGATCACCTAGGGGCATATTTACTAGAGTATGGGTTTACAGAAGTGGATGTTTCCCATAGCAACCAGATTCAAATTCAGCACCTTCTAGTACAGGCATGGCCAACCTGTGGCTCTCCAGCTGTTGTGAAACTACAAACCTCAGCACACCTTGCCTCAGTTTTACTATTAGGAAATTAGAAAAACTGTGACCTGGCATGCTGGGATGTGTAGTTCCATGACAACTGTAGCCACAGGTCAGCCAGGCCTGTTCAATTAAATAACAGATCAAATATGACCCGTTGCTATGAGCAACATCTCCATTCTATAAACCTGAAATATAGTATATATCCCCTAACCATTTTGTTTTAGTGAATGGGGAATTTGGTCTCTCGTACCCTGTCCGGAGAGCTTCTCATTGGATGTTGGCTCTGCAAAATATTGCTGCTGCCAGCATCCAGCCTGCATACTGTACATCCAGTGCTGCCATCTCCTGTGGTTCCAACTTGGTTTGTGTCCTGTAGTTTGGTTCCAATCCAGTTCAACCTGCATACCATTAAGCCTGATCTGCACACTCCAGTTCCAGCCTGAGCTATTTTTACTATATTCAACCTCATAAATTATAAAAGGAATATATGTTAGCAGTAATGCATAGTGCACCTGCAAATCCCCTCTGTCTTGCATATAGCTAAAAATCTCAGCAAGGTAGCACCTCTCATTAGGGTGTGCAGTCTAGGGCCCCCCTCTTCCCATATATTCAGAAGTATCCTGATATTACCTTTGACTGTTCTAGTGCTTCTAAAGCCCGTACACACAGGGTGACAGGAGCCCTGTGCTGAGTGGTGTGCTTAAGCACAGACTGCTTAGCACACATTGCTGACACACATGCTATGCACCAGCGATGTGTGCTAACCAGTGTTAGAACACTGGCGATCTGACCAGAACTTGACTGAATTTCTGTACTTGTGTAATAGCATGGCGCCAGTTATGTAGTTAGCGTAGCGTCCCTGTCAAATTCAGCGTAGTGTTCGCATGGCCAGCGTAGTTAGTCAGAAGTAGCGTAGTGTTCCTGTTAACGTAGTAAGCATAGTCAGCTAGTCAGAAGTAGCGTAGTGTTCCCGCGGCCAGCATAGTCAGCGTCCCTGTCAGATATGTGTTCCTAAAACACCACCACTATCCACGCGAGGGGACACTGAGTACATGTAAAAATCCGCTCGCCACACTTTGTGAAATCAACTCCACGCCGACGTGGATAGTGTGGGTATAAACAGGTCGGGGGGACACGTAACACGTGCGCTCGCCACACTTGGGGCTGGCGTGGATAGTGGAGGTTTGAAAAGGAGGCTCTCCCTGAAGCGGACATGGGGGCAGGTTTTCCGTAGCCGCAATAATACTGAGACTCACCTGCATCTCAGACAGATGGAGCGCCTCTCCACCGGTGCCCACATGATCCTCTTTCCGCCTGCGTCCGCCAGCGCAGGGCATCTGGCGGTTACCGGCGCTGTGTGAGGCGCTCACTAGGCTTGCCATGGACGCCGGGGACAGAGACGGGCTGCCATGGAGTCACTATGCTAACTACGCTAGGCAGCCGCGGAGTCACTACGCTAAGTGCGCTATGCAGCGTTTGGGCTACGCTGACAGTGTAGCTTACCCTACGCTGAAAACGTAGCGTAGCCGTGCTATTACACAAGTACCCGAGTTTCTCATAATACCAATGATCCTTTTGCAACATTGCTCCAAGCCTGAGATATTTAGTTTATTCCAGTAGGGCTACCAATTATATATTACCTCAAGTCCTGCTCCTGAGTTTTACAAATGGGTTCCAGCACCACTGTCCTGAAGGTCAGGACTGGAGCGGAGTTCCTCTCAATTGATTCCAGGACAGCCTGGGGGCCTACCACTAAATTGCTGACCTCTTTGCACTAGGTCACTTCCTATTCTGGTGACTAATGCATGAGTAAGTGTCTGACACGCTCAGCACATTTCCACTATCACTCACCAGTCCAGTCCATGGATCCCAACTATGATCTGTCCGTGACAACCATAATGTTCCATTGATCAAATAACACACAAGTTTTAGGGCAGTATTCAATGAGAAAAATTTGCCGTGTTTTATAGCGAGTTTGTGCTTTTCTCGCGTTGGACGGAGAATTTTGGTCTCAAAAAGCGAACAACCCTATTCAACGTGCACTTCTCGCCGTCTTTCTAAGTGATTTTCGCCGTGTCTCTCTGTGTAGCAATTCTCCATCTTTTCATGGAGAAGTGGAATGTGAATTTTTAAAATAAAAGTTTTTTGTTTTAATTTTGGTGTCAAAAAATCAGGAATTGTATTCTGAAAAGGGGCATGCTATTTTTATTCATGTGCTTATAGCACATGAATATATATTTAATTAAAAAAAAAATATTTTTATTATTATTATTTTTTTTTACACAGAGCAGCCAGCAGGGGGCCGCGAGCCGAGCCGCTCATTAGATATTCATATATTGACTGCACCCGATCATTACATATGCACGATCGGGTACAGTGAATACCCGGTCCCCTGTTGGCTCTCCCGGGGGGGGGGGCAGCCTGTGCTGCCTGGCTCCCGGGGAGCCCACCTCCCCCCCACATAGGTTCTGGGGCAGGCAGGGAGACTTCCATCTCGCTGCCTGCCACCGTCCCACGGCTCCCTGCAGCGGACGCTCGTCCGCTGCAGGGGTTAAGATTCACCGAGAGGGGCAACTCTCCCCTCCGACATTGAATACAGGGAGAGCGAGTGGCAGCCAGCCCTCCGGAACACAGCAATATTTTACATTGAATACTGCCCTCAGTGATAAACAATGGAAGTGATTATCAGGACTCACAGACGACTACCGAGTCCTATAGAGATAATTTCAGGAGTTTAAAAGGTTCATTAACATCACCTATATATTACAATTCCCTTCAAATTATATTTCATTGATAACTTTAAGCTATATGAGAAATTAGTGTATTGCTGGCAATTTTCATACACATATTGTGTAAAGAAGACTTATTCAGGTATTAAACATGCCTGACAAAGCTTTAAATTACTTATATTGATTAAAAAAAAATATGACAAGGTAAGTATACCTTAATACTGAGTTATAGCTACAGTAATTTGTTTTAGGGTGTTGCCTGCTTAAAGTATTAGCTTTTGCAAGGACAGCTGCATTTAGGCCATGCATTTCTCAACATTGTGTCCAAATTGAAACATGATTTTCCAAAGACACCGAAGAGTAAAAGAAAGTGACAGTGTTTCAAGCTTATAAGAATGAAAAGTACTTCTTCCAGGTAATACAGAAAATGTTTAGAATGAAAAAAAAGTTAATTAAATTCTACTGTAGAAAGGGGATTGCATATTTGACAAAAAAATAATAATACATATGGGTCAATTCAATTATACCCCATTCATACCAGAGATGCAGGGTGCAACCCGGAATCCAACTCCAGGGACATTCCTGGGTTGGACTCCGTTTACACAAGCTTTTGAAGCAGCGAAATCCATGCTCCGCACCTTTCATACTGTATCGAGGATGGCCCTGCATTTTATGAGAATGTCATTAGAAATGGTCTGGTAACTAGCAGGGTTGAAATCCCGGGGCATGGCATTTTGGTCCGGGACCCTTTCACACACAAGGTTGGCTGGTGTGACTGGGGTATGTATAATACCCCAGCCACACCAGCCAACCCGGTTGCATTCCCATTCACACCAGAAAATGCAGGGACCAATCCGGGAATATGGCCCGGGGATCATGCCCCTTTCACACCAGAAAAGTACCTGCATTTTCGGAGGCCGGCAGGAGGTGGAGAGGACTCACCCTGGGTTGCTGGTCCTCGATGCAGACCGGGGATCCATGCGGGTGCGGATGACAGATCAGGCGGCGGGCGGCTGCAGTGAGGGCGCCGGAGATCTGCATACACCGTCCGGCATCCTGTCATCTGCGCCTGCCACCTGTGTGGATCCCCGTCTGACAGCCCGCACAAGGACCGGCAACCCGGGTGAGTACCCCTACCCCTTTCACACCAGCCAGGACCCCGGGAACATAGCAGGTTTGGAATTCTGGTATTTAGGCCCAGGAACCTTACACACCAGTGCTAGTCACGGGTTGTACTCTAAAGCCCCATACACACGAGGCGACCCGGCTATTTGTGCTTTTGTGCTGAGCAACTTGCTGCAGCACGAACGCTGAGCACAAAGCGGGACAGACTGCGATGCTGTGTGCTGGGCGTTCATGCTGAGCAAGGCTTTGGCTATTTTTATAATAGGCAAAGCCCCGTGATCTGGGGAAAGCCATTGTGGATTTCACGATGCTCATACAAACGTCCCCCCCCCTGGTCGCCGAAGTCACCCAAACGGCTGCATATGGATGTTTTGCATAAACATCCATGCGTGGCCTTGGGTGCGGGGACGCGAAACTAAGCCCCTCCCAGATGTCTACGTTTTCAGTGTCCCTGTATGAGAACAGGACAGGCAGCTGACATCTGGTGAAGGCAGCTGCCTGGTCCCCGGCAGCCAAGTCACTGCCTCATTTCCATAGGAACACCACTGCCCTCCGTCCATGGTGGGTGCGAATGGGACAGCGATCTTGCAGTTCGCTGTGCATGTTCGCACCTGGCGCCTATGTGCAGAAACACACATGAACAGATGCCAAACATCCCTTCACCGGGTGAACAAGCAGTGAATGAACGGATCAGAATAATTTTTGCTTAGAAAAGGGGCTAACATCTCCCCGTGTGTATGCCCCTTAAGTCATTGTTTTTTGTTTTTGCGTATTTATGTATTTTGTCCGGTGCTGCGGATCCGTTGTGGCTACATTTATATACTAAGCCTTTTTTCAACACAGCTGTATCATCTCAAATAAAGTACTATTAACAAACCTGGTAATAATGTTAATCAAATGCTAGTGAATTTGAATATTAGGTTAAATGCATTAATTCACTATGACAAACTTATAGCAATGGAGCAATAGTTTCATAATGGCATAAAGAACGGTTATGGATCATTGGATAGACAGCAACTAGGTCAACATGCAAGAAGGTCTACAGGCCCCTTTAGGACGACAAGCATTAGGTCAACATGGGGAAGGTCGAAAGTAAAAAAAAAGAGGTTGGCATGGAGTTTTTTCACTTTTTTTTTTTGTCTGAATTTTCACCGTCGTCAAGGACACAAACGCAGCACCGCGTGCGCTCGTCATGCTTCGGGCTCGGTGACTCGCTGCGCTCATCACACTATTTTATTCTCCCGCCACGCCCTAGTGGATGGTAGCGCATGAAATACTGCCTGTCAGCACATGTTGGCTTAAACCTAACCCATGTCAACCTTCCTGCATGTTGACCTAGTGACCATATCCCTAACAGCCCACCCCTCAGACAAATGGAAAAAACAACAACATTGTTCTAAAGCTATGTCTGCATTGCACAGATTTTTATGTATATGCCCCATTTAGCTTAGCCACTCAATATTGACACATACTAATAATTATTCAGCATATGTGCCTTACTTCTGATAACAACTGCCATTAATTACATCCCTTTCATACTGCTGACAATGACTGTCTGACAAAAATAAGCATGACAGTGAATGCAGTGAAGTAATAGAACTATTCTTCTCAAACACATTGGATACAAAGAACCCCATCGTGACTCATAGCAATGGGCATTTTTTTATATTTTGCATGTTTTTAGAGCAAATAAACTGCTCTAAAGCTGGGTATACACGGATAGATTTGAAGCCCGATGTGGGCGTTCCCGATCGATGGGAACGACCAATCGTTCAAATCGTTCCGTGCATCGTTAACGATGCGCGTACCCGTGAATCGTTAACGATGGTCTATGATCTTTCCTGCATGCAGGAAGATCATAGACAAATCTTTTGTCAAGTGTATCCAATCGTTCCGTGTGTACGCACGATGAACGATTTGATACACTCGTTAACGATGTCGGAACGCTTCCGACATCGTTCCGTGTGTACCCACCTTAACACTAGAAAACATTGTACGGAGTGTTCACATAGCTTTTCCACGTAATAGATGTTTCGGGAATGCAACTTGTTCCATTTCTGTATTTACCATTTGCAAACACTTTTGCTTTTGATATGTAATGTGTTTGATAGTATCATTCAAATATTTAAGCAAAATGCCAGCAGGTATAACACATAACAGTAAGCATGAGTGGTAGAAGCATCTAGAGATATAGCAGGTGAATTAGGAGACATGATGCCAGGAAGAACCAACGTCTTGGTGCAAAGTTTTATCATATAATCTCTCATATACTGTAGTAGAGCAATCATGACTCCTCCAGGGGCTCAGCAAAAGCAGGAAACCAGCAAAGCAATTTTATACAAAACAAGTCTATATTATGGGGCATTTCCTAAGCAATCTCACTAGATTGCTTAGAAAATGCCCCTACATCGCTCCATGCATAGAAACCACAGCAATAGTGATGTGTGGCCCCACTCATCGCTATCGCCCAGCAATTAATACCCAGCATGCTGGATATTTTTCTGTCAGGGCCAGTGGTCTCAACAGAGACCACTGGCCCAGACAGATCACTCAGCACACAGCGCTGACACACCTGCGGAGAGATCTTGATGAGTGTTCTGAGCAATCTAGCATCACTCAGAATGCTCAGCAAATCTCTACGTGTGTAGGTCCCTTAAGTGTAGTTAATCCAAGTAATCGTGGAAAAAGCACATAAAAGCAGCCTATCAACTCCATGGTACTTATCATGGGCTCAAGAGTCACAAATGCAGGCACGGCTTCCACATCCATAAGCCCCTCCATCAAAGCCCTGGCCATTTGTACATTTTTATCAAGGGCTGTCAGCACCCTTCACCTAGAGCAGTGGTTCTCAACCTTGGTCCTCAGGACCCCCCAAAAGTGCACGTTTTCCAGGTCACCCTGCAGCTGCACTAATTCACGGACACATTTTAAAAGATCTAATTACTTACCTTGTGATTCTGTGGGGAGACCTGGAAAACGTGCACTGTTGGGGGGTACTGAGGACCGAGGTTGAGAACCACTGACCTAGAGTGAACACTCACCTATAAATACAGTTAGCATGGCTAATAGACAACCACTGAAAGTGGAGTGCGCTTAGGGGCATGTTTTGCTAAAAAAAGCTCCTGATTCACAAGTAAAGCAGCACACGATGCAGTTTTGAATTTAGTTAAAGAAAATCGCAGTGTTAAGGGGCTTCGTATCCCCGCAGCCCCGCAAGGTTGTTATCCCAAGTAAAAAAAGACTGTGCATGGTTTTTTTTTTACTACGGAGTGGACTGTTAATGAGGGCCATGCCCCCCCATCGTACCTCGCCTGCTGGCATTGGCAAGTGCATTTTCAAAAGGTGCTAGAATCAACAGTACATTAACAATATAGTCATTGAGCATATCATTCATTAAATTGTACCCAGAATAAGAGTAGCTAGGAGAATGTGAGATTGTGACCCCTGAGTGCCAGCCACAACAGGAGGAGCAGCTACATACTAGTGTTGCTCAACTGACACTTACCACAGGAATAGAATGTATTGACTCTCATTATACCCACCTTAGTCAATTAAGATCAAGTGGCAGCAGTGGGTTTCATTACAAAAAAAAAAAAAAATCATCAAATGATAAAAGGCGGAGAACAGGAGATCAGTGTCAGGATGTACTGCACATACCATGCTTTACACCTGGGAATGCCCATTACATTGGTGCAAAGAGCACAGACAGCTAGTAACCAAATCAGTTCAAGAGTGCAATACTGTCAGATGAATCACCCTTCACCATGTTCTTGACAAACAGTGAAAGCATGTCTGACACCAGCCTCAAGGTGCATACACACTGGGCATTTTTGCCAGGTATCAATCATTGGATAGACAGCAACTAGATCTACAAGCATTAGGTCAACACCATTAGGTCGGCAGGGTCATTAGGTCGACATGGAATTTGTCAAGTTGTTTTTGTCCCGGATGTCGACAATCGACAGTAAAAAAAAAAGTGGAACGCGTTCCCTTGCATGGCTCACTGTGCTCGTCATACTTCGGGCACAGTGCCTTGCTATGCTTGGCATACTATTTTATTCTGCCACCATGCCCTAGTGCAGGACAGGCCAACCTGTGGCTCTCCAGATGTTGTGAAACTACAAATCCCAGCATGCCTTGCCACAGTTTTTACACTCCCTTATAGCAAACTGTGGCAAGGCATGCTGGGATTTGTAGTTTCACAACATCTGGAGAGCCGCAGGTTGGCTAGGCCTGCCCTAGTGGATGGTAGAGCATGAAATACCACCTGTTGGCATGTCTGTTCAAAAAAAATGTTTGTTTTTTTTCATTTAAAGACTCATGTCGACCTTCCCCATGTTAATGACCCTGTCAACCTAACACCATGTCAACCTTCATGAATGTCGACCTAGTTGTTGTAGACCAGTGGTAGCCGACTCCAGTCCTCAAGAGATACCAACAGATCACAGATAACCTAGTTGCTGCAAAAGTTTACTCATTACTCGCTGACACATTTTCAATTATCCACAGGTGGAGCTAATTTCTTCACTTGTGATTCTGTGAGGAGATCTGGAAAACATTAACTGTTGGTAGCTCTCGAGGACTGCAGTTGGCTACCCCAGTTGTAGACCTAGTGACCATACATCGTTTTTTTCCCCAACGCGTATGAACAGCAAAGATCGCTAAAATCGATGGGATGAAAATCGCTCATTTTCCCCCTGCCCAGCGATTTTGAACGCTGTGAATGGCTTTCCACAACAGGATGCTATGGAAAGCCGTTCCATCTGCTGGTAATGCCAGCATATGAACGTCGGCTGTCGGTGATGGTACGGAAGCAAGCATCAGTGCTCATTGCCTGCCCATACACACTGGGCGGTTTTTCAACTAAAAGCAGCTCAAACGGCGAAACTGATGCTGTTTTCACATGCCTAAACGTTTGAGACCCAGTATTTTGAAACTGTATTTAACAACGGTATATTACCGTTTTAAACCCCTTTTACACTGCACATACCGGGTCTCAAGAAGGTTTGCAGTGTGAAAGTAGGACAGACAGTAGCTATAAGACAGCGTAGTGCATATGTAATGAGCCGCTCATTACATATGTGCATATATAATGAGTGGCTCATTACATATGCACTGCACTCTCATAGCTACTGCCTGAGTCCTATATACTGGTTCAGAGCCGTTCACACTGCATAAAAGACGGCTCTGTACCGTTGTAGGGCTTTTTACCAGTTTGCAAATACCGGTTATTTGTAACCGGTAAATGCAGACTGGTGCTTTCACACTGCAGCTCTAACCGTTTGAAAAGGCTAAATGAGTGTCAATGAGTTTGAAAAAAACTCAGGAGCCCGAGGTGTGCTCCCTACCACCAGTGCTGTGCCTAAACACGTGCATAGGGGGTCGTGCGATCGAGTGGACCCTCTCCCAAAGGAGAAGGGCCCCGTTTTTCCCCTAACCCCTCTCAGCCATAAGGCCGAAGAGGGGAAAAAAGGGATAGGTGGGTCCTCTTTGTCAGAGCTCAGAGGGACCCTCTTTCCTCAACCCCCGGAAGGGTTAGGACGGTGGGTCCTCCGCACCCGAAGGTTTGGAGAGACCCGCATTAGACTTCCCTCCGCCTTGCGTCTCGGGGTCATCCTCCAAGGGGACCGAAGCTCTCCCCAAAAGGATGAGAGCTTCGGCACATTGGGGAATGGTAGGCCCATAAGGGTCAACCACACAACCCAAAAAACCAAGTGACAAACTACGGAAAACAGAAAACGTGAAAAGTGCAGGAACGTGAGAAGAAGAGAAATAAATAATAAAGAGGACTCCAGCCAGAAGGCCGGAGTAGGGGTGTAAAAAATTGTCCTACCCCATCCAAAAGGATGAGGTAAGGACGTGCAGCCTAACCTAGAGGGAAGTGCGCAGTGCAGTGCTTTCTTGTGCAAGGTGATGTTTGGGATCACCTGTGCAGGTTCGGCACCCCCGAGATTCCCCGGGGGCACAGTGCAGCCTCGGGACCTAGGCAGCCGACCAATCAGCGTCCGACCAAGTGTTTCTCTGCTCCCATCGTAGGGCACTTTTCAGCCCCTGGCATGGGAATGGGTACTCCACTGGGCTTTTCCAATGACTCCCTTAGGAGTTGCGGCCCCCTCGGAAGAGCAATCTACTCAGTCTCAGTGTTTCTCCGATCCCAAGGTTAAGGTACTAAGCTGGGCTATATACCGGTTAAGAGCTGCAGTGTGAAAGGGGTATTAGCTTCTTTCAGCTCAAGTGTGTTTGGAATTAAGGCTTCACATGCTGTGGTGTCAAGTTTGTCCAATACACTAATTTTTCAAATGGGTTTGAAATAGTTTCCAATGACGATTCTACTGATTTACAATTATAGATAAACGAAGGTATGTCTTTGGCGCTATAGGTTATGGTGGTGTAACTTGTCACCCTGCAGCCACCACGTTGGAGGATTGCTATCCTCCACAATAGCACAAAAAAAGAAAAAACGTGGGGCGCTTGTAGGTACTGATAATGATTTTTTTATTTAAAAAACACAACAAATACACACAAATACAAAAACATTACACAAATAAAATTGAATCCATATACAATTGATATGCACAACATACACAATGATCGTTGGTTGTATACTACCCTTTTAGTAAATATAACCTTATGTCCTTTTAAGGCTATGCTGATTTTGAGCTCAATTGATATTTGATAATAAATCAGGTTTCCTTACAAACCATGAACCATCCAATTTTGCAATCACTGTACACACTGCCATACTTGGGCAGCACCACAATGTCTCTGTGTAAATTAATGTGGATAAATACACGTTTGAAATGCAGGGGAAATTACCTCCTTTTATGCAGAGTGATGTTGGATTTATAACATTGTCCGCCTTGTAAATATGGGTATCTCCTGTCACTCTGTCGGGCACACGCAGTTTAAAGGGTTTTCCAAATTGGAGATATGCTGCAGCACCCGCTCCATCCCGTACCTCTCAGCTGCTATGTGTTATTCAACTGACTGTGTTGCTCCAGCAAGTCTCCTCCCCACGGCTTGATGTTAGAGTACGTTCGGTAAGACGCTCGGCCACAGCGTTCTTCCTTTTCTGTGCCACCGTGGAGGCCAGCAATCCTCCAAAGTGGTGGTTTTCAGGAGGATGCCTGGGTGTAACAGTGATATTGGTGCATATTCCGCTTCCTGTGTCAGGAAGGGTCTCAGCAGGGATACCTGTCTCCGGGCTGTGGCAGCTTTGCGGGAAGAAGTGTGGGCGGGGTGGTCGTACCTCACACAGCGGCGGGGACAGTTAGAAGGCAGCTTCACCTCATGCAGTCAAATATCAATTATTGAGCTCAGATCAGCATCTCGGCTGACAATCCCATATAGCCTTAAAAGGACATAAGGTTATATTTACTAAAAGGGTACTATACAACCAACGATCATTGTGTATGTTGTGCATATCAACTGTATATGGATTCAATTTTATTTGTGTAATGTTTTTATATTTGTGTGTATTTGTTGTGGGTTTTTTTTTAAATAAAAAAAGCATTATCTTGTGTACTTACAAGCGCCCCAAGTTTTTTCTTTCTTTGATTTACAATGATACCTGCATTCGGAAGTATGTATTGTTTGACATGTAAATTCACTGGCATTTGAAATTGAAACTATAACAAAAGGTCAAATGCCAGTTGGTATCCAGTCTGAAGAAAGCTACATACCAAGTGCTTGTTTACAACTAGGGAGGCAAATCCAGGATTAGGCACCGAATTTGCTAGGATTTGTATCCCAGGATTGGAGTTTCCAATGCCATATTTCAGGAATACTGTGCATGCTCGACATCAGATGTCACACTGCTCAGGATGCGCCACTGGTGGCAACCCAGCACCGCCACACATGTAAGTAATTTTTATGATCAGGAAGGCCAATGCCAGGACCGAGCATTTTCCAATCCCAAATCCCAGGATTTCCATCAGTTGACAACGTTGAAGGGGTATGGAATGGTTTGGGTAGACATTCCATTAGAAGGCAAAATAAATGCAATGTAATAGTACTGAGGGAATGTCTTTACTGTGTTTTGTAGACCGTCGAGGCAGATGTATCAGAAATTCAAAGGCGTAAAAGTGGAGAAAGTGCCCATAACAATTGTGATCTATCAGTTATGAAGTATATGCTGTGAAGCTGACTGGCAAATTCTTCTCTTTAGTAGATTTAATATAGATCTGTAAATACCCAGTATGTTGTATCACCGTTTCCTATTGTAAAGCGCAACGGAATATGCTGCACTATATAAGAAACTACATTAATAAATTAATGACACCAATGTTATCTGTATGTCAAAGCCCCCTCAGTCACCACATATGAACCCAAGTGATTTGCCATGAAGCCATAGTATCATCATTTACCAGCTAGGATGGCTATCCTTGCCTGACCTTGCAATAAAATTCTTCCACAATAGTCACCATTGTGTATCTCAATTGAATTGAAGTGATTATTTCCTAAATCAAGAAACACTGAAGTTCATTTACTTTTATTAAGCAACCTTAAGAACAGTCAACAGACAATACACTATAAAAGTCCTTCAACAACTTAAAAAAGTTAAACGCAGGATAAACATTGCAGTATTACCATGTTATCAGTGAAAGTGCACTTATTTATTTAACTACACAAATAAAAGCAGTAACATAAAATACATTTTGACAATTTAGGAGCACAATATTCCAATTATAAATTTATTAATCCATATTAAAAAAATAGATTTTCTCCACATTGCAGGGATGCATAATAATTGTGGATAGTCCCCAAGAATAGTAGTTACGTGGTCATAGCTGCAATATTGTTTGATAGATGTGCCCCATAAACTGATGAAGTCACTGAAACAAGGAAGCACCCTAAGGATTCTATGTACTAAGCATTGGAGAGATACTGTAGTGTATAAGGTAGACAGAGAAATCACATAACTCATGTTTCAAAGTGTATAATATCACCTATGTGTGTGACAACAAGTAATGCACACTGCCTACTAAAAGGTTCTCTCAAATCACCAAGCAAGAAAAAAAAAAAAAAACACATGAAAAAAATGAACAAAACATAAATAAAAGTGTTTGCCCAATAAAGATTTTCTATTGGTATTACTGCGAAGATATCATATGCACATACAATGGGATGTCAATCTGGGCCCTGGGAAAGCTGTAAATCACTGTGGTTGGATGGTGCCTTAATGTGACTATGTCAGTGCTCATGAGCCATAGGGACACACAGGGCCTGGCTGTGACGGGATGTAATCGGATTACAGAAGCAGGGACTTGCACGAGGGTTACCTCAGTTACCTGCCGAATAAAGAGCAGAAATCAGGGAGAATGTGCAGCAATTAGGGGTATATAATGGTCCCTACAGCAGTGACACTGTGACCTGCCCTCTGGGCATGCTACAGTATATCACTGCTGTCCCTACACAGGCTGTCACGTCTCATTTTGGGTCTGTCCGTTGTTGTTATTTGTCTGATAGAAATGTGCCTGTGATGTGCTGGGGGTGATGGGGGATGCGATGGGGGTGATGTGCTGGGAGTGAGGTGCTGGGGGGGGGGGGGGAGGGGGGGGTGTTGATTTGATGGGAGTGAGGTGAGGTGAGATGATGGGGGGGGGGGGATATGACGGAGGTATGTGCTGGCTGCTGGCACAGGCTCTTTGTTACCATTCCCCTGCCCATGTCCCGCACAGTGCAACTGCAGCTCTTGTGCTCCTCAGGCATTACTCCGCTGCTCCCCCGTTCCACAGCTCGGCTGGTTTCCCTGCCACCTCCCCCCTTCCATCCATCCAGTCACCACAGCGTGACCTGCTGCCCCCGCCACACACTGCCCTGTGCCCCCTCACTGCGACCGGGACAGGGCTGGGAGAGGAAGTCCTTTGTACTGAGCGCCGCTTACCTCTCCGTGCTGGCTCGCCGGGTATCACACACCGCAGCCCGTTCCTTTGTGCGAGCACTCCCGGTCGCCACCGCCGCTCTGTCCCTGTTCCTGTCACCGCTGGGGGTGCGCTGGCTGCAGCTAGAAGGCAGGAGCGGAGGGCAGGCGGAGGGATGGGATGTGCTGCAGGGGCGCCATTGTCGGAGGGAGCTGCTCTATACACAGGATTGCCAGAGCCTGGCTGGCGATATCCCTGGAGGAGGGGTGTAATAGCCGAGGCAGCGCTGCCTCCTCCTGACCACGGAGCGGGAAGATGATGAGCAGCAGCCGCTTTCCCCCTCCTACAGTCCTCTCACATCCACTCCGAGCCAGCCGTCGCCGCCTCCCCTTCTCCCCGCATGCCCCCTGGGAGGGGAGAGCGACGTGTGCAGTACAGAGAGGCAGCGGAGAGCGAGCCACAGCGCCCTCCAGTGTCCGACCTGCGGCAGCGCGTTACCGTTACCACAGACCGGCTGCCCGTCAGCGCTGCTGTGTCCTCCTGTCTGCAGGAGATACATACGGCCAGGCCAGATGCCCCGAGCTTCGGAAAGTAGTAACGTGGAGAGTGATAAGGAACCAGTCAATCAGCTACTACTGCACTGCGTTTTAGCCAGATGCAGTGGAACAGGACTTGTTGGCTCCGGCCAATGCCACAGTAATTATCTAACAGGCAGGGCTAGACTGAGTGAGCTCACTTCATTCTCCCATCAGGGGCGTAACTAGATATTTGTAGGCCCCATAGCAAAAGTTTTTAAGGCAGTAGCGCACGCAGGGGGGGTTTCTGAGTACCCAGAAACCCCCCCAGGAATCTGAGGACCCTAGTCTGAAAGCTGAGGGTCCCCTCTTTCCATAGGTACAAGAATTTTAAAAATCGGCCAAGGGGAACCGGAGATATCCGACTTTAAAGCAGTGGTCCCCATCCAAGCCTGTTAATTGCTCTTCCCAGTCAGATATTTCAGTTTCTGTCTGACTTAGAGTTTTTCTGAGGGTATATTCCAAAAGCTGTGACTCTCCCCCTTTGAGAAACACTAGAAGCTGGTCTCTACTGTGCCCAGAACCAGAAATATCAGCCTTCCAGCAGCTGGTTACTGCTCCAGCTCCACACACCTGGTATGTAGTTTTATAATATCGTTGGCAGATTGCTCTGCCTACTGAACTCTGATCCCCTAGTCCCCAATACCGTTTGGTAGGAGGGATTCTCTAGTTTTTAATTTCATTAAAAGCTAAGAAATCTATTTCCGGGAACTGGAGATATCTGCAGTCAAGCAAGCTGTCCTCCCACCAGAAAATTATGAATAATAAGCCCAACTCCACTATACACCCCTCCTCTGCGTATTAAACATCCTCTACCACCCTGGAAGTTATGTATTGGGACCCCTTCATTCAGCCCAATGCCCCCTTCTCCCACCCCATCTCCCACCATCTGTGCAGTAAAGCGTAATTAGTGGAAATTACTGAGCCCTACATGCTAAGCGGTTGATATAATACCCCCTAACACCCGCAGGACATCAAAGCTTCCGCTTATAGCACCTCCCACCCCTACCGCTGGAGGATAGGTAGGGGCCCCAATACATTGCTATGCCCAGGGGTCTACTCTGCTGTTATATATGTATATATATATATATATATATATAATTATTATTATTATTAGTTATATACATTTGGTCTACCTATAATACTTTAACTGACCCGGCATATACTGGGTCACCTAAGTGTCCATCTCTGTGCTTTGCTCCGCCCCTCTGGAAACCCCCTTCTGAAAATCCTGCGTTTGCCCCTGTAAGGGCCCCCAATTTAGCAACTGATGGTGATAAATGTATGTAAAACAAATTACTTAGACGGTAACAATAGGCCCCCTTCAGCTCTGGGCCCCATAGCAGCTGCACCCCTTGCACCTATGGTAGTTACAACCTTGTCTCCCATCATACTACTCCTGGCTGCTTAATCTGCCTATTCAGCTGTGATATCACCATTTCTCCATCTGCTAAAACTTTTTGAATATCACTCTTTATGCTTGTACTTGCACTGTCAGTTTTGAAAATGCCCAGCTGTACCTCTAATGACTTTACCTCTCTTGCTGTTCCATTGAGAGTAGGTGTCCCTGATTATTTTATTCTTGGCCCTCTTCTCTATCTCTACATGTCCTCTCTGGGTGAACTTATTTGTTCACTCGACTTCCACTATGCCGAAAATACTAAAATCTACCCCTCATTTCCTTATTGCTCTCCTTCCATCCTAACTCATATCTCCAACTGTCTCTCTGCTATCTACTCTTGGATGACACAGTGCTATTTTAGACTTAAAATATCAAACGCTAAGCTGACCTCTTTTGACCCTCCTGCATAAAACTTGACCATCTCTCATCCTAACCTGTTTATGCTCACCTCTCCCCCTTCTGTGTTACCCCTGTCTGTCTAACCCTCACCTTTAGAATGTAAGCTCTCATGGGCAGGGCCCTCTCTCCTCATGTGCCTTTCTTAGAATATATAAACCACTGCCACCCTGATAATTGCTTCAGTGTCCTGTCCCCTGATGCAACTATCCGTATTAACCATGTACTTGTCCTAAACTGTCTTGTAATGTAATTTGTTTTGTGTTTGCTCATAAAACTATGCTCTGTAAAGCGCTGCGGAATTTGTATGCGCTATATAAGAAACTGTTAATAAATAAATAAAATAATAAATAGACTGGGACCACAAATTGGCCCTGGCATTTTTGCCACACAGGCCCACCTGCTTGAGACCTCCATTTGTGATATTGTTTTTGGGAGCACAATGAATACAAAAGTAACTTTCAGTACATAACATAAAAAAAAATTACAAGTTATTTCCCATTATACATTACGGAACACTCCGTAATGCCCATTACACATGGCACACACCGTAATGCCCGTTACATATAAGGCTACACACCGTAATGCCCATAACACATTATGGCACACACCTTAATGCCCAATACACATTGTGCCATACACTGTAATGCCCATTAACTATAAGGCTACACACCGTAAAATGCCCATTACACATTATGGTTCACACCATAATGCCCAGTACACATTATGGCACACACTGTAATGCCCAGTACGCATTACATATAAGGCTACACACCGTAATGCCCATTACAAAATATGACACAATCTGTTATGCCCATTACACATGGCACACACCATAATGCATGCCCATTACACATTGTACCTTTGGAACATTTCACTTAGATACATTTATTTAGGGGAATTCCTGGTTCATGGAAATATGCTTAATGCATTACATGCCTTTCAGGGTCCTCCTGAATAACACTTTAGGAGGACCACAGTCACTCTCAAGAATTATTTTTTTTCTTCATAAATATTGCTAACTTAGCACTGCAGAACTACAAGTCCCATCAACAGGGTCTACTCTGACTACAGTGTCTAAAAATGTAAAAGATCCCTACAAGCAGAAAAATAATAAAAAAAATCGAATTTTTTTCATGCCACATCAAGTAAAACGTTAGCATTCTAACTGGTACCGTTTAACTAAATAAATTAACTGTAATAGCAGTGACTGTCAATGTCAATTGTTCTTCCTGGGCTCTTGCACAAAGTTATCTGCGTGTGCTGTTCTGAGTTGCAGCAGAAGTCTACTCAATTTGACAACCTCCTCTGGTCTTCTACTATTTATGCATGGAGACGAGTCAGGAAATCCCTACATTTACAATGTTACTATTCCCTATCTGTCCCCCGATTTGGCAATCTAGAGTTCCAGAATGGCAAAGCTATGGCTTCTTTGGCGCTCTTCTGGTATGCTAACTTTACGAAATGTATTAAATACTTTGCACACACCGTTAACCTTTGACAGAGCTATGTCATGCTTTAATTTGTGCCCACAATTTGCCTACTTTGAAGATACACAGGGTGAGATTTAATAGGGTGAGATTTAATAGGATGAGAGATTCAGAAAGTGAGAGATTGTGGGAAATCTCCAGTTTTTTTAAAGCGGCAATCATTTACACTGCAAAATCAAACTGGTTTAGCAGTGTAAATGATTGCCGCTTTAAAAAAACTGGCGATTTCTTACCAAATCTCTCACTTTCTGAATCTCTCATCCTATTAAATCTCACCCATATTACCTACATTTGGTCCTTGCTAGATTACAATCCCAGGATATTATGAACCCTCTTGACTCCACCATTCGTACCTGTACACATTCTATATCAGTGATATACGCACACATACATCCTGAACTAGACCCTGACACGGACCTTCCAGGACTTCACAAATGGGCCTCACAGACTATGACTCTTGACACAATCTTACTAAACCTTAAATTTATCCCTGCTAGCTCTTACCAAGAGATGTCCTATAAAATCATTCATAGAGCATACTTCTCCCCTAAGCATTGTTATCTGATAGGCACCGCTGATACCTCTTATTGTCCAAAATGTCACTCACATGAGGCTGGTTTACAGTATACCACTGTTTTTCTACTTGCCCCCACATTTGGAATGACCTACATAATTGCACTACCTCATCCTTAAAACTGACCTTCCATTGTAATGAAACATGGGTGTTATTTGGCTATATTACAGATCAACTTTCTGTTCCCAAACATGATAAAAAAAACCTCCTAGTAATTATATCAGCGGTTGGAAGGCAAGCTATCCTACAGCAATGGTTTCACATTCCGGCTCCCTCTTTACATATGACAACTTCTAGATTACTCTTTCTATTTACCATGGACTGGCTTAAGGCATCACTCCATAAATAATCTAAGACCCCAGTCCTGTTTAGATGCTGGGATAAATATATCCAGACTCTACCTCCCAGGACTAAAGTGGCAATCCAGGAATGCTTCCAATTCACTTTATGGTATAACTTACAGCTTCTTCAAAACAAAACCCCTATCATAATATATCTGTTATGGTATGTACTGCCCTCCTCTCTCTTTTATCCTTACCTTTCTTCTACTCTTCCCTTTTTTTCTTCTCTCCTCTTGTATTCTCTGCTGGATGACTAGATCAGTCCATGGATGGGTTGATGGCTTGGTCTTTGGAACTGGCGATTGTTTTTTAATATATGGCTTTTGTTATTGAGATGTTTTTGTAAACCCTCTTTTAATAATATGCGATGTCTTCATTCTTACATGTGTCATTACTAATCCTGGGATGTAATTCCCAACATAATCATTTCAACACCGGAGTTACTATGTTATGTTTTTTTCCTTTTCTTTCTTTTATTAATGTTTATTTGGAAAATGTTAAAATTGTGGATTGCTCTTCATTTGATATCTTTGTTTCCATTCCTATTGTCTGTATTGATTGTTATTTATGAGGATCAATAAAACATATTTAAAAAAAAAAAAAAGATTTTGCACGCCCAGACGCTCAGCTCCTCCCGCCTGTGCAGATAGGGAACTTGAAGGCAGCGCAGCCGAATCATGACATCCTATGCAAATGATGCGGTCACTGTCCATTCAGCTCCCCCATCTACGCCGCTGAGAGTGGAAGGCTCAGTTGCGGTAGCATAATAATGTCATGACACAGGCATGTCATGATGTAAATATGCAAATTAAGTGTTCGCTCAGCACAGTGTGACACCTGGGAGGTGGTGCTGACAGTTTAGAAAAATGGTCGAAAGAAAAGATTGTGACAGAAGGAAACGTGCGCAAAGTGCAGCTGAACAGCGTAAACTCCCAAGAAAACAAGGCTCTCCTTGAGACCTTCACCAATACTTCTAACACACAAAATAGGAGTTTAAACACTTATCCAGCGCTCTGTTGTAGCTTTCTGCTGAAACCTTTTAAATCAGCCAATACTCCACATATAGGGAATATAAAGAAAATATCATGGTGTAGTACAGCATGAAAATTTAATTGACATCACAATATATAAACAATCCACAAAAACTTTTTCCCATCAGGTTTTCAGCATAAGAGGTGGGTAATTACCAAATAATGGGAGAACTGCACACAAAACAGTTCAACAAGCATTTGTTACATGTGCAGGGTCAGGATACCGGTTCCTCCTGTGTGTTGCTGGTCTCCCACGTGCCTGGTTTCCCCTCTCCGTATAGCTAGAAAACGAGTCTGGATGCGGGCTTCACCGGCGCGTTTCTTCCCCGTCCCGGGAATTTATCAAGGTGTGCCTACCGCCCGCTGGTTCCGGCTCTTTATACCTCGTTTGTCCAATGTGAATCTACACTGCGGCACGGATGGATCTCTAGACATATTGTGCCTACAAGTCCCACAATCCTTTCCGTTACCGCCGTCTTCCCGACGCTGGAATCTGAGCGTACGTCCAGCATTGCCATGACAATCGGACGCCAGAGCGCAATCGTATCGTTCCATGTCAACTCGTCAAACTGTCCTTTTCTTTCTTTTTCATCCGTTTCCCGTCTGTGACTTATTCTTTGTAGGAAAAGAGAGGCATATATCAATATCTTAATTGATGGGAAAGTCATTTCAAAATATCATTTTAAACCACTCTAAAATCAATCCTTGATATATTTAAAACTTTGTAAAATACAATTATTATAAAACAATTCATTTATAAAAACTCAAGCATGCTTCGAGTAAAGTGCAGAGTGATTAAGGTGCTGGAGAGAAGCTTGTGAAAAGTGCTTTAAGAAAAGTACACAAGTGCTGTATGAAGGATATCAAAGGAACCATTTTATTTCAAAGTCAGCATTGAGACCCCCGGTATGAGGGTCCCAAGCTCATAAATTGTTTTCATTTCAGCTTTTGCCAAAGCTGATTTCAGGTCCCTTTGCCTTATGTTGCTTTTAATATGTCTTATTCCACAGAACATTTTAATTCCGGAAGCACAGCTCCCGTGATGTACCCTAAAATGCTCGGAGAGTGCATGGGTCCTTACACCTTTTTTAATATTTCTAAGGTGCTCTCCGAGCCGTGTTTTTAGTGGTCTTGACGTTCTGCCTATATACCATAAATTACAGGTGCAGTCTATAGCGTATACCACACTAGTGCTATTGCAGGGAATAAAATCATGAATTTTAAAATTAGTGGTATTAATTTCTACCTCTACGATTTTATTAAAGCTTCCTTTTACTTATCCGCAAGCTATGCGTAGCCCACATCGAAAAAAACCTATGGATTTAATGGTTGTCATTTGTTTTTTGTTACTAATCGTCATACTTTTTACCATTTGATTTTTAATAGTCGGGGCTTTACGGTAAATGCATTTGGGTGCTTCTGGGATCAGACTGCCTATCACCGGATCTTTCCTTAGGATTCCCCAGTGTTTTTTTAAACTGGATTCTAAGGTTTTGTATTGACTATTAATAGTTGTTATGAACGCCCATTGGAATGCATCTGTACTTCCATTACTATTTTTTGGCTTGGGTTTTAATAGTGTTTCTCTATCTAGTTCAGCAACTTTGTTATTTGTTATGGCTAATTGATCTTTTTTGTAACCTGAAGCTTCAAACTTTTGTTCCATTACCGAGGATTGTAGATCGTACACTTCCTTATTTGTACAATTTCTCCTAAGTCTCCTAAATTGGCCTTCAGGTATTGACTTCAACCAATGCGGATGATGGCAACTGGTAGCATTAATGTAAGCACTTGAATCCGTAGGTTTACAAAAATTTTGTGTTCAGATTTTATCATTTTTAATGTAAATAGTAATGTCTAAAAAGTTCATTCTTTCCTTACTATCTACAAATGTAAACTCTATATTCAATAAATTACAGTTGAGATATTCATAAAATTCCTTTAAAACATCTTCTCCTCCTCTCCAAATAAAAATTCTTAAATCCTTAAATATATCAAGGATTGATTTTAGAGTGTTTTAAAATGATATTTTGAAATGACTTTCCCATCAATTAAGATATTGATATATGCCTCTCTTTTCCTTCAAAGAATAAGTCACAGACTGGAAACGGATGAAAAAGAAAGAAAAGGACAGTTTGACGAGTTGACATGGAACGCTACGATTGCGCTCTGGCGTCCGATTGTCATGGCAACCCTGGACGCTGGACGTACGCTCAGATTCCAGCGTCAGGAAGACGGCGGAAACGGAAAGGATTGTGTGACTTCTAGGCACAATATGTCTAGAGATCCATCCGTGCCGCCGTGTAGATTCTGATTGGACAAACGAGGTATAAAGAGCCGGAACCAGCGGGCGGTAGGCACACCTTGATAAAGTCCCCGGACGGGGAAGAAACGCGTCGGTGAAGCCCGCATCCAGACTCGTTTTCTAGCTATACGGAGAGGGGAAACCAGGCACGTGGGAGACCAGCAACACACAGGAGGAGACAGGAGGAACCAGTATCCTGACCCCGCACATGTAACAAATGCTTGTTGAACTGTTTTGTGTGCAGTTCTCCCATTATTTGGTAATTACCCACCTCTTATGCTGAAAACCTGATGGGAAAAAGTTTTTGTGGATTGTTTATATATTGTGATGTCAATTAAATTTTCATGCTGTACTACACCATGATATTTTCTTCATATTCCCTATATGTGGAGTATTGGCTGATTTAAAAGGTTTCAGCAGAAAGCTACAACAGAGCGCTGGATAAGTGTTTAAACTCCTATTTTGTGCGTTAGAAGTTTAGAAAAATGGATGGAGAAAATCATCCCACAAGGTTATCGGCCCTTCTGGCATTTGCCAGTTGGCTAGTCAGGCCCTGGTGTCAGAGCTTGTGATACAGTCGCACTGTGTCAATAGTACTTTCAAATGTAAGTGTTGTAGTTGTTATTCAGTTGTCCTATCATCTTGCTGACTTGAAGCATGCTGCAGTGGTATGGAGAATATGGCAAATTTACTAAGGCTGTATTCTCCTGATTGGTATTATCCTAAGTCGATATCAGTCGTATTTGGCTGCCTATTTAATGGCTGCCAAATTTGTATGATGCAGCAGCAAAAACAAGAGTAGCCCATAGCACCAGACTGAGGAGCCGCAAGTGTGTTTACACTTGCAGCTCCTCCCTGAGACTGAAGGATTTCCTGGTGATATCATTCATCGGGTCTTCCCCCAGCCAAATCAGGAGCGGGCTCCGGGGCTGTGCGTGACTCCATTAAAGATTAACATGGACGTCTATAGGCAATTCCCATCATAGACGCCTATGTTAAAGTCTCCCCGGCTGTTACATGACACCACTGTATTTTGGGACTCAGGACCAGGCCATGAGCCTGCTGCTGGGTATAGCAATAGAGGCATTGGCGTAGCTATAGCTCCGCAGCCCCCGCGGTGGCGGGGAGGTGCAGAGAACCTGTGGGCGCCGGGGGTCTGCGGGGCTATAGCTACCACTTACCCGCTGCTGTCCGGCTGCATCTGCCTGTCACGGTCCCGTATCTCCCGGCGCCGACTCCTGCTGCTTTAATGAAAACGGACTCTTAGAAAATGGCTGCCCCCATACTGTAGACAGTTTTCTGTCTGCAGTATGGGGGCAGCCATTTTCTAAGCGTCCGTTTTCATTACAGTAGCAGGAGCCTGCGCCGGGAGAGACGGGACCGTGACAGGCAGATGCGGCCGGGCAGGTACATCCAGGGGGCCGAGGGGAGGGGGGCGCCGAAAAATATGCGGTGGGGGGGGGGGGCAATTAGGTAGTTACGCCACTGAATAGAGGGGAACCCCAGCTTTTATTCCCTGTATTTCTGCAACCAGGACCGGCTCAAAGACCCAGGGGCTGTCAATTACCAGGGTTTTATTTATTTATTTCATTTTTTTACACAGAGATACCTGCACGGATCTGACTGATCCGTGCAGGCTTCAGGCAAATTACCAGTCTTATTCAGCACAGGACCTGATAGTAAATTTGGATTTTGAATACAAGCGTATGGACAAACCCATTCATTTTCTTTCGATGGTGTATTCATATGTAAAATGAAATACGAATGGAAATGGCGTACAAAAATACGAACACCCGTATATTTCCCTTAGTAAGTTTTGAAAATACGAATTTACGGCCATATATCACAACGAATGGCTACGAATAAGGGCATTTAATGTGGGTTCTGAAGTAAGTGGTTCGTTAACGTCTTCATCAACCAATTGACTATACAATTCATTTTTGTATTTGTTAATGTCCTGGACAACCAATGCCCCTCCTTTATCTCCGGGGCGTATCACAATGTTATTATCAGTGCTCAACCTTTTTAGAGCGATTCATTATTTATTGGAGAGGTTCCTTAGGATTTTTTTTTTATTTTGTTTGTCGAGAACAGGATGGTCTAGCAGTCTGACAAAGCTTTTTATAGAAGGATTTAGTCCACTGGGTTGTGTGACTTTAGAAAGTATGTGAGGTTGGAGAAGGGGGGTTGTGGAGAAAAACTAGATTAAAGTAAGAAATCTGTAGCACACTTAGAACACAATCACACCTTAAGGAAAATAAAAAAAACAGTAAAAGTAAACTTGCTGGCTAATGCAAGAAAAATTGGGGAACTGGAAACTGTGGCCACAAGGGACGATTATGATATAATTGGTATAAAATAAATTTGGTGCAATGAGTCGCATGATTGGGCTCTGAACATGGAGGGATATACCCACTTCAGAAAAGACAGGGAAAAAGGAAGGGGCGGGGGGTGCCTTTATGTAAGAAGTAACTTAAAACCATGTGAGAAAGAAATGAGCTCGGGGATGGACAAGGATAATACTGAGGCCGTGTGGGCAGAGATAACTGAAAACAACAAAAAAAAACACCTTAAAATATAATTTTAATAGGGGTGTGCTAAAGACCGCTGAACATTAATGAAAGGGATGAGTTTCTACTGTTAAACCAAATAAAAAAAATTGTCAGATCAGGGGCAGGTACTAATTATGGGGGATTTTAACTATCCAGACATTGACTGGACAAATGAGTCATGTAAGTCAGAAAAAGAGGCGAATTATACTTACCGATAATTCCTTTTTCTTCATAGAGATCCCATGGCAGCCTTAACACTGGGATATTCCCATCCCCCATAGATTCAGACAGGACATTTTTCTCTAGGACCGCCCACCTTGGGTATAATAGCCCCCTCCTTGCTCTCCTCTGTGTCTTTTGATGTCTCCGTAACACTGGTCCTGGAGAAAAACACAACATAGCATAATACACAGGGAGGGTAACCAATGGCTGCCATGGGATCTCTATGAAGAAAAAGGAATTATCGGTAAGTATAATTCGCCTCTTTCTTCTACGATCCCTATGGCAGCCTTAACACTGGGACATACCCAAGTAAACACACGGGAGGGCTGAATTCATGCATGTAATATTTATTTATATATCTGTAGGCTCTTAAACAGCCGAAGTAGCCTCTTGTAAGACATGCTTCCCAAAGTGGGCAGTCGATACATTAAGTGCGTAGTGATTCGCAAAGGTATGAACTGACGACCAAGTAGCTGCTCTGCAGATCTCTGCCACCGACGCCTTCGCCTTATTTGCCCAGGAAGTGGAAACTGCCCGGGTAGAGTGTGCCTGAACAATAGGAGGAGCTGTTCTACCGGCCTTCTTGTATGCAAACAGGATGGTTTCTCTGATCCACCTGGATATTGTCTGCTTCACTGGTGCCTTCCCTCTTTTTACTCCTTCTGGAATGACAAACAAGTGATTAGAAGTTCTGAAAGGCTTAGTTCTTTCCAGATAAATGGATATAGCTCTGACCAAGTCTAGAGTATGCCAGGCTTCTTCCTGCTCGTTTTGCGGATTAGTACAAAACTGAGGTAATGTTATCTCTTGGTTCAAGTGGAAAGAAGAGACGACCTTAGGGACAAATTCTGGGTGCGTACGTAGAACTACCCTGTCTGGATATATTACCAGGTATGGTTCCTCTATCCACAGGGCCTGCAACTCACTGACCCGTCTAGCAGAAGTGACTGCAACCAGAAACACCACCTTCCAGGTGAGGAATTTTAATGCGCATTCGGCTAGAGGTTCAAACGGATCCTTAGTTAAGACCGCCAGTAATAGATTCAAGTCCCAAGGTGCTACAATGGCTTTGATTGGTGGTCTGATTCTCTTCATCGCCCTACCAAATCTTTTGACCATCTTGTCCTCCGCCAGAGGCCTGTCCAATAGAACACTCAGAGCTGAAGTCTGTGCTTTGATCGTGGCCGTGGCTAGGCCCATTTGAAATCCTTCAAACAGGAACTGTAACACCTTGTCTGTGGGAATACCTGCAAAGTCTCCTTTGAATTCACCCCAGGTAATAAACTTATTCCAAGTTTTATAATAGGCTGCTGAAGAAACTGTCTTCCTAGCCTTCATCATTATCTCCGCGACTTGTGGCGATAGATTATGTTTCTTCAGAATCTGCCGCTCAATTTCCATGCCTCTAGACACAATGCTGCTGGGTCTTGATACCACAGTGGCCCTTGGCTCAACAGATCTGGTATGTTCGGCAATCTCCAAGGTTGCTGTATTGACATTCTCAGGGCATTGGTATACCAGGCCCTCCTCGGCCAATGCGGTAGAATTATTATCACCTGCACCTGGTCTTCCCGTATCTTCTTCAGTATCTTGGTTATTACTGGGAAAGGGGGAAAGACGTAACCCAGGTTGAACGACCACTTGATCGCGAAAGTGTCCAGTGCTTCTGCCTGAGGATGCCAAAACTTTGAGCAGAATCTGCTCACCTTTCTGTTGGTGGCTGTGGCCATCAGGTCCACTTCTGGCACCCCAAACTTCTTCACGATCTCTCGGAACACCTCCTGGTTCAGTTCCCACTCTCCAGGCAGTATCGCCCTGCGGCTCAGGAAATCCGCAACTATGTTCTCTTTCCCTGGAATGTGAACCGCTGAAATCGACAGCAGATTCGCCTCTGCCCAGTTCATGATCTTTTCCGACAATCTCATCAACTTCTGACTTCTGGTTCCCCCTTGGTGATTTACGTGGGACACCACTGTCACGTTGTCGGTCATAATTCGGAGATCAGAGCCTCGAATTTTCGTTTTGAGCATAGACATTGCTTCCCAAACAGCCTGCAGTTCTCTTGCGTTTGAGGAATTCTTTGCCTCTTCCTGAGACCAGTTTCCCTGAACCGACGATTCGCCCATGTGGGCTCCCCATCCTGACAAACTGGCGTCTGTTGTCAGTATCCGGAAACTTGGATTCTCTAAGCTGGAGGATCTGCTCTCCAGATCTTCTATCCACCATCTCAGGGATCTTCTCACTGGTTGTGGCAGCTGTATCATATGATGGTCTTTGTACCCTCTTTTCAACAGTGGAAGCAGATGCCACTGTAACTGTCTTGAGTTCCACTGTGCCCAAGGTACAATCTTTATACACAACACCATCATCCCCAGCAATTGAACTGCTTTTAGAAGTGGGATTCTTCTCTTCAGTAGTATCCATTCCGTCAGCTCTTTTATTTTCGTACCTCTTTCCACCGACAAGGCCACTGAGTACTTTCCCGTGTCTATTCTGACACCCAGGAACTGTATTATCTTGGTAGGATTGAATTGACTCTTCTCGTCGTTTATTATCCACCCCAGTCTTGTCAGTGTTTCTAGAGTAAGCGATAGGCTCAGCTTTACTTCTTCCGCTGAGTCCCCAGCAATTAGCAAATCGTCTAAGTATGGCCAGATCTGGACTTTCCTTTTTCTCAGCTCCGCCATTACTGTGATCAGAACCTTTGTGAAGACTCTCGGTGAACTTTTCAGCCCGAACGGTAGGCATGTAAACTGAAAGTGCTGACCTGCCACGTAGAACCTTAGAAACTTCCTGTGATCTCTGCATACTGGAATGTGGTAGTACGCGTCTCTTAGGTCCACTGAGGCTAGGAACTCGTTCCTCCTTATGCCTGAAAGTATTGAAGTTAGACACTCCATCCTGAACTTTATCTTCCTTATGAAGTAATTCAGCTCTCTTAGGTCCAGGATGGTCCTAAACCCACCTTTGGCTTTTTCCACTAAGAAGAGATTGGAGTAAAAGCCTTCCTTGTGTTGGGTCTGCTGCACCTTCTCTATTGCTTTCAGCTTCAATAGTTGCTCTATCTTCTCCCAGAGTGCTGATCTCTTCTGCCGATCTTCTGGTACCCTTGACTTCATGAATCTGCTGTGAGCTGGGAACTTCACAAATTCTATGTGATAACCTTCTTGAATTATCCCCAACACCCACTTGTCTGTTATGGTGTCTCTCCATTCCTCTAAAAACAGTGACAGTCTGGCTCCTACCTCCAACTCCCGAGGATAGTCATGATCTTCCTCCTCTATCCGTCTGGAATCGCCCACGAAAGGACTGACGAAAGGACTGCCTTGAAGTGCTGGAACCTCTTCTATAGTACGGCCTGCCCGGTCTGTACGTCTTAGCCTCCTTGTACGACTGTTTGGATGAAGTCGGGTAAGGGAAACGATTTCTTCTATCTTGAGGAAGCCGAATCGATTTTCCTCCAGACAACCTCTGGATCATTGTGTCTAATTTAGACCCGAATAGGAACTTCCCCTCGAAGGGCAGCGTTGCTAATTTATTCTTAGAGTTGGCGTCCGCACTTCATGGTCTAAGCCTTCTGGCTGTGACCCCAGCGGCCATAGTTTTCGCTGAGAATGATACTGAGTCTAATGAAGCCTCACATAGGTAGTCTATTGACTTCTGCATAACTTCAAGGCTCTTCAATAAGTAATGCTTAGATATTTTCTCCTCAACATCCGTATGGAGGTTAGACGCCCATAGCCTTAAAGCCCTTGCCACAGATGCCACTGCCACCGTGGACTTCAGTGCCCCTGCAGAGGCCGAATGGACCTTACGTAAGGCGTTCTCAGTTTTCCTATCCATGGAATCTTTAAAGGCCGCCGAATCCTCCACTGGGATGGTGGACCTTGATGTAAGTTCTGCCACCGCGGCATCCACCTTGGGCAGTGAACACCAGCCTAGGAACTCATCGTCCTTGTATGGGTACATCTTATCGACCCGATTACCCAATGTTAATTTCTTGTCCATGTTCGTCCATTCCTTGGCGATCATATCTCTCACCATGGCGTGGACCGGAAATGTTCTCCCCTTTTTCGGTTTTTCATCATATAAGGGGTTCTTCACTCCCGACGTACTAGGCTCTTCCTTGTAATTCATTGCCTTGTATATATTCTTCAGTATACCTTCAACCAAATCCAGATTAAAGGTTCTGGCTTCCTCTAACTCCCCTTCATCCGTGGAGTTTTTCTCTGGCTCCTGATGCTCTATTTCGTCAGCTGAGCCCTCTTCACCACTGAACCCCGCCTGAGCTCTAGATCTCTTTGGTGTTTTTGCCTGCAAATATTCATCTTTGGAGACAAATGAGTCCTTCATCCACGCCATCAAGTCTTTGAGAATCTCCTATTGCTCAGCCTTTCTCTCCACTCTTCTCTGTCCAGCCTCACATTCGTCACATAGTGATTTATTTTGAGCTGAAGCAAATAGTTTATCACAAGACATGCATCTAGTCTCCACAAACTTCTTTTTTGCCGTTTTCTTTTTGGGAACTGTATCCGCAACAGGCACACTACAAGAAAAAACTACACTAAGTATCTGTAAAATAAAGAAAACTAATGCCCAAAACCAAAGGGCTTACCTCACTGGGGCATCAACCGGCTTGTGGGGAGAAGGTGTATCCATAATGCTCTCTGCTTCAGTGCTACAAGGTCCAGAATCCTAGAATAGCTGCACATGCTATTCATCCTGGCGTTTCTTTAAATAGGGCGCCTTAACCCTATGATAGCCGCTTTTCCTATTCAGGATGGCCAAGCGGAACAAAAAATGCTTCCCCTTGTTTCCGCGGGGAAGCATTTACCAGCGCACCTCCGGCGCTTGTGGGCGGAAGTGACACGCACCGCACACTTCCGCCCCTTCTGCCTGTACTCCGGAGCACACAGACGCGGCTTGCAGCTCGGTCTGATGGCTCCCTTCTCCTGCTACTGCCAGCTTCTCAGCGCCTGTGACAGACACCGCGTGCTTCTCCCACAGCCTGCAGCTTCTCCCGCTGGGTATGTACAATTTCTTCTCCTAGCGCATATCTGGGCTTAATCAGCGTTTCCCATAGGGACAAACTGTATGAGGTAGTGTCCCTGTAAAAGGCAGGAATTTATGCATAAGGGCAGTATACTGACCTTAGCATCCTCTTCTCCACGGGGAGCCACCCCATCACTGTATAGAGGTAACCCTGTTTAAACAAAATCAAACAACCTACTCTGTCCTACTCTTAACGGAGACAGGAAAAAAGACACAGAGGAGAGCAAGGAGGGGGCTATTATACCCAAGGTGGGCGGTCCTAGAGAAAAATGTCCTGTCTGAATCTATGGGGGATGGGAATATCCCAGTGTTAAGGCTGCCATGGGGATCGTAGAAGAAAAGCAGAGGGTTCATAAACTTACTCAAGGACCAGTTTATCATACAATCGGTAGAAACTCCAAATATAAACGAGGCACTTTTTTATTTAGTGTTGACAAACAACAAAGATCTAGTTTCAAATACCAAAGTAATAGAACACCTAGGGAACAGTGACCACAACACGGTCTCACTCGAAATCAACTTCTGCAAACTACAACATACAGGACCGGCTAAAATATAAAATTTTAGACAAGCTAACTTCAAATTATTCAGGGAATCTTTAAAAGAAATTGAGTGGGAGGCATTATTTGAGGGAAAGAATGCAGAAGAAATGTGGGAAACACAAAAAAATGTGCTCAAATCACTAACAACTAAATACATCCCAAAAAGCAATAAAGGTAAATTCAATACGAAAAAGCCATCATGGTTAGATAAAAAAGGAAGGACAGCAATCAATTTATGACGAGGCATTCAGCAAAAACAAATAATTAAATACAATTTGTAAAAGGGTAATCAAAATAGCTAAAAGAGAAAATGAGGAGCACATAGCCTCTGAGAGTAAAACCAACCCCAAGAAGCTTTACAAACACATCAATAGTAAACGAAGAATTAAAGATAACATAGGCCCATTAACCAATATTGATGGTAAAAGCTTTACCGAAGATAAGGAAAAAGCAGAACTGTTAAACAAATTTTTCTCATCAGTGTTTACCAGAAGAGAACAGACAGTGGAACTTACAGGTACCACAAATGGAACGAGCAAACCAGATCTTAATATTGCTTTCACGACAGATGAGATAAAATTGCAGCTCAGTAAAATCAAAACAAACAAATCAACAAGCCCAGATGGATTTATCTCAGGGTACTAATGGAACTAAGGGAGGAATTAGCAACCCTAGTGTATTACATTTTTTGATAACTCACTTACATCGGGTAAGGTACCAAAAGACTGGAGATTAGCTGAGGTAGTGCCAATATTTAAAAAAAGGAAAAAGGGATGACCCAGCTAATTATAGGCCTGTGAGCTTAACATCAACAGTGGGTAAATTATTTGAGGGATTTTTAAGGGATGGTATGCAGGAATATTTAGATCTTCATAGTTTAATAAGTATCAACCAACATGGGTTTGTGAAAAATCATTCATGCCAAACAAATTTACTAGGCTTCTATGAGGATGTCAGCAAAAACCTTCGTAATGGAAATGCTGTAGACGTGGTCTTCTTAGATTTTGCTAAGGCCTTTGATACAGTACCACACAAGAGGTTGATAAACAAAATGGAGGAACTGGGACTAGGGGTAAGAATTTGTAGATGGGTAGGGAACTGGCTGTGTAATAGAGAACAGACAGTGGTTGTGAGTGCCACATGGATCGGTACTAGGGCCCATTTTATTTAACATATTTATTATTGATATTGGGGAGGGAATGCTCAGCAAAGTTTCCATCTTTGATGACAGCACAAAATTGAGCAAAGTAATTAGATCAACCGAGGATGTCTCTTCGCTTTAAAATTATCTTAATAAACTAGATGAATTTGCGAAAAAAAGTGGAAAATGAGGTTTAATAAATGCAAAGTTATGCACCTGGGGAGACATAACTAATGTATTAGTTATAACCTAAGCGGGGAGGCATTAGGTAATTCAGAACGTGAAAAAGATCTAGGAGTCCAAATAGATAACAAATTGGGGTGCAGTGCTCAATGTCATCTAGCAACAATCAAAGCAAACAGAATACTATCATGTATAAAAAGGGGTATGGAAACTAGGGACTCAAAAGGAATTATGCCACTGTACAAAGCATTGGTTAGACCACATCTTGAATATGGAGTACAATTCTAAGCCCCACACTATAGAAAGGACATCATAGAACTGGAAATAAATCCAAAGAAGAACAACAAAGCTAATAAAGGGAATGGAGAATTTAAGCTACAGATTGAACAAATTGGGATTATTTACGCTAGAAAAGAGACGGTTAAGGGGGCACATGCTTAACATGTACAAATATATCAGGGGCCAATATACGGAACTGTCAAGTACCCTTTTTACTACAAGGAAGGACTCTAGGACACGAGGGCATGAGTTCAGAATAGAAGAGAAAAGATTTCGTTCTCTTGTGTCGGCAGACACGATAAATACTTTTAAAACAAGGTTAGACAAACATTTATTGGCTGAAAACATCCTGGGGTACAAAATAAAAATAAAAATAACAATCTTTAAAATATCAGTATTCACTACATAAAACAAGGGTTAAGCTAATAAACCAAGGTTGAACTGGATGGACAAAAGTCTTATTTTCAGCCTTAATTACTATGTAAGTATGGGTTATTTTGGTTCACTCTATCTGACAAATTCCTTCTTAGATGGACAAAACCATGTGCACTGCAGGGGGGCAGATGTAAAATGTGCAGAGAGACTTAGATTTGGGTGAGTTATTTTGTTTCTGTGCAGGGTAAATTCTGGCTGCTTTATTTTTACACTGCAATATAGATCTTACTTTGAAGTAAACCCCAACCCAAATCTAATTCTCTCTGCACAAGTTACATCTGCCCCACCTGCAGTGCACATGGTTCTGTCCATCTAAGAAGGAATTTGACAGAAAGAGTGAACCAGAATAACCCCCTATATGAGGTGCGTGTAGGCAAGTATCTCAAGTAGCTTGGAGAGGCATGGAAGTTGAGAGATAGGATAGTAATTTGACAGTATTAGGGTCATAATTTTTTTATTTTTTAGAATGGGAGTAATCACTGCAAGCTTAAACATTGAAGGAAATGAGCATAGGAGATAACGATTTACTAACTTGTGAGAGGAGAAGTAGTAGTGTAGCAGGATGGGAAGAGTGTTGAAACTTCATCTGTAGAATCAAATGAAGAGAGAGTACCAGAGGTTTCAGGTACAGAATTGAGCAGGCCACTAGTTGAGAAAGAGTATACCATTTCATCTTGGATCTTATTAATCTTGTCCATAGATTAGCCATTGTGTACATAGATCATTAGGGCAGCACAAAGCCATGCTGCCATGACCGAGATTCTGCAATTCTGTAGTGGACAAAACAGTTTCTGATGTCCCTGTACGCAACTTACATCCCAGGAGTCTTGAACTGGGAGGCCGACTTCCTAAATCAGCAGAACATTCATGCGGGGGAATGGTCTCTCCACCAGCACGTCTTTTGTCTCCTAGTCAATTGGTGGGGCAAGCCTCAAGTGGACCTGATGGCTTCCAGATACAACCACAAACTGCCTCTGTACGGGTCCAGGACTCAAAATCCTGCACCGTGTCTTGTAGACGCCTTCACTGTGTTTTGGCTGTTTCAAAGGGTGTACATATTCCCTCCTATAGCTCTGATCATCAGAGTGCTGCGCAAGTTGAATCAGGAGCTGGGTAATGCACTCCTGATTGCTCCATATTGGCCCAGGAGGCCCTGGTATGTAGATCTTCTCAGGTTGTCAGTCCCCAGCGTCTTCCTCTCAGGCAGGCCAAACATCCTATTGCAAGTTCCATGCCATCATCGGATCTGCTCAAGCTCAATTTGATGGGTTGGCTATTGATGGGCAGTCTTAAGATCTAATGCAGAGTTTAGCAAAAACATTTTTAGTAGTGTGACCTGCACCACTATAATCCAAAGGTCTACCGCCTCTCACGAGAGGTTTGGATTTAGGGCTCCATAGCGCGTTCCTGAAGGTACAGGTCTTCGTCCTCTATGTTCTAATTCAATGGCGAGTGGTGGCCTTGTCCACTATTCACACCTTCTTACAGACAGTGTTACAATTACAACCTCCAGTGCAGCCCTGAAATTTGCCCCTAATGCTCTGAAAGCTTCAAGGTACCCCATTTGAGCCATTAAAACTGGCTGATCTCCTGTAAAAAAAAAATAAAAAAATTTCCTGCTGGCCATTGCACCCACATTGTATCTAATTTGGGTACCTTGTCTCATCATTCTCCATTTCCGGTGTTCTTAGAGGATAGAGCGGTGTTATGCACTCATGTGGAATATCTTCCTAGGGTGGTAGGTTTTCATGTAAACCAGGAGATTCTTATGCCAGCTTTTGCTCCGGACCCATGCCAATACCTTTACATGCCCTCCCTGCACACACTACAGTTGCTACCTTGTAGCCTCTTCCCCATACAAACATCTCCTTGCACACAATACACTATTGCTATAGATGAAGAGACATCTGTCTCGAAACATGTCGACTCAAAACTGAATGTGCATAAACTGGAGGACTGCAATCTGGACCAGGTGAGTGTGTATGCGTTGGTCCACTTTCTCCTGGATCCGGAATACCAGTTGAAAGTGTTGATCTCACATTATCACCATCTGTAACCTCATTGTTGTTCAGACAGCATAATTTATGTTGGATTTTAAAAAGAAACTGTTTGCTGTGTATTTGGAATAAAGTATTTTTTAAGGAAAAAAAGAGGAGAAAGATACCTTTATCTGCTTCACACAGCTACTAACACCGTGAGTACTGGTGCGTTACCCAGTAAAAAAGATACCTTGATACGTGTATTTATCTTTTTCCAATAGTGAGTTGGGTACGCCCGATCATTAACCTTAAAGAACTTGAATGATTTCCATTTTTCTAAGGTGAAATTGACAGAATATAACCCATTGCATATATATTCTTTTTCACATATTCTGAGAAACTTCTAAGATGAAAGGAGGATTAAGTCTAAAAAGAAAAAAGACATCTCTAAGAAAAACCCTATTCCCCACAAGAGAAGGGAAGTATTTTTCCAACCTTTTTCCACTCTTTTAATCAATCTATGCCCGTATAAAGAGCGCCTATATTCTGAATGACACATTTCTTATACCCCATATTCTCACTGGGAGTCCCTAGGGTAAGACTCCAAGTAAATTCTGAAGGGCGACCTTGAAATCATCCAGCGCCACATTAACCTACCTATCTATTTGCCTTGAATACACTATTGCTGCCACCCTGCACCTCCCTCCCCGTACATACTACACCACCAATACCCTACACCTGCCTACCTGCATTCTTCACTACCACCACTACCCTGCACCCTCAGAATATATTGCCGCTACCCTATACCTCCCTCCGTACATTACATTGCTGATTCTCTGCACACGGCTCCCCGCACACACACTACCGTCACTACCCTGCACCCCCTCCATGCACACACTACACTACCTCCACTAACCTACAACTCCCTACCATGCCCTACAAACCGCTGTTACCCTGCACACTCCACCGCTGCTACCCTGCACCTCCCCTTACTGCACACTACACCACTGCTACCTGCACCTCAATGCTGCACACTACACCACTGCTACCTGGCATACCCCTTCCTGCACACTACATAGCTGCTACCCTGCACCTCCATTAACTGCAAACTACACCTTTATTTCCCTGCACCCCCCCTTACTGCACACTACATTGCTGCTACCTGCCCCCCCCCCCCACACCCCATTCCTTCCTGCAAACTAGAATGCTGCTGCCCTAAAACCCCCTCCCCCTTCTGGGACACTGCACCACTGCTACCCAGCATCCCACTCCCTGCTTAGACTAGAATTACAGCTGAAAATAATAGTAGGGGCCCGCGCTTCCTATTGGAGTAAAAGTTCTTTCCTTTTTAGGGGGTAACTTTGATAGTAAATGTCCCTCCTTTCTGGTGTCCAAACGTAGATCTTAACCTCAGAACAAAACAGAAAGAGGTCTCATGGTGCAGTTTTAATACTAGTATTATAATGAATTATTAAAAATTATGAGATGCCCGTACCGTATAAAGGCCTCTCCTATGCCAACAATTGCATGTAGAACGGGGGTCACACGCTTGAGTCTACATATCAACAGGATCTTCCTTATCCCTCAGAAATAAAAGTACAGAGTGGAAAAACACATAGCGTAAAAAGTAAATGGAATTCAACAACACATATATAAAAAGACAAAATTTTCTTATATAAAAGCCTGGTACAGTATCTGGCCTTTTAACAAAAGGCTAATTCAGGAGCTTAGTGTGGGATCAGATGTTAAGACCCGGGTGAGGAGGTCTACCTGGGTCTTAACATCTGACCACATACTAAGCTCCTGAATAAGGTGCCGTGGATAGTGGGGGTGTTTCAGGAACACATTCACACCTGCCATATCATACATCTGAGCAATAGCTACTCAGGTCAGGGGCAGGAGCGTCTCATTGCAGGAGCGTCTGAGACACTCCTGCATCTCAAACAGATGGAGCGCCTCTCCGCCAGCATGATCATCTCTCCACCAAAGAGAGGGGATCATGCTGGCGCCGGCGGTGTGAGAGAGGCGCTGACTAGGCTTGCCAGAGATGTCGGGGACAGAGATGCAGTTCCCGGCAACAGTATGGTAGTTACATGGCGGCAGCCTATGCTGCCACTGTGAAACTACACAAGCAAGGCAGCCAGGGATGCTACGCTACTTCTGACTGACTACGCTGGGCGCGGGAACGCTACGCTGATGGCATAACTGCCGCCGTGAAACTAAACAAGTAGTGCATTTATTTTACAGGATACATCCCATAGGAATGTTAATAGAGAAATGAGCAGCACAGGCTTATCAGTGGTTTGTAAGCAGAGAAACATTTCACAATATTCACGGATGACTCTTCTGGTACACTTGAGAGGTTTTATTCTCAATGATGTTATTACATAAACAATCCCATTTCGGTGTAGAGCCATGACTAATTTTATGAAGTATTGCATAGAAGTAATTTTTATATTCAACCAGTTGCTTACAGCCAGGGGCGGATCCAGGATAAAATGACAGGGGGGGCACCATGATAAAAGAGGGTTTAGGTGGGGGAGGGGCGGTGTTAGTGGTGCCAGTGTACATGCTAAGAGAGCGGCTGAGAGAGGGTGGGAATGGGATTAAAAGTACGCAGGCCCACCATGGCGACAAAAGTGAAGGATGCAGTTGTGCTCCGGAAAAGGGGGTGTGGCCACTCAACAGGGGGCATGTCCTTGAGTGTAGTGTACCACACCATATACAACTTCTACACATTATGCAACAAAATACTAGACGCCATTATACTTGCCCCTTACAAATGATGCCAAATGGAATGAGCCAAAATTCACATAATGCCACATGGATTGTGTCAAAATTCACATAATGCCACACGGATTGAGCCAAAATTCCCATAATGCCAAATGGACTGAGCCAAAATTCACATAATGCCACACGGATTGAGCCAAAATTCACATAATAATGCACGGATAGAGCCAAAATTCACATAATGCCAAATGGACTGAGCCAAAATTCACATAATGCCACACGGATTGAGCCAAAATTCATAAAATGCCACAAATATTGAGCCAAAATTCACATAATGCCACATGGATTGAGCCAAAATTCATATAATGCCACATGGATTGAGCCAAAATTCACATAATGCCACACGGATTGAGCCAAAATTCACAAAATGCCACACGGATTGAGCCAAAATTCACATAATGCCACATGGATTGAGCCAAAATTCACATAATGCCACACGGATTGAGCCAAAATTCACATAATGCCACACGGATTGAGACAATATTCACATAATGCCACATGGATTGAGCCAAAATTCACATAATGCCACATGGATTGAGCCAGAATTCAGATAATGCCACACAGATTAAGCCAAAATTCACAATACGCTTCATAAACAGGGACATTGTCCACCAAAGGCGCGCATTAAACATTTACACCATAATGTCCATTACACGTTCAATTACACGCCATTATGTCCATTATGTATAATGCCAAACACCATAATGCCTATTAAAAATTAGGTACTTATGTAGTATCTGGGCTGCCGATTTCTAAATCGGGTACATCGCATCGCATCGCATGCGACCATCGGATGCGATGCGATGCGATGCGATGACCCGATTTTTCCATAGGAATCAATGTTAAAATGGACTGAGTCCATTTTAACATGGAATTCAATGGGAAAAAGGGGTCCTTTTCATACCCCTACTATCCAAGTGGGCATGGAGTTGGATATAAACCTGTGGCGAGCGTAGCGAGCCACCGAGCCCGAAGCGTGGCGAGCGTAGCGAGCCCCGCGAGGGGACACAGAATACCGTCCCCTCGCGGGGCTCGCTTCGCTCGCCACGCTTCGGGCTCGGTGGCTCGCTGCGCTCGCCACAGGTTTATATCCAACTCCATGCCCACTTGGATAGTAGGGGTATGAAAAGGACCCCTTTTTCCCATTGAATTCCATGTTAAAATGGACTCAGTCCATTTTAACATTGATTCCTATGGAAAAATCGGGTCATCGCATCCGATGGTCGCATGCGATGCGATGCGATATCGCATCGCATCGCATCTGATTGTATGCCTTAACTTAAGGCATACAATCAAAAAATCGGCAGCCCAGATACTACATAAGTACCAAAAATTATGCTACATAAATGCTGCTTATCTACATGCTTATTGTCAAGGGTTCCATGCTCATTGCCAGAGGTTCCATGCTCGTTGCCATGTGGGATTACATGCTCATTGCCAAGGGGGAATACATGCTCGTGGTACAGTAAATGGGGGACAGCCGCCGCCAGGCAGAAGTGATAGCCACTGACAGTGGCAGAGCCTGGCTGTATTCAGAGCACTGCAGGTCCCGGCTATTTGAAATAATACTCCTTTCACACCAGAAAATGCATTCCCAGGTTGGCCCCTTTTACACCAGCCTAGTCCCTGCATTTTCTGGTGTGAGGGGGAGAAAAAACCACCCCTCCCCCCTTTAACCAGTTATCTCATTTAACCGGCTATATCTTCGGAACCAACTGACCCACTTACATGACACAAGTATCATATTGAAGAACTTTTGAGTGGGCTTTGAATGATTTTGGTCCAGTGAAACTGGAATGTTTGGTTCCAGAGTAATCTGCCCTCAAAGAACATGAACAGCCATGAAATTACATTTCAAAAATAAAAAAAATTGGTTTACACGCAATATCTCTGGAACCGATTGACCGATATGAACCAGCCTGGTATCATATTGAAGGCCCAGCGATTTGGAATTGAATGAGATCAACAACAAGCTTCTGTGATGCCAGGGGGGGAAATGGGAGCCGTCGGAACCGGGTGGGGGTCGGAATTGACGGGTCACATATTATCCTATGGTGAAAAAACTTTACAGCTTTGCCAGGCGATATCTCCGGTTCCCGGGGGGCTAGAGACACGGGGCTGGGCTCGTTGGAAAGCCCTGGTCCTCAGCTACAAAATGAAATGACAGGGGGGGCACGTGCCCGGGTGCCCCCCCCCTGAATCCGCCACTGCTTACAGCATTGAAACTTACCCCAAATGCACTATTGCACTGACATTTAGGGGGAAATTTACTAAAGGAAATTTGTAAAAAAATAGGTGTATTTGTATTCAGAAATACACTTATTTTTTACATTTACTATCCCGAAAATACGGCAATTCGTAGTCGTATTGATGTGCTATCAATACGAATACGAATGGCCATATTTTCGGGATAGTAAATGTCAAAAATAAGTGTATTTCTGGATACAAATACACCTATTTTTTACAAATTTCCTTTAGTAAATTTCCCCCTTAATGACCAATTTTCTCTGTAGGGATTATGAAAAAGACCTTTTTTCAAGACAGAATAGTAACAACGTTTGTTGCAATATGTATCATCTGGCCACAGACTATACTATTCAGTATAGAATGATGATTACATTATGCTTTTCTGTGCACATTTGAAAAGATTTATAAGTTTAGATCAGTGGTTCTCAAACTTGGTCCTCAGGATCCCACACAGTTCACGTTTCCCAGTTCATCCTACAGGTGCACTCATTACTGACCTACACATTTTAAAAGATCCACAGGTGGAGCTAATTATTTCACTTGATTCTGTGAGGACACCTGCAAAACAGGCATCAAGGGTCCTCAGGATCAACATTGAAAACCTGAGCTTTAGAAACTAAACCAAAGCAGATATAGCACATTGAGGTTTTGGGAGGACGGCTTGACACCAATGCAGTGCAAGAACTGATCATTTGCATAAGGCAGGGGTTCCCAATCTTTTTTGATTCACGGCACCTTAGAGAATCAGAATTTTTTTCACGGCACCCCTAGGTCCCAAAAAAATTAAGTAGATTTGGTTTATATGCGATTCTTAGCGGCAGTTATGTGGTAAAGGGCAGGATTTGCTTCTGTTTGTACACATTCTATAATTGGCAGCCACCAGCACTGGTTTTGCTCATAAATAATTAACCATTAATAATTTGAGTTGGTCCTGGACCACCAACCCACGGCACCCCTGCATGTGTCCCGAGGCACCCCAGGGAGCCGCGGCACACAGTTTGGGAACCACTGGCATAAGGTCTTTCCTTTTCCTAATAGTAGAAAGGATCAGGGCTGTCTTTTCATATGGGCTTAATGGGCACTTGCCCAGGGGCCCCAGGTGTATAAGGGCACTATTCTGATAGCTGAGGATCCCCTTTTACCAGAATTTTGAAAATCGGCCCTGGGGAACTGGAGATATCCGAATTCATAGCAGCAGTCCACATCCGACCTGTTAATTGCACTTACCAATCAGATTTCTCAGGTTCTCTCTTTTTGAGAGTATATTCCAAAAGCTGGGACTCTCCCCCTTTCTGTGGACACTAGTGGCTTGTCTCTCTCATGCCCAGAACCAGAGATATCAGCCTTCCAGCAGCTGGTCCCTGCTCCAGCTCAAAACCTCTGGTGTACAGTTTTATATTTTTGTCAATGGATTGCTATGGCTCCTGATCTCTGATCCCCAAGTCCCCAGCACCTCATGAAAGTTGGGACTCTAAGTTTTTATACTATTGAAGGCTAAGAAATCTATTTCCAGATAATGGTGATATCTGCAGTCAAACATGCTGCCCTTCCACCGGAAAATGACGAATATTAAGCCCACTCCATTATCCAACCCTCCCCTGTGTATAAAACACCCCCTACCTCCCTGGAAGTCATTTACAAGGGACCCTTCATTCAGCTCAGTGCCCCCTTCCACAAGTTAGTGTTCTCCCTCCCACCACCTGTGCAGTAAAGGAGTAATTAGCAGCAGTTACTGCTCCAGGTCCTACATGTGGTATGTAAGATAGAGCACCCCCAGCCACCCGTGGGACATCAAAGCTGCTGCTGATAGCACCCCCCACCCCTAGGAGGGGAGAATGGGTAAGGGCCCCAGTGCATTGCTTTGCCCAGGGGCCCACACTGCTGTTAAGACGGCCCTGGAAATGATCAAGACATTACGATTAGTGTCTTAGTTCAAATAAATACATACTATACGCTTGCAGCAATTTATTTATTTCACAATGCTGATTAACAAAATAGTCCAAATTACATTGACCAATTTGTGGTTTCATAATGTTGTCTGAAAGATGAGATCCAACTTCTTACAATACTATGTGGGGAATAGGTGGAGTCACAAACATTTTAAAAGTACAATAGTGGGAGCGGTTAATGGTAACATTGGAGAAATGACTGCCTGCACATATATACCGTTTATTAAGGATATAGGGGGTTATTCGAGTTCACTCTCAAAGGCAAATTCCTTCTCAAACGGACAAAACCATATGCACTGCAGGTGGGGTAGATGTTACTTGTGCAGAGAGAATTAGATTTGGGTTGGGTTTTACTTCAAAGTGAGATCTATATTGCAGTGTAAAAATAAAGCATATGGTTTTGTCCGTTTGAGAAGGAATTTGCCTCAGAGAGTGAATCAGAATAAGGGCCATAGCCATTATACAGTGCATTGATTGCATTACTAGTCCAATAAAAGGTGACAAAGGAGTAGACACACATAATTGTAACCAGAGACAAAATAGAGTACATACCATATAAACAGGTGATATATTGGCAAATGTGAACCCTGTCTAAAGCTAGGTACACACTGAGCAATGTCTAAAGCGACAGACCACTTGCTGATGTAGCTTCACGTGGCGGTGGGAGGGAGATGTAGCATGGCCCTGGTTAACAATGTCCTGTCATCTGTACATTCAGGATGATGGAGGACATAGTGAAGGACCAGCGGGAGCGTGCATCATAAATGATCTAGACTAGTGCAAGCACACTAGACACTATGCACAATAATATCTCCAATGATGTTGTGCATATGATTAACAATTGTAGCCTAGCATGTACACAACTTAAGGCCCTTATTCAGATCTGATCGCAGTACACATTTGTTCTCAAAATGGGCAAAACCATGTGCACTGCAGGTGGGGCAGATGTAACATGTGCAGAGAGAGTTAAATTTGGGTGGGGTGTGTTGAATCTTAAATCTAAATTGCAGTGTAAAAATAATGCAGCCAGTATTTACCCTGTACAGAAACAAAATAACTCACACAAATCTAACTCCCCCTATACATGTTACATCTGCCCCACCTGCAGTGCACATGGTTTTGACGATTTTGAGAACAAATTTGTACTTCGATCAAATCTGAATAAGGCCTTAGTCTGCAAAGCAGAAGTATCCACCGGCAGCACTTTGTATTCACAGTAGTGTGCATTATCACAGTAGTGTGCATTATCACAGTAGTGTGCATTATCACTTTGTGGCTAATTAATAACCCTCATGTGTATTGTAAAGTACAGTTTACTAGTGCACGGTGCATACATTTGAACTACTATAGTAAATTTTCCACATTACATTTAAAGTATTGAATAATTTGCCAAGAAGACATGAGATATGGAACACTACAAATTAAAAAAAGATAGTAATACTGCTGTACTAACAATTAGGTCAGTAAATTTACCAAAATGATGCCATGTGTACCACATCTGTGCATTCGTCTACTGTACATTTCAGGAATGGTCAGCCAGCCAAGCCATGCTATAGTGCTGTGTTAACCCACTTCTATAGTTTATCAGCAGTGCAATGATTACCCAAGAGTTCAGCTGCGCACTGCCTGTTATAAGCCTGCAATGTGCCAGAGACTGATGTTTGAGTATAGCGTTAACAATTTCTATCTTAAGGTGCATACACACTGTACAATTTTTTTGACCAACTTTTTTGACCAATTATGTTAATTTTGGCCATTCTGAATGAAATTGGTCAAAATATCTTTCAGTGTGTTTGCAACGAAAGACAAATGATGATGCTCATACCCACCAGTTGTTCATCAAGGTTGTTCATCAACTGTGCATGCAGCTCAATTTGGATATCTTTCAAAAAGAGCCTATAAACTGTAGCTAGATCTTTCATCTTTTGTCAATATCTTTCGTCAACATCTTTCGTCCAGAACACTGGGTTCAAGGGGCCTGTGACGTCTGCTGTGTGTGTACCCGGCTCCCCTGCACGCCTCTGTTCCTACGGCTTCCAACGACACGCTGTTCTCACCATCGGTGTTCCCAGTGGGTGATCCTGGTTGGCGATAGTGCCCCGGACAGCTGGTAGGAGTTTGCCGGGTCGTGTTGTATATACAAAAGCCTTGTGGTACCAAGCCCACAGCATTCTTTTTTATGGTACAAGCAATTGTTTGTCTCTTTTTTTGAAAGTGGTTTTATGATCATTTTAATAAAACTGTCATTTATGCACTATGGAGCGCCCCCCTCCTGTCCTCTTTTTTGACAGATCCATTGCTTACTCCCAGAGTCGAGGGAGTTTGGAGGAGGCTGCAGTCCTAAAAATTGTATTTAGTGCTGACTTGCTAAATCAACCGGATTACCAAGTTCTTCTAAATTGGCTGGAGTAGTTGCACCTGTCAGCGCCGTTGGTCCACTACCTGCTGTCATATATATATATATATATATATATATATATATATATATATATATAGCCAACTCCTTGTACCCGGCACTCGGACCCCCCCCACTGGGTAACTTGCTCAGTTGCCCTCCATCCTATCAATGGGCCAGACAATTAGAATATGGAGAATACAGCGGCACTCTGAGTCTTTAAGTAACAAGCAAAACGTGTGAAACTTTTAATCGTCTACAGTTTCGGGGACTTCATCAGGACAACATGACGGTGTTAACAGTGCTGAATAAATACCCCATCTCAACTTACCCCCGCCCGCCGGCATTCCCGCTACACACAGGCCACCTCCCGGAATCTCTGGACGTCTCTCTGTACCTCAGGTTGCAGGGCAGAAGTGCGTCCTCTGACCTCAGCCGTTGTCTGGGTTACCAGGGGACTCTCACTCCCCGGCAGTCCCGGCTTCCACCTTCCGTCTGCACCTCCTCCTGTGACCAAGGCGGTTGCCCGGGTAACCAAGGGCTCTCACTCCCTCACTCCACCCGGCTTCTGTCCTGGGTCACCTGCTCCTGCCCCTACTGGATCATTGGGCGCTCTTGTCGTCCGGGTGGTTGGCATGGTGATCAGGACGCCTCTGCAAAATATAACAACAACACACAGTTACATTTACTTAAGCAACAATCCTAAAAAACGGCACAGTGCGTAAAATACTACATATAATGCATGAGTAAAACTGCATCTCATTATAAAAAACGTGTTGCTGTTGTTATGTAAACAGCATGAACCAGTGAACGCTATGATCTACTTACACTCCCAATGTGCAAATCTACTTGTGATGCATCTACCATATGTTCCTTTAGTTATTTATTTAAATCCCATGTTATAAATGTGTTAAAAAACTTTTTCATTAAAAAAAAGGCAGAGTTGGACAAACTGTCCAATCCTGTCAATCTAGGTGAAAAAACTATCTTAAAATAATCAAACAAACTAGTCAGGTATAGTGCCTGCTGTGCTAACTCACTAAGTACGGTATTAATTTTGTGACTAGTGGATGTGAGCTAATGTGCATCTGTGAAACTCTGGGCCTTATTCTGGTTCGGTCGGTGCAACGTACGTACGGTCCATTTCACCGTACGTTTCCCTTACGCGGACGGTGAGCGTAAGTCCGCCCACAAAACATCCGCATACGGACGGGCACAAACACCGACAATGGGGAGTGGCGTACACTTGAGCGTACGCCACCGTATACAGACGGGTCTCCTCTTAGACACCGTTAACTGGCGTACAACAGAGCGTACGCCACCGTATACGGACGGGTCTCGTCCATTTTCACACCGACATCTTCCATATATCGGAGCGTACGCCACAGTGCATGGACGGGTCTTGCCTTTTTTCAATGGAAAACTCAGCGTGTGTCACCGATCGTGAAAGTACGTCACTGCAGGGTGGCATACCCTTCACATATATGGCACTGCAAATCTTCCCTTTCAACTATAATTAAGACATTTAATTAATTATTCTAATTGTTATTCAATAATTGTTTTCTAATAACTCAATTGTCTACCTTAATAAACACCCTAATAAAACAACATTTTAACCCTCATTACATGTATATTTATTATGTTCTAATGTTGCATTTTAATCACTATGTGTCTCCACATTGGTTTTACTTTTAAATAAAGTTATGTTGGTGTTACAGTGGAAAAGTTGACACATGTCGACTTCAGTGAATTGAGTGTCCTGCTTTTTAAAGTATACAAAAACACTTACTGAATGGGTGTAGATGGTTATAAAATAACTACCTTGACATATATAAGCAGGTCTTAGAATGAATCTTACCTAAAATTAAAACAACCTTTACATGTAGAGAAGTGTAGAAAGATATGCTTCCAATGTGTTTGAGGGCTGTGTGTCGTTTGCTGGTAGTGAAATCATGGTTTTCACTTAATAGGCAGCAGCATTGCTTATTATATTCAGGTGTAGTAATCAGCATTAATTAGCAGACCCAGGCGTCCGCTCTCATGCGGTATCTCTAGGGGTGGTCTGTAGCTATCTTTGGCGTCCGCCTGTTTTTGGCCAAAAATGCACAGTGCTTTCGCCGATCGAGCAGTTGTTGCACCGTACATTTTTTTGTGCACACCCCCGTGTACTCCCATGTTTACGCCCAGTTTTCCTCATTTCTTCTGGCCGCTCCCATAAAAACGCCCCCATGCCCCCCACAATGACCGTACTCTTGCGGACAGGTTTTTTCACACGGAGAGAGCCGTCCCTGAGCGGTGTGAGGTCGCCGCACATGCGCATAGTGAAAGCTATGCATGCGCAGATGAAAAAAAAAACCCAATCCGCCCGTATACGGTCCCACCGTACCAAGCAGAATAAGGCCCTCTGTGTAACAGTGTCTAAAATTTTAAAACTGGATAAGGGTTCCCGTTGTGGTGCGTCTTAGATTACCACTTTAAGATAAATCAGTGGCCTACCTCAGAAAAATTTCCTGGGTCCACGGTTATCTGTGGACGCCCCGCCCACCAACAAGAATACTCTCATGTCGCTGAAACTTAATACTACTTATTCTAATAGTTTACTCCTAGGAGCATCATCCCAAAACTTTTCAGATAAAGTTGATCGAATCCAAGGACTCATTCAAGCCCTTGGGTTTCAACGTCTCCAAGTGGAAAATCCACCTGGACTACAGCTGCAACAAGGCTTTGCCTCGGTTGCCACCGCAGAGATTTTCAGGAACTTGATTGATGATCTTATATTTTAAAGTGGCCATCCCATGTTATAAAGTGACAAAATGCTGGTCCCTGTATTGAGGGCCACACATATGGCCTGGCGGTGCTGTGCCATGCGGACCTTGAACTGACACTCGGTTTTGCCAATGTAGTATAGCCCGCATGGACACATCACTGCATACACCACAAATTTGGACGTACATGGCCAATTGATTTAAACATCTAAATTCATTATTAATTTCTTTAAAACTGCCTCCTAGATTACCTGAATATTTAAACACACAGACGGTTCTCTCATTAGTATGTTTTAATTTCATTTTTAATATGTCATTGTAAGTTAGACATGAGCACTATTGCACAGATGTTTCTAATGAGCAATCAATGGACTGCTATATAAACTGAGCCTGGAGCTCACCATACACACTTGCTCCTGAGGAAGCCGGACAGTAAACATCTGGGGAAACGCGATGAGCTATTTGAATGACCTCTGTCCATCTGCCTCCACCTGCCCGCTCGATCCTATCCCCTCCAATATTATCCGTCGTCTCAGTCCGTCAGTCTGCTCACACCTGGCTCACCTCTTTAATCTTTCCCTATCCTCTGGGATCTTCCCTTCCTCCTTCAAACACGCTCTTGTCTCCCCAATCCTCAAATAAACAAATCTGGACCCCAACTCTCCATCCAACTACAGGCCCATCTCCCTCCTCCCTTTTGCCTCCAAGCTCCTAGAACGTCTGACCTATAATTGTCTCCTAAGCCACCTTACTGCCAACTCCATTCTAGACCCCCTCCAATCTGGGTTCCGCCCTTTACATTCCACTGAAACTGCCCTGACCAAAGTCACTAACGATCTACTATCGGCTAAATCCAAAGGCCTCTTCTCTATCCTCATCCAGCTTGATCTGTCGGCTGCCTTTGACACTGTTGACCACCCTCTCCTGCTCAACACCCTCCGCTCCTTTGGCATCACTGGAACAGTCTTCTCCTGGTTCACCTCATACCTCTCCGATCGCTCCTTCTCCGTCTCCACTCCGAGCTCCTCCTTTCCTACTACCCCGCAGCCAGTCGGTGTTCCCCAAGGGTCAGTCCTTGGCCCTCTCCTCTTCTCCCTCTACACCACCTCTCTGGGCACCCTCATCCGCTCCTATGGTTTTCATTACCACCTTTATGCTGATGATACCCTAATCTATCTCTCCTCCCCCGACCTATCCCCATCACTCCTGTCCAAGGTCTCCGAATGCCTCACGGCCATCTAAGCCTGGATGACCCAACGCTTCCTGAAACTAAACATGGCTAAAACTGAACTTCTAATCTTCCATCCCCCGAAGATCCCCTCTTCTCCCACTATCTCCATCAGCATTGGTGAAACAGAGATCACCTCCACCGACCAAACGCGCTGCCTCGGTGTCACCATTGACTCCTCCCTCTCTTTCACCCCCCACATTCGTGCTCTCTCACAGTCTTGCCACTTTCACCTACTCAACATTTCACGCATCAGACCATTCCTCTCCATTTGACGCGACCAAAATTCTCATTCACTCTCTTGTCATCTCCCGCCTTGACTACTGCAACATCCTTCTCTCTGGGCTACCTCTCACCTCTCCAATACATTCTTAACGCTGCGGCTAGGCTCATCTTCCTCTCCCGCCGCTCTACCTCCGCCTCCCCCCTCTGTCTATCTCTTCACTGTCTCCCCCATTCCCTTCCGAGTTCTCTTTAAACTCCTCACCACCTACAAGGCTCTCTCCTCCTCCACCGCTCCTTACCTCTCTTCACTGATCTCTATCCACACTCCCTCCCATCCTCTTCGCTCCATCGCTGACCACCGACTGACCTCTCACCTAATTACCTCCTCCCACTCCCGTGTCCAAGACTTCTCTCGCGCTGCCCCCTGCACTGGAACAACCTCCCACCACCCATCAGGTTTTCTGATTCCCTTACCTCCTTCAAGCGCTCCCTCAAAACCCACTTTTTTCGACTAGCCTATCCCTCCTCCTAACCTCTTTTGATCCTCCTATCCTGCCTCCGTTCCCATCCATTCCTACTTTCCTATTGTTTTTCGTTCATCCACCCACCTCCTTTTAGTATGTTAACTCTTATGAGTAGGGTCCTCCTTCCTCACGTACTCACCCTACCTCTTTACCTCACCTGTGCTCCTGTCCTGTTCTTCCCTTCCTCTACTTCATCCTGAGTCTCCTCGACAATTTTGACACCTACTTCTGAACTGATGCTGATTTTAGTTCTACCAGCTATACCCCTATTTATACTGTATTTTTCAACACACCCTGTACGTTACCTTGTAATTAGTTTTTTTTTTGTTTGCTATGTACAGCGCTGCGGACACTTTGTGGCACCTTATAAACGTACTACTACTACTACTAGGGAATAAAGATTGTAAGCTCCACTGGTGCAGGGACTGATGTGAATGTTCAAATATTCTCTGTAAAAGCACTGCGGAATGTGTGCGCTATATAAGAAACTTAATAAATAATAATGAGAAATACCAATTAATGGTAGAAATGGGTTGGTGAGCAGCTGGAGACCAGAGCCTTTGGGAGAGAGAGTTACCGCACACAAGGGGAACAGTCAGTAGCCGCCAAGCGAAAGCCTGAGACATCTGCGGCACTGACCGGCTTTATAAAGATCCTAAGCCTGCTGAAGCACTCCTGAGCGCCGGCATTATAATAATCTTGGCCGTGAGACCCCGCTGACCTGCAGGCGCTAGCGGGACAGACGGGAGGGTGACACTTGTGCTTCCAATAGCCGTGCACCTAGCTCGGAGACATCAGCCCCGTCCACTATCCCTAACACACGGAGGTAATCTGAAGGACAGCCGCAGTGGCAGTGCGGCATCCAGAAGAGGAGTCCTAGTGTGACAAGTGGATTCATAACATCAAGTGGAGAGGAGAGAAAAATTGCTTCCCTTGGAGGTCCGGTGAGCTCAAAGTAAAACTCTATTTGTTCAAGTGGAAATAACTGTTTTTAAATGTGTATTGCAATTTTTGCATTTTTTTTATTATTTATTTATTCCTTAAAGAGGAAATTGTTTCTCTGATTTCGTTGGTGGAAATAAAGTATTGGCTGTTTTAAGAAAAGTGCAAGGATCATATATATTTTTCCCTCAAGAACTGTTTAATATTCCTCTGCATACCCTACAGAAAATCTGGGACATATACTCACCAGCGCTGCAGTTAGCCCTTAATTACACTGCTTCACACACATATACATACATATATACATATACATATATATATATAAAAAACAAGACTGTAAATGAGCGCGCACAGACTAATCAATAAATTCCAGTCCAATAAACGACCTGTGTAGCACACAGGTGTAACCAGCACCAGAGTTCCAAACGTAAACCCGCAGCAAAATCTTCAAAATGCCTCTGGAATCCACAGAGGAAGGACAATCTATAGAGAGATAGAAGAAATGCGCTGCATGGTGCAGTATGTAAAAATAAACACACTTTAATATTTTGGGGTCCACAGATAGAACAACAGGGACTCGACCAAAAAGTAAAACACTGTGGGCTGGATACCACACGGAATATATACACAATAAAACCAAAGGCAAGAGCTGCTCAAGATACGCCGGGGATCATCAGCCGATACGCTGGAAGCCAGACAGCTGGTTTGCTGCTCAGCAGCAGGATCAGGTAGATGGATGTTAACACCGGTGTTACCATCCACCTGATCCTGCGTGTATCGGCTCCTTTAGGCCTCTTTCATTAATATCGTCAGATGCGAAAATATACGCTAAGTTCCTAGCAAATGGATTGAATAAAGTAATGGACCAAATTATCCATCCCGACCAAATGGGCTTTAGGGCTGGCAAATCTACAATGATAAATCTACGCAGGGCTTTTACCTATCTCCAAAATGTAGAATTGGGAAAAACAGATGCAGTGATCGCATCTTTTGATGCAAATAAAGCATTAGATTCCGTTGAATGGAAATTTTTGTGGTGTGTATTACAAGCATTTGGTTTTGGGGAGGGGTTTATAAGTCAAATCGTATTACTATATCAGAACCCGAAGGCTAGGATGACTATTAATGGGTTTACATCTCCCCCTTTCTCTCTCACCAGAGGCACTCGGCAGGGGTGTCCCCTTTCCCCTCTGCTGTTTACTGTGGTTGTCGAACCCTTAGCTTGCTTGTTGAGGACAACTCTGGTGAGGGAAGAGCAGGGACAAGGATCCAGGAGCAATCTAGTCTCTCTATAAAGTTTTTTTTATATAATCATTTTTTATTGAATTTCAATGAAAAAATAACATAGGAAACATGTGTTAAGGCATGTGAACAGCCAACAAATCTCGACGCAGCGAGATGGTCCATTATCTCCTCTATATAAAGGCGTATTCGCCGATAATAGCTTCTCCAAACATTATTATATAAACCATAACATGAGTTATGCTGAGGAGGTTGCATTGTGGCTATTCAGTACAATTCGTAAAATAAATTCTATGAGGCAACTACATGTAGAGGGGGGGGGGGGGAGGGACAGAGAAAGGGAAGAGAGAAGTGGGGGGGATCGACCTTTCCCAAACGATGTGCTGTCATTGCTTCCTAAGCTAATGTGGCTTAGGGTTAGTCCAAGAGTTGTATTTACAGAAAGAGGGCCTTGTATTCCTGTGAGGCTTTATACTCTATCCAGGGGAACCATGTGGCTGCAAATTCGGAGTGTTTATCTACCGAAGAGAGCAGAACGTCCTCCATAGACATATAATGTTCAATTTTTGCGAACCAAGATTTACGTGTGGGTGGGATTATGGATTTCCATAAAGCTGGTATGCTTGCTCTCGCTGCATTGCCGAGATGTCTGATCAGGGAAGTTCTATAGGAGGAGAGTGGTGTGGTGGAAAGGTTCAGTAGCCAAAAGGCGGGAGTCGCTGGGATAGAGGTATGGAGAATTTTCTGTGAAGTCTCTATCACATCAGTCCAAAAGGGTGTGATTAGCGGGCACTCCCACCATATGTGTATGAGGGAGCCAGTGGACTTTTTGCATCTCCAGCAGGTTGCTGGGGTACTTGGGTTCATGATGTGTAAGATGGAGGGGTGTCTATACCATCTCATAACTAATTTGTATTGTGTTTCTCTGGTTTGAATGCAAATAGAGCTAGTATGGGCCCTTGTGAAAATTGATTCCCATTCCTTCTCAGATATCTTTAGGTGGAGGTCTTTTTCCCACGCCCGGGTAAATGATGAGTTAGTGTCATCGTTTAGGTCTCGAAGAAGCTTGTAGAGCGATGAGATTGTGTGGGTGGTGTCGCAGGTAGAAATACAGAGTCTTTCAAAGGCCGTCAGTTCGCGGGATGAGGGGGGGGTTCTTGAGCCTGTTTGTATGAAGTGTCTGACCTGTAGGAATTTCCAGAAATCTCTCGATGGAACATTCCATCTTGTTTGTATGTCTGAAAAGGAGCGTATGCTTGAGCCCAACATCATCTGGCCTACTCTAAAGAGTCCCTCTAATGCCCAGTGGGAGAAATCATGTGTGCTTAGACCGGGTTTAAAGTCCGGGTTGAATAAAAATGAAGTTAGTGGGCCAAAGTCTGAGGAGATGAGTGGGTTTCGGCGTAGGAGTTTCCACGTGTGTAGTGTAGGAGGAATGGTTGGGTGAGAGGGGGGTGGTTTGGGTAATGCAGGGAGCCAGGGGAATATTTCGGGGTATTGGTTAACACAAACTCCTTCGAGTTCCACCCATTGCCTATTTCTGCGATTCCTCGTCCAGTCCAGTACTCTATTTAAATGAATAGCATAATAGTATTTCTTAATATCTGGCAGACTGAATCCCCCCTTTTCGGTACTTCTTGTTAGGACCTCTCGTTTAATTCTAGGTTTCTTACGTTGCCAGATAAATTGCTGGGTCAGGGTCCGAATAGAATTAAACCATGTGTTCGGGACAGAGATTGGGAGGGTCTGGAGTATATAAAGTAGCTTGGGTAAGGAATTCATTTTGGTGACATTTATTCTCCCCAGCCAGGATAGTTGTTTGTTGTGCCATCTGCTGTAATCTGCGCGGAGGGTTCTGAGAAGGGGCTGGTAGTTTAATGTGTATAGTCGGGATAAGTCGCTGGGTAGTTTGATGCCTAGATATGTAATGTGGGATGGTTGCCATGTGAATGGGAAGGAGTTTTTGAGCTGGGAGACTGATAGTGGAGGAATTGATATGTTGAGAATGCTGGACTTGGACATGTTAACTTTAAAATTGGAGAGGGAACCAAAACGTTCGAGCTCCTGCATAAAGTGAGGGAGTGACGTTGCGGGTTGTGTGATGATCGCCAATAGATCGTCCGCAAATAGTGCTAGTTTGTAATCTGTCTCACCTACTCGTATACCAGAAATGTTTGCGTTGGCTCTTATCGCTCTAGCCAGGGCCTCCATGCACAGCACAAAAATCAATGGCGAGAGGGGACAGCCTTGTCTTGTTCCGTTATTAATAGGGAAGGGATCTGATAGGAGGCCATTGGTCCTAACTCTTGCTGTGGGCATATGATATAGGGCTAGGACTCTGTGGAGGGCCTTTGTCCCCAGTCCAATGTACTCCAGCACAGACCGCATAAAGTCCCAGCTCACCCTATCAAACGCCTTCTCGGCATCCGTAGAGATAAGAATGGTGGGAATTTTGTGGCGAGAGGCCAAGTGTATTAAATTTAGTACCTTGGTGGTATTGTCCTTTGCCTCGCGGCCCGGAACAAATCCCACCTGATCATTTTGGATCAGAGCGGGGAGGAATCTGTTTAGCCTGTTCGCCATTAGCTTTGCATACAATTTGATATCCACATTGAGGAGTGAAATGGGTCTGTAACTGGAGCACACCGCGGGGTCCTTCCCTGGTTTCGGGATCACTGTTATGTGTGCTTCTAGAGATTGTTTGGAGAAATGAGATTCTGCCGAGATGGTGTTAAAGGCCCCTAATAATTTAGGGGTAAGTATTTCTTTGAAGGTCTTATAGTAAATTGCTGTAAAGCCGTCTGGGCCAGGGCTTTTGCCTAAAGGTAGGGATGATATGGCCGACTCTATCTGGGAGAACGGTTCCTCTAGTAGGTCTCTATCATTAGGGGAAAGGGTTGGGAAAGCGACTGAGGTCAAGTATTCCTTCGCTTGGAGCATTTTCTGCATATGTTCTGTTGCTGTGGGGGTTTTGTGCAGGTTGTAAAGTGAGGAGTAGTAGTTTTTAAAACATGACGCAATCTCAGGGGTTTTGAAGCAAAAAGTATCTGCGTCCTTCTTCATCTTATTGATAAAGGAGGCGGATCTTTGCGCTCTGAGGGCTTGCGCGAGCAGGCGACCCGGCTTATTACCCCACTGGTAATACTTGCTCTTACATTTACGTAATTCTAGTTTGGTACATTCGGCAAGGAGATTATTTAATTCGTTGCGGGATTCCACTAGTTCCGTTAGGAGTGATGGAGAAGACCCTGACTTATGCAGGGTTTCAAGCTTATGAATGTTTTCTAGTAGTGCAGTTATCTTTGCAGCTTTTTGTTTTTTCCTATACGTGCCCAGCTGTATCAATTTACCCCTGATGACACATTGTCTCTCTATAAAGTAATTAAGCTTATACAGGACTTTGGAGAGTATTCAGGTCTTACGATGAATTGGACAGTCAAATCTTATACAAATAGGTAATAGAAGTAATGTTTCTACTGATAGTATCCAATTAAAGAGGGTAGAAAAGTTCCGATACTTGGGAATCTGGTTTACTAGAACAGCAGATTTTATCCAGGAGAATGTTATTCCATTTAAAGATCTTAGGACCAAATGTCGATGCTGGGTCAAGTTGCCCATCTCCCAAATTGGGCAGGTTAACTTGATTAAAATGGTTAGTTTACCAAAATTCTTACATATAATCCAAATCACCCGTTTATATAAAGGATGATTTTTTTAGGAAAATAAATAGTATATAGTTTCCTCATTTGTATGGCGCGATAAGTGGCCCAGAGTTAGACTGGTTACTCTTTGTAGAGACAGAGAGAAGAGAGGTCTAGCTCTCCCAAACTTTAAAGTATACTATATGGCAGCAAAATTGGTCCATTTATGCTCTTGGGTTAGGCAGGGCGAAGAAACTTAGGGGCTGAGGAAACTTATGGAGTATGTGGATCCGGACTTAACACCACATCAGAGATTAATGATGAAGGGGCTCAGTCGGAACCTTCCACCAATTGTCTTGCAAGCAGTCAATGTTTGGAGATGGACTTGCAAGCTGGTCAAATTTAGGGGCCTGGACCCAGATACCTCTATTTTTTCCCTATGTACAATAAATGGAATTAAAGAACAGCGGGGGGGGGGGGGGGGGTGTATTTGGAATAGGTACACTATAGGACAATTGTATCAGGGTGGTATGTTGAAGTCTCTCAGCTGCAGGTACAGCCTAAATTGCCAGAGGAATTGTTCGATAGATATTTGCAAGTGAGAAGTGCTTTGGCCCAATATAACAAGAGATATTTGGAGTATGTTGAAGCCCCATGTAAGAAATGTATTAAACAACTAGGACCGGGCAAGCGGCTGTCTAAAATCTATGTTTATCTTCACTCCCATGTACAAAATGAGGAGCTGGTGGCTCTACGGCTTAAATGGGAAGAGGTGATCCCTCAGCTGGAGATGAAGGGCAGCACTATCTGCCCCAAAATATGCTACTAATTCAATGCGGATACAGCAGGTGCAATTCAATATACTCCATAGGATTTATATAACTCCAGCAAGATTTTATAAAAATAGCAGGTTCTGAGACAGATAAATGTCCAAAGTGTGGAGAAGATGGGACATTTTGTCATCTATTGTGGAAATGTAAGAAAATGGATGGGTTTTAGGAAGAAATAATTAAAATTATGGAGCAAATCAGAATTCCCCGGAGCTCTTCAAATAAAACCAATATGGTATTGGGGGTTTGGGAGGAAGGTGATATAGTGCGAGAACTGAAATCGTTGTCCAGGAATTTATCTGCTATAGCAAAAGTGATAATTGCCCGACAATGGATGGCTGTTAAAGGGCCAGAGGTAATGGAGTGGATTCATTTAGTAAACTCTACTAATGAACATGAGAATATGAATATGCCTCCCGAGGCTCGATTCATAAATTTTACAGTATCTGGGGATATTGGAACCAATCTGTTTATTATAAAACAATTAGAAATAGGTTAAAATAAAAAAATAAAAATTGAGTTAGTAATGTTTTTTGAAATATGTATTGAAATTAGCTGGTAATAAACAGTGCATTAAAGTAAGCTTGTCGGTTAGATATACATAATATTGGTTAGATATATTAATAGGAACACTTTTTGGTCCAAATTTTTTTCTTCTTGTATGTAATAAGCACATATGCACGAAATAAAAGACACAAATAATAGTAAGAATTTAAGTATTTCAAATTTAGAATCTAATGTGTGGAATTAGTTTAAGATAAATTAATAAAATGTAAATGTTCACTATGGGATAAAGTATAAATAAGATTGGGCCCATACTCGGGATTAAGGGGTTTTTCTGAATTATAAGAGTCTAAAAAAAAAGTTTAAAAAAAAGGTTTGATATATACGAGAAGGAGCTCTGAGTCATAAATAAGGGTTGTTTAAGTTAAGATACCTGGAATCTAAAAGCGTACTGTGTTTGGTAGGAGTTAAGAATTGCTAAGGGAGTAATTATGATCTATAAACTCAGATGTGTGTGTGCGTGTGTGTGTATGTAAGTTAGACGGGGAATCCTTGTTTTGTAGTGAATTTTATATGTTATATGTGAATATTTGTATAAAATTGAATATTTAATTGAAGATGCTCCACTGCCAAACTGTGAAACCTTTGATGCGGTTTCCAAATGGGTTTGTGGAGATGTGCATCTTATGTCCAGTGAGCTAAAAAAAATTGCACTGGTTCCAGCCCGGCAATCACCGCCTAAAAGGATTCTATTTTGAATTTGAGGTAAGCAATGTATCGAGTTGTCTGGGTTCGGACTGGAATAAAGAGCTACAGTCTAGGGAAACCGGTATTCTCACACTTGCCACTAACAGTCTTTGTATAGCTGTTCTAATAATCCATTGATTCTATGCCAAAACCGTTGCATCCAGTTGTAAAGAAACTGTTTGGAGGTTGAAACATTAACTTGTTTCCGTGGGAAACAATCTGCTGATCCCAGTTGCCCATGCAATTTTGAAACCACATGGCTTTGAAATCCAGTAGAAGGGCCTCAGGCGGATCGAAAGACCATCATGCCATTGGTTTGCCTGTGGACTTAACGTCTGATTGACAGAATGTTGCAGTGGTGGAAAACCTCTACCTCTCTGACCTCTAACTAATGTAAAGGATCCTCTGGGTCTACCCCTGAACTTAAAGAAACTCTGAAAGGATTGTCCAGTGAACATTCTTTTGGGGGGCGGTAGCAGATGAAGGTAAAAAGGCGGACTTCACTGTCAGTCATCTGGGAGATGAACTGGTTAAGCTCAGACCCAAAAAGAACATACCCCGTGTAAGGAAGAGACTTTTCTATCTCTGCTTCCGCTGGTAAAGAATGGAGCCTAAGAGTGCATCTGGCTGTAGTAGCAGATGCTGATATCATAGAACCTAGGCCTCTCCCAGAATGTTCTGCCAAAATAATCAGTTCTGCCAAAATAATCAATTCTGACCTACAATAGGGCGGTTTCCTTGCAGATTGGTAGAGAGTACCTCCAACCCATTTATCGATTGCCTTGTTGACCCATGAGCCAGACCAGCTTGAAAGTAGTCTCTAGTTTGAGGGCAGGTACCTCCTTTAAAAAAATAAAATAAAAAAAAGACAGCTACCAGGACAGGGAGTGTAGTTTTCCTATATAATGTAGACATTGAGGCATCAGCTGGGGGTGGTGTCCACTTGAGACAAAATTATGTTGGAAATGGGTAATTTAAAAAAAAAAACATTGAGATTCACAGGAGCTGTTAAGTTAACCATGGTTTTATTGGCTCTACCATTTTTACTATGGACACTGGAGCTAGAGGCTCAGGATCAGTAACATTAAAAGGTCCGTTTAACTGTCCTAATGAGTACATCAATGTTCTGAGCATACATTCTCTAGCTTCTCCTCTAGTATTTTCTGGGTCATACTAATGTAAAAATAGCCGTCTTCTTTGAAAGAGGGGAGGGGCTGAAGGCAAGGGGACCTGGGAAGAAGAAGAGTTCTAACCAAGGTGTCAACTGGCTTTACTAGAGCTGTAGCCCATACTGGCTAAATCAGGTGTTACATTGTCTACTTCCTCATCAACATGTCCAGAGGTATAGGACTCACTGTTACATGATCCAAAGAGAGCAGCACCTTTAGTGCTTGCACGTGAGAAGATGTACCTTTGTCATTCTCACAGCAAGGACAATCACACACACAAGGTGGATAAAGAAATTAGGCAAAAGGGGGAGATGAGCCACCAAACTCCAAATTAATACCCACAATTGTAATAGATATATCTATATATTCAAACACCTCACCACAATGCAATAGAACTCACTGTGTGAAAGCAAATCTGAGAGGGAAGCACTGAAACTGTGCAGGTCAGCGGAGATTGCACCACAAGTACATTCTCTGGAGTGTGGGTAATGGCGCTTGTCCATATGAGGACAGAAGCTCTGCAGGGAGGAAGAGACTGGGTAGTAGTGTGCATGCTGTGTACAGCGGCTTTAGACTCCTCTGCCTGGCCAGCATGCTGAAAGAAATGGCCAGGATACCACATGGCGCATGTGCGCCCTTACCTGAGCTCCGGACCCCTGGTGGTGTGGTATGAGCCACGGACCATTAACCCATGCCGCTGTGGCTGGTCCCCGATGCAGAGGCACCGGTGGCCAAACCAGAGAGGCACATCACAGGCAGTAAGGTATCAGCAAACTATAAGCTGTATCTAGAGGAAACTTACTGTGCATAAAAGGCATCTTAAAAACACAAACAACGGGATTGCCAAAATCTATAAAAGTATAACTAAACCCCTACTGGGCCTAAGCTAGCAAACAGATATAACCGGTTACATACAGGAAGCTGTATGTGATCGTAAACTTGCCAACAGGGGTTGTCAAACTGGTCTTCGAGATCTACGAATACACGTTTTCCAAATCACCTAGTAATGACTGCACCTGCTGTCATATGTTCAAACATTTTTCCACAAAATGCGTGTTAATGCACACACCCTTAGGCTGCTGCCCGTGATCACACTCCGGCCATTCACCAAGACCCAACAAACAATATACAGGAATTGTTTTGTTCCTGTATATATGTTAAAACATGCTGCATTCATTCCTACTATAGATCCTCAGGTTGAGTGAAAAACATGAAGTGTTGGTATATCTTGAGGACAGGTTTGGCCACCCCTGTTTTACAATGTTAGCCAATAGTTAGAAATATCAGCAAGATAGCAGGAAAAGATACACAGGCTCATGTTTGGATCTCATTGTTTATTCAGTTGTGAAGGAGATATTGCCAGACATGCCGGAGACATTTCACATTGAAGGGCCTGAAGCTAAATATTTTCCTGCAACAATCCACATATCCTTTGGGCACAATGCATGGGCAAAAATTAAAAAATAAAAATATGCCAATATAAATCTGTGCAAAAAAACTTTTTGAATACCATACTTAGACTTCATATTTCCCCAAGATATAGCATTTCCTATTCCACGCACGCAGAGTTAATACTATGTGGCGAAAAATCTGTCTTGACGATTATAACATCGTGCTAATTATGAACTCACCATACCACTGTGATAAATGGTGTGGGGAGCACCATTTTTAAAAGCATTGCAGGCCCTTTGGGTATATAGGATTTAAGTCCATTTGTCTTAAAATCTATTAATAGCACTCAGATTACTAAATTGCTGATAAAGGACAATGGAAGGTAGTTTCTTCCCAGCCACAGAAGGGGAGAAACAGGAGACACAGGATAGGAAAGGACAATCCTTTCAAAGTTGTTGAAGGCCTGCAGGAGACATCCTTCTTGAAGAATCCATTGTAACATTTCAGTATGGTGCATATCTTCCAATATGATGACCTGTAGAATAGTGGCCTACTAGCTCTACCCCTTCTTTTGCTCAAAACAAAACAAAAACCTAAACAGAAGAGGTAAGTATTCATCGTCCTCATCTATGCTGATGGTAGAGGCCTTCACGCAGTGATGAGCAGATCTTGTAAAGCCTTCTGCTGAACTGCAGTCAGCTGTGAGACACATTCTGTGAACAGTCCTCCAGATGCCTAAAAGAAAGAAGCCAAGTTAAATTCTGTATTATTTTAAGACACTGTTTTTGGCATGTAATTTATTACAAAAATACCCAGGGGTGTGACTTATTGACATATTTACACCTAACATCGGACTGCAGAATATCCATTGATTAATTAGGACTCATTCTTAAAAATTCGCAATGACATTTGTAACTGACTAATTCTGTACAGCAGTATGACAAACTGTTCAAATATTACCATAAAATAGTAACTAAAACTAAAATTGTGGTGGTTATTAAATGCTGGCCAATATTTTCAGTCAGGACTGTATTCAATGCCAGGACTCACCGCTGCAGGTTTGGCTCTATGAAAAGCCAAATCTGCATTTGTGAGAATGGCCGCTAAATTTGCGAATTAGCGCCCGTTTCCGTGGAGAAAGACATGGATTTACTGATCCGAAAGTCTGAAATGACTGGGAAGGATCAGAAATATCTGCTTGGATTAAATACCCCCCATATCTTCAAATCTAAAGGGAAAATACAGTTAATGTAAATGCAGCATATTTCGGCAGCAAAAACAGTTTAAAGGCCCATACGCACAGGGGTTGCCCCCATGCTGAGCGATGTGCATGCGGTGCACCAGCAAAATTAAAGCATACACAGTAGCATATAATTGTAGAAAGTCAACATCACAATTACATGCGATAAATGAAGGCAATAAATATAATTTAAAGCCAACAGATAAGTGGTTGATTATTTTGTCATAAGACAAGGCATCACTCTTATAATACACTTAGGGGGATATTCAATCTTTGTCGTGCACCCGCAGCAATCTCCCGAGGGGGAGATGGCTGCGGGGCCCTATTCAATGCTGTCTTCCCCGACAGCATTGAACAGGGGTTTTGCGCAGAACGAGCCTGACAGCACAAGCTGTCTGGCTCGTTCTGCCGAGAAAAGCCGGAAATAGGCGAGCTCCTGGCTGGAGCTAGTCTATTTTCGTCATCAACTCGCAGCCACGCCCCCTTCTCGCCGTTAGGCGGCAGGGACATTGAATCCCAACTGCCGAGCTCCAGGCGAGCAAAACGAGAACGGGACAGGGGCACGGCTGTCGAGCTTGCTCGACAGCCGTTCCCCTGACATTGAATACCCCCCTTAATACCACATAACCTCTTCTTGAACAGATATAATAATAAGACTAAGAACATTGAAACAGTTTCTGACACACAGTTGGAGAATCATGTAAAAAAGGAGGTGCGTTGTTTTGTAAAGTTGCTAGATTATACCAAGACGTTACTTGAACAGCCGTTCTGAGACAGTTTTTTTGTGGATATTGGTAGAGATCTTACATAAGGTAACCAGATTGCAAAAAAATTCTTTGCTTTTGCATCTTTATTAGGTGACATCTCCAGACAGTCCATTTGAAAGGGGTATGAGACCCGGGGTATTAATAGTGAAATGGATGTGTTCGACGATATCCATTGTAATAAAATGGTTTCGCGTGTCGCTGCGGCTATGTTTGACATTAATATTCTCTGTCCTGCTGATTGATGAACCGTGTTGGGTATATATCCCATAATGCCCATTCAGGGGTTGCAGTGAAGGGAATGTCGTATTGTGTCTTACTGTATGTACATACTGTATCCCAGAAGGCCTTTACCTCTGGACAGCTCCACATGCAGTGCAATATATCTGCGTCGGGCACCTTGTATTTAAAACAGCATGAGTCAACGGCAGTGCCCATGATCAGCCTTTGTTTCAGAGTAGAATACACACAATGTAACAGTTTGTATTGCATCTCCATGTATGAGGCTAATATCATTGTTTTATCCAAATAAAAGTACTTTTAAGAAGGATTTTATTTGAATGTGTCCATAGCTGAATTGCTGAACTATAGAGAAATACTGTAGATGGCAGTTCAAATCTCAAATAAGAACAAAACAGTTAATAGGATTCATTTACCACAAAATAATAAATGTAAAATTGAGTTTGTATTTGCGCTATAAGCTCAGGGGTTCTTGAACCTAATGGTCATGTTTTCAGGATTTAATCATGCACAGCCAAGTTAATATATTTTGGAGGACAGTAATTATCCCATCTATTTCCACAGACATAACCACACAAAATGAAAAGTGTGTGTGGGTACTTGTGGATAGCAATTGACAACCAATGCTCCAGCTAGCAAGCCAGAAAGCCTAAGCCCAAATTTCACCAATATCCACCTCTAATCTCACTAGATAAACTTACCTGAACTTGTCGAACTACATTAGCAAGACGTTTTCCACAGACGTCTTCATTTTTTATTGATTCATGGACACCACCATCTGCTATAATACTAAATATTCTGGGTAAATTTGAATTGTTGGGTCCTAACACAATAGGGTTGTTACTGTGGAGGGACAAAAAAAAAAATTAGAACTAAAAAAAAAGTCAAATTTAGTGTGCTTGATCACTGAAATTAGTGGCGGCAGAAACATTCCTATAGATTTCAAATTTTACACCCTAACATAAATGACCCAAAAGTACTGTAAAATGTTGAAAACAAACCGTATTGACGAAAAAAAAATAAACAGAGCTCTATTATGCAGTTTAAATGATCTCTATTTACAGAATTATCAGTTGTAGCACAACTCTATTGCCATTAGTCAGGACAACACAGAATTTGGCACTAACCTTTCTATGAGGTCACACAGGAAGTTAAAAGTATGGACGGCTTCTTCTTTATCCTCATGCAATGGCAGCCATGAAAGCCAATGTGGGAGGACCTCCTCTACATTGACACAGTCAGGTCTGAACTTCATGATTTTTCCTACAGCGGAGATGCAGTTTTCTGTTGCATTGACATTCTCTTTGGTTTTGGAGTCAGGGGCCTGTATTACACCAACAAGTAGTGGAAGCGCTTCTAGAAAGCAAAACGAGGAAAAAAAAAAAAAGACAATTGAAAATGCTTGTCTCTAGAAATGGTTTGCAGTACACCTATAGAGAAACTGCATACCTGTGCAGAAAGGATGATAATTATCACCACCACACTGTGCCATTACACCAATGCCATAAGCAGCCGCCTGTCGGACCTCTGGACTGTTATCACAGATAGACTGTAGCAGAGGTCTCAGGAAGTACTCAACATATTTGAAGGAAGTGGGACTGCAATGCTCAATAACGTCATCAAAGATACAGAGCCCCCACTGTCTGTCTGGCCACGGCCGGTGAGGACACTGGAAGGGATTAGAGAACATCAAAACATGTAAAGGATTTAAAAGGAGTGTTTAACACTATGCAGTTTAACCCATTGAGTGCCAAGTGAATTGTCAAAATAGATGTGAAAATTGAAAGCATACATTTTATTAATCATAATGACGACATGTAACATTTACCTTACACAGGAAATCAATTCTTTTTTACACAACATTTATATACCAAATGTGAGCTACATTGGAATTTGTAGCAAATATATTGAACATCACTCAGAGAGAAGTTAGCACTCAAAGGATTAACAATTGTGTGAGACAAAGACTAAAGCACTGCGCTTTAGTCTTTGGGTCAATTTCAATTTTTTCCCCAAAATCAAATGGTTTTCAGCCACATTCAATACTGATGCGCAGCCCTGGGGCATTGAAATGTAATAGAAAAAATATATAAATAAAAGACTGTAGGCAAGACTACAAGACTATACAGAACAAATCAGTACTATAGTCTTAAGCTGTGTACACATGCTTAGATTTTTCCCTGTTTTCGATTTGATTTTGCTTATAGAAGCAAAATCTAATCCACATCGAATGGTTTTTAGGACACTTGATCTACATTCAATTCTATGCGCGCTCCCGTTTTCTCAAAATCGAATAGAAAAATCTACTGTGCAGCCAAGGAAATCTCGAATTCGATCCATTAAAAATCAAGTGAGTACATTGTGAAATCAAATTGAATGCAAAAGTACAGATCTAATGCCAAATAGAATGGGATGATCTAATGCCAGATCTAATAGAAAATCGAATCTAACACCAAATCTAAGCATGTGTACAGGGCTTAAATTAAATGTGTACACTACGCAGTGTGATTCAATCCCTGTGTATGGTGCTTAAGACCTGGCCTGCATTCTTTAACTTCTGGCAGCAGGGCTGCATATCTCTCCAAGTTCTCTATGAATCATATATAAATTAACTGTTTAGTTATAGTGAACTGCATATGGTACAAAGCAGAACAGAAACAAACATTCGCAAGTGGGCAGGACTGACAGACCAGGATGCAACCAAAGGACACTCCTCCTTCTGCTCTACAGCCAAGTTTAGACACCATCAACTCAGTACTATGTGGCGGTACTGGTTGTACACCCCTGAATATGGCCTTAAGTAGCAGCTAAGCAATATATGATCACAAAATGAACACTTGACATTAAAGTAACAAGTGGTATATAGCAAGAACACAACCAAACTTACAATCAAATTTACAATTAATGGCAGTAACTGTTCAAACCACGGCAAAACCTTCTCTTTGTAGCTGCTAAATATAGAGTGCAAAATGTCTGCTACTTTAGTCAGAATGTAAACATCATTGTCGTCCTGTGAGGAAAAAAAATAAATTGTTATGAGTTATTAATGTAGTACTGCTTCAAGTCCTAAAAATAATGTAGCACTTTTACTGCAAGTTAAAAACATTCCACACTAAGTAAATCCACTATACATATATTGCAGTGCACAAAGATACCCCCCAAGCATACAAAATTAAATTTCCTTGGTATATCTATCGATCTATCAAGCATGTACACTGCAAGGATACAGAAAAGTTAGTAAGTTTAGAAAAATGAAGTCAAATATGTATTAATTTCAATTTTGGGACTGCAATTCTAATAACTGCAACAGTCAAGTTAAAACAGCAAAACGTACTTCATCCTGCAAGGACTCCTCAACTTCTTCATCGTAGTCTTCATCTTGTCTTTTCACTACCATCAAAAAAAAAATTTAAGTAAAATGAGAAAATCTTGCCAAGCCAACAATCAGGGTATTTCAGGGTATATTAAAGCGGTTTCCCATTACCAACATAAAATATTTCATTGGCAAAGTGAAATGATTGAACCACAACAGTTGTCAGCCGGGAGATTACAATTATTTAATTTTCAATTGTGATATTTTAAGTCAGGAACAAGGCGCAAAATATCAGCATAAGCCAGGTACTAATGACGTTTGCATAGCATAAAAACTTTGAATGCCAATATTTGTATGTAAATTTGCAATTAGTCATGCCCCCTTTCTGACTGCACTAAAAAAAAACGGTATTTTGCCATTTAACTGTTTTAAAACGGTAATATGTGCAGTCAGAAAGGTGCAGAGTGATTTTAAACCCCCCCCCCCTCAAACCCCCCCCCCCCTGTTTTTGGAAATAGTAAAAAAGCAGGGTCCTAACAGTTTCAAACCTATTTATTTTGCAGTCTGAACACGTCTGAAACGGTACCCAGGCAACAGTGAACACTATTGGTCCCCAGAGCAGTGCATATTTAATGAGCTGGCCGCTCATTACATATGCACATATGTAATGAGCGGCCGTCTCATTACATATGTACTGCGCTGGCTCAGAGCCGATCAGCTACTGCTCACTGTCAGACCCCCTACCCCTTCAGTGTCCTGCAGCTCTCCTTCCTGCCTGCAGTGTGGGAGCTCCTGCTGACAGTCTAGGTGCGGGCTCAGGTGCCTGATCCCCTCTCTCTATACCTCCAAGAGGTCACTCCCTATTGCATCAACGGGATGTCTCATGCTGCTTTCACACCGCAAACCTGTTTTAGACCAGGTATTTATATGCGATGTGAAAGGGGTTAAACTTGCTCTGACCCATTATAAATACCCGGTCTAAGCAGGTTTTGCGGTGTGAAGGCAGCATCAGTTTGCTCCAGCATCATGCAAAAGCTACTAGATTAATATGGAAGGCATTTCACTACTGGAAAAGTTCGTAACCTCGAAACGTGAGACCAGAGTGACAAGGGAAAACCCCAGCATGTGCAGGCTTCTCAAGTCCAAAATGCCTATTAATATACATTTTTGGGGAGATATCTAGTACTAGGGTTGGTTAATGAACTATGGAGATCATTTCCATTTGTGCGAAAGTATGTATCACGCTCCCTATAATATAGACTATTATATTTCATTGCAAACTGAGTTCAAAGGTTTTTCAGAGAGGAGTGTTTAACAAGAAAGGACTAGCTATAGGACCAAACCAGACAAGTGTTGTTCAGTGGAAGTCAAGTGTTTTTCGTCCTTGCTTCCTAATCCTTGGAAAATACTCTAATCTATGTACACATTGTCCAGCTAATACTCATAACGGAGGCATCAGTGCCTCCTGCTATAATTCATATGCTGTTTCTTATATTCATAATTGAGACAAGTGCCATCTGTTATTTTGAAATTATGAAATAGCTTAGTAAGGATTTCTGCAACATACATAAGCTGAACTCTCAGTGTTAGATAGCCTCGTTCTTGGAAGAAACACTGACTGCAGTGCCAGGAAGATCGGAAACCAACTGAACCTCTTGACGCAGAGGGCGGGGCTCAAGTTTGCTGATGTGGATGCTGTATTGGATCTGCTGAATTAACAAATAACCTTATCGAAGTAAACAAATAAAATATTGTATATTCAAGTTGTTTCTTGAAGCACTTTTCTGGGAATCAACCCATCTGAGTTCCCTCGAACTTAACCCATAGGTAACATTATTTCACTCGTGGAGTAGCAAATATTCAGTAAGATAAATAATATCAGTGTGTATTATTTAGGACCTTTACAATGTATCAAAAAAATGTTTTATTCAATATAATCAGGTCAATAAAACCACAGGATTAAAAGCCTTTTTTTTCCTCCAAAGTGATAAACTTGTGACTGATTGCCAGACACCTACAGACTGGTGCATTCACAGTTTTGCAAACTCAATGCTTTAAATCAAGTGTACATGTATACTACCAGCATTCTACAGCAGTTTCTAGCAGTACTGTATACCTTGTCTCAGTTCCTGGTTTTTAAAGTGCTCTTCTAATTTGCTTTTGAGTATGCCTCCAAGTTCTTCAAAGTGTTCATTGTTCAGACAGCCATCTCCCATTACCTCAATGCACTGCCATGACAATATTGTACAGAGGATTAGCATTTTAATGCTTAAACAGTCTACAGTAGACATCTGAGAGACAAATCTTGAAACGTTTAAATACATGTAATATATAACATACAAAGAGAATAGATTGACATTGTTACTACTGATCCTTTAAAAAAAGAATGCAAATTTTATGACTTCAAAGAGAAATAATAAAAAAAAAAACTTTACCTTGGCAAAAGAGTGCATTATTTCTGAGAGAACATCAGAGTCTGGCTCTGTACCAATTCCCTTGATTAGGGCATCACACATGAAATGCCACATCTGTGTTAGGTAGTCAGGGCCACGCACCCTGGCACACTCCAACAATAGTGGCATGGACTCTGCAGCAGCAACTCTTACACGTACAATGGAGTTAAGGAGAAACAGACCATTTTTGGGAATCTTTTAAAAACAGGTTATAGATAACATTTTTCAATACAGTACAGGTTTTAAAGTATTTTACATGGCATACTGTCAGCTTTAGCAGCAATGGTTTCAAAAAGGATATCATCATGAAAATAAAACTTAAGCAGAGGAACCATTAGTTTTACAACTTGTTCGGTATATTCTACAAATCCTTCCTTCAGTTCTTTAGCATAACAAACCTGGAGGCATAAATCAAAGTATTATATACAATACATAAACTAAAGTGAAATATTAGTTCAGAAACTTCCATGCAATCCTAATTGCATCACCATACAAACCCAAGGTAACCTGATGAGTGGTATAGAAATATGGCAATATGAGAATAGCACTAAGCACAGCACCAAGAGGTGGTCATAGGGGGTTATTTAGATCTGACCACTGTTGGGTGAATTTGCAAGCTGACAGATTATAGAGCTGTGGTAGCCAACTCCAGTCTTTGAGAGCTACCAACAGTTAATGTTTTCCAGATCTCCTCACAGAGGGGCAGATGTATTAAGCCTTAACAAGAGATAAATGCAAGGGTGATTAGGAGAGATAAATGTCCAACCATTTCAAACACAGGCTGTAACATGGCAGTTACCAGGTGATTGGCTGGATGTTTATCTCGCCTGATCACCCTTGGATTTATCTCTTGTTAAAGCTTAATACATCTGCCCTAATATCACAAGTGAAGTAATTAACTACACCTGCGGATCTGTTAAAATGTATCAGTGAGTAACGAGTGCACCTGTGCAGCAGCTAGGTGGTCTGGAAAATGTGAACTGTTGGTAGCTTTCAAAGACTGGAGTTGGCTACCCCTGTTATAGAGCATGCGTCTAGATCACACCGAGCATGGACAACACCAAAAAGCAACAAAAAACAGTGATTAATCTATTCCCAATCACCCCCTAGTTTGGCTGACAGGAGGTCTCCATTTGGGGGTGGAAACCTGCCGTTTCCTGTACATGTCAGGCATGCCAAGAGAGGGTCTGTGACATCAGCACTGGCAGACTTTGAAAATCATTCCATGGTGGGCGAGTTGTAAATAGTTTTGCAACTCAGTGATCCATTAGCATGTCATTTGCAGACTTGCACTGGGGTCTCAATCAGGACCTTATTCCAATCCCAAATTAAGCTTAAGGCTCAATGTAATGGATTCATACTTGCAATAAAAAAGTAATTCTTCCCCTTTCAGATGCAAATAACCGCATGACGGGGGTCGGACATTTCTGCTCACCTTATTTTGACATGGCATATTAAATTGTGCAAACAGATTTTTTTACATCAGTCGGGACTTTGCCCTATACACACTAGAAAAGTTTTTAAGTCTTGTGAGTATGCAGCGGATCGTCTACAGTGTATGGGGCTTTACGTTTATTCATCAGTTCATCTGCTTGTCTACGGCTTGGCAATTTAACACGTCACTGTCCGAATCAATTTTCCCACTCTGGTTCAGCAAGGACTATAGGATTTAAGTTTGAATCCTAGACTTCCACCGAAAGCTGGGGCACCCATGTTTTTTTTTTTTTTTTTTTTTTAGCATAAGTGGGTCAAAAACTAATAAGCTTACTCTGCTCTGGGCTAAGACACCCCTTATCGAAGAACTAAAAAGAGACCCAAGCTCTTAAGACTCCACACAGATAATTTTAGCAGTTTACCCATGCAGCATAAAGGTCAGAGTTAAATGCCCAGAGCCATTCAATTAGCTAATGTCCTGTGCAGTAAACCTGCCGCCAACCCACAGATTCTGGGTTAAGTATCCAGAATGTATAGTTTAACCCCCACATTAAGCTCCAGAAAATGCACTTGAAGCTAATTTTTCTTTCACAGCTCCCAAGGATACAAGGAAAAATACATGTTAAGTCCATCCTCTGAGTTTTACCACGTTGGGCAGCGACATTAACTTACTAGCTCTGGGCAAAAGGTTTAGCGGTGTCAGTTTTCAAGGCACAACCCAAACCCCTACTACACATTCATCCCTTGAGTTTAGGGGAAAATGTCACACAAGTAACTAGCTGCACCATCTCTCTGCTTGGTATCCGGATAATATCTTAACGCGTGAAATGGTCAACACTTTTTTTTCCAGTGTAATTATTGGACTTTCATACTTTACAATCCACTGTCAAAGGTTTGATTCAATGGGGTGGGCAACACAACAGGATGTTGAAAATTATTTTAATATCACCTGGTGGATAATGGTACCTCACTTCTGCAAAACTGCTTCCCCAGACACTTGTGGTTAACAGCGGACAGAGACCCAGACAATCAGCTGGGCTTCAACACTGCCAGCAGGGAGACGCACACTGCTGAGTCGCAGGGAGACACATGGCAGCGTTACTCCACAAGTGTCCAGAGAAGTGGTTTTGCAGAAAGTGAGGTACCATCAACCACCAGGTGCCTCGCAAGCCAGATGATATAAAAATAATCAGCTTTTTAAACAGCATATTGGGTACTTATGTAGTATCTGGGCTGCCGATTTCAAAATCGGGTCGGATCGGGAGATCGCATCGCATCGCATGCGACCATGCGATTCGATGCGATGCGATGACCCGATTTTTCCATAGGAATCAATGTTAAAATGGACTGAGTCCATTTTAACATGGAATTCAATGGGAAAAATGGGTCCTTTTCATACCCCTACTATCCAAGTGGGCATGGAGTTGGATATAAACCTGTGGCGAGCGTAGCGAGCCACCGAGCCCGAAGCGTGGCGAGCGAAGCGAGCCCCGCGAGGGGACGAATACCGTCCCCTCGCGGGGCTCGCTTCGCTCGCCACGCTTCGGGCTCGGTGGCTCGCTACGCTCGCCACAGGTTTATATCCAACTCCATGCCCACTTGGATAGTAGGGGTATGAAAAGGACCCATTTTTCCATAGGAATCATTTTAACATTGATTCCTATGGAAAAATCGGGTCATCGCATCCGATATCGGATGCGATGCGATGCGATGCGATATCGCATCGCATCGCATCTGATTGTATGCCTTAACTTAAGGCATACAATCAAAAAATCGGCAGCCCAGATACTACATAAGTACCGCATATTGTGTTGCCCACCCCATTGCATCCAACCAATTACCTTTACTATTGGCCAGACACCAAAAGCTATGCAAAGCCATTCTTGTACTTTTATATGCTGCAGTAAATCAAATACATGCCTCCTACTGTTTATTTTAAGCTTTATCCATACTAATTTGGTTAGTGTATAAGTGTTAAAATATATAAAAACTTTAGCATTGTTTTTTTTTTAAATCTTCCAAGGTGGTCACCTTCTTGTTATTAAACCCAATTTTTTTTATATAGATATTCTATTATTTTTACACTTGTGATTATTTCTGCCATATGTGCACCTTAATATAGCTCAACACTTTTTTCTTTGAGCCGACATCTTGTGTAACAAGGTCTCAGCATCTTTAGAAGTGTACATCTTGGTCTTAGCTGCTGTTTAGAAATACTTTTATTCATACAATTACACCATTAGAAGCAAACAGTGCCTGATCAGTAAGTTTTTTTCTATGATACCTACCAGCATTTGACATGCAGTTGCTTTTTCTTCAAGTCCAGCAGTTTTAATTCCAAAACTTTGCTGATCCCCCAGGTTAACAAATTCCCATCCATCATCATCTCCCATGCTCTCCATATCTTGTGCTGTAAACAGCAAGAAAGCAGAATTTATATCTGTAACATAGTACTACGTAAAGATTTCCAGAGAAATAGACCAGTTGAAAGGATTCAATATTTGAAATAAAGCAATAATAAAAATAAAGCACTTTAATTTACTGGACTTTTCACTAGGTACTAAACCAATAGTCTTGCACTGGCACACCAGGACCCAGTCTGCAGTGATCTCTTCCAAAGCAGACATACACCACTGTACTATTTCCCGTGTTGCCAGAATCAGCAACCCAGTACAGAAACACAAATGTAGTTTCTACAACACATTCTGGCTTTGTACCTTTTGACGTGGACACATTTGGGCTAGCTCTAAATTCCTTCTAGAACATAGGTTCATTTTTTTTCTTTGAAGTACAATTTACATTTGAGAATTCAAATTGCCCCTGCTCAACAGATTTTGAAACCTGAATATTTTATCATTCATAGTTTTCCAGCAATTGGGTTTCACTGAACACCATTTTGACTTTTTTCTTGGGAATAGTTATCCCATATGCTCTTAAACCCTCTAATACCCCTTTCAGACATACGACCCAGGGAATTTGCCTGCTCGGACTCATGAATTTGTAATTTGGGGTTTTGTTCGAGACCCCCTTTCACAGTTTGCGGGCAAACAATAATGAGGTCATGCAAAGGTGGGGGGAACCCTTTAAATGGTCTGGGTGTGGTTCCCATAATGCACTGCTGGACTCATGGCTGAACAGCACGTGTTTAGCATGGAGGTGGATTTTTGTGGTGGAGTCGCTGTTTTACAAAGCAAATGATGCTCTCATGGAGATGCTCATCTTGTTCTTAATTTCATAAAGTTAAAAAGGAGAAAGGACATTTTTTTGGGATGGAGAGGGAGACCAACCGCAAACATTGTGTACACCAGAGAAGGGCCTTTATCATGACACCATATCTCATCCATATCGAAAGGGCCAGATATCAGACATGGTGAGAGGCCTTCTGGGCTACTGTTGAGGCATTTACCAGTGGAAGGCTTATTTAAAAATGTTGCATGGCCTCTTTAAATTACCTCCTGGGACTCCTCACCCCAGCACTTACCAACCACCACCCCACTGGAGACAACCCATTTACCCAAGCAGGAGAAAAGAGTTTTTTTTTGTGGTGGTATGTCACCCCTTGCGAGTACCGCACAATCTCCTGCTTGTTTGGTGTTGGGATCTCCACCACTGTGTTTTCGTACGTAAGGTGACCAAAGCAATTCTAGACACCATGTATTACCAGTTTATTGCCCTACCCCAGGGGCAGCAACTGGATGATACCATGTCTGGTTTCCTGCACTGGAGTTACCCAACTGCTTGGGCGCAGTGATCCAAGCAAAGGGGATCGGGTCACACTAATTGGGGGTCCATGTCTACATTGACACCAAAAAATTAGAAAAAAACTCATGTCTACCTTTTTCTTGATTATTTTTGACAGTCAACCCTTTGTGATACCTAGATACGGTCTATCTAATAAGCCACAACCCTACAAATAACATTGAATATTAGGGAACAGGTTCTGCTTTCCGGATATATTTACCCAATTATCCTGTGTGGAAATCACTCTACTTTTCTTCCAGTTTATATTCTCAGTGAAAACATTGCATACACAATAGACGGGATTGGTATGAAATCCGGTGGTCGGAATACCGGCGTTCGAAATCCCGACAAGGGGGGGGGGGGGGGGATGTGGATCGCCCCCCCCTTGTGGGCGCGCTGCGCTCGACACGCAGTAGGCACGGTGCCTCGTTACACTCGGCACACTAATTTATTCTTCCTCTATGGGTGTCGTGGACACCCACTGAGGGAGAAAGTGTCGGGATTTTGAACGCCGAGATTTGAACTGCATCTCCAATAGACATGGAAATTCTCTCTCTCTCTCATTATCACACAGTTGTTAGGTCAAATAAAGAAAACAACCTAGGGGGGAGGGAAGACTTACTGTCAAGAAGAGCAACCTCTGGTTTTATAGATGCAGTTTTCATGAGAGGACCCATGACCACAGGGAGGTATTGCTGGAACTCTTTCCCAAGGATCTTACACATACGAGCCCAAGCAGAAATCATGTATGAAATCTTGGGAAAAGCAAAATAGACAAATAGGTGACCCTATAGATTATTCTTTCACAAAAATACAATGATCACAATTACTTTTGGAAAGCAGAAGAGAAAAATGCAGACTGAGGCAAATATGAGTGAAGGGGCAGATGTATTAAGCCTTAACAAGAGATAAATGCAAGGGTGATAAGGAGATAAACGTCCAGCCAATCTGACTTTTTTCAAACACAGCCTGTAACATGGCAGTTAGCAGGTGATTGGCTGGACGTTTATCTCTATCCCCCTTGCATTTATCTCTTGTTTAGGCTTAATACATCTGCCCCAAGGTTTGTAAACCTTGATCATCACCTAATATTTTGTGCATGTGCACTGTAACATCTACTGTATGCTAACTATTGTACAATTTTAGTGAGGAATGTAAGCTAGAAATTAATATATACTAATGCTGTCCATACACTAGACCAACTTTTATCCAACTAGTTGGTATAACTGAAAATCTGGTACTGGATGGGAGTAAGGTACAAAATCAGCAATTTGCCGACAACCCCAGAAAAATGGAGAAAAACTAGTCAAATTGTTTAATCAAAAGAATTTCTAGATTTTGGGAGAAAATTACATTTGCTCCCATCCAGTACCAGATGTTTATTCCATCCAACCACCGTCCTAGTTGGATGAAAGGTGGTAAAAGGTCTAGTTGGTCTAGAGTATGGCAGCACAAAAGTTAAGTTAATGCCTCATACTGTATGTGCAGGTCTGAGCAATTATAGATTACAATCAGCACATTGTGAAGGTAACCGCAGCATTATTACACACCTGAGGATCATCGTCTTCTAATTCACTAAAGTCCGTCTGAGTCTTTAGCAGAAGCTGCATCACATCTGATGCATCTTGCATGAACTGAAAGCAGGAAGAGAAACCATGTAATATGAAATTCAAAACTACAAGCTACAAGAGTTACAAGCTTAAACTGGACATAGGTTACAAAGGTTTTAAAAAACAAAAATATTCTTGAACTGGTATAGTGTTTCACAATAACTTCATCCTTTAGCTTCTTAAACTGTACACACATGGTGCGATTTGGGCAATCGATTGAGGCATCGGAATCAAAAGTAGTAATAGATTGTGAAGCAGTGTCTATTTCTACTGTCTCGGAATGAGAGGCATGCTGCTCATTGCAGCATATCCGCAGCAGCCAAATGGGCTTGTGTGTACACACTGTCACACAGCAATATGAACAACAATGATTTGTTTTTCTTTAATGCACTTAACATTTTCAGTATTGTTTCACTTTAAAATAGTGGATATTTTGCTTAAAAAGCTCAAAGTACATATTGGCTTACCAAATTAAGTCAATGAAGTTTGTTTTTGCAAGTCTAATAGTCTGGTTTAAATTAATTGTACATTTTTTTTTAAATAAAACAAAATTGTCTACGTTGAAGGATGTTCATGTTCTTATTTTAAAGTGGCACCCAACTGAATCTGCTACTAGCGCTGGGGTTATTGAGCCTGACTACATGTTGGACTAGAAAGGGATATGCACCCTTTTAATTAACTAGAGTGCTTAATCATAAATTAAGAGGGAAGTGTAGGAACAAAACCCAAAATATATATAACAGCAAAATCACATTGCTAGAATGAGGAAGAGTTAATGATATTCAATGGATGAAATGAATAGCATTTCTTTAAATAAATAATCTCATCCCTTGAATATCATTAACTCTTCCTCAAACCAGCGCTGTGATATTATTTTTCTGCTTATTGTGGGAGCGAGTTACCCACATTTCTCACAGCAACTTGGAGGAGCCTACTTCAGCGCCTATAATACCCCTAAAGGGGCAAAACTTCCCTACGGTTTAAAACAGATTGTATATAGTACTCCCGAAAATATTTGAAATGTCTTCAATAAAAACTTACCTTATCTTTGCCGACAGCTAGACCAATAAGACTAATACATTCAATAGTTTTTCCTCTGAGAAGGCGGAGTTCTTTCTGCACAGCATTTTCCACTATATGCTTCAGGGAGGGCATAAACAAATCATAATAGGGAACAAACTTCTCTTCAGCAGTGTCTGCAACAGAGGCTATTGAAGTCACAACTTGTTCCAATACCAGCTTCGTGCCTTTCTGGATTAGCTGATGGAGAAAATACAAGTTTTATTACTTGAAGTTTAAAATGAATGGGCAGTGATTAAAGTATAAACGTAGAATTAAATGAACTTTTAAAAAGATACAATCCATCACGGATCAAGAAAGTAAGTGATCAATGCTGTAACACTAACAGGAGGCATATGCATTCACTGAACATACATACAGACTAAAATTTCAGGAAACTTGATTTCACATTGAAATTAGAATGATCTTCACTAGCTACTTTTCCTAGGACCCAGAACACAATCACAAGAGAAGAAGTGGACACAAAATGTGTTCAAGGTCAGCAGAGAGCACTTTGTTAAATCAGACTAGCGATCAAACACCCAAAATGTATCGAATTAATTAGTTTCAGTGGAGAAGCATAATGCTACACATTTCCCACAACTAATTCATGGGAACAGTAAGGCTGTATAATAAAGTATAGTCATTGCATGTCAAAATTCCTTCTGACAAGCTTTCAGATGACTACATTACGCTTAAAGTTAAGCAAAATCAATCGTATTTCCCACTAATCACATTTGTTCTAAAAGAAAAAATTACAACAGTAATAAGTGAATTACAGCCAATGTATTAGAAGCAGATATTCACAACGGCACTTTTACAGTTAGAGAGGAATTCAAATGAAGACTTAGGGGTCGATCCTATTAACCTCAAAAGGGAGCGAGTCGCCGTTCAGGTGCTGTTTTCACGCTGAAAACGGCACTCGAATTAACCCTAACTCACACCAATCGCAGGGCCGAATTGGCTGAAATTTGCTAGCACCCCTACAGAGGTGCGAGCCAATTTCAGCAAATTCGGCCTGCCATAAAGTGGGCCCGGTGTCATGACTATTTGCAGTCGGTGAATCCTCTGTGCACACTGGGGTTAATGGGATTGACCCCTAGGGATGATGCGATTCAATTAGAGGACTGATAATGTGATTGAGGGATTACTAGTGAAAATATATATATATTTTTTATTTCCTAAAATCATTTTTATGAAAAATAACTGGGAAATACACTGTTAGCCTTGAGGCACTAGTCAGGAGCCACCCCTCTTTAGCAGGTGGGTGTGAGTGAGCAAGTGCGATACCCACGCTTGAGAAGAGATGGTTAAAAGTAAAATAAAAAGGTCAAGTCACCTGTGCTCAAGTATGAATAAATTCCCTAAAAATGCACCTGCACACCAAACAATGCGTCTATTTCAAACACTCAAAAAAAAATACATTTAACAAAAACAAGAAAATGTTATAAAATACACTATCTGCATCTAAAATAATGCAGTGAGCCAAGTAATGTAACTATGGGATGTAAACAAATGTAATACATAGGAAGAAATTACATTTTCTCGTGCTGATTCAACCTTAAGAGGTGAGAGCAGATACAAGCAATGTTTTCCACAATGCGTGTGGTAGATCATTGCACTTGACACTTCACCTTAGTGAATTTGTTTTTAAATATGTACAATGCAATCTCATATTTATCACAAAATGTGCTTAGTAGGAAAACCTGGCAATTGGTTACTCAATCTACTTGCCATACCTCTTGCAACTTGACCACCATCGTGGAATGCAAGTGTTTAACCAGATTATCCAGGTACGGAACAAGGAGTGACTTGGGGCAGTCTTCTGTGAAGTTAATAAGAGCAGCTGCTGCATGAGCCTGGACACGTGGGTTACCTTGATCTTCCATGGTTTGTAGTAGGCTTGCTATGACCTTTACAGAGAAAAGGGATACAAGGTATATATGAATGATTAGGTTTTTCTTTGTAGGATAATTGGTAAACTGGAATTAAGAGTTGTTAGATATATCAAAAGGCCCCCATACACTGGGCCAATTCCAACAAATCGGGCCATCTAATTGGCCCAAATTGGGTCCGTTTGATGTCCACTCGGGTCCCATGCGCATCAGACCAGAGTCAGTGCTTGCTGTCGGACCACCCTACTGGCGGTGGGCAGGGTCACATGCGATCCATCACAACAAATTGTGATGGATTGCATGCGTCCCAGGAAGATCCCTGAAGGCTCGCGGGGTATCGGCTGGCCACACACTGCTGCGAGACCTCACAGCAGTGTATGGCCACAAAGTGCTACCTATATGCTGTTGGCACCCAAGCACTTTTTTCACACCTTATAACACCATAACCACTTTGTACCCAACAATAAGAAAACCTCTAGAGATTCAATTCAAGTCTTGCAATAGCACACTACAATACATTGAATTTTTGGTGTACTCCATATGAATACGCATGAAATCCGTAAGCTACTTAAACCCAACTGATACCAGGAGAACCATTAGCAAAACAAAAACTAGTTCCTAAAAAACATACAGGTTCTTACTTTCTCATGAAATTTCTTCTGGAATGCTGGAGCAAAGTCCGTCGCCATCTGTCCGATAGCATTACAGGCAGCATAACGCACGCGGGGGTGCTGCAAGTGTACATAAATTGCATATTCAGATTTTCACTGTCTTAATAAGCACAAAATCATTCCACTTAAAGTACAGGTTGACTATCACTTATCCAAATTATTCCGAAAACAGTATACTCCAAAATTTCTCTTTTTTTGTTGCTAAAAACCTACTGGAGACCTCTAACTCTTACTACTATGGACATGATGTGTAACTGGCACTAAATATGTGCGAGAAAAGGATTGCTTGGCATTCGAAGTCCGTGCCTGAGATTGTACACAAACTTTGTTTTAGGACCTTGTTTCATGGACAAATATACTTGTCTGTATTTCTACAACATAAATGCAAGATACCTCATTCAAATATAAAAATATTCCAAAATAATCAGTAATCAAAAATGCTTCTGGTCACAATCAATTTGGATAAGGGATACTCAACCTGTATAATTCCTTTAATGTACAATATGCTGCTCTTTAAAGTTAAACTTTAAAAGCCAGTTTCTGTGAAGCTAAATGATCTGCCTAATTATCTTGAAAGCAGCCTAATAAACTAATACATTATTTAATCTACAGGATCTAGTGAATCATTAAAACAAAAGAAAATTGAAAAAATGTAAGTCTATGGATAGGAGGATTCTTACTGGATCTTGAAGAAAAAGCAAAACAAAGTTGACCATCTCATTAAGGATGCTCTCCATTTGCTGGTGACAGCCTTCCCCTATGGCGGATAATGCCATAAGGCCAGCATGTCTGTACTTCCAGTCAGCTGCAAAAGAAGCACATATTTCAATGCAGATATTTTACCATTCTGCTTTGGTTTGTGAAATGGATCACATTTCTAGGTGTATTGCTGATATATGCTCAGAAGGTTTAACATTAGATACATGTAGTAATGTGCATTATACTGTATACGTTCACCAATTCAGAATTTGTGCTTTAGATTCTAAAATCATGATACATTTAAGCAGAATGAAGTAGGCATTATGTCAAAGTTCCATTGCATCTACACACACCTTAGAGTATCATGGCCGCTATTTGCCTATTTATGTAAAGTGTGTACAGAGGGAGCGAGAGTAGTCTTTTAGCAGCTTTGTTTGTCAGTCCTCGTGTTAATAAAATACATTTAAGGTCTAAAAACTAGTCTCTAGTACAGAGGTGGGGCACCTCAGGCCCAGGGGCCGTATGCGGCCCCCGTAGCCGGTCCAAGTGGCCCTCCCACCCGCATTGCCAGGAGTCAAGTACAGGGTGTCACGACCCTAGTCGGCGATTCCCCAGATACGACAATCTGAGAGTCCCGGCCACGTGACACTTCTCCTGGGTACCCCAAGCGTGTGCGTATTTCACCACGATTCCGCTTGCCACCAATCAAAGTAAGCTTTTTGGACTTAGTCCGCGACAGCTTTGATTCTGCCGACACACCAAATTATGAGTTACACGGTAGCGCTCTGGCGAATTTGTCAGAGGCTTGGGCTGGAAAACAGCAGATACCAGAACTAATTATGACTTTTAATTAAGTGAAAACACTACAAGGCTTACAGTATATTACAGAAACATAAGTTACAAGATATATGATTAATAGGTAAGTCAAACGTAAAAAACTGTTTCGAAATATACAAAATGGGAATAAAGAAACAAACCACTTCAAGGACACACAGCATGAAGCGGGGTTTGGAGTGGAAATCTCTCCGGATACTCGATCATTTCAGAGACAGGTATCTGACCCATCCCATTCCCAAGAAAATGAACATGTCTTGTGAACAACACACTTTTTAAGATTTGCAAAACACACACACAATCACAGCCCCCACCTCAGGAATCTCCCTGTCCAGGGGTTTCCTTAGGATATACCCAGGGGCTGGCTAATTGACTTCTCTTTTGAAGATGAGCAATTTAGCCATTCAATCACCCCCCTGGGCCTCCTAATTCTTATCTCAAATAAGGTGTCATTCTAGAGTTCTAAGGGAATTGCTTTTCTGACATCTCTTCTGGTCTGGGAAGACATTTGCCAGAGACCCTGGACTTCAGTACAATTTTTATAGATGCATATTTTCCTGTTGAGTTTTCAAATAGATGGGCAGGGGTTGTTGGAATAACCTTTTTAGGATACATGCAGGTCACTTATCAATTACATTGTAGGTACAGTTAGGCCCATTCCGGCATCAGAATGGTGCTTAATCATGACACAGGGGGATTCTCGCAAGAGGTTGGTAGTTCTCGCGAGATTCCTCTTAATCAAAAGCAGCCGGAGGCTGTCAGTCCTATTCAGCAGCAGGTGCTGGAGCGTGGGACGGCTGCAGCAGGACAATTTGTAAGAGAAATTTTTACTTATGGCCCCTGAAGGATTTTTTTCCCAATACAAACGGCCCTTGGCACAAAAAAGGTTCCCCACCCCCTGCTCTAATAGGAGGCCTATTCTAGTGATACAACTCCTCTGGGCACTTTAAGACTGAGGTCTGGGAGTGGATAGAGGGGGAGGAGCCTGCCATTTTTAAAGTGCCGACTCATTCTGTACACCACTATCCCCATTTTAAGAAGACCTGCAGTGCCCCCTAGGGGATGAAGGAGAAAAAGACAGATCGATAATTAGAACAAACCCTTAGGTTCTGATCAGGCAGCCCTTCCTATAACGCATTTAAAACAATTCTGACTTTGGATAGGTTAAACCCAGAAAAAGTGTGTGTGTGTGTGCGCGCGCATCTCAAAAAGACAAGGTTTCCAAGTCAATCTCTTTGAATGGACCACAATAGTGATTTCTTTTGTCCTTAAAAGCCATGTTCAGTGAAAATCCATACTGCATATCTATCATAAAATCCCTATACCACCCACTAGAGAACAGTGGTTGACTGGTAATTTAGACTTATTTTGTAGCCACAGGATACAATACAATCACTGAAAATTACCATATTCAAGAAGAAAACCAGTGGTTGAAGCCTCATTTAAAGGGAGAAATTATTTTGCTCACAATATAGACTTCATTGAAAACTGGGTGGTGAATTGGCTGCTGGATTGGGACTTAATTGCTGCAAACATGGCTACTTAATTCGTAGCCATCCCACCGTCTAGATCCAGGCGGCTGCCACACTGTCCTGCTATGTCACCGATAAGGTCACTGCTGTATGTGCTTCTTGTCATATGGTCTGGCAGTTGGTGTAATTTGCAGACACACCAAACAGGCAATTGCACATCCAAAAATATGGAATTTTCATGAATGCAATCATCCTGGGGTCCTGACTCTAGCCTTTACATGGTCGGGCCTGAGACTCAGGAATATGCTAGTTTGATAAATCTGTCAATTACCAGGGTCACAAGTCTGAAAGGGGTATAATATTTCTGAAAACCTGCACCTCCTATGTTCACACTACGGGGAGACCTGGATCAGCCAACTCGGGTTGGGTCTGTTTACACAAAGACAAGACCAATGACAAGTGCATGCACCAGAAACCCGTTCTTTGTTTTTGTGAAAGTTAATATTGTCCGACTGACTTAATGAACCAAACATAAAATTTTAACAATGGATAACAGAAAATAAAAAGGTTACTACTTACGGTTTTGCAGCATCTGCATGATGTGCTCCTTGATCATGGGAAGTACTATCTTTCCACCGAGGCCGCAGGCCATTCTGTCCAAAGCACTTTCACCAGCAACAGCATTACTGAATTAAGGAGACATTATTGGATTTTAGATGAAAGAAACCATTTACAAGTAGATAACAAGTGGGACTGCTGTGGAAAATACACATTCAAGCATGATGGTTTGCACACCTGTGGCCAAACATTCCTAATTTGGGCTAATCTATCTTCATAACCCACCTTTTCCATCCCCTTAATGAGCTTAGTTGCCCTATGCTGGATTATGGTATGCATCATAGACCGCCATGAGGTCGACATGAGTTTTTAATGTGTCTATGTCACAGGGCTCGCCATGCTTTGGGCACGGTGCCTCGATACGCTCGGCACACTATTTTATTCTCCCTCCGTGCCCTACTGGATGGTAGGGAAATGAAATACCACCTGTCGGCACATGTCGGCTGAAAATTTAGTAAAAATAAATGCATGCCGTCCTCTTGACCGAGTAGACCTATTGTTGTGTAGACCTTGTGACCCTGTCAACAATAAGACTGTCTTTCATGAGTCAGTCAGTGATCAGTCTGGATACCCCTTTGCTGAACCTACTCCAGTTCAAGGTCTTTTTGTTGTGTGGGGCCCAGAACTGTACTCCAAACTCAAGTGAAGGCCTAACAATTTCCTTAAAAAGTGGCGCAATAACAGTGTCATTCCCTGATTCTATACCCATTGTGTGCATTTATGTAACCGCTTTAGTGCCACATGTCTACTCCTTTAAGGCAGATCAAAAACAAATGGGATTATGATCTGTTGTGAATAGGTTGGCCCTAAATTATATTGTGGAGACAGATTTTTATAAATACATTTGACTAGATTTTTCTAAATAAAAATAAACAATCTGCCCATCAACCTAACAATGCTCATCACTACATCTATATACACAATACCTGTCAAAATCATCATCTTCCAGCTCATCTGCATTTGACCAATCTTCATCCTCTTCCAAATCTACCATCATTGCCAACATCTGCGGTACTGAGGGGAAAAAATGATATGGACCATGTTCTAATCATAACCAAGTATTTTAATGAACAGGACTAATCTTAGAGCAGAACAGATTTATCAGCTTTCTAATATGTAATAACAGTTCTTTAGCTTTATTCAACTACAGAAAACCAATCATTACTTACTAGCCTGAGCAACAATACTCGTATGTTTCCTCAGCATGGCTGCAGCAGTCTCAGACAGGGTAACAATAACCTCAAGCGCCAGCTGTCTATGCATGTTGGTCAAGGTGGTGTCAGCACAAAGCTATATAAAAAGAATAAAGCTGGACTTAGTAGGGCTTTTTTTTTTTTATGATTTTTTTAAGATTACAAACATTTTTGGACATTCATACCTTCAAGCTTAGTTGCAATGTTGCTTCTAGGTGGGGTCTTAAATACTTAGGAACCGTATCTGCGATTTCCACCAGTGACTTCAGGACTGAGTCATCATTCTGATAACAGGATTCATTAACAGACTAAACACAGCAAAGACAAAAAGGTGTACATTAACACTTAAATAATAATCTTACTGTATTGTAATCATGAATAAATGTCAATATCTCAACTAAAATGGCTGCCCCTAAAAGCAGACCGGTTTTAAGGATGCTAGAGGGGGCTGCCGTCTCCTCTACCATCCTCAAAAACTGTCTGCTGTAAAGGGGTGGCCATTTTGTGAAGGAAATTTTTCATTAGTAGCCAGGAGCAGCGTCAGGAACACAGAAGTAGATCTGTTGCACAGACTCCCAGCCACAGATGCAGTGGGGTAAAACAGGTCCTGGTAGGTGGCAGCTGTATAATAGCCCCCGCCACCATATGCTCTGCGGCGCTATTGTTACATCCCAAGTGGCCGATTATAATTGGGGTCCATGGTAGGGAAAACTATGCGGTACTCTTTACCTAGAAGGGTGCCCATCGCGGCCATTGAATGCACTAAAAAAAATCAGGTGCGATGCGACTGATGCGATGCCCGCGATTTCCCATAGGGAACAATGTTAAATGTCTTAATTGACCCGATTTTCCTGTTCAATGCCTCAATTGACCCGATTTTTCCATAGGAAACAATGTTAAATGGGCCACAGAGGCCAAATAGGCACCATGAAGTGTGAAATGGCCACCCCAATTGTTAACGCCACCCCACGATCAACGTCAACCCGAAGCGTGGCGAGCGCAGCGAGCCATCGAGCCCGAAGCGTGGCGAGCACAGCGAGCCCCGCGGATACCTTCACAGCTGTCCGCGTGCGCTCGCCACGCTTCGGGCTTGGTGGCTCGCTGCACTCACCACACTTTCTATTCTCAACTCCACGCCGACGTGGATAGTGGGGGTATGAAAAGGTCGTAGGACGCGTACCGCTGCGCTCGCCACGCTTCGGGTTCACGTTGATCGTGGGGTGGCGTTAACAATTGTGGGGGCCATTTCACACTTCAGGGTGCCTATTTGGCCTCTGTGGGCCATTTAACATGGTTTCCTATGTAAAAATCGGGTCAATTGAGGCATTGAACAGGAAAATCGGGTCAATTGAGACATTTAACATTGTTCCCTATGGGAAATCGCGGGCATCGCGTCGGTCGCAGCGCACCCGATTTTTTAGTGCATGCGATGCCCGCGATTTTTTACTAACGATGCCCACGATCAAAATCGTGGGCGCCGTTCTAAGTAAAGAGTACCAACTATGCAATAATTTACAAGTATCAAATACACCTTGATGTGGTCTGGGGGCCTACAATATAATTGTAATATATGTAACTAAGATATTTGAATTACCGAATACCATGGTGTTTATTTCACATTATTGTTGTGCTGGTGATTAACATGTCTAGTCAAGGGCAATGCACTTCCTTTCAGCACCTGAGCAGCATTACTAAATTTGATGGAGCAGCTTTTAGTTTGTTTTGAACATTTTGTTAAGCTGGCCAAATACCATCTTTTGGAACAGACATTCACTGTATTTTAAAAAAATTGTAACCATGTGATTGCAGAGCATGTATGCGATAATATATAGGCAATTCCACAGGTAACAATCATCTTACAGCGAGAAACTACATTCATTATACAACTTCCACCACTAATCCCTTATTATGTACTAACAAAACCAAGTAAGTGCTATCTTGTGTAAGTTATCCATGATAAATTAGTCCAGTTTCAAAGTTTGTAAAGGAATCACCCTTCACAAGACTTTTTATGTGTTCACACAAGATTGATAAATTCAGCCGGCAAAGTTAACTATAGATTTTCACAATTTTATTCCACGATATTGGATATTTCCATAAAATTATGACAATTTGTGAAAACTGGGACACATTACATATATACACACATATCGAGAGAGAGAGAGAGGCCACTTGACAGACCAAATTACTCCTGTGTGTTAAAAGATGCCATAACAATGCCATAACAAAGTGAAAGACATTTTTGCAGGGTTAGGGGGATATTCAATCGCCCCGACAGCATTGAACAGGGTTTCCTGACAGAACGAGCCCGACATCTCTAGCTGTCGGGCTCGTTCTGCCGAGAACAGCCGGGAAGTGACGAGCTGCCGGCTGCAGCTCGTCACTTCCCGGCCGCAACTCGCGGCCACGCCCCCTTCTCGTCCCGCTGCAGGCGGGACATTGAATCCCGCCTGCATGTTCTCGGTCGAGCTGACCGAGAACGGGACTGGGTCACGGCAGGCGAGCAAGCTCGCCTGCCGTGACCCGAACATTGAATACCCCCCTATATCTATTTAAAACTTGCTGGATATGGAAAGAGGGAGCAGTGAGGACAGATTGGAGGTCGAAGCAGATAGGGACTGGGGTTGAAGTTTGTGGGCTAAAAACGGTCACAGCTCAAAGTGAAAAGACATTGCAGAAGCTGTAATTTTGACTGGCTTTTAACTAGTTCTTTAATAAAGTAACAAAGTCACCATGCTGTGTGAGTAATGAGCAAGGTCAACTTTAAAATAAAACAATTGAGTTAACGTTGCAAAAAAATCGGAAATTTATTAGCCCTCTTCCTTTAATATAATTAGCTTTACAATTGTATATTTTAATTTAACCTGATCTAAGAAAGTATAATTAACAGCTGTTAAATGTTACTTATTCCCATTGGGAGAAAAAAGTGCAGAGATCGGATTTTGCACCTTCTAGGCGGGACTTCAGGTAATTTGGGTGCATGAAAAATAATCTGTGCCCAATTGGAGCAACAAATGAAAAGCACTGACAGTAGCACATTTCTTTTGGTACCTAGTAAAACAAATGAATTGCTCCTTGAACTAATTAGTAATGCCAACATCTTGTACCATTGTTTATTGTTATGGTTTAGGCTCTATGAGGCTGATGCAATTGCTTTACCTAGAAGCTGCCAATGTACTAAAATATTAACTTTTTGCTCCGTTCAGGCACACAGCCATGGGTGCTTTTGGGCTCACATTAGTAATGGGAGACAAGCAGACAAAACGCTGAATTGCTCCCTCAGGCCCCCATTAAAACAACTGAACCCCCCTCTATGTTCAGAGTTTCAAGGAATTATATTAACAATCTATGTGGTAGGGATAAAAGCAAAAAGAAACCAAACTGGACTTTAATGTGTAAAACAATTCATAATGTTTGAATATCAGTGATTACCAAAGTTTCAGTTCGAGGCACTCTTTGGGACTTCTGAATATTTGAAACCTCCCCCAGTAGTGTAGTTATCAATACAGCACCCCACCATCACCGCCTTTATACCCTTAACATTGCAAATGCCAGGTCGCACCAGTTATTGTACCCAGGTCTCTGATGTCACAAAGGGGGTGAAGCGTCTCGCTATAGCGTGAATGGGACCTGGGTCACTCAACTTGGGTTACCTGTTCAAATGGCACAGCAACCTGGGTCAGACCAGTGATTAACCCTCCTTTTCATCTGGGTCAGAATGCCGGGTTACTGGACCTGGATAATTCAAAAAAGTCCTTCATACAGCACAAAGACCCGTATTTGTGCAATGTGAAAGGGGTATACGTTGCTATTGCCGTTGTCATTCAGTTCCTCAGATCGGCTAGGATGTGAGTTATAGGACCCCATTCCGCAACAAAAAGCCTTGCAATTCACTGCCTGTGGCGTTCCCCTCAGAACCACCACCCCCCCCCCCCCCCCCCCGACCAAAACACTCTCCAGCTGTGCACATCAAAAAGGAATTAAAAAAAAAAAAAACTACAATTGTACACACCAATGACAGCACTGTGGAATCCCAGCTGAAATGCAGTTTAGGCACCGCTGATATAGGTTACTTAATTTAGAAATTGATATACAAATATTTTACCATTGAATGTAATGAGACTCGAGTAAAACAATATGCATAACAAGTGTGAAAACCTAGAAGAGATTGAAGACCAATGCAAATTCCATATACGTTTCACTGAACTAACCTGCAGGATGCCAGGTAATAGGTCCGCAAATTGCTTTAGTAATGCAATATTGTGTTCATTGGCCAAGACAAATGCACCAGCAGCTCTAGCAGCAAGTGTCCTGATCTATATGGGGAAAAAACAGTACGATAAAGAATGTATACCAGAAGCACATCATTAGTAACAGACTGAATTGGATCAGAAGTACACCGTGCAAAGCATTTCAGGGAAAAAGTAGATCTCACAGAAACTAGAGGTGCAATCAGAAGTTAGTGCAACTTCATTTGTAAATCCTTGGGAATTTTAAGAAAGAGGAGGGTGGTTTTTAAGTCACAACGCATTTAAATACATACATAATATCTAGAATTAAATATATTCTATATAATTTAACAGCTTTAAAATTAAAAATCATAATTTTCAAACCATATTTATTTTACATATCACAGAAACATGTCCTTTACCTGTGAAATATGCAGTGGGAAAGGGTTAAGTAGACTAATGAGACCAAGAATTTGGTAATTTTACTGATTTTTGGACATTGTGCATTTGTACATTAAGCATTGCACAGGTAGCTTGTTCTATTTCAATATTTTGATACTTTAGCATCATTCGGAAAATGGTCACAGTATTTAGATACATTTAAATGGACATTGGGATTTGAGTAGCAACCGTCATCATAACACAGTCTAGGCCACGGGTGTCAAACTCAAGGCCCGCGGGCCGAATCCGGCCCGCCGGACCTCTTCAAGTGGCCCCCTGCCTCCGCCCACCCCCCCCCTCGCCGCTGCCCATCCGCCCCCGCTGCCCGCCCCCCCGCGCCTCTCCGTCCTTGCACACAGAATGTTCAGTGTCTGACAGGAAGCACAGCTCTGCGACTTCCTGGTGACGTGCAGAGCTGCTCTTCCTGTCAGACGCTGAACATTCTGTGCGCAGGTAAAGGCAGCAGTAACTGTGGGGTGGGTGGGCAAGCACATATTAACCCCTGGCAACGGACATTAACACCCCCTGGCAACGAGCAAGAACCCATGAAAACGGACATTAACCCCTTGGCAACGAGCTGGAACCCCTGGTAATGGACATTAACCCCATGGCAATTAGCAAGAACCCCTGGCAACAGACATTAACCCCCCCCTTGGCAACGAGCAAGAACCCCTGAAAATGTACATTAACCCCTTGGCAACGAGCTGGAATCCCTGGCAACAGACATTAACCCCTGGCAGCCACCACCAGCAAAAAGAAAAATCGAGCAGGAGACAGTTTGAAGAGCAGCTCTCCCTCTCCCCATCCTGGTTGGACACAGGTAGGCAGCCTACTACTCACCATGATACTTGTAGTAGTACACATTCGGAAAGGGGACGTGGTAACGCCCTTTTTGCCCATGGCCACTCCCATTTGTTCATGGCCACGCCCCCTTTCTGAATGTGTACCGGCCCTTTGCGGGTGACCAATGTGCTGATGCGGCCCCCGATGAATTTGAGTTTGACACCCCTGGTCTAGGCAATACATTTTTCATGTTCATTTAAATTGGACAAAAAGGTCAAAGTATTAATGTATACTAAAATCTGCTCAAAACAGATAAAAGCAGCCACTGTGAGGTATTACATTTCTGACATAGTACACTGCATATAATTTAGACGTGGGTAGTTACCCCAGGGTTATTCTGGTCCTGCATGCACTGTACAAGCATTCTTTTGATTACTTCTAGGTAATGCTGTTGCTGATTTCCAAATATACCAGGGAAGTTCCTGAGAAAACAGAAGCATGGTTAAACAACTGATAGATTGTAAGCTTGCGAGCAGGGCCTTCCTACCTCTATGTATGCCTGTTATCACACAGTTTGTAATATCGCTGTTTCGAATTGTAAAGAACATAATAGGCTGCGCTACATAAACTTTTCATGAACAGTATGCATTAGGTATAGGTTTTAGAGGATCATATTAAAATTGGCACTCACAAAGTATGAGAACGGTTTTAACTAGTGATCCATCTTTAATACCCCCTTTGAAGAACCTTGATTTGGATGTTTTATTCTATATGCAAAATAGTTATCTTCCAAGCCAAATGGGCCAATTAGATAGTTTGAATTTATAGAGACGGGATGCAGTCAAAATCCCGACGGTCAAAATCCCGACGGTCAAAATACCGACAGCAATTGACAGAAAGTCAAAATCCCGACATGGTCAAAATCCCGACATTTAAAATCCCGACATGGTCAAAATACCGACAAGGTCAAAATACCGACATTTAAAATCCCGACAAGTTCAAAATACCGACACATAGAATGTAGACAGGTGAAAAAGTCAACATGACTTTCGGGCGACAGGTCGCGAGGTCGACATGGGTTTTTCACTGTTTCTTGACCCGACATGTGCCGACAGGCGGTATTTCATGCCCTACCATCCACTAGGGCGTGGTGGGAGAATAAAATAGTGTGCCGAGCGTAGCGAGGCACCGTGCCCGAAGCATTGCGAGCGCAGCGAGCTATGCGAGGGGCTGCGGTTGACTTCCAACTGTGTCCATGTCGACTGTGTCGACATTCAGGTAAAAAAACTGTGAAAAGCCCATATCGACCTCGCGAGCTGTCGCCCGAAAGTCATGTTGACTTTTTCACCTGTCTACATTCTATGTGTCGGTATTTTGAACTTGTCGGGATTTTAAATGTCGGTATTTTGACCTTGTCGGTATTTTGACCATGTCGGGATTTTAAATGTCGGGATTTTGACCATGTCGGGATTTTGACTTTCTGTCAATTGCTGTCGGTATTATGACAGTCGGGATTTTGACCGTCGGGATTTCATACCGAATCCATAGAGACAAGACCTTAAACACAACACAACTATACATAACCATGTCAAAGTGCTCCAGTAGGGCTTAGTGAAAAAAGGGTTAAAAGTAAAAATTTATCAAACGTACTTCCAAGCATTTTCTTCTTTTCATAATGCTAAAGCATCCAATATAACTGCTAACTGAACTATTGCCGATATAGAAACGTAACTGATCACACAAACACTATAATTATACAACAAGCACTATTAACAAGCTATTACTTAGAAAGTTCATGTATAATTTTAGCGTTGAAAAAAAAAAAAAAAAGTGACGAATTTGTTGTTAAATTCTATATTGCATTGCACTCTTTATATTCATCAATATGTATGCACAAAGTAACATATCTAAACATCAATAAGATTAATATTACATGGTGACTGGGTAATTTAACGTAGGCGTGATATTTATCTTTTGATACATACAATAGTGAACAAAATTGAGTGCTAGATGTTACATAATATCATGAAATGCTGTAGGTCAGGGTTGGCCAAACCAGTCCTCAAGATCTACGAACAGTTCATGTATTTCAGGCAACCTGTGTTTCTATAGTAGGAATGAATTCAGCAGCTTTGAAAATATGACCGTAATGATTACAGCTGTGCACCAGCTAGGTGATCTGGAAAACATGGACAATTGGTAGTTCGAGGACCACTGCCATAGGAGTTTTAGAAGGAAGACCATAGAAAAAGTGCAAATAAAAAGACAATATAAGAATGTTGTATGAAATCGTGCTCATAATATTTAATAATCCACGTTACCAGATTCCCCTTTATAGATTCAAATATAAGTAATGCAAAAAATGTCATTCAAATATTTTATTTTACATTTTATTTCCTATCTTTTACCTGAAATAAGGCTTTGGCTGAGTTTAAAACATGCATTATAAAGAAGGAGCAGTCATTTCATATGTAGTCTGATGGCAAAGTTCTAAGTAAAGTAACAGTTAAGAAAAACAAAAATATTTTATGTAACTCCTCTATAATATGTGAATACGCTCTCAAATTTGCGTTATATTAGTTGGTATGGTCAATAATTTCATAATACCAGGGCTCAACAAATTATGGGGGCCAGATCGCCATGGCAACTGGATTTTGCTGCCTAACTACTAAACGATGAAGGAAGGGAGGAAACGGATAATCGCAAGCAGCAGTGGAGATTCATGGGCTTACTGGTACTGCAGCAGACAATTCATTATTCACCTGTGGTGTAGCTGCACAAAACTGTAGATGCAGAGGGGTGGTTTGACTGAGAAGGTGTTTTTGAGACGGAGACCTGACTACACTTTCGTGCTGGCTCCTAGATTCTAGAACATTTTGTCAAGCCCGGCATTAGATAAGAGGTCTGCTCTGAAAATGCTACATATATTTGTCAAATGAAGAGTTATTCTGTGTGTGGCAAGTTTTAATTATTGCTCTGTTGGGCATATGGCTCACTTTTTACTTAAGGGAACAATGTTCCCTTCTTACTTAAGGGAACAATTGTCAAAGTGGACATATCCTTTTGACAATTTAAAGACCATAGTAAAATGTTTGCGCTTCCAGCAAACACTATATGCCAGGTGCCAAACTGCGCTATTCTAGTGTAGCTACATTCAGGCGCTGCCAGCGCTGGTATTTCAGCTTGCACCGCCTGAGGGGGAAGAGCTTAAGTCTGCAAAATATCACCCATTTTAGCTATCAAGCAAGACTTTTCATGGTGCGCCCATTAGTATGGTTGGGTTTAGCTGCTTATTGACAAAAAAACATTGTTACAGTTATCTTTATAAAAAATCTAAAGGCTTAAAGCAGATTAATGGGGAATTAAAATACTCCCTGTAATTTATCACATGTAAAAACTGGGGTAACCTTGGGTTTTAACACCTAATGATATTCAATTGTACTTCTGATCTCCCCTCAATTGCCTTAAAACCCATTAAAGTATATTAACCCCCCCAAACCCATGAACAACTCACAAATTTGTGTCGTTAACTTGGGGTATTATGAGTTCTGTGACCATGCTATCATGATTTTTTTCCTGACCCGCAGAGGCATATGAAAAAACCTTGATAACTTCTGGCTCTGGACCGAATTAAATAGTCCCAAGAGAATAAGTTAGCCCACAGTAATCTACCCCAGCTAACTGAATTTCACCCACAATATTGTAGACTCACTTGCTCCTTAGGGGATCTGATTGTACACCAAACACTGTCACATAACTTATGAGTGTCAGGTTTTAACAAAAAGCTACCGAAATACAAATAATTATATTAATATGCTGGCAGCTACATTTTGCAAAACTTCCCAAATGACTGGTAAAATAGCAAAATTAAGCAAGGGAAGCGCTACACCCTAATATGGGGAATTAGACCCGGTTATTTTACACTGAGAAAATAATTAAAAATACAAAGTACCAGAAGATGTGCAGAGCAGACTCACGCAGACCAACATCTTGAGAGCTCACAGAATCAAATAAGAACTTCAAGGCTTCAGGCCACTGATTATTGCCATCATCATCTGATAAAAGAGCAGTGAAATCTTAATGCAAGAACATTACAAAAACACTAATACAAAATAAGTAATGGAGCAATGTAAACAGAATAATACTAGCATGTGTTTACATTGAGTGGTAAGAAGCTGCAGTTAACTCCACAAAACTTTTTTTAAATCAAACCCCTCTGTAGTAAGTGAATACACTCTCACGGATGGTGTAATGGTTAGCATTACTGCCTCAAAGCGCTGCGGTCATGGGTTTGATTCCCGCCTTGAACCTAACTTTGCAGAGTTTGTATAGTCTCACCGTGCTTACCTGGGTTTCTTCCGGGTACTCCGGTTTCCTCCCACAATCAAAAAATATACTGGTAGGTTAATTGGCTCCCAACAAAATTAACCCTAGAATGTCTGTGTGTGCGTGTACATGTGTTAGGGAACATAGATTTTAAGCTCTAATGGGGCAGGGACTGATTTAAATGTTCTAATTTTCTCTGTAAAGCGATGTGGAATATGTGTGCGCTACTTAAACGGTTAATAATAATTTAGACAGGAAACCTGAGATTTCTAGGCTGAAGCCATACACACGGTGATAAAAGGAGTGATAACTCTAGTTTTAGCCAGGAAAGTCTTGAAAATTTGCAGGATTTCAAATGAGTACAATTTGGCAGCATTTAGCACATTAGTCTTTGGCTTACCAATTAAATTTCTAGCCAATTCTGCAACAATGTCACAGATCTTTTTCCTCATGTTGGACTGAGCTTCCAACTGAATAACAAGAAGTAGTTCACTTTTAATAGCATTCTGGACTTCAGTAGGGAGGGATGGATAGACTTCTTCAAAGGAGGATGACAGAAGTCGCCGCAATAGAACAGCTGCCATCTGTCTTGTCTGAAACATAACCCAAAATAAGGATAGACATTAACTATGGACAAATACCACTAATCAGAATGAACATACTGGAGATGCCTCAAACAAGTTGATTAATGGCACCTAAACCTTAAATCAATACATATAGGACATTGTTTTGTTGGAATTTTTTCCATATTCAAAAGTATTAGGCAACTGCAGTCAGTAGGTAGTGTTTAACAGAGTTATACAATTGTTGACACCAGCATTAGTTTGAGTGAAGAGCCACTAGGTATCCAAATGAGACTTTGACACCTATTACTTGGTCAGGTTTAGCGGCTTTATGTGAATAAACCCAATCTCTGTGCACATGATAAATACCACTATCTGATCTAGAGTGGGGCCAGAGGCCGTGGTGGTGCCTCTTGGCTGAAATTCTCATCCAGTGTGATTGCTGCAGAGTTGCTGTCTGCTCTTGCCTTTTCTATAGCTGCCCGCACTCCTGTCTTCCTAACAAAATAGGACACCACCACACTTGAGTGGCAAACATCACTGTGCATTCCCAAATCCACAGCAGCTGGCATATGTAGATGCCAGACACCAGGCATTCCCAGAAACCCATATGCCATTTTTCAACATAGTCCCCTTACAGCTCGAATACGGCGGATGCGGAAGCAATTCATAGCCAAATTACACCAACTTTGCTGTGGCGAAGTGGAACAGCACTTTTTTCTTTGCCAAAAGGGGTCATTTTCTCTTTACTGCATCGTCAAATCTGCCCAATCATTCAGCATAAATGGTCCTGTGATTACTAAATAATCGATGCTCTCAAATGCCAGAAAACCATGGCCATGACCTTTCCGGTCAATGGAAGTCTTCAACTTCTTTGGTGTTTGTTCGCCAGGTGAAATTCATTGATTTGACTGTTCATTTGTTTGTGGTGTGTAGTGATGGATCCATGTTTCAACAGTCACGTAACGGCGCAGAAACTCCTTCGGATTGCTGCTTCTTTTCCAGAGTGAGCAAACACGGCACCCTTCTTGCCGATAGATTTGTCATGACCAAATGTTCATGTAGGATATTCTGCCCACGATCTCAACAATCTCTCTTCACTCGCCGGTTGGCCATTGCGATATCAAGGATTTTGTTGACCATTTAATCTGTAGTCATCTCAATTGGGCGACCTGGACGCTCTACATCAAGTGATTGGGAGGGGTGTTCAAGGAAACCAGACTATTTTCGGGAGAACTCACAGGTTTGCCCTCCTCAGTGATCATAACCGTGCCCTAATAAATTCTAGCCTAAACAATTATGCCACCTGGAAACCGCATCTAAAGGCCCTCGATCTTCAGTAGATCTGCTCCATTTCTCTGCAAATTTTAGAAGCTTGACTCTTACAGGTATAGGTGGGACAGAGCATAGTCATTGTGGAATGGGGTTAGATTTGTTATAGGACTTGTCATCCACACAGAAAATCTGGTCTTTAGTTTCTGGCATCATTAAACTGTTAATACAGACATGGATATCGACTGTTGTTATTTATCAGGCCCATTGATCTTCTACTCATTTTCTGGAACAGATGAATGTGTTACCAAACAAAAACAGCCTTCATATGGTAAAGTAGCTCATCTATTTTAGGGATAAATGTGTTTAATTGGATTTCCACTAACTATGTAACTATTGAACCTTGGGGTGCACAGCTTTCAGATCCAGGTGGTATGCTCAGAAAGGATTTATTATTAAAAAAAAAAAAACTTGAGTTATGGTATATACCATAAATGGGCAGCACATTAAAAGTTTCCTATCTACCTGGTTGATGGGTTTTCTGGATTAATTGGCACATTGATTCCAACATTCCCCTTCAAGAACTTGTTCTGTCACACAATCTATAATAGGAAAGGCATAAGCCTTTCATTGCTTAAAAGAAGCTTGTAAAATACATTGATATCTGGTTTTCTAGATGATACTTTCTACAGCTGAAAGGTCTGAATTATTGGCATTACTATATTACAAGAGACTATTTTGTGGTACCAAGATGTCTTATCCTCTTTAGATTCATCATGGAGATGCTAGCTAAACAATGCCAAAAGGATCAGCTTGACTGAAAATCAGTTTTACAGCCACACACAGTTGCCGTATAACATTCAACTTCACAGCATTTTGGAAGGCCAGCAAAACCCGCAAACCCGCTTAATACGATTAGCAATTTTATATGCCTCAATGGCACCATACATATCTGTTCAGAAGAGCTCAGCCTAAATGAAGTCTCACCTCTTCAGCAGCTGCTGCATTTCTTATTGCTTGAAGTAGGAAAGTGATCTTTGATGGGCCAGGGATGCTGTCATAGGTTTCCTGCATAAAAAAAGGGTTTATTACCTTCACTGGATGCAATGCTGTAATGCTTCATTATTACATTGTAAGTCAAAGAGAAGTCTAATATTGCAATTTACATAACCTATTACGTATGTCTAGTGTCTGATTGTGTGTCTCCCAAACACTGACATCTGTTGGCAGCGAGTGCAACTACATCTTTCTCTTTTACATGTACAAACACAGAGTCAATCACAAGGTAGCAGACTAGCTTAAGAAGCATTTGCTTTAAAGTAGGCTAACTAGTTATACATATATTGGAGAAATTACGCTACCAAAAACTTGGCCAAACAAGATTAAATAGGGTCAATTCCAATCAACAGGAGTGGAATGGCACCAAAAAAGGGGGTCCTGTAGCTATAGAATTGAGTGTGCTGCAATGCCTGACAGAAGCATTCTTGCTCACAGCCATCCTGGGGTGAGAGCAGAAATCAGACAAAACCAGGTCTGCAATGCTGTTGTGTCCTAGCATGGCGCAAACCATCACTGCGGTGCTATTAAGTCGGATATTAAACCTGGTTTGAAATCACAAGTACTGGCATTATCTGAAAATCCAACAGGGTGCAGCGTGACGCTCCAACAGTCGGCATTCCAACAGTCAGTACACAGACATCAGAATCCCAACTGTAAAATGTACAAAAGTCAGGATCCTGACAGAGGGCCTATTCTGCCTCATAGGGAAAACAACCTGTTGCGATCAGTGAGCCACTGAGCCTGCAAGGGGCTTGTCTGCGCTTGCCCCCTGAGTACCAGCAGTCTGTATTCCGATGTCGGTATAACAACACTCAGAATCCTGACTGTCGGAGACGCATACCACACTCATCCAACACTGCTAGTGACCTGGGTTCGACATGGAGATGACCTATGTAATGGGACACTAATCAGTCTGACCAAGTCATAATTAAAAGTATAGGTAGAGCCTGATCTTTGGCACTTTGATTTATATCCCGCGTGCACTGAATAGCACCAACCCCGGTATAACCCAGGTTAGAGCCGCACAGGGTCTGAAACCAGGACCTCAGTGTGAAGGGAATTCAATTGGGACAGACAGGTTTAGTGAGCAAAAAGCCTTGCATCAAGTCCCAGTGATTTTTCTTTGTGGATGTGTGAAAACATATGTAGTGATTTCTCTAGAAATTTGTCTCATTTTCTGTCATCTAACTGAATAGCAAAATGTAATGTCTGTGTGGAAAACCCACCCTGGAGGGTGGATTTTAAAATGCCACCACAGGAAAAGTTAGCTACAGTACTTTGAGTTGATAATTGGCTAGTGTGTATGGGCCTTTAAGTTTCAGTTTATAGGTCAGGAATAAACGCAGATGATGCTTAATGTCTAAAAAGATTGTAAACTGGACTGTTAAGATATTTTCCCATACAAAAGAAGGAATTCAAAAGCAAATTACTTAAGTGCGACTAAAATGTTAAATCCAATTCATTATGTGGTCAGCTTTAGTAATTTCCTTTGATTTTTTTTTTTTAAATTAACCGAATGTAGAAATGGCTTTTTCACACCTTTCTGCACAGGTCCATATACAGATTTAAGTAGCAAAGATTGCTAAATTATTTACTTTCTACACTAGAGATGAATATGCTTTCTAGCTTTATACTTACTTTATTTAATTTACTGCAATTAGTATAGGCTGAAACGTGGCATAGTTCAGCCTCTCTGGGTGGTCAGTAGCATGTGCCCTCGTTAAAAAAAAATAATGGTGTATTTATTGGAAAACACAGATAAAAGTGTTGCCATACTTCATGATATAAATTGGGACAAATAGCAAAACTGTTTGGAAAACTTATCACAAACACAATTTGTATATTACAACCACTGCTTCTAGTACAACAGATGTGCCCTACACAGAGGGACACTTATGTGCCCCTTTTAAAAACAAGCCAGTCATTCCCATTACTTGATCTAAATAATAGTGCACTATAAATGGCCAATCCTATAAAACATGTACACAAACATTTAACGGGCCCTGCCCCAATGACTCATAATATATTCCCAACTACATGTACACACTAGGGTCCACCATTTATGATGGAGGCTAATACCCAGTTTACACGGCTGCAAAAACCTGGGTTTTAGCTTCATGGACCCGGGTCAGCAGCGGTGTCAAAGAGCTCAACCCATGTCCATTTACGCGGGTCTCCTACCTAGGTCCTGGCCAAGATGGAACATGGGAAGGACCTGGGTAGAGGCCGCTGTAAATGATCCCAGCACAGGTTGAAACATCCGTGTAGCAGGAAGTGCTTTCCCGCAGCGACCAGAGAGCACCGCTGTAGTCAGCACACAGGATCTGAGCACTTCCTGGCGCTCTACAGGTAGTCTGCTGGCCACAGTTGGGGGGGTCAGTGTTGTGTGTGCCTCCCACTCCAGTGACAATGTTTTATTGGAGGGAGTGAGCACAGGAAGCCATACATGGGAGAAGATGCTGTCTGTTGATACAGGAGAGGGGGCTGGGGGGAGCATGTGGGACATCCAATAATGACATCCACGAGGAAAAGCAGGGCTGTCCTAGGTTCAGTGTAAACAGTGCAGACCCAGGTCGAAGTGCCATGTAAATGGGGTATGAAGCTGGGTCCGACCCTGGAAACTTCCGTGTTCAAAGACCGGGTTCTGACCAGGGATTTTGGTGTAAAAGGGATATAATTGAGCCATAAGTATATTTTTGGATTATGAGAGGAAACCAAAGAACCTGGAGGAAACCCAAGTATGGGGACATAATACAAACTCTACATAAATAGTGCTGTTGTTGGAACCAGACCTAAGACTTCAGTGCTGTATGGCAGTAACACTACCCATTACAGCATCAGTGCATGACAGCTATTTGATTTGCCAAATTACATGTTTGATATTTGATCTGGTCCTGTGTGCATTGGATGTTGGACCTGCTGCACGTCTGAATTTGAACAACATCCCAGCAGTGGTGAACATCACATGGAAAAGGACCGCATGCGATCCTGCCACCTAGAAGGTCCTGAGCAGCTCAAAGGGGGTAGGCTGGCCATACACTGCTGCAACTTCTCGCAGCAGTGCATGGCCACCTTAAAACAGTAGTAGAAAAGCAACTGGCAACATGAATATGTCCACTTTTCTTTACAATGCAATGTTGTTGCAAATTTACAAAAAGGAAAAATATAAGCTGGCAATAAAATGGCTTGGCACACAGCCAGGCATTGTGTTGAATGGATACCCCTCACTGATGCGGAATTCAATTATTTTTCAGGTGCTGGCCACTAGATGGCTCATGACAGGCATGATCACTGCATGCACAGACAATTCTGTTTGAAGCCTTCTGCGCTGGCGAGCAGAAATGTGCAACGTATTTGTTGCTGGAACTATTTTAGTTCCTGCGACAGGACACTAGAACAGGAGATTTCGATAGCCACAAAAAATTACGTATTCAACATATTGTTGAGAATATTACTACTTTATAGCATTATGAAGTATTATTTATAAGTATTATGGACAATCCTACAAAAAAAAAAAAGGCTGGAATGTTTCCAAATGAGGTGCTTACAAAACATATTACAAGTGCACTCTAGACGTTATAGTAAACTATATGCATGATTACTACCGCAAACATTATTCTCATGCATATCTAGTGTGTACACACTATATTATTACTAGACGTGCACCGGACACTTTTATTGTTCCGTGAAATGTGTTTTGGATCTGTATCTCCGGCAGTGTTTTGGCTCTGGATCTGTTCCAAAACACACCCTCCAGTGTTTCGTCATGTTTTGTACCTGTATTTAAAAAAAAAAAATTATAATAATCGAAGAACGATTTTTTTTGTTGCTTTTATTAACCTCAATAACATTTTCCGCTAATTTCCAGTCTATCCGAACTAACACCTCACAATGTTGTTTTTAGGCCAAAAGGTTGCACCGAGGTAGCTGGATGACTATGCTAAGTGACACAAGTGGGCGGCACAAACACGTGGCCCATCTAATAGTGGCACTACAGCGACAGACAGGGTGGCCGCTTAAAAACTAAGCCCCAACGAGCACAGAATGCCAAAATAAGAGGTGCAAGAGCAATCACTTAATGGCAGTATCACTGGACTTTAACTGGATTGATACGGCAGACTTAGCAGTACCCCCATTTAACAGCCCTTGCACAGCTGGACTAATACAGGGCAGTCCTGCTGTAAGAATAAAAAACTTTCTCCAGAGAGCCTCTTAGTTGTCCCCCACAGCAGCCTCCCTTAGTAGTACCCCTTAATAGTACCCTTCGTAATGCCCCCCTTAGTAGTCATACCTTCCGTAGTTTCCCCTTAGTATAGTTTCCATCACAGTAGTTTCCACTTAGTAGTTGTACCATGGCCGCTCAGTAGTTCCCCCTTAGATGTACCATTTTGTTTTTCCTGTTACCAGCCCCCATAAAGTTAGGCAGCCTGTTTGTTCCCCCTTTAGTTTGTCTGCCCCAAAGTCACTGGAAACAGTCATGTGTAACCCAGCTTAAACTGCTGGAGGAACAAAAACACCTGAAAGCAATGCAAAGACCAAGCGACAATCCTAAATTAAAAACAATCCCAGTGACGTGCAGCTATTTAGAGAATCCCTGCCTTTGGCTTTCAGTGTGGGCAAGCTTACGCTAACAGCATTAAGATCAATAAGCAGATTGCGCAACTAAACCTGGTGCTTTTGTGCGCTTAAACATGGGCACCAAATCAGAACATTAACTGAATTGCTCTGATGGGCGGCCAAAACTCATTTGAATTGCCCCGTGACCAAATGCACCTCAGCTGCCTGTGCCAAGTAGTCAGATTTGGATTGGGTCTCAGGATCTGATCAAGAGAGAATTCCCCCTTAGGGCTGTTTCACACAGTACGGTTCCTGCCGCACGGTGAAATCCCGTACGGCCAGGGAGCCGTGCCGCACTCAGCAGTTGTGAATGGACACTATTGTGTCCATTCACACGGGACGGCCACGGCCCGGCCGCACGGCTGCAGCCGGATCCCCCCACTGGAAGGGACGGCTGCCGGGCTGTGGCCATCCCTGCCATTATAAAATTCTGAGTGCGGCGCGGCTCCCTGACCGTACGGGATTTCACCGTGCGGCAGGAACCGTACTGTGTGAAACAGCCCTTACTGTCAGTAGCCACCTGTGTATTTTGCTTCTACCACTGGCACCTGGAACTGTATGATGCTATGTATAGGGCTGTCATACATCCAAACTGGCATTTGTTGACCCCTACTGTTCATTGACCAGGCCCTGCATGGTAGCTGAAAGAGTGGAGCTTGGAGACACTGGACTGAATGCAGAAAAGCTAGATAACAGGACAGCGTCTGTGGCATTATTAGTCTGAGGAAGAAAGGCAGTCCTCTTGAAGGCAAGTTGTTTATTGCTCAAATAGTCTTACTCCACCCTTTTTGCAAGGGGAGTGCAGCATACAAAAGTTACAGCAGGTCAATAATCCTTGTTTCAGAAGGAATACACATTCTAAGGGATGCAAGCTTCCTTTTATCTTATTTCAGCACATCATACCTCTCTGGAGGGAGGTAGGTTCAGGGGAAATGTTAGTAAGAATTACTTCACAGAAAGGGTAGTGGATAAGTGGAATAGCCTCCCATCAGAGGTGGTAGAGGCTAAGACAGTAGAACAATTTAAACATGCTTGGGATAGGCATATGAATATCCTTACAAAGAAATAAGGATTAAAGAAATAAGGATTAAATAAATAAGAATTTACCCTGAAGGGTAAAAAAAGGGGCAGAATAGATGGGCCAAATGGTCCTTATCTGCCGTCAAATTCTATGTTTCTAGGGTAGTTCTGCACTGTTTTCTTTGGCTCCCTCCAAAATAATCTGCGAAGAGTCCAAGCCTGCCATCACTAGCCTGAATTTGAGCATCAATATGGGCAGGCAGGATCCTCAGGCAGAGGCCACAAAAGTTGGTCAGGGATATCCAGCAGCCCAGAGAGCTCCAGTTTCCCTTTAAGTCACCAGGTATTGGCAAGTGCATTTTATTTCAAATACATTCATTTTTAAATACACTGTACAGATATATATATACCCTGTGACTGGTATCCTGCAGAAGGTTAACCAGAGCAGCTTGGGACCTACTGTCCTAATGTGCTCTGTGCTGCACATACTTTAACAGATTTGTAAGTTTTTAATGTTAAAACATTTGTCTCCATTCTACTGTGCCCCCTTAGCACTGTAGTAAGGGGACTACTGGGGGCATTACAAAGCGGCTGCCTGCCCTCCATGCTACGCAGCATCCAGTCTTCCAGCTCAGCTGCCCTGTAGTGCTGGGGGGCCTGGGTGCAGTGCAGATCTAAATATACTTTTTTTAAACTCAGTGACTAGTGCCGCTTATACATTTTTAAATTGGTACTTCGCACTGATAGGGACATTTAAAGATGGTGCCAGCACCCCCATAGTATACTTGGTATTAGTAGTTGGCACGGATTTAGTACGAAATCCCGGCAGGCGAAATCCCGACACCGGAATCCTAAACGGCAAAATATAGTCAAGGGGGGAGTGGACCCCCCCGCTGGTCTTGGCACACTATTTTATTCTTCCTCTATGAGGGAGGGAGAAATTGCTGGCATTTCGGCGGGTGGGATTCTGGCGTCTGTATTTCAACTCCATCCGGTTGGCACAAAGGAATAGGCTTATACATGTTGAGTATTCCTTATGCCAGGCATGTCCAAAGTCAGGACCGGGGGCCAATTGCGGCCCGTGTTGTCATTTCAAGTGGGGGAGGGGGGCAGCAAGGGGGAAGCTTGCTCCCGTAACATGCAGACTGGAGGACGGCAGCGGGAGCCCAAGCATCTCCTGTTCTTGCAGTGCCTGCTTTGCATCTCCTTCCTCTGGCTCACACAAGGGGCTGGGAAACATACAGAAAAGGGAGGAGGCAGATTGGGGGGACATACAGTGAAGGAGGGTCAGGCTGGGGGACATACAGTGAATGGAGACAGTGATGGCCATTCAGAGAAGGGGGAGCAGGGGCAGGCTGGGGGACATACAGTGAATGGGGGCAGAGTGGGGTACATAGTGAATGGGGGTCATACAGTGAAGCAGGGTCAGGCTTGGGGACATACAATGAATGGAGGCACTGATGGAAATTAAGAGAAGGGGGCAGGCTGGGGGACAGAGTGAATGGGTGCAGAGTGGGGAATATACAGTGAAGGAGGGGCAGACTGGGGGACAGAGTAAATGGGGGCAGTGGGGGACCATTCTGATGGGATTACTGATTCAAAGAATGTCAGGCTGAATGGTCGGCCCCCACACATTTACACTTCACCAAATCTGGCCCTCGTTGCAAAAAGTTTGGACACCCCTGCAAAATGCTCAGGACCAGCAGAATTTTGGATAACTGATTATTCCGTATTTCAGAATATTTTTATATTTGAATTATGTATCTTGAAGTAGTGTTCATTCTAGCACCCGCTATCTTTGAAAACCCTTGCAGTTCCTCTTCCCCCGCCTGGGGTGTCGCTGTCTGCTGTGGTGTTTCTAGCACAGGTCTGGTTTGCATGTCAGTGCTGATAAACAGACCACACTGTGCTAGAAGCACTACAGCAGGCAGCAACACCCCAGGCAGGGAAGAGGAACTGCGTGGGTTTTCAAAGATAGTCGGTGCTAGAATGATCACTAATGAAGTATTTTGCATTTATGCTGTATAAACACATCAACCACATGAAATACACACAAACATTTTATTTGTGCATAATAAAGCAAGGTTTAGGTCTCAGATACTGAATTTGAATGTCAAGCAATCATTGTCTTGCACATATTTAGTAGCTGTTACAGGTCATGTCCCCAGTAGTGCTGTTACATGTCATGTATCACGTTCGACCCCTTCTCCCTGCCCACCGCTGGGAGAGAGGTCGGACCTGAATGCCAGTCTAAACTCTGACTCAGGTATGATGCGCACTAGAACGCGCATCGGAGCTGAGGGAACATCACACTGACCTGATTTGGGATGATTTCTCATCCCGTTCTGTCGGGAACAGGTGCAATCGGCCTAAATCGAGTTAATGTATCTGGCCATAACATAGCAGTGTCTATACAGATACAGCTGCAGTCACACACAGAATATAGACAGTTCGCACATCATTTTGATCAGCCGAAGTTGTGTGTCCTACTCGGTTTTTGAAAAGGCGGCATTGCAATAGAAAAAGTCACACTCGGGATGATTTTAAACTGTTTACTAAGTCATCTTACTTCATTGCTTAGAAATTAAGCAGGTATTGCTCCATGTGTGTATACCCCCAAGCATGTAACCAATGCCTGACTAGATTTTGACTACATGTAGTCAAAATCTAGTCAAATCGTCGGCCATCGCTAAGCAGAGACCACTGGTTAGCACAAATCAACCGTACACATTGCTACATAATTTGATACATTGCACCCTGCTTACGAGACTAGGAGCTAGTCACATAGAATGGGTATGGGTGAAAACCAAACCAGACCAGGACAAAACCCCTGGACCGCCAGACCGGACATCAAACTCTGCATTTTGTAGCTTGTAGCCTCCGATCCGGGGGGTGTCCTGTCGGTGGGGGTGCCTGTCACCAGGGAGAGGAGGAAGGAGAGAATAAAGCCTCTCTGTACGGTCCAGGCATGTAGCAAAAACCGGACGGTCCGGTCCACCAGGGGAGGCTGAAATCTCCCCTCCCCCATGTCCCTGGTGATAGCTATCACAGGGACCCCCCCGGACAGGACACCACAAGCTCCGGACTGCAGATGTTGATGTCCTGTCCGGTGGTCCGGAGTGTAGTTCGGGTCCGGTTTTTACATAGTCCCCATAGAACTAATGCCTTATGTTTGTAGGGTATGGAGGAGATCTGTAGGTGGACACATCAGTATCATTACTTAAAGTTGCATGGCACCAGTGCAACTCCATCACTACAACACTAACAGGTCTCAATATTTAAAACCATGTATCTGCTTTTTAAAGAAAACCTTTATTAGTCATTACAGTTTAAATATTCAACTACAGTATCACCAGGTCATGCACTATAGCCTGACACGTTTAAAAACTACAAATTAAACCCTGAAGGTGCAAAAAAAAAAAGTTGTGATTTCTCCCTGTGAAAGCCATACCATTTAACAATTGAACACCAAGAAGCCGTAATTGAAAGTTTAAAGTATTGAAAGTTGTGCAACCTAAGTTGAATCTGCCCCATAGAGCACTATTAAACATCACTTGAATACCAATTCATCCTCATGAGCACACCTTCATAAAACCACAGCAGAAAGTACACATCTACTTGCATGTGGCAATCTACCATGCACAGCCAACTGCAGATAACAATGGGAGCCAGTGAATAAAGCAAGGACTGAATGACTGGATTTATGATGTGAATGGTCACAAGAGAAGAAGTGCTGAAGTGTGCGGGGCAGGGATGCCGGGGATGCAGCCAGCAGCCAATGGGCATGTCCTGGTAGACAGGCGCTGGAGTCAGCTCCATTCAGCAGTGATTCCCCAGCAAACCGCGCACTGAGGACTCCCTGCTGAGGGGGATTAGGAGTAACAAAGGCACATGACCTGCTGCTATGAGGGGGGGAAAGTTTTCGCTGGGTACATTAACAATGTGCTGCAGCATCATACCCAGCACCCTCTATACCCGGCACAGAGCATGGGGCACAGTGCACACAGGCTCCATGTACCCATGGCTACAGCAATAGTGGCAGTGAGTAGACCGTGACTGCAGCACACACTCGCTGCACCTGTGACTGTAGAGGGCGGACAAACTGTCACACACTGGCCGGGGAGGACCCCGCACACCCTGCACCGGGGATAAAGTTACGGGGAGGGCTAGCACACAGCCACAGGGTAAGGGAGCCGGTGCCAGGCGTACGTGAGGAGACTGTGGGCTAAGGGAGAACTGCCACACGTGGGCCGCGGCCAGGGTACGGGTGACACAGCCGGTCACAGGAGATGTCTCCCAACGGCATAGCCAGTCCCGGGTTTCCCCCGCTCACCTCGGCTTGTTTTCTGGCGCCGTTGTCCGGGCTCAGCAGGTTGCTGAGGAGCAGGTAGAAGTGCTGTTGCTCGGCCGCCATGTCCGCAGCGCCTCCACCACACGCCGCGCGGAGAAGAGAGAGAGAGAGAGGGCGCGAGACCGAGCGCGGGCCGGAGGGCGGCCTCGAGGGGGCGTGGCCGGGGTGGGTATTTGTTGGCGCGCGCGCGCTCCGTCCGTACTCGTCACGCTCGCCGGAGAATTCCCGGCAGCCAATTGGACAGGGCCGCCGGGGAGGCGGAACCTCTGGGAGGAGAAGCCGGCAGGAGGATGGTGACGTAGGGAGAAGGGAGCTGGGGGAGAGCGCCAATTGGTCAGTCATGCAGCAGCTGATAGACATCGGGTGTGTGCATGCATGCGGAGCTCTCAGACGGTGACGTCTTCGCTGGGAAGAGGATGAAGGGAGGTGGCGCGTGTGGTGTCATACAAATCCCGGCTGCCCGTAAAGCGCGGGAGATATAGTGGCAGGCTGGCTGGCAGCAGCTGCTGCTGTTGCTTGCTGTTCCCGCCGGCTATGGCATTGGGGATAGGAGAGAGGCAGGAAAGAAACGCTGGAAGAATATACTTTATTTGTTATACTGCAGAACCAGAACGTCCCAGGATATTATTCGCATTTATTTATATAGTGCAGCACCCTGTACGCAACTAAAATAAGAAACAATGAGCAAAATAAAAGTAACCGTATGGAGAGAATGGCAAGAAATTAACCAGGGTTATTAACATTATTATATCCAAAGATGTTACTGAAAAAGCAGAGGGGCAGTAGAACTGAAGATTATGTGTCACTATAGGTAACACAGGGAGTTGATGCTGGTATAAAGCTGTCCACTAGAATCAGCCTTATTGGCCTGCAATACTTGCGCATAATAAGAATTTGTTTTCGTTTTGCTGTGCAACAGCCTGGAGGGGACAAGTAGACCAATCAACAGATAACCAATATACAAAATAAACAGGTGGGGGGAACACATACAGTCATACAGAAATATATTCCATAGATACATATGTGCAGAGGGTTATGGTGTCAGCTGTTCGAGAGTTCACATGTCAGCAGGTGAACCGCTTGAGGGAAGAAACTTTTTAGGCTTCTCTAGACCTGGTGGGAATGGCCCTGTAGCGTCTGTCTGATGGCCACAGGTTCAACAAGCTGTGGCCAGGATGTAGCTTGGTCCTTGGATATCTATGTTTAGGCAGTATGCAAAGTTTGAGTGATATAGTCAAACTTCTCGGCTGGCTGCTCTCAGAGCCAGATTAAGGTCTAAATGGGCCTGGAGCTGAAAATGATCAAGGGCCTATTATGCGCAATAATAGGGGTTGCGGCCAGCACCTAATAATGTGGGAGGCGTGACCAGTGTTCTGTTTGGGTGGTCTGCTCATGGGTGTGTCTCTATTTGTGTAAATACTTTCAACTAATTATATATGCCTGGAAAAGGCAGGGGACTGGCATAAGAAAAATGCAGGGAGATATATTGGCGGGTGCACTCCAAAGGTGCACCCGCAGGACGCTGATGTCCTAAGATACTTGCGAGGTGAAGCGACACTCCAGTCATAAAAAAATACTGAAAACCGAAACTTGGTAGACAATATGTCAGCACCTTTTATGTGGTAACCTAAATTAACAACACCATATACTCCTACAAATCATGCAACACAATAGTAACCCCTTATACTATACTTGCTTCTTACACATTATGCCACATGGAATGAGACAAAATTCACACGATTGAGCAAAAATTCACACTAGGGCACACAGATTGAGTCAAAATTCACGTTATTCCACACAGATTAAGGCAAAATTCACATTTTGCCACATGGATTGAGCCAAAATATACACTATACCAGGCATGTCCAAACAGTGGCCCTCCAGCTGTTGCGAAACTACACGTCCCAGCATGCCTTGACATAGTTTTAGCATTCCCTAATTGCAAAACTGTGGCAATGCATGATATGACTTGTAGTTTCACAGCTGGAGGGCCATAGTTTGGACATGCCTGCACTATACCAAACAGATTGAGCAATAATGCACAATATGCTTAATAAATAGGGGCATTGCGCGCCAAAGGCGCACATTAAAAATGTACACCATAATGCCCATTACATGTTAAGCCTCACACCATAATCTCCATTACGTATTATGCCAAACACCATAATGCCTATTAAAAATTATGCTACATAAGTGTTGCTTACCTACATGTTCATTGCCAGGGGTTCCATGTTCATTGCCAGGGGTTCCATGCCCATTGCCAGATTGAAGGCCCAGCGATTTGGGTTCGACTGAGATCAACCTCGAGTTTCTGTGATGCTGTAGGGGGAACTGGCAGCCGTTGGAACCGGGTGGAGGTCGGAATTAGCGGGTCCTATGTTATCCTATGGGGAAAACGTCCCAGGTTTGCTTGGCAGTATCTCTGGTTCCCGGGGGGCTAGCGACGCAGGGCTGGTCTCGTTGGAAAGCCCTGACCCTCAGCTACAAAATGGGCCTATTTGGAGAGTGGGCCTGGAGCTATAGCTCCATCAGGCCCATTGTTAATCCGGCTCTGGCTGCTCTGTGTGCCAAATCCGATCCATCAATGTTGGCGCATGCACAGCAACAGCACGCAGGGGCAAACGCAGGATTTTCAGAAGGGGGTTTCCAGCTGGGCGGAGCAAAGCACAGAGATGGACACTTATGTGACCCAGTATATGCCGGGTCAGTTAAAGTATTATAGATAGACCAAATGTATATAAATAATAACAATAAAAAATAATATATATATATATATACACATACAGGGGTGTCAACAGCAGTGTAGACCCCTGGGCATAGCAATGTATTGGGGCCCCTCCAGCGGTAGGGGTGGGGGGTGCTATGAGTGGAAGCTTTGATGTCCCGCAGGTGGTAGGCGGTATTATATCAACCGCTCAGCACGTAGGGCCTGGATCAGTAATTTCCACTAATTACCCTTTTACTGCACAGATGGTGGGAGAAGAGGGCATTGGGCTGAATGAAGGGGCCCTGATATATAACTTCCAGGGTGGTACAGGATGTTTAATATGCAGAGGAGGGGTGTATAGTGGAGTGGGCTTATTATTCATAAGTTTCTGGTGGGAGGACAGCTTGCTTGACTGCAGATATCTCCAGTTCCCGGAAATAGATTTCTTAGATTTTAATGGAACATATTCTATTGTACCTGGGAGTGTGGTTAGCTGTGAGTCCTGTCAAGGGTATATTGATTTGGAGCATTTGGGGGTAGATGTATGAAGAAGTGATAAAGTGTCTGGTACTTTTATCACCAGCCAATCAGCTCCTAACTGTTAAGTTACAGGCTGGGTTCAAAAAAGGATGGTTAGGAGCTGATTGGCCAGTGATAAATTACCAGCTACTTTATCACTCCCTTATCACTGCTTCATACATCTACCCCTTGGTCCTGTAAGGCTCCTCTTTGCCTGCCAATACCTTGCGTGCAGATCTCACTCAGAGTGCAGCAAGACGCCAAGGTGCTGCCGTGTTACTCCGAACTTCTGGCAGACTACAGTTCTCACAAGGACTTGCAGCAAGATGGCAGCCGTACTTCCAGCTCGGCGGCCCTTCAAGATTGTAGCATCTAGGTGTAAAGACGCTGCTCAGAGTGGCAGGTGGTGATGAACAACATCTCCCACATTGCAGCTGCATGGTGGAAAGATGGATCTGCCTTCCCCCATAAGTCTGACAGTGCCCCTGTGAGGTAACCTCTGTTTCTTTTGTTAGGGTGATGTCATTTATTTTTTACTAATCGCTCCCTAAGGGCACTATTCACACCGCCGTAAGGGGCTCCACCCCTCAACCTATGAACGCTTTTATTGCATGGGTGAAGGTCAGTGCAAGGGTGCCATGGGTGGGGGAAGGTGCTTGGGGGTGGGGGAGTGGCACCAGAAAGTGTCTTAGATTGGCATGCACCTTATAAATCATTCGATGCTCGACGCAGTCAGGTGGATGTTCAGACGGACGGTGCATGTATGACGCAGTCAGGTGGATGTTCAGACGGATGAGAGTTTTCCAGTTTTTCTAAAGTGGTGATATAAATGTTTGCCGCTTTAAAAAAAACTGGGGAATTCACCCAAAGACCCTCACCCAAAGACCCTCATACTGATCTGCTTGGTAAGCTGCGAAGCATGCAGCTTACTGAGCAGCCGTGGTGCCACCCACCCCAACCGCCATATCTCCTCTCAAGCATGTGAGGGGATATGTTACGAAGAATCCCCTCGCATGTGCCCGCTGCTTGAGAAATCCTGGTTGTTGACCATCAAATGATTTCTCCTGGGCTCACAAATATGTCAGTAGGGACTTGACTTATATTTGCAGGCTTCTGGCCAAAGACAGGGTGGGCGGCTGACATCATGTCAGCTGCTCAACCCTGGCACACCGCATCATGCCTCCATTTATTGGGAACTCCCAGCATTTGCATGGAAACGCCCATGAAACGCTGGGTGTTCCCATGTGCAGGTCGACGAGGTCGCTCGCACAGAAGCCCTGCACATGCGCATATGACAATATGCGTATGCACAGAGCTTCACCATCGGTCTGCACGGGGGACGCTGGGTAATTAGAATGAGAGCCAAAATCTCTCACTTTCTGATTCGCACACCCTATTACATTCGGACCATTGTTTTGGCCTATTGACTGTTGACCTAGACACTAAACCTATCATCCGGATCCTATTATAACAAAGGTGGTCAATTGATCCTTTTAGAATTTTGAAACTTTACTGCTTTTTAGTTTATGGACTTACAGCTACAAGATTTTGTGTCTTTTTGTAAATTGGGTGATTGTATAAAAAAAGTGACATCATTTTTGGAAAACCATAAAAAAATGTATTTTACATTTTTAACTCTCTTTGTTGCAGTAACAATAGAAAAGTTTATTTGTATTTGTTTATGTTTGTTTTGTAACCTTATACTGTGGCTGATGCTGATAAACCATATATTTCTGGTGAAAGAGACCTTTCGTATGCATTTATACATTACTATAAATAGTAACTTGTTTGCACATTTTTGTGGGTTTGTGTCAACAACGGCCTCGATCAGCCTGTATCTGTCAATGTTTTGCAAGGGGCAGACTTACATTTGCACATACTCGGAAAATCATTTGATGGTGAGTGAATTGCTTATGGATGTGCGACAGACTAGATAGCAAAATTTTCGCAATTCGCTGGCAGATTTGCACAGGGCAGGATTTTACTCTGTTGGACTATGGCTAACTACTCGCAGTCATCTGCAAATTTGCAGGTGAGTGATCCGGTCTGAATCAGGCCCTATATCTGGCCCTAAATGCTTTCCTGAATTGGCATCACACATGTTTTCAGTCTTCTAATCAGTCATGCAGCCTACAATCCAGTAAATGGATAACAGCAGTTACTCTGCAGTTTGGTATCATCCCGTGCACCATACTGAACATGGCTCAGAGAAAGTAAAGGAAAGAAAATGCTGTAGAATCATGTTAAATATAAAGTATACAAGACTATCTGGTATACGGTCATTAGGTCGACACACCTGAGGTCGATATGCATTGGGTCGACAGTCAAAAGATCGACATGGGTTTTCACTTTTTTTTTTTTTTACCTGACATCCCAAACCTCCATCAAACTAGAACGCTATTACATATGCTCCAATATTTTATTTCAAGATCCATACATTTTCCGGCATTCTCAGAAATGATGACATAAGGAAGTTCTTCTAGGCATGAGTGCTGCTGTCTGTATGTTGGGGATTAGCCTCAATTTGTATTCCTTCATCCATCAATGAGAACAGTAGTTAAAAACATTGGTTTATAAGCAGTGGCGGCTCCATAGGTGGGGCTGCAACACAGTCCAAAATTTAAATAGGGGAGTGACCCAAACTGCCAGTGAGCTGATAACGCAGAACTATATAAAATTACTTTATAACCTTTAAATTAACCAGCAAACACTGAAATAATTGCACGCCAACACAAACTTGTAAAAAATGAATGACAATGCTTTACTCAAAACATAGCTTGATTACAGGTATTTGCAAATGCAGACTAACACAAGAAACATAAAATCAATTGGCTTATACTTAAACAATAATTCTAGATCAAATCAAAATGGAAACCTATCAAGGACAGTGATCAGCCCTTAAACCTCATTCATAGTTACCTTTAGCCCCTGTGCTTGCTTGTTCTTCCTCAACTGTCTAACCCTTCCTTCTCTAGCTCTGATATTTAAACCTTACTCACAATTAATTAATTAATCATAAGCATTGAGTCTTATTGGCAAGCTTTGCTTTCAATCAGACTGTCATAATTCACCCATCACCCATCTTCCTTGTTACTAGGGAAAGATTCAGTGGCATTGGGGCCTACGCATGTGTGGCCTGCTTATCAGGTGGTTTCTCATATTGTTGAGACTAGCTGGCTGTCCTCACTCTCTGTACTGTCAACATTGCATTCTTAAACTTGTAAAATCAAAACAATTTTCGATAAGAAATTACTTTTCCAGCACTGTTCTGAATCTTCAGCCATTTTCTAATGTTTTTATGCAAGTCATAGTTGAAAAAAATTATTGCTGCTTCTGACAAACACCTGCTGCTTAGCGCAAAGGGTAGGCCTCATACGCCATGGCTAGTACCTTATGCAACAAGCTAATCTGCAGCAATAATAACAGTATTTAACAAAACAGTGTAATAAAAACATAGAATTATTGATGTGTTAATTTCTTTTTAAGCACAGAAAAGATGGTAATAATAATTGTACGCGATTAAAAACACTGTGCAGCTAAATACATACACCAAAGGGTTAACATCCAAATTACACCCACAGGAACACTGAAGAAACAAGAAGTTGATGTATAACACAAAGCATGCAATGTGTAACCTCTATACCAAAAAAGGTTTTAAGTCACCATATAATAAATTTCATTAGATGGGTTCACAGATTCCTGACGAAGTATCTCCTGAAACGCGCTGTGTTATTAGGACTGTCCCCAGAAGGAAGGCTACCACCGGTCATCTCGGTGCCTCAGATGCTGTTTCAATATCCTGCGCCAGACTGGTATTTGGATCTGTGACTGAGCCTGCTATATTCCATCCTGACTATTGCTGCTTGCCTTGTGGGACATATCTTTATGCTGCTTTTATCGTCTACATATTGTAAGTGTGGACTTGTATTAAATTCATCTTTTATTGAAGATAATTTGCACTATTCTTTTTCCTGTTTTACCACCTTGACCACATTCATTGTGAGAAGAAGTGGTTATCATTTCAGATATGCATCCAATCGGACCATTGAACAATCAAAAGGAATCTGTGAACCCATCTAATCCAATTTATTATATGGTGACTTAAAACCTTTTTGGTATAGAGGTTACCCATTGAGTGCTTTGTGTTGTACACCAACTTCTTAGAGTCAGTTTGGGATAACAATCAGTGGCTCCCCTATTTTAATGTTGAAATGTGCTTCAGTCCCAACTCTGGAGCTGCCATTGTTTATTAGGTAGATATAGTAAATATAAATGGAAAATAATTTAATTAGTCAAATGAAAGCTTTCGCTTAAATCCTTTTTGCTGCTCTTTTTCTTTCAATGGATGTAACTTCACTGGAGTCTCTGTCTGTGTTTCCTTCCCATGCTCATTCCTCTTTGGCGTTGTGATATCAAGCATATAAGCTTTGTTGCTGTGACCAGTAAACTGTTCCTCAGACCTAAAATGTGCTGATTGTTTAGAGCATAATAGAAAAGTAAAAGTTAGAAAACCAATAGAAACTAATCTGCATACATTATCACATGTTATCACATGTTTATTCTATAATTAAAGCATTTGGTAAGAACCAACTTCCATTGAATATGTCTGCTGGAAACGATCATCCACTAGATGACTAATATTTACTATTTATACATGGGGAGGTCTCGGGTTCTACTTGAGTGCACCTGGCTTTGCCCATTTTGAGAACACATTTGTACTGTGATCAGATCTGAATAAAGGCCTATGTGTGAAGATAAAGGAAAATGTATATAAACTGCTATTTCGTTGGTATTATGTGCTTTCCCGATTAAAAGCTATGTTTCCTGATACCTCAGATAGGTGCTGGAGGTGTTGCACAGTGGAGGGTACATTTTTACATATCTGGTGTATGCCTGTCTGAAAATTACCAATACTTGGAGAGGAATTATCACCCTACTCTCTAGCCTATTTGACATCACTATTCCTTCTGATCCCATATACTTTCTGCTTCTCTGTTGTTGACTGGGAAAAGCCCTCCCCAGCCCCCATGCAGGCGATTATGTCCCGTATATGGTATGTTTATAAAATGGAGTACATAACCGCTATTATACGCAATTCCTTCAAAACATTTAATAAAACATGGCCTCTTGGTTGACCTCTCAAAATACTTTCCCCCCCCCCCCCCCTTTCCCAATTTGGCTCCTGAAACACTATCCACTTTAAAATATTATTTTTTTAATAACTTTGATATCTAGCATTTTTTTGTGCTATCCTGGGTGGAGGTCACCCCTTCTCTTTTTTTTTTTTCATTCCTTCTTCTTTTACTTTCCTACTACTCTTTCTGCTTTTCCGTTACTTTTCTTTTGTGTTTTTTTTTAATTACCTAGCTGGGATGTTCTTAAGGTGGGCTGCCATACTGCCACTGTGAGGCTCTGTCTTCTTTTCTCTTTTAGGCAAACAATTTTGTTCACTTTATAGTAAGCTGGGTACTTATGTAGTATCTGGGCGTCCGATTTAGAAATCGGATCAGATCGCATCGCATGCGACCAAATCGTATGCGATGCGATGGTCAAGATTTTTCCATAGGATTCAATGTTAAAATGGTCTGAGTCCATTTTAACATAGAATTCAATGGGAAAAAGGGGTCCTTTTCCTTTCCCCACTATCCAAGTGGGCATGGAGTTGGATATAAACCTGTGGCGAGCGTAGCGAGCCACCGAGCCCGAAGCGTGGCGAGCGGACACAGAATACTTTTTAAGAAATATGCGTTCGCTTGCCACGCTTCAGGCTCGGTGGCTCGCTGCGCTCGCCACGCTATATAAGATCAACTCTATGCCCACTTGGATAGTGGGGAAATGAACAGGACCTTCTTAACATTGAATCCTATGCAAAATCGCATCGAATCGCATCGCATCTGATTGTATGCCTTAAGGTAAGGCATACAATCACAAAATCGGACGCCCAGATACTACATAAGTACCGTAAGCTGATATATCACTGACTTGTAGCTGTCAATGTTTGTCATTTCTATGTGATTCATTAAATAAACAGTAAACAGAAAAAGGTTGGTTGGCGCTAACCCGATTGGGGGAGTGATAACTTACAAGCTGCAGGTCCTCAAAGAGGGGGGGCTGCCCTCTAATAGATAATATGAACAAATGGTTTTTATGAGGTCTTGCGCTCAGTAGGTTTAAATATAACAATATGCAAATGAAGCTGGACGTGATTGCAGGTGAATACAAGCACACTTTTATTGCTGCAGTGGGGAACAGAGTAAATCATGTGTCTTTAAACGCATGTAATAGACAATGTCCAGTGTATGCAGATCAATAAGCAAGTGCTGTGGTGCACAAAATAATGAGCCTGTGGCTCAAGTCTCTGGTGGGTGGGTAGCGGGATGAAAGCACAAGTGGTGGAGAAAGGCAGTCTGGAATGGGGGGGGAGGGAAAGTCTGAGTGGCACAGGACTGGTGGTGCGGGGGGCTGGCGTCCCGTCCCAACCGCAGTACACCTCTGACCTGTGTTTGCCGGACTGTGTCCTCCTCTGGTCCCACGTCGCGATCACCTTTCGATGCGCACCTCAGTCGTGCAGCCCGCCGGGCTCCACAGATTGTGTATGGGGTGAGACTTCCGGGTACCGTTATCGCGAGATCCCGGCACCGGTGCCTCAGTCCCTACACGCTCCGTGCGCTCTACTCCCAGCCGGGAGGAGACTTGGACTAGGTAGGATGTGGTGTCTCTCCAACGCGTTGCGACCCTTGAAGGGTCTTCTTCAGGGAGTAATGTTTGTGGAGTGGTCTGGACGTGGTTTTTAACTATTTGCCGGTGGGAGGCGCTGAATGTCCGGTGGCCATCTTTGTTGAGGGCAATTAGCCCATTCTTGTTTTGTGCAGTTAAACTCAGGGAACTGTGTGTTTTCAGGTATCAGAACTGCAAATATAACGGCTGGCAAACTTGTATGAAAGCGCAAAAGATTGCAACAGGCTGATAATTTAACTACTTAACGGTGGAAGGCGCTGAATGTCCGGTGGCCATCTTTGTTGAGGGCAAATATCCCATTCTCGCTTTATGTAATTAAGATAAGGGAACTGTGTGTTTTCAGGTAACAGAACTGCAAGTTTATGGCAGGCAAGCTTATATGAACTGGCGAAAGACTGTAACAGGCTGATAGTAATTAAGTTATCATAATCATCTATGTGATGAAATGTGCGTAATTCAATGTGTCCGGTATTTAAGGGATGGTAAATGTCCCTAGTGGTTTTAGTAATTGCTTATAGACCTAACCTCATTATCTGCATTTAGGCCCCTTGGTACCATGGATCTGAGTGTAAAGATCCACTTTAATTCTTCCTTATTGATGGTTTGGATGAAGTCGCCCCCTCGCCAGTTTTTGTGCACTAGTTTAATCCCTATGATAGATAGTCCTGTGGAGTTACTGTTATGCACGTCTTTAAAATGCTTTGAGAGGTTATGTGTTTCTGATCCTTTGTTAATATTTCTTATGTGTTCTGACGCTCTTATCTTTAATTTTCTGGTTGTTCTACCTACGTATTGCAGGCCACACGGGCAGGTGGCTAAGTATATGACTCCCGTGTGGTCGCAGGTGATGTGCTCTGAGATTTTGAACTCTTCTTTTGTTATGTGCGATCTGAATGAGTCTGTCTTCTTTGTTGTGTTTATGTGTGATTGTTTGCATAGTTTGCATCTACCACAGTAGTAGAAGCCTTTATTCTTGGTGTTTTTGTCTCTTGGTTTTATGTGGTTGTTGGTGAGTTGTTGTTTTAAGTCAGATGACTTTCTATAGATCACTCTGGGTTTGTCCGGCAGAATGTCGCCTAAGGTTTCATCTTCTAAAAGAATGTGCCAATGCTTTTTCATGATATTGTAAAAAAGTCTGTTATCTGTATTGTATTTGGTTATAAAAGTGAGTTTGAATTTGTCTGGGTCATTTATTGGTTGGTCTTTGTACCTAAGAAGGCTTTCTCTGTCTACTGTTTCTGCTCTGGTGTATGCCTCGTGTACTTTGGTGCTGTCATATCCTTTCTCTAGGAATTGTGTGCTCAGTTTGTCTGCTTGCGTCTGGAAGTCTTTTATGTCAGTGCAGTTGCGTCGTACTCTTTGAAATTGGCTTATGGGGATGCTGGACAACCAGTTGGGATGATGTCCACTGGTGGAAAGAATGTAACTGTTAGTATCGACTGGTTTTTGGTATATTTTGGTTTTGATGTGATTGTCCTCAATGAATACAGTGATGTCCAGGAAGTTTACTTTAGTTTTACTATATTCTGTCGAAAAAATGAGGTTGTTTTGGTTGTGGTTGATATGGTCCATGAATGTTATGAGACTGCTCTCTGTACCTCTCCAGATGAATATGATGTCATCTATATACCTACGCCAGAGCACCAGATTCTCCCCTAGCTCGTGATTAGACCAGATGTTACTGTCTTCCCAACAACTCATAAAGAGGTTGGCGTAGCTAGGGGTGAATCTGGTGCCCATAGCGGTGCCTGTGATCTGTCTGTAATAAGTATCTCCAAACCAGAGGTAGTTATGTTCCAAAATGAATTTTATGCAATCTAGAATGAATTGTGTTTGATCAGTGGGTAGTGACGTGTCTTGTTTGAGATAATGTTGGACTGCTTCTATTCCCTGGTTGTGGTTAATGACTGAGTAGAGGGAAGTGATGTCACTGGTGCAGATCCAGGATCCTGTCATCCCTGTATTTTATTACCTCCCTAAGATACACAAAAACACTGAACATCCACCCGGCCGACCTATAGTATCAGGTATCCAATCCCTCACATCAAACATGTCACAATACGTAGACAAATTTTTACAGCCATACGTAAAAACACAGAAAGCATACATAAAGGACACAACAGACATAATCAAGACACTCCAGACCATAGAATGGCAAGACTCCTTCTGGATCTGCACCAGTGACATCACTTCCCTCTACTCAGTCATTAACCACAACCAGGGAATAGAAGCAGTCCAACATTATCTCAAACAAGACACGTCACTACCCACTGATCAAACACAATTCATTCTAGATTGCATAAAATTCATTTTGGAACATAACTACCTCTGGTTTGGAGATACTTATTACAGACAGATCACAGGCACCGCTATGGGCACCAGATTCGCCCCTAGCTACGCCAACCTCTTTATGAGTTGTTGGGAAGACAGTAACATCTGGTCTAATCACGAGCTAGGGGAGAATCTGGTGCTCTGGCGTAGGTATATAGATGACATCATATTCATCTGGAGAGGTACAGAGAGCAGTCTCATAACATTCATGGACCATATCAACCACAACCAAAACAACCTCATTTTTTCGACAGAATATAGTAAAACTAAAGTAAACTTCCTGGACATCACTGTATTCATTGAGGACAATCACATCAAAACCAAAATATACCAAAAACCAGTCGATACTAACAGTTACATTCTTTCCACCAGTGGACATCATCCCAACTGGTTGTCCAGCATCCCCATAAGCCAATTTCAAAGAGTATGACGCAACTGCACTGACATAAAAGACTTCCAGACGCAAGCAGACAAACTGAGCACACAATTCCTAGAGAAAGGATATGACAGCACCAAAGTACACGAGGCATACACCAGAGCAGAAACAGTAGACAGAGAAAGCCTTCTTAGGTACAAAGACCAACCAATAAATGACCCAGACAAATTCAAACTCACTTTTATAACCAAATACAATACAGATAACAGACTTTTTTACAATATCATGAAAAAGCATTGGCACATTCTTTTAGAAGATGAAACCTTAGGCGACATTCTGCCGGACAAACCCAGAGTGATCTATAGAAAGTCATCTGACTTAAAACAACAACTCACCAACAACCACATAAAACCAAGAGACAAAAACACCAAGAATAAAGGCTTCTACTACTGTGGTAGATGCAAACTATGCAAACAATCACACATAAACACAACAAAGAAGACAGACTCATTCAGATCGCACATAACAAAAGAAGAGTTCAAAATCTCAGAGCACATCACCTGCGACCACACGGGAGTCATATACTTAGCCACCTGCCCGTGTGGCCTGCAATACGTAGGTAGAACAACCAGAAAATTAAAGATAAGAGCGTCAGAACACATAAGAAATATTAACAAAGGATCAGAAACACATAACCTCTCAAAGCATTTTAAAGACGTGCATAACAGTAACTCCACAGGACTATCTATCATAGGGATTAAACTAGTGCACAAAAACTGGCGAGGGGGCGACTTCATCCAAACCATCAATAAGGAAGAATTAAAGTGGATCTTTACACTCAGATCCATGGTACCAAGGGGCCTAAATGCAGATAATGAGGTTAGGTCTATAAGCAATTACTAAAACCACTAGGGACATTTACCATCCCTTAAATACCGGACACATTGAATTACGCACATTTCATCACATAGATGATTATGATAACTTAATTACTATCAGCCTGTTACAGTCTTTCGCCAGTTCATATAAGCTTGCCTGCCATAAACTTGCAGTTCTGTTACCTGAAAACACACAGTTCCCTTATCTTAATTACATAAAGCGAGAATGGGATATTTGCCCTCAACAAAGATGGCCACCGGACATTCAGCGCCTTCCACCGTTAAGTAGTTAAATTATCAGCCTGTTACAATCTTTTGCGCTTTCATACAAGTTTGCCAGCCGTTATATTTGCAGTTCTGATACCTGAAAACACACAGTTCCCTGAGTTTAACTGCACAAAACAAGAATGGGCTAATTGCCCTCAACAAAGATGGCCACCGGACATTCAGCGCCTCCCACCGGCAAATAGTTAAAAACCACGTCCAGACCACTCCACAAACATTACTCCCTGAAGAAGACCCTTCAAGGGTCGCAACGCGTTGGAGAGACACCACATCCTACCTAGTCCAAGTCTCCTCCCGGCTGGGAGTAGAGCGCACGGAGCGTGTAGGGACTGAGGCACCGGTCCCGGGATCTCGCGATAACGGTACCCGGAAGTCTCACCCCATACACAATCTGTGGAGCCCGGCGGGCTGCACGACTGAGGTGCGCATCGAAAGGTGATCGCGACGTGGGACCAGAGGAGGACACAGTCCGGCAAACACAGGTCAGAGGTGTACTGCGGTTGGGACGGGACGCCAGCCCCCCGCACCACCAGTCCTGTGCCACTCAGACTTTCCCTCCCCCCCCCCATTCCAGACTGCCTTTCTCCACCACTTGTGCTTTCATCCCGCTACCCACCCACCAGAGACTTGAGCCACAGGCTCATTATTTTGTGCACCACAGCACTTGCTTATTGATCTGCATACACTGGACATTGTCTATTACATGCGTTTAAAGACACATGATTTACTCTGTTCCCCACTGCAGCAATAAAAGTGTGCTTGTATTCACCTGCAATCACGTCCAGCTTCATTTGCATATTGTTATATTTAAACCTACTGAGCGCAAGACCTCATAAAAACCATTTGTTCATTAAATAAACAGTGTTGAGAAAAAAAAAGAGAACCACCTTCAGTGATCAGTTTTGGCAGGCACTTTGCTTCATTGTATGTGTTTTTCTGACCAACACACCTAAATCAGGTTATTTATTAATGATCAGCTACCTACATTTTATTTTTTTATTTATTTAATTTATTTACACTTTACACTTCCGTTGCACTTCACAAATGTTGACAACACTGAAAGCACAAACTGGGTAAAACAGACATACTTGGAGGAAGGAGGGCCCTGCTTCAAGCTTACATTCGATAACATTTAAATAATTAGTTGTGATCTATTTCTAAAAACTTATATATAACACATTATAAGAACCAGCTTACTTGAAGTTTCTTTATTTGTTGTGAAAATGTAGTCATCAAATTCCTGAAAGATGAGAAGAATTTTTGTCATTACACATTAGGTGTGTGGTTAAAATGGCTGTATGCTTGTAGTCAAAAGGCAAATAGTCACCTGAACTGGTTCAACACATTCAGGGGCCTTTACTAACATTACTTGTCTTTAAGGAAGTATCTCCTGCTGCAACAAAATTTTTCCCTGAATAAACTCCATCTCTGATACTCAATGGCCACTGTATTAGAAACACTTCTGTAGTACTTTGTAAGAACCACGTTTGCTGCCCAAATTCTTTGTTGCACTGATTTGTTGGCTGAACATTTATGCAACAAAACACCTGCACTGCCACATATCAAAGGTGCTCTATTTTATTGTGATCTAATGACTGTGGAGGCCTTTGGAGTACACCAAATGCATTGTCATGTTCATGGACACAGTTTAAGATGATGTGCTTTGTAACATGGCACACTATTTAGCTGTAAGTAAGCATTAGAAGATGGATAGAGTGTGGCCATAGAGGAATGCATATGATGAACAACAACATTCAGATAGACTGTCATTTAAACATTGTTCTGGCTTTGGCATTTAAACATTGGTGGGGCATTCAGAAGTTATTGAAGTAGGAGGTAAAGCAGCCGATGGAGTAGAGAGTATGGAAGAGGAAAGGATGATCAATTATGTCAAGATTGAAGCCAGATTGAAGATTGAGAAGTGATTGTGGAAAGGAATAAGCGATAACCATTCTTCTCAAGGAGCTTGAAAGTATAGAGAAAGAGACAAATATGGTGAGTTACAGAAATAATTAAAGTCAAGTGAGTATTTCTTAAGCACATGACTAGGGAGTGTTTGAATGAGCTGACTGAGCCAGAAGATAGGGACAGGTTTGGTGAGGTAGGAGCAAGCATCAAGAGAGAGCTGATAAATGAGAGCAGATAAATGAAGAAGATGTAGGGTCATGAGGCAAGTGAATGGAGGCTGAGATGCATACTCAGCCCCTGTGATGAGGTAGAAGGCAGAAACGGGTGTGTAGGTAAGTGTGGGAGGGTAGCAATGGGTGGGGATGGCTGGTGGATGAGACAGCATTATGAATGGAGTAAATTTTGGTTTTATAGGGGCTGGTGAAGTCAAGAGCAGAGAGAGAAAGAATGCAGGAATTTATGGTGGAGTACAAGTTGAGAGTATTAGAGAGTCATGGAGGGTTGTAAAATTGGGAGGACATAAGACATTTGAATTAAAGCTGGCCATACATCTACAGATCGATTGTCAGATTGGGCTGGTTGGAACAAAATCCTGGTAATAGATGAGCGCAAATGACAGTTGACCATTTTCTTGGAAATGCTGGAAAACTGTCAAAAACTGTCATTCAGATATTACCAGGTTTTCGTTCCAACCAGCCCAATCTGACTATCGATCTGTAGATGTAGGGTCACCTTAAGGTTGTTTGAAGTTCCTAGAACTGAGTATGAATTTAAAATGAAGGTTATGTAATTTCCTCCATTACTGCCCAGATTTCTGAAAGCATTGAGTTCATTTAGAGTTGGCATCTAACTGTGATGGGGAGGCATAGGTTGTCTACCTTAAGCTACATGATCATTGATCATCACAAAGTTCTGTCTAATTTTACGAAGGCTGTGTGCGGCAAAAAGATTTTGGCTATGCAACTTTGGAAGGAAATTTTTATTTCTATATATAACTGGAAAATTACGTTCAGCATTTGTGTTAACTTTTCTTCAAAATGATATTAAACATTCAAAACACAGCACATGATGTAGTTAATGGGTGAAACACACATTAATTTAGTCCACAACTGCAAAAAGTTGACCACTGCTGCTTTGTGCACTCTGTTGTAATGTCTGTGCGCATGCTCGGCGAGTTGTGTGCACGCGCACAGCTTAGAGGGAACACTGATCATGAGCCAGCTAATATGTAAGGTGGAAACAGTTCTCTCTGTCTATTGAGATGGGAAGTCAGCTGTATTTTTAAATTAGGAATTTTGGCTCCCAGGCTGCTTAACCAATCAATAGGTCTCCATTGTTATTATTGAATTCTGCTATCTGTTTCCTTTGTACAGTGGCCTACAGGTTTAGATAGCAGCCCTGGGTAGATCAACTGTGGGGGTAATTTACAAATTAATTCATATATTTTATCAATGTAGAGTGGCATTTTACTTATTGTACAGATAAACTAATCTACAAGTGTCCCCAGACCTAAACATAGGTTTAATAAAATTCATTGCAGGCTATGTCAATGCCATTAAAGTTAACCTATTACCGAGATTGTTATATTTATTTCAAGCTTTGCTCATCCATGCTCCTCCTTACGTCTTTAAACATCTTCAACACCTTTGATTCAAAACAGTTTGGGAACCATTGAATAAATACTGTAACTAGAGTTTTCTGTATTCCTTCTTTTTTTATTAAAATAATCAGACTGAGGGTGCCCATACACGCTCCGATACGGCGGTGTCCATTTTGTACTTTGAGATGCGTGCTCCCGTGGCATCTCATCATACAGTACAAAAATTATGTGCTGGACATACTTTTTGTACATGCTTTTCATCGCATTGCATTGCATGCACAAGGCATGCGATGCGTGCTATTTAAGCACAAAACGGATGCCCACATCGGAGCGTGTATGGGCACCTTTAGACTGATTTAGGGGAACATATTCACTTTTATGTTGCTCACTTTGGCAATTACTATTTCTATGGGAATATAGACTATTCTGTTTAGACTAGTTGGTTCCTGCTGTGTGCTGAAGAGTTAATTTCTTATTGCCATGTAATACTGTACCTCACTCCACAGATCCTCAAGTTCAAGCTTATTTTGCTGACTTTGAATGTCTAACTCTTCACAAGGTTGGAATTTTTCTGCTGGATTTACAAACAGATAGAAACACTTTTCATATTCCGCCAGATCCATCATTTCAATTTGCACTCCACAGTTTTTCAGAATTTGTAAAGCTCTTTTATTACTGTAATCATGAAATTTATACAGTTTGGAAATGTTTAAATTCATGTTAATTTTGCCTTTGAATTTATTGAGAAACATGTTAATTTTTTCAGAGCATGGTAGACAGGGGCTGTAGCTTGTATATAAGATGACTTTATACTGTAAATCCTTTTTTGAATGATTTGATTCCACAAATTTGGAGAGTTCATGTAAAACAATTAACTCGGCATGTTCAACTTGTGGATTGTTGTATGCATAACCCCAAAGTTTCCACAGCAGTGTCTGGTCCTCCACGCCAAAGCATACCAAAGTTCTGTGCCCCCATTCCACACTGTTAAAGTTGTCATTAAATTCTTCCTCCGATAATGATTTTTTGAGGAACAGCGACATACCAGCATATAGCGTCATTAAACGTGGAGCCAATAGGTATTGACCTGCTGTGTTGGGAAAAGGAAAACAACATATGGGTTTACAGTATAACATGGGCTTATTTAGTGCGAATCATTATGTAAGGGTCTGATTCAGAGATGGACGCAGCACACACAGGAACTGCATGTTTGGACACAGCTGATGTGGGTAAATATAGTAATGTTGCAGGAAGAGTTCTGTGTCACCTCATGAAGGCTTCTGTGATCCGCTGCTGCATCCTAAGACACAGCTTCAGATCACTGCAAAAACATTGAGCATCTTGTAGGGTGGGTGGTGTTTTAACTTTACTGGGACCAGAAAATAGGCATTGGAAGGAATCAGACCCTGACCAAAGCTCATTTGTAGACCGGTCCCCTTTGCTGCCCCTGCTCCATCCCCCAAATATCTGCTCCATGTCAGTCATGCTGCAGGTTGGGTGTACTCCGAACAACAATGCAAAATCCATTCTGCACAAACAGTACACAGTCCATCCACCAGAGGTGAATTACACAAACCTTTAGGTTTGCATACTACTCAGAATCAGGCCCTTGGAACTTGTAATGCTCTCTTTCAAGTATAACAGACAAAAATAAAATTGTAGTAGAGATAGAACACAATACATTCCATAGAATAGTTCAGAGTGTTATTACATAGCTGAATGCATTTGATTCTGAGTCACATTTTGATTTAAATGCTGCCCCATTTAGATTACAGATGAATTCTAAATGGAATGATAATGCAAATGCATCATATTCACTTTTCCCATCAACTAACACAGGCATCAGGGCCACATTAACATTGTGGTTGATAGTGTAATGAGTATATTTGCTCATATGGCTCCAGTCCCATCCACACAGCACTGGTCACAGCTGCTCCCCGTCTTAGTGTATGTGCTTGTACATTTTCAGCCCCATTCAGCCCTCACTCCTACCCCAGCTAGATGCAATAGTCATGGGGCATGCCTATTGGGGGCATGCCTATTGCAAAGATTAACTCTGGCAACACCCACAACGTGTACATAGGTAATTAGAGCCAGAGCATACACTGCAAATCGGACAGGATTTAGCATAACAATGATAAATGTTCGGATATAGCTAAACAAGCTTTGAATATCAAACGGGTACATAATAGCTCCATAAAGCAGATACACATATATAGTCAGACCCGAAGGCGCCATTCGGGTCATCCCACATGTTGCCTGCCTTAAACGTAAAGTAAGATAAGAATAATAAAATAGAGCATTTAGTTACCTACCATTATGTATACAAATCTTGCAGAGCATTGGAGCCTTAAACTTGAATATCAAATATCTAACTACCAAAAGAAAAAATTCCATAAGCCCCTAAAGCAACACCCACAACTCTTAACAAGATGTTTTCCTTTTGTGCGCAGGGTCGAACTGGCCCATAAAGGTACTGTGGGAAACTCTAATGTGCCCCATATTCCTCTAAGGATCAGGTTCCAGACACTACATTCAAATTACAAAGCCCAGGAGTTCCACGATTGATGGCAGAACACATTTGAGCCTCCTAGGGTTCAATTGGTAAAGTTATCCTTAATTAGCATAGCCTGGTTGCAGCCAGATAAAAACACTGCACAGTGTTGGTAATGTGTGCGCTTGCTCATGCTACAGATGGAGCTCTCCTCATCTAGCCCTTTAATAGGATTAAATGAGTAATAGGATTACTCTGCTAATCCCCTACTGTATTGTTCTATGTATTGTATTGCTGCTGAGAACAATAGGATAGCCATGACTAGCCATGGTGAGCCACGACCTAAGGAACAAAGTTGAGAGGGGCTCCATCTGTATATGGGTATATAGTAGACCCAGTTGGAATACAATAGGCCCTACAGGCTGATTTTACACCTTTGAGGCATTGCAGGTGGTAATTGAGAGGTACCTGACTCTTGGGAAACTGAATAAAGCCAATGAACGGTTGCAGCTAGTACTCAAGACCAGAACCCAGGTACCCGCGGTCAAATCTCATAACCCACCTCCTGTGTTTTGTGTGTGGTGAGTCCTTCCATATACACAAAGACAGTACAGTTCCCCAGTGGAAACTAACTTGTTCATCTGATGGTACAAATTGAAGGCCGAGAGGTCTGGGCCTTAGTTGATACTAGCAGTGCATTGACAACCATCTCTACTTGTTCCTCCCAGGGCTGACCAGGTCTTACTTATTGTACCATGTTGCTTATTTACATGGTAAAAGGATGGACTAGTTGTTTCCCCAGAAACACGACCAGATGATAATGAGGGAGGTTCACACTCCTTTGTGGGGTTGAGAAAACTCTTCAGCATACAGTTAAGGTTCTTTTGGCCTGGCATTCATGCAGCAGTAAATTAATATTGTCAAGAATGTCCAGTGTGTCACAAGACAGCACCCCAGGCAGAATTTAGTGCCCCCTTTGTTCTCTTGCCTATCATCTCTGTGCCTTTTGAGTGAATTGGGATGAACTTGATAGGGCCAGTAAAGAAATTGGCTTGAGGCCATACCACTACATAATATGAAGTCTAGCAGAATTGCAAGAGAATTTCTAGCTTATGGACCCAGTTGGCAATACAAAAAGAGGTTCTGATGGACCAAGGTACCCCTTTTGTCTCAAAACAAATAAAAATCGTTGTTGTCTATTTAGGAGTTGATCGAGTTACTACTTCAGTTTAGCACCCACTGACAGATGTCCTGGTTGATCGTGTTAACCGAACCCTTAAGCAAATGATAAAAATCCTGGTGTCTCAAGAAAAGCATGATAGGGACCTACTCCTGCCCTAACTAATGTTTGCAGACATACCCCAAGTCTCTACAGGGTTCAGCCACTTTGAATTTCTATAAGGTAGACAACCCAGGCACATTTTAGATCAGGTAAAAGAATGTTGGAATCAACAGTCACCCCAAGAGCCTAACATTGTTAATTTGGTGGCCCAACTGTATGACTATTTAAGGTACTTTGAGCCACGTCTGGATGAGTACATGAGCAGGCCTCAGTAGCAGCAGAAACATAGTTATGACATTACTGCATTTAACCGGTTCTTCAAACCATATGATAGGGTATTGGTTCTCATACCCACCACTGAAAGTAAAATAAATGTCCAGTGGTGAAGCCAATATGAGCTCATAGAGGCAGTGCGACCTGTTAATTATTAGGTTTGTAGAAGAACAGGGAAAAAAGGGGAAAGTGGGGATTTTTGAGAGCGTTACCGCACTGGTCAGTGGTGTAGTCCCACTCAGAGTATGTAGATAAGGTAATTGTCTAAGTCTGTGATAACTAACATGAACTTTATTTCAAGGTATATTTATCATTGTGCACATTTCGAAGTATAATTTGGCATTGTGCCCATTATATTGAATGTCAGTGGTACACCCCTGAGTTAGTCAGTAGTAGGGTGGCCAATCCCGGGATTGGGATCGGCGGGATCCCGGGATTTGGCCACAAAATGTCCGGGATTTCAATCCCGGGATTCGATAGTCCAATCCTGGGATTTCGGGATAGACTGCGCATGCACAGTCTAATACCGGGCACCGTCTAAGCAGCCGCTCAGACACTGCCTGGCTGTTCCCGACCCGGTGTGTGGCCTGCGCAGCGTGATTCGGTCATAGGTCACGCTGCGCAGGCCGCAGCGTGGCATCAACAGCACCCGAAGACGCTCGCCCGTGGCCCTATAGCAGCCTCACACGTCATACCTGACGCACCTCCCAGCCGCCGCGTCATTCCCGACGCCTGCCCCCGCACCTCTGCCACCTGCCCCCCTCCCAGCGACTGGGAGACCTGAGAAGACGGTGACATCCATAAGGTACCTCTGTTACATGTCTGACCAGACACAAAGTTGGACATTTAAATCTACAAGTACATACCATCTCTGCTAACCGAAGTTAATAATATTAAACCTGCATATCTTTTTAATACTAACTACTAACGTTGTCACACTCACACACGTGACACAGGCAGCCCACTAACAAGTTGTTATGAATTAATGGATTCTATCCACCCACTAACCAATTACAGTTACAGTGCATGCTGTTTTTTATTACTAATATATGCCCATCATAGGCATGTTTATAATTTATAAAACTTCCTGAAGTCACAACCAGTTGTGCTTTGTTTTCTTTTTATATTATATATGTTATATGTGATGTTTTCAGATTATTGTGTCATTGATATTGCGCAGCTCTATTCTTCTTTCTAGTTTCTCTCCGTTTGGGACATTGAGCCGTCCCCAAATAGAGCAGCTGCAATTGAGAGGATAAGGTGGTGTATTATAATCAAGTCTGGTCATAATTTGTTGGCTTCTCGTGGCGCAGGACTATACATAGTTTATCTGTCTGATAGTTGGTTTATTATCAGTGTATAAGTGGTGTGATCCTAATTTCTCCTGTTATATATACACCAAGTTATACAGTAGGTAATATTATATGGGGTTCAAATCATAGTTCACTTTTACTTAGGAAGAACCACTTTGGTCTCCAAACAGACTGCAAAATAGAATAGAAATTAATAGCAATAAATTTGATCTAAGGCAAATATGCAATCAAAGCTAATATATACTAATATTCTATTTATACAGAGGATTTATGCAGGGTCAAGACTAACATTTTGTATACACAGTGGGAGTGAAAAAGAAGAAAAATTTCTTATAGCCTCCTATGTTAGCTATGTTCGCTCCTAATATAACACTATGTTAGCCTATAATAGCAGTGGGGGTAGGGGGTGTGACTTGCAAGTTGCTATTGGATAGCTGCAACCTGCAAAAAAGCTGTGAGGCAAAAAACTAAAAGTACCTGTTATGCTTGATGGATACAGAGATCCACTGGACAAGTCCAGTGGTTACCTATGCAGCGTTTGCCATGTGCTGCAATGAAACCCTGATGTGAGGACCGTCTGTCCTATGCTATCGGCTGCGTCTCCTGCATCCTCCTCGCCTAATGGATACTGGTCACGTCAGTGCACCACGTGACCCGGCAGTCCCGACGTACGTTTCGCAATGGTTTGCTCTCACACCTTCTGTGACCAAGCTATTGCTTGTGACATTGGTCTGCATGCAGAGGCATATTTAGATGATATTGTCATTTTTAGTTCTAAAAGAGAGTCACACCTTCTGAAAGTGGGGGCAATGTTACAGTCTCTAAGGAAGCAAGGTTTCACAGGCAACACAGAGAAATGTGCCATTGTGATACTAGAGGCAAAGTATTTGGGTTATTTTGCAGGCAGAGGGCAGGGTAAGCCCCAACCTAACAAAGTAGAAGAAGTGCTCAAATGACCTAAACCAAAATTAAATATTTGTGATTTTGCCACTAATGTAGCACCACTAACTGAGTGTATGAAGAAACAGAAAATAATATGGTCGGTCCAAGCTAGCAGAGGCTTCATGGGATGATTTAAGGCAAGCCTTGAGTGCAGAGCCTGTTTTACAGGCTCCTGATTTCAAGAAGCAGTTTATATTACAGATGGATACCTATGGGACAGGGTTATGGGTAGTTCTTTCCCAAAAGGTTCATGGGGAGGAGAAGCCAATCCTCTGTCTTAGCTGGAAATTGCTGCCCAGGGAATGCAATTACTCTACTGTGGATCAGAAATGCTTGGCAATCCAATGGGCAGGGCCATTTGTAGTCTTCTTAGCCTTGCCTGTCAGAAATCTTGTCTTCTCTGTATTTGGAAGTCTTTATAACTGTACCTGTTTGCTAATACCTGAAGCCTTGTACCTTTATCTGGTTTCTGATCCTGACAATACAGTGATTTCACATCTGTCCTGCCTCAATTGTCTGTTCCTCCAGCAGGTATTATTATTATTCTTGCAGTCCTCTGGGACTCATAACAGTAACCTTCTGTGAACAGCTGTTATAACATGTGCATGACCTGACTGCTGGAGACTAAAACCTCATATTTGAGTTTTACCTGGTCTATGTGATCCTTGTCACTTTAGTTTAAATTATACAGTACATGGTTATGGTGTATTTTCTGCAGTGCATAGCTGTTAATCTGGTACATTATCATGCATGGAATAGCAGTATGTACTTGATCTATATTTATAATGGGCCCCAGACCATGCACTCTGTGATGGTTATCCATGCCTCTGTGGTGACTGGCCACAACCTTAAACATGGGGTCCTCACCACTGCATTCCCCCGGTATGCCCTTCATGCCCCAGTCCAACATTGTCTTTGCGTATGATCAGTTGACACCCCCAAATGGCCAGTATATGGATAAAGACAAATATCTAAGAAGAACTTGAATATACATAGAGATACCCATGTTTTCGACAGCATACAGATGGAGCGCCTCTCAGCCAGCGCTGGGGCTCAACAGATAGCCCCCGCTGGCGAGCCGGCGCTCCAGCTGAATGGGACGAGCGAGCGTCCTACACGGACGCATGTCCCAGTTTCTTGGCGGCGGGGGACGCAAACCCTGCCCATCTCCACTTCAGGGAGACGGGCAGGGTTAGGGGGAGAGCGGGGAAGTGGTATCAGGCGGCGGGGACTAGCGAGCAGCTCCGTAGTAAGGGGACGCAAGCGCGTCTCATTTACGTGCATCCTATTCTGACGGCTGGCGAATCTACTGCAAGAATGAAGGGCGCTCCGTCTGTATGTGCAGATTGCTAAACCTGCTAGCCTGCATACAGACCTACATGTGACTCAAAATCTGTTCCTTCAAGTGGGAAATGTGCACATTTGTTAGCATTTCCCAGGCACACAAATGAGTATGTAACCTTTGTCACACTAACAAAAAATGTGCTGCAAAATACTCACCACAGCAGCACACCATCGGGGAGATCGCAGATATGTCAGGGAGATCGCCGGGAGATCTCCCCAGAAGATCGCGGCTGTGTCAGAGTCAGGGAGATCGCGGCTATGTCAGGGAGATTGTGGTTATGTCAGAGAGTCAGGGAGATTGCGGCTATGTCAGGGAGATCGCGGATATATCTTTATCCATATACTGGCCATTTGTGGGTGTCAACTGATCATACGCAAAGACAATGTTGGACTGGGGCATGAAGGGCATACCGGGGGAATGCAGTGGTGAGGACCCCATGTTTAGGCTTGTGGCCAGTCACCACAGAGGCATGGATAACCATCACAGAGTGCATGGTCTGGGGCCCATTATAAATATAGATCAAGCATCAAGTACATACTGCTAGTCCTTGCATGATAATGTACCAGATTAACAGCTATGCACTGCAGAAAATACACCATAACCACTGCAGAAAATACACCATGTACAATGGACTGTCCTTTTCTCAGCTCTACCACAGCAAATTGTGACTTGTCAGATACATTGTAGGCTTAAAATGGCATATGATAAGCAGCGCTCTCTAGCTGTCCCACCACAAAATGAGATAAGCTTTTTCTGTAATGTGACACTGTTCTTTTCCAAACATTAATTCTCCAGGAACACGGCTTCTTCTAGCAATTAAACATTGTTCTTTAAAGCAGCAACATATGGAAAGACAAATTAAAGTAGTGTACTATGTTAAGAAGAAATATCTAAACAAAAGCTTACTGTTTCCTGTTCTGCCAGCAGTAAACAGATCAGATGAGCAATATGGTTACACCCACATTCAGAACATGCGCACATCAGGGAAAGAAAGTGAAAGAGAAAAATGTTAACTCTTCCATGCCCTGGTACCAAGTCACTTGCCATACTTCTCCCAAAATGCTGATGCTTGGCACTGGACAAGCTGTGTAGCACAAATAATCCAGTGGTAATTAATGGAATGGCTAATTTCCAGTCCAACAATGAAATCTTGAAATTAATCAAATCCATTCAGAAATATTCACCATCAAATATTCCCCCCCTGCTCGCTGTCTAGACGGACTAAGCGGCTGCGAAGACCAACTGTCAGACAACGCCTGCATTTTTTCGGGGCACTCCCGGAAAATGCAGGTGTCGTGTGTGTCCCCCTTGTCCCCCCCAAATGCCCGGAGCCTGTCAATCAACTTGTGTTTGCCCAGCAAAGGCTAGCCTTCACATAGCCCATTCTCAAGGGGACCCTGCGTATGCTCACAGCGTACCACACATGCACAGTCAGTCGATAATCGGAAGGACTTCAAATTCGTAGCCCTCTGAATGGGGCTGAATTAGTCACTTTCATTTGTAAGTGCATAGTATCATTAACTAGGTGCCACAGTGCATGCAGGTATTTGAGGAAGAGTAAATATAAGCTCTTAGTTTGTGGCTTATTAAAGTGAGTTAATGGAATGTAGAGTAGATATCTTTATAACCACTGCTTACTGCTTTGTGGGCCACAAAAACATCACAACAACACAAAACTTGCATGTTGCACCATGCAGTTACACTTGACTGTAGTGACGTGCGATGAGGAAAATGGCTGGGGTGTGGATCATTAGGTCAACAAGCATAGGATCGACAAGCAAAAGGTCAACACAGGAAAAGGGTTGATGTGCATTAGGTCGACATGATCAAACAATTGACATGTGAAAAAGTTGACATGAGTTTTTTCGTGTTTTTTTGTGTCTATAGCCACATTTCAACATGGACACCATTATAGGATACTGCATCCCCTCGCCATAGGCAATCTAGAATTATGGTAATGGGTGGTCCCAGATCTAGACATAATAGTAGGGTGACCTTTGAGAGGTGTAGCCGGCAAAAAGGGGGCGTGGCCTCATGGGAAGGAGGCGTGGCATCACAAAAAGGGGTGTAGTATTACACTTTAGACCATACACAGCAATGCCCATTACACATTTTAGCAAACTCCGTAATACCCATTACACATAAAGCCACACGCCGTAATGTCAATTACACATAAGGCCACACACCATAATGCCAATTACACATTGTGCCACACATCATGATGCCCATTACATACTATATAACAAACCGTAATGCCCATTACATATTTGCCACATAAGTGCTCATTGCTAGGGGGTTCTTGCTTGATGGCACCATAGTACCCATTACACATGATGCCGCACACCATAGTACCCATTACACATGATGCCGCACACCATAGTACCCATTACACATGATGCCGCACACCATAGAACCCATTACACATGATGCCGCGCACCATCGTACCCATTACACATGATGCTGCACACATAATGCCCCTTAAACATGATGCTGCACACATAATGCCCCTTACACATGATACTGCACACCGTAATGCCCCTTACACATTAAGCCACACATGCGTAATGCCCCCACATACCGCCACTTGTAGCGTCCCTTAAGCAATGCCCCCAAAAGTGCCACTTACTGTAAACTTTTATATGAGCCTTCGCTGCTGCTGCACGGAGAGATGGAGAGCGGTGCAGCTGCTTCTATGGAGAGAGGAGCAGAGCGCAAAGCACACTCCCACTCCCCTCCTGGTGTCCCCTCTAGCCGAGAGGACATTTGAAATATTGTGCATGCTGTTGTTGTCGGGAGAGCACGCCGGGCGCCGGCACTACATGATTAAAGGGGGGGCGGGCTGAGGTGAAAGCGGGGAGAAGAATTGGAGCTAAAGCTGCAGGGGTGACAGTCATTGACAGCTGGGTTGAGAGCAGGGGGCGGCCTGTCTGTATTCATAGCACTACAGGTCACGGCTGTTTGAAATAATACCCCTTTCACAACAGAAAATGCAGGGATTTACCCGGGAATATGATCCCAGGATCATGCAGGGACATTCCCAGGCTGACCCCTTATACACCAGCCTAGTCCCTGCATTTTCTGGTGTGAGGGGGAGAGACAACCACTCCCTTCTCCCTACCCCCCTTTGACCAACCATCTATATCTTCGGAACCAACTGACCCATTTACATATGACCAGTATCATATTGAAGAACTTTTGAGTTGGCTTCAAATGATTTTGGTCCCGTGAAACTGGGCTTTTTGGCTCCAGAGAAATCTGCCCTCAAAGAACATAAACAGTCATGAAATTACATTTAAGAAATGAAAAAAAACAATTAACCCATATGGATCCAGCCTGGTATCAGATTGAAGGCCCGGCAATTGGGTTAGACTGAGATGAACCTCGAGCCTCAGTGATTCCGAAGGGGGAACTGGTAGCCGTTGAGCTGGGTGGGGGTCGGAATTAGCGGGTCCCATGTTATCCTACAGGGAATACGTTCCAGCTTAGCCTGGCAGTATCTCCGGTTTCCAGGGGATTAGAAACACGAGGCTGGGCTCGTTGGAAAGCCCCATCCCTCAGCTACAAAATGATTCGCCTATGCCGCTCGCATGGCTTGCTGCACTCATCATGCTTCGGCACTATTATATTCTCTCTCTCTATGCCTACTGGGGTGGAAAAGTATGAATGTCCGTTTAAAAAAAGAAATCACAAATAAAACATGTCTACCTTTTCCATGTCGACAGTTTGCTTGTGTCGACCTGTTGAACATGTCGACCAAATGCATGTCAAAAAATGTACATGTGAGTACACTCTTTCTGTCGACTTATTGACGGTCAACCTAGACATGTCAACCCAATGACCAAATGGCTGGAGACGTATCAGAGCCAGATTTAGAAACACATATGGGGACATTTTCTAAGAAGAAATGGCTCTGAATACGCCTATTCAAAGCCATTTATGGCCGTAAATTCGTATTTTTCTAATGTACTATGGCCATTCATATTACAGGCGTTTTCGTATTCATATTTTAAAATACGACTGTATTTGCCATCGATAGAATAAGAATAGGAATCACCATTCAATCGACTGGGGACTCCTAATTTACTAATCGGCTGTATGTAAAAATACGGCTGGTAATTGACCCGAAAAATACGCTTGGTCAGTCAGATCCGTGCAGGCTTCAGTGTAAAAAAAAAAAAGATAAAATAAATGAATAATTGTAAAAAAAATTGTGGGGTCCCCCCCAGCAACGGTCTCAAGGAGCTGGTCTACAAATTCACGGGTTAGAAAAAGTAGGGATCCCCAGAATTTCTAAAGCCAGCACCAGGCTCAAGGGCCGGTCCTGGCTCCCAAAATACAGGGGACAAAATGAATAGTGGTCCCCCGTATTTTGAGAACCAGCATCGGGCCAAAACAGCCAGCATGGTAATGCCACAACTGGGGAACACTTATTTTATAAGGTACCACAGCCAAAGCATTAACCTGAAGGCAGGGACCGGGCTGATTCTAGTGTAAAAATACAATTATTAACTATTGGTTTCTGCTGTGGAACTATGAGTCCCAGCAAGCCTCGCCCGCATACTGGGACTTGCAGAACCACAAGTTCTCATTAATACCCCACATGCTGGGACTTGTGGTTCTCTAATTCCCAGCAGAACCAATAGCTCAATAAAGAGACACACACACACACCTGTAAAGCAAAACTTTATTCCATCAGGAGCCCATATATACTTACCTATCTTGACACAACGATTTGGTTCCCTTCAGTAGAAGATCCATATGGGTACCTGTGGAAGGAAATTATACTCACCAGCCCCTCGGGTGTGAATCTAGTCCTCTTTGTTCCATGTAGACATTCACGTGTGGAAAAATAAAAAAAAGTCAATACCTGAGCTATCGCAAGAATAACGGAGAATGTTGTTTACATTTTCTGCCTCCCACCCAAAATACGTGATTAGCTGCCTATCAGCCAATCAGGAGCCGAGTTTTGAGAAACTCGGCTCCTGATTGGCCGCTAGGTGGGCAATCACGCATTTCGGGGGTGGAGCGGAGAATGTAAACATTACATTCTCTGCTTCTCTAGGTGAGATGGCTCGGGTCAGTGTTTTTCTATTTTTCCTCGCCTATATGCTACTTGGTTTGAAGAGGATGTGATCCGCAACCGAGGAGCTGGTTCTCCAAGTCCCGTATGCATGGGAGGCTTGCTGGGACTTATAGTTCCACAGCAGAACCCAATAGTTAATAATTTTATTTTTTACACTGGAATCAGCCCAGTGCCTACTGCCCTGGGGCCCTGGGGACAGCCATGGGCTTCAAGCTGGGCAGGGTCAATTCTGGAGGGGGGACCCCTTCATTGGGAGGGTCCCCACTCCCCCAGGGTCCCTGCCTGGCCTCTCCAGCAACAGGTGAATGCTACAGCTATGGGATCTTATATAATTAGTGTCCCCTGGCTGTGGCATTACCCTGCTGGCTGTTTGGGCCCAGTGCTGGTTCTCAGAATACAGTAGACCCTTACTCATTTTGTCCCCAATATTTTGGGAACCAGGTCTGGCCCTTGAGCATGGTGCTGGTTTTAGAAATTCCAGGAATCAACTACATTTTTTAACCCGTGAATATTCTAGAACCAGGACTAACTGTTTAAACCAAGGGCTGGTTACGACCGTGATGGGGGAAACCGCACGCCATTTTTTAAAATTATTTATTTATTTTTTCTATTTTTTAACATTGAAGCATGCACAGATCTGACCGATTCATATTTGTATTTGGCGGCCGTATGAATAGCCACAAATACAGCCGCCTACACCATCGGAAAATACGAATGCAGTAAATTAGATTAGTAAAACTGCCCTATTTATGAATTGTAGTTTCCCTAAAATAAGGCCAATGCCGGTTGTATGAATTCGTACCCATCAGCCGTATTCCTGTTTCTAGGTAAATTTCCCCCATATATGAAACCGAGGATTCATGTGGGCATTATAGGAAGGTTCAGCAGTTAATCCTGCTACTACCATGCCCATATAGTTTTGGCCAAATATTATGCCAAGTACATAATTTTCGCTCTATGTTAAATAGCAGAGTTTACTAATATTACTATTCATCTTATTATTATAATTGTTTATTATTATTATTATGTCTAATATGAGCGACCATATTGCCCACGATGGGAGTGTGCACCGGCGATATATCGCCGGGTGCGCGCTCCCGTTTTCTCCCCCGTAGTGATCGCTGGTCGCAGTAACATGCTCCTGCGACCAGCTGATTTCCACTGCCGGGCTCCCCCGGCAGTTTCTTTTTCATCAGCGACCATCTCTGGTCGCTAATGCAAACGGGACACTGAGCGATATATCGCTTATCGCGAGAGATATATCGCTCGGCGATATATCTCCCGTGTGTACGGGGCTTTATTGTTTTCCAGATCTCCTCACAGAATCACAAGTGAAGTAATTAGCTCCACCTGGGTGTCTTTTAAAATGTGTCATTGAGTAATGAGTGTACCTTTGCAGCCACTAGGTTGTCTGGAAAATGTGAACTGTTGGTAGCTCTTGAGACTGGAGTTGGCTACCACTGCTTTAAGACATACAGTAAATTAAGTAATAAGTTAAACTGAGCAAGCATGGAAGTGTAAAATGTAATATAACAACAGTGATGGTTCCCATGTGTTTGACCATTTATGTAAGACTAGTATTTGAATAATGCTCTTCTTCTAAATGTTCCATCTACCAAATCATCTTGATGCACTGGTGGATGGAACCAGTGCATGAAAAAACATACACTTTGATGTATGCATAAGTGTTTTGTGCTGCAGTGGCAAACGCACGATTTTTGGAGACAGATCTCCAAATGCAGTTCACCATCTCCCAGTGTACAGAATATTGGGGCCAATTCAGTCTTTGATGCAGGGCTGTGAATTCACAGCCCTGGTGATTGTTGGAGGACCGCACATGCGCGCAGTCAGCCCTCCATGCGGCCACAGCCAGCGATGGCCTGTAGACTCAGGCCATACGCTGGCTGGTTGACAGCTGGCCAGTGTTTATGGGCGGCACCCCAGCGTTTTTTGGGAGTGCCGCAAGGAAATGCAGGTGGGCCTGGTCATTAAGAGGGAGGGACACTGATGTCAGCAGCAGCCCCATTCTCCCCATAGCCTCCACCAGTTCTGGTGATGGTGAGTGATTGCAAATCGATTTCCCCCTTCTTTGCAGGGCTGCAATGCCATTCGCAGCTGTGCACAAGGGCAGCCCTGTGATAAGGTCTGAATTACCCCAAGTGTGGGAGTCTGGGGAGCAGTAGATGAATCTAGTAACAACACCGGACATTAGTGTAAACATTGGTCTTTTTTATGTAATGGGTACTGTATGCAATACAATATAATATCGAACACTGTAGAAGTAAAGGCTGTATAAAAAATTTGGTACTGCTTTCCTAGCACGGCGCCCGTCTCATTGATTGTATACCTTAAGTTTAAGGTACTTAAGGCATACAATCAACGCGATGGACCCGATTTTTTAATCTCATGGATCTTATGCATCCATAAGATGCATGAGATCCATGAGATAAAAAATCGTGAGCCCCCAATAACCATTGTTAACGCCACCAGCACTATCAACGCCAACCCGAAACGTGGCGAGCGGCGGCGGTACGCGTCCTCCGAACTTTTCATACCCCCACTATCCACGTCGGTGTGGAGTTGACTTTATATAGTGTGGCGAGCTCAGCGAGCCACCAAGCCCGAAGCGTGGCTAACGCAGTGAGCCCCGCGAGGGGACGCGGACTACTTTACATGTATTCTGCGTCCCCTCGCGGGGCTCGCAACGCTTCAGGCTCGGTGTCTCGCTGCGCTCGCCACACTATATAAAATAAACTCCACGCCGACGTGGATAGTGGGGGTATGAAAAGGTCGGAGGACGCGTACTGCCGCCCCTCGCGGGATCGCTGCGCTTGCCACGCTTCGGGTTTGCGTCAATAGTGGGGTGGCGTTAACAAATAGGGGGGTCATTTCACCCATGAGGGGGGGGGGGGGGTTAGCAATTAAAATTGGGGTTTTGGGGGCTTTTTACATTGATTCCAATGTAAAAATCTCGTCGATCGCGTCGATTGCATCATCTCATGCATCTTATGCCGCACAAACACATAAGATGCTTGAGATATCAGCCCCTCACATACAATCTAGATCGTGGGCGCCGTGCTAGGAAAGCAGTACCAAAAATTTGAATAAGATAAATAAGTGATCAGAATCAGAATCAGCTTTATTGGCCAGGTATACTTGCGTATACTAGGAATTTCATTTGGATTGCTGTGCAACAGCCAGTTAGGTAACAGTTAAACAGTGACAGTACAGACATACATATTATTATTTATTAACAATTTTCTTATATAGCGCACACATATTCCACATAACATACAGGTATACACTAGTACTCTGGGGATTATAGACGCAAGGAACATACATTAGCTGAACTGCACAGCGCCTAGGCAGCCATCAGCGTTGAAGCAGCCAGGTAGGTAACAATATATGCAGAGATAGCACACTTATCACACAGGGAACATGTACCTGCCAAGCTGCACAGCACTTAGGCAGCCATTAGTGGCGCCACTGGTCGTTGCAGCAGCCAGGTAGATGACAATTAAGCAGAGACAGTACAGTTATGCAGTGTACAAGACAGGGGAGACAAAGGGGAACGTATGGCTGAGTGCACAGTTCCTAGACAGCCATATTGCGGTGCCATCTTTATCATGCTGCTCACAGTAGCAGAAGGGCTCAACAGGCCATCTTTAGAGCATACAACAGGATGGATCCAAAGGCTGTAGGGGGGGCAGTGTGTCAGGGCCATGGCTGGAGCTGGGAAAGGGAGTAGTCAGAATAAGAGTCATTGAGGCTGTGAGGTCGGGGGCCAGGAGTTGGAGCTTGGGCCCTCCCTGGGCTGGAGTCCATCATTTATGGCCTGATGCCCCTGACAGATGCCAATTATAGGGAAATGTTGGTAGAGGTGCAGCAGGGTCAATGGTCAGACACCTGCACCCTTAACAAACCTGCCTTGCAGGAAGACCAGGAAAAATGTACCTAGGTGCCCACCAGGAAGACACAGGTCACGTAACACCCCTGAGACAGCCAGCCTACCGAGGCACATGGGGGTATTACAGGTAACCAGGTGGGAGGTGGGTGAGATGTGGAGCCTAGGGGTGATACAAGAATCCTGGAGTTCATGGGCCATGCCCATAGCATTGGTCCTAACATGGGAACTGTGGCAGTTCTTCTCATCATGGAGACAACCGCTACCCATCCAGGCCAGGTCCTGACAAGGGTCAGAGCACAGCCTAGAGACTGCGGATTGTTGTGCTAGCTGCTCTCAGGCTGATTTTAAAAAGGGGGAGGTGTCATGATTAAGCACCAGTCTGTCACCAGAATGGGCTTAAAGGTACAGAACATGTTATTGATAAGTGACCTGCATTTATCCTCGATGGTTATGAAGAAATTGTGGCTGAAAAGTTTTTTCCAACAACCCCTGCCCAGCCCTTTTGATAACTCAAGCAGGGAAGCAGATGAAATCTCCTTTCTTTGAAATCCACACCCTCTGATTTTGAGGTGTTTTGATGATATATCATCAGCCTAGCATCAGAGGAACACTTTGGAGCAGTCATTTCTCCTAGAACCCAGACAGAGACAGCAAGGTCTGGCTTGTGCATCCATAACCATGCATAACAAATTTTTGCAGTGTACATGCTGCCACTGGGTGAAATAATTAGGCGCCATAGCCTTGTCTACCACTGCTATGCAGATGACACACAGCTGTACTTGTCCTTTACTCCAGGCACTGTAAACCCAATAGCAACCCTAAATGGCTGTCTAGCTGAGCTCCAGGAATGGATGAGTGCCAGTTGGCTGAGACTGAATCCTGATAAAACAGAGGTCCTTATGATTGGACCTCAACATCAAAGGACAAGACTGCAGCACAGCCACCCAACTGGACTGACACTTGGGGGTACAGAATTACAAAACTCTGATCATGTGCAAAATCTTGGCGTGGTACTAGATGGTGGATTGACACTTAAACATCAGATATCAGCCACAATCAAATCCTCATTCTTTCATCTGAGGAACATAGCCAGAATCAAACACTTAATCCCATCTGAAGATCTGCCAAAAGTCATACATGCATTTGTATCATCTCGTTTGGATTACTGCAATGCCCTTTACCTTGGTCTACCAGCAAAAGAACTGCACCGATTACAGCTGGTACAAAACACAGCTGCCAGGCTGTTAACTAAACAGCCCCGATCTAGCCACATTACTCCCATTCTCTACTCCCTTCACTGGCTGCCAATAAAATGGCGAATAATTTTCAAGATCAATCTACTGTTTTTCAAAGCCCTACATGACCAAGGCCCAAGGTACCTGAAGCAGCTTCTGATTCCATACTGTCCCACCCGATTACTGCGGTCTGTAGATGAAGGACTTTTAGCAGTACCTAGGATCTCCCGTAATTCATCTCGGGGTCGAGCTTTTAGCCATTCACCTCAGACTTTATGGAACTCGCTTCCCCGCACAGTTCGAGAGACCCCCAATCTAGAATGCTTCAAAAACAGACTCAAGACCTTCCTATTTACTCAAGCGTTTCCTTCAGTCCCTTAAGTATTGTTTATGAAAAGCTTTTCTGAACTGTATTACATTCATTCTATCTGTTAAGCGCCTTGAGTCCTATTGGAGAAAGAGCGCTATTTAAATACAATTATTATTATTATAACCAGGTTGTTGGCTCTGACAACAAGGGGTCTATTGTACACAGAACCAGATCCTTAGGTGTCAGAGTTTTGTTTGTTGTTAGCTACAGTAATTGCTCAGCTTCAAAGGGAAAGTAATTAGCCAGCCCCTGCGTATATCACCAAAAGACCCCATGTGACAGTGAAGATTCCTGAGGTGGGGGCTGTGAGAGTGTGTGCAGTTTCAGTGGCAAACACAGGATTTTCAGAAGGGGGTTTCCAGAGGGGCGGAGCAAAGCAAGGAAATGGACACTTAGGTGACCCAGTATATGCCGGGCCAGTTAAAGTATTATAGATAGACCAAATGTATATAAATAATAATAATAAAAAAAAAAAAAAAAAAAAAAAAAATATATATATATATATATATATATACATACATACATACATGGGCATCAACAGCAGTGTAGGCCCCTGGGCATAGCAATGTATTGGGGGCCCCTACCGATCCTCCAGGGGTAGGGGTGCTATGAGCAGAAGCTTTGATGTCCCGCGGGTGGGAGGGGGTATTATATCAACTGCTCAGCATGTAGAGCCTGGATCAGTAATTTCCACTAATTACCCCTTTACTGCACAGATGGTGGGAGATGGTGTGGGAGAAGGGGGCATTGGGCTGAATGAAGGGGCCCTGATACATAACTTCCATCGTGGTAGAGGATGTTTAATATGCAGAGGAGGGGTGTATAGTGGAGTGGGCTTATTATTCATAACTTTCTGGTGGAAGGACAGCTTGCTTGACTGCAGATATCTCCAGTTCCCGGAAATAGATTTCATAGATTGTAATGGAATTAAAAACTAGAGAATCCCACCTACCAAATGGTATTGGGGACTGGGGGATCAGAGTTCAGGAGGCAGAGCAATCTGCCAATGAGCATATAAAACTACATACCAGGTGTGTGGAGCTGGAGCAGTAACCAGCTGCTGGAAGGCTGATATCTCTGGTTCTGGGAACAGTAGAGACAAGCTTCTAGAGTCCATCAAATAAGCAGAGTCCCAGCTTTTGGAATATACCCTCAGAAAACTCTAGGTCAGACAAAACCTGAAATATCTGACTGGGAAGAGCAATTAACAGGCTTGGATGGGGACCACTGCTTTGAAGTCCTATATCTCCCGTTCCCAAGGGCCGATTTTTAAAATTCTTGTACCCATGGAAAGCGGGGACCCTCAGCTTTCAGCCTAGGGCCCTTAGACTTCTGGGGGGGTTTCTGGGTACTCGGAAACCCCCCCTGCGTTCGCTACTGAGTTTGCAGATTTTTAAAATGCCTGACACACAAGAAAAATTGTTCATTATCTTGGAATGAGACAGGACTAGGACCCTGTCTGCTATGATGATCCAGTACCCGGAGAGATTCCCTTCCATCCCACTATCTCCTGTTTGCATAATTGGATCAGTGGGTTTTTGTTATTTTCTGTTACAATATCTTGTAACCTGTTCTTCTGTAATATACTGCAAGCCTTGTAGTTTTTTCACTTACATTAAGAAACATAATTTACTGTTGGTGTCTGTTGTTATCCAGCCCAAGCCTCAGGGCGCTACCATGTAATTCATAATTTTGTGTGTCGCAGAACCAATGCTGTCATGGACTAGGTCCAAAAGGTACTTTGGTTGGTGGCAAGTGGAAAATTGTGTTGAAATAGACACACGCTTGGGTACTCAGTAACCGTGTCACGTGGCACAGATTCGCACATTTGCATATCTAGGGAATCGCCGTGCCTAGGATCGTGACAAACTGGAAAAGGTTAAATATACTATAATAAATACACAAACATAATAGAACCAGTAGTGCACTTTCTAAGCTCACATTCTCCCACCTCATGGTAAGACTCCTGTCTGTTCTTTCTGGTAACTAATCTCTGGTCCAATGCTGACAGCAAACTTGGTAGAAAATCACTTGTCATGTGCAACAGCTCTGTTCTGTCCCTTAAACTACAAGATGTGGTGGCAGCTCTAATAATATAATTATATACCATTGCTATTGTTTTCATAATTCGAGCCCGTTGTCCCCCTTCCCTCCTGCGTTTGCCCAAAGTGCAACTCATAACTTACCTCCACTTTGCTAAATTAATCATTTTACAGATCATAACAGATATTACTGAGTCCATTTTTAAGTTTAAATTCAACCTGTAACTAGTATGTCTTTTATAGAAGAATTATCATTTTGTTACTATTGGTTCTTCTATAGAATTTCAGACGTATAGTTATTATCTTGTATTTATGTTTTAATGCACAACAGAAAACAACATAATGCTCATTTTCTTAAACATTATTAATGTTTCCATGACAACAAGATCACACTATTTCATTGCTGGGAAAAATGCCACTTAATGTACTTTAATATTTTCACCACATGGTGTCACTGTTGGCTGACTTTATAGTTCAATATGTAAATCTGTGTTAAGCCAAAGAAAATCTAGTCAAGTATGGTTTAAATTATATGTAGGAAACTCTACCAATATACTATAATTGCCTACACTCCCAGTTAGTCCATGAGGCTCCTGAAAAGTTTTTTTTTGTGTCATCATATACCTGCCCACTGCCATTTAATAGAAGCTGGGCATTAAATAGTGGTATCAGGACTACAATGAGATTATCACGCAAAGGGCCAGTGCTAGGGTATTTGATGCCCTCCTGCAAACTTTAAATTTGAACCCTCCCATACTGTACAAAGAGACAGCACGTGCGAAATACGCACACTGAAAAAATGCCCGTAGGTGTATAATGCCTAATGCCTGTAGTAGTGCCTCATAAACATGTTCCCAGTAGAAGCAGTGCCATAACTAGACATTTGGTGCCCTGTTCCAGAGAAGGAACTGCCCCCCCCTCCCTTCCCACACTCTTATCTAATCTACTTATTTATGTAGTACCCTCTAGAAGATAGTAGACAGGATATGATTGGTTGCCCATAGCAACATCACATGTGAAGTAGAATACACATCTTAGTAAATTTCCCCCCCCCCGTGTGTCCAAAAATTTAGAGCGTGGCTTTGTGGGGGAAGGGGCGTGGCCACATAATAGTACCACACAGTAGTACTATTATGATCATTTGGACCTTGAGAAATAATCCAGAATAGGATTCGAAACGCGTCGGACAGGGGAAAAGTAATCCTAGGAGAACGGCACCAGCGGCCATAGACGGCTTCTCTTGAGACTGTTGCATCCAGCACTTGATTATTTATGCCTGGATCATAAACTTGTGTGCTATAAGAACTGCGTGCCAGTTCCAACCAAGGTGATACTAGTTTACTTTTAGCCATTTCCTAGGATCCCCATTTCTGCTGTGTTGCAGATTGTGTATGAATTTAGTTTGATTTTTAACAGAATAAATTGTACTTTACTATTTTATCTGTCTTCTTCCATGTATAATTTGGATCTACCCTAGTACTGAGAATACTTCAGATCTCCACAGCGCTGATTGAGCTGAGTGCATTATATTTGTATTTATTGTTGTGGTGAAGGGTTGGGAAATCCTTTCTTTTGCACTTTAGTTGTTAGCAGCTGCAAATGCACACGATTTTTGGGATACACACATATCTACATTGGTGCTGCACCAGCGATATTCCTCACCATCGGGGCAGGGCCGGTGCTAGGGTGTTCGGCGCCCTCTCATACGTCACAAAGGGACAGCGCATGGCCACACAATAGTACCCCATTCCTAATGACACCACACAGTAGCATAATCTTATTATGCCCATGACACATAATGCTACACACGGTAATGCCTATTACACATTATTCCACCCACAGTAATTCCCATTATATATTATGCTACACATCATGATGCCCCTAACACAGTATGCATCACACCGTAATGCCCATTACATATTAATGCCATACATCATGATGCCCCTTACACAATATGTTGCACACCATAATGACCATATGACACACATTATTCTACACGTAATACCCTTCTGCATATACCCACAGTAGAGCGGCTTATACATAACGCCCACACTTACCGACAGTAGTAGCACTGCTTATATATATATATATATATATATATATATAAACAACGCCGACAGTTACATTCAGTTACACATACATAACTGCTGATCTATGTGGGCTGCCTGCTAAATATGTTTTGCAATTATTAATTATTTCATGCTTAGATCAGTCTAGGTTCTACAGTGCAATGTTGGAGCTAGACCCCAGGAAGTCTATGGCAATGTGACATACTCTTTTATATATCCCCAGGCAACCCCATCCATGGTTGGAGCAGCTCCTACCTGAGATGCTGGCGGCCAGCTGGCAATCACTGCAGCCCGGGGTCTCCTTCTCCTCCTACCTCTTAGGTCTGACCTCCAGCACCCGCTGACCCTTCCTAAGTCTCACCCTCGCCCCCCCCCCCCCACAGCTCCCCTTCCCCCCAGCCTGCCCAGCTTCTACTTCCTGAGTAAGCTCGGAGTCAGAGTTCCCGGAAGCACTGCCTCATCACCCCACCACGCGTGCGCCGCAGGGTGTGCTCAGTCCCGTGTACACCTCTTCCCTGCACAGAGTGGCAGTCACTGCAGCTTAGCGCCTCCCTACACTGCAGGTCCTGCTGAGTGGTTAGCGCCGGCCCTGCATCGGGGATTACAAAGTCTATGTTCTTTACCACCGGTGCTCTCACATTGTGACCCAGCTTTCGTGGTATCTACTTGGTCCACAGCGGTCAGTATTCCAATAGTTTGAATTACTGTTATTATTTCGAACTTCATCGGTGTCTTTATACTGTAACAGTTTCTCCCCAGTAAAATTATTTATAGCTCTGGACTTCATCAGTGTCATTACACTGCACCAGCCTTTCTCCAACACCTATGCTATATTATACTGACGGACTCCATCAGTGTTCTCACACTGCAGCTATTTGTCATCTTAACCAGTAAAGTCTATTCTTCAATGCCTGGGATAACCTTCTATTACCCATATCAATTCCTCAAGTCTTCAATATACCAAAATTGTCATCTTGTAGTCTCTATAAAGACTTTCATATTTTATTCCTGTGGTCACGTCTCAAGCTACTTTCTGGGGTGTCTCTGGCACGCACAGTAACCTTATCGAGACCCCTTGGTTCTAATACCTGCCAGCCCCTACGGCTGTGGTTATCTTCAGCCAGGATTTGACCACAGACATGACACTATCGGGTGGCGTCCACCATTGCTGCTGGCCGCTGGCCACTGGCCGTCCGTGAGGCGCCAACTAGCAGGGTGCTGATCGCATCTAAGTGTTATCCTTCAAAGGGGAGACACCATGCCTTTACCCCCCCCCCCTGCAGCTACGGCACCATGCTGATTGGCTGCCGAGCCACAAGCCGGCGCTGCATTTCATATGGCCGAGCGCCACCGGAGTGTTGGTAGCTGCAGTAGGTATAGCCATGTCTCCCCACGGCGCTATCAATTAAAAAAATAAAATTATTGTGTGAGCAGGGATGCCAGACAGTAGGGTGTGCCTGTGCACACCTGGCATAGCCTATGCACATACCTATGGCTTCTTTAGTCCTTGTTGTCCTCCCCACTGGCTAGTGGTGGGAGTGAGGACACATTTAACATTGCCTCCAGCACCACATTTATCTCCAACTGGTCCAAATCAATTTTGTGGCTTTTTACTGAACCTAGAGGAAACCACTAATGATACCAGATATTTGGCTATTTGTTTTTTAGCTGCTGTAAAACACATCTATTGTCTTCCCTCTAAGCCACACCCATTTGTATGTACATTTATACTATGCCTAAAGAACCATAATCATTGAACATTGTTCTATAAATAATGTTTCATACTTCTAATTCTTTTTTTTACAGTGGTATCATATGGACACTTTGAACTCTAGCCTAAAGCTAGTCTGTATGATGCTGAGACCACTCCACATTAACACATGAGAGTGAATGGAGGCTGTGCATCTAGAACATTATCCTAGTTAATTCGCTCCCCTGCATATACTCGCAGGGGATCGATGTTTCGCGACCGCGCATGCGCAGCTACTTTTATATGCATGTGCAGCCGCTTGGAGCAAACTACTTGTTCGCCGTCCCGGTCGCACCTAGCAGTGGGGTACGGGGCGGCGGTGACGGGCTACGCCCATGGGAACGCTCAGCGTTTTATGGGCATTCCCATGGTAATTTACCAGTGGTGCAGGAGGCGGACAGCTGACATTAGCAGTTGTCAGCTGCCCGCCCGCTTCCTGCAAAGGGCGCATGCAGATGTAAGGCATCAGAGAGTAGTCTTACAGATGGAGCAGCTCCCGTCGCATCCACCTGAAGGGAGTGCACGTGCATGAGACACACGAGCACCCCGTTCCTATAGAGCCCCCTGTCGTCCGCTGCAGCTCCCCGCTGCCCCCCAGCCCCGATCTCTGCCCCCGCTGTGTTGATTGGGAAAGCGCGTGTGTGTGAAAGGATTATGGAGTGCCTCTAAACCGGCGATCGCCAGCTAAGGGAACCTGGAGATTCCCAGCACTGGCTGAGAGGTGCTCCATCTGTACATCTGCGAGTGCTGTAGAAATCATTTGATGGTCAGTAACCATCTAATGATTTCCTCCCCGCATGCAAGCTGCAAATGGATGTTTATGCTAAACATTCATTTGCTCACGTGCGGGGGAACTCGGCGAGCGAGTGGGGCGGACAGTCATGCGGGAGACTGCCGGCATTTGGTTGACTCGCAAAGCTGCAAATCAGCCAGAATAACCTCCTTACTGTCATAGACACTTTGCACTCAGGAAATGGGTCTGCATAGAGCAAACTGAGCGATATTAACGCTTGCAATACTAATCTTATGAAAGCAGCACCTTTACACTGTCTAAATCAAAGTATATCGTCATTAAGTGCTGATAAACAACCAACACATGAGGATAGCTTTGTGTACTAAATAGCACTAGAAAACAATCTTAATTAGAGTTGACTCCATGTGTCTCAAAATAGAATTGGATCGTTAAGAACAAAATACGTATTGCACATTAGCAAAAGGAAAATTGCAATCTATAATTATGCAGCTAATTAACACAAAGTCTGGCAGTCTGTCGAAACAACAGATAATCTAACAGAGATAACTCTTGCATCAAATATATGAAAAATACAAGGCCAACATGGATAATGATCAAATATAAAAATGATGCATAATATCACAATTCAGATGGTTTAGGAATCATGGCATTACGCTATTTTATAATCTTGACTAGAAGGGGTGAATTTTTCTGCATGAAAGGCTTTCAGCTGTGATAACAATCCTATAATTACATCAGCCTTCCAGAACACAGAGACCTCAACCTATAAATTATTTCAGACACTTAATATAACCTTTTATTTGTATTTGCATACGGAAATGCACAGAACCTTCTGTAATGTTCCATTCAGTAGTGGAAAATCATAAAGTAATAAACGGTAACTAATACCCCTTTCACACTGAACATCAAATTACCGGGTGAAGCATTTCTACCTGGTAATTTGTTCAGTGTGAAAGGGTCAACCCGGGTCTTAAATGCCCGATCGCTGACCCTGCTTTTTACTCGGCTCGGCAAGCTGGGATGTGAGACCCAGGTTGACCTTTTACACTGAAGAAATAGCCGCGTATTTCAGAAAATGACTGGGTTGACATTTTTAACCCGGTAATTTGCTGCTCAGTGTGAAAGGGGGTCAGACTGCACCTGGCAAAAGGGCCTGGCACTCAAAATGTCTGAAAGTGGTATAATACCCTTTTTACACTTAAATGCTGGGTTGCACCTGAGATTTTGTATATGAGTCCAACCTGGGTGTGACCTGGCCGAGACATCTTTTAGAATGGCTTCTGGACCTAGCTTATTGCTTGATCGGTGACATCCCCGCACATGTGACTAGGGCTGGCGCTTGGAGATGAGATCATTCTCTAGCGTTGGCTCTCAGTATGAAGCAAACGGATCCTGTCTCACATGGACCTGGCTTTCCCGTTTACACTACTCAGCATTCCAGGTCCTTCATAGGTCCAGTCCTCCAAGCTAGCTGGGTTGTATTCCTTGGTCACCTGGAGTTATTACTGCAATAAAATGTAATTTTTAGCGTAATTGGAAATAGTGCACTTTCAAGTCTATCCATTTTCCACTGTCAAACTGAGTAGTACTAAAAACTTACTTACAGCACGAATGATGTAGACAGCAGGACAGATGTGAATAAGGGGACTGGCCACCAAGGTAAGTATGGTTGCAGGATGGAGCTCTGGGGTGAAAGATGACAGTGGGAGTGGCACCGGTGGGCAGTGGAGCATGCAGAAGATGGAGGTGAAGTCCCTTGCTTAGCTGCGGCTGGGACCTTCTCATTCTTCAGCATGTACACCAGCCATAGGCTGCAGCTTCACAGTCACACACTCAACCGCCGCAGCCCAGCGCCAGCGGCTTTGACGGCTGCTACAGTGAGGAGAGCAGTGCCGTGGCTCCCAGCTATTTTAAATCTCGTGCCGCGAGCCAATTGGGGCTTGCTCGCGGTCCAGCAGCCAATCAGGAGTGGTGACTCCTGATTGGCTGCCGGACCGCTTGCAAGCTCCAATTGTCTCGCGGACCCGGCATGTGGCCACGGCAGCGCAAGTTTTAAAATACCAGGAAATCGGGACCTAGGGCTGCTGCAGTAGTGTTCGCACTGTGAATACAGCCGAGCAGCTCACCGCTCTCTGCCCGGCTGTGAATTCTTTCTTTCCAGCGGCGGGCGGCAGCTCAAGTAAAAAAATTAATTGTCAGAAATGACAGGGGGGTACGTGCCCAGGTGCCATACCCCCCTAAATCCGCCCATGGCTGGAGGTAACCAAAGGTGTAGGGCCTGACTGGTGGATAGACCAAGGTGCCTTGATGAGGCTTTTGTGCATAACCAGGAGGCACCCAGGATAGTTAGACCAGAAAGATGACCACAGAAAATGAAAGGAACAAGTCTTTATTTTGCCTGCAGATGTAAAACAGGTTTGATGAATAATAAGAATTGAATATCTGTATCACAGTATAACTGTGGATTATACTCACCGATAATTTATTTTCTTCCTAGAGATCCCATGGCAGCCAAGACCTTGGGATTTCATCCCTCTCCCCTTTAGTTAGACAGGATGTTTTTTTCTTAGGACCTCCCCCTTCTGGTTTAAATCCGTGCTCCTCCCTTTCTCCCTTGTCTTTTTGAGTGTCTCCTTTTTAGTTCAAAAAAAAAAAAAAAACACCACCACAAGGGACGGGAAAAACTAATGGCTGCCATGGGATCTCTAGGAAGAAAAGGAATTAACGGAGAGTATAATCCACAGTTTTCTTCTACGATCCCCATGGCAGCCAAGACCTTGGGATAATACCAAAGCAAGAAGAGGGAGGGAAAATATGCAACAATAACTTTTTTATTCTGATAGAACACTTTGTAGGACATGATCCCCAAAACATGGTTTTGAGATGTCCAGAGCATAATGCTTTGAGAAAGTATTCATTGAAGACCAGGTGGCTGCACCACATATGTCCTTGATCGAGGCTTGAGCCTTCCCAGCTCATCAAGTTGCCATAGCCCGAGTGGAGTGTGCCTTTACCTCCTTTCCATCTTGCTTGTATGCAAATACAACCAATTCTCAGATCCATCTAGCCATCGTTTGCTTTGAAGGTGCCAATCCTTTTCTCACACCTTCTGGTACAATAAACAGATTTTTTTGCTCGTCTGACCTCTTTAACTTGGTCCAAGTAGCTAGTGATACCTCTCACTAGATCTAACTTATGCCATTCTGATTCCCTCTCATCGATCGGATTTGGGTAGAAGGCAGGTAGGGTAATTTCCTGATTAAGATGAAATGAACTGACCACCTTCGGTAAGACATCAGGGTGAGTTCGGAGAACGATCCTATCAGGAAAAATCTTCATATAAGGTTCCTCTATATACAGGGCCTGAATTTCACTGATTCTCCTAGCAGAAGTAACAGCAACTAAGAAGACCATTTTCCAAGTTAGATGCCTTAGAGAAATATCTGTCAATGGCTCAAATGGTTCCTTCATTAGGGTATGCAACAGCAAGTTGCGATCCCAAGGGGCTACCAAAGATCTTACAGAAGGTCTGAGTCTCTTAACTGCATTGCAGATTTTTTTTATTAACTCATCCTCAGCCAGTCTTCTTTTAAGTAGAATACTTAGTCCTGAAATTTGAACTTTGAGGGCTGAGTTTGCCAATCCTAATGAATATCCTTCATACAGAAACTGTAAAACTTGAGGAATGGAAGATTGTTCAATGCTTTCTTTCGAACCTTTCCAGTGAATGAAGGTCTGCCAAACTCTATAGTACGCCAAAGAAGAATTCTCTTTTCTCGCCTGTAACAATAATTTAATTACTTGATCTGAAAGGCATTCCTTTCTTAAAGATCTCCGTTCAATTTCCATGCCCTTAGAGATAATGGGTGAGATTTAATAGGATGAGAGATTCAGAAAGTGAGAGATTTGGTGAGAAATCTCCAGGTTTTTTTAAAGCGGCAATCATTTACACTTCAAAATCAAACTGGTTTTGCAGTGCAAATGATTGCCGCTTTAAAAAAAATGGAGATTTCTCACCAAATCTCTCACTTTCTGAATCTCTCATCCTATTAAATTTCACCCACTATCTCTGGATTTGGATGAAACACTGGACCCTGGGATAAAAGGTTCGCTGTTACTGGCAGGATCATGGGTTTCTGTACGGCTAGTTCTAGGACTGTTGCGAACCAAGATGGAAGGATCATGATGACTGTAACTTTGTCTTCCATAATTTTATGGAGTACTCTATAGATCAACTGAAATGGGGGAAATATGTACCCTAGACACTGAACTGAGAATGCATATATTGCTGATGTCTGGGGTAGATAATATCTTGAAAAGTATCTGTTGAAATACTTCGTGGTTTAGCTCCCACTCTCCTGGGAGAACTTCTTTCCTGCTAAGGAAGTCTGCCAGGACATTTTCTTTCCCTGGAACATGAACTGATGTTAAGGAGAGAACATTCTCTTCTGCCCATGAAAGGATCTTTGATAATACTAACATCATACTTTTGCTTCTGGTACCCCCCTGGTGGTTGATATGGGATATCACTGTGATATTGTCCGAGAATATTCTCAAATGACTCCCCTTGATTCTTTGACTTAATGCCTCTATGGTTCTCCATACAGCCTCTGCCTCTCTCCAATTTGAAGAGTTCTGCTTCTCTTCTTTTGTCCAGAAACCTTGAGTTGTTAATCTTTCAGATGGGCTCCCCATCCTACTGCGCTTGCGCCTGTTGTGACCACTAAAAAGTGAAGTAGATACAGGGATGATGCTCTGATCCTCATATCCTGGCTGATCCACCAAGAAAGAGACTCTTTTTCCGTGGTGCTTAGTCTTAGAACTGTCTCTGGACCGCAATCCTCCTTTATGTATGGAAGAAGAGCCCATTGAAACTTCCTCAGTCTCCAATGCACCCATGGTATCGTCCCTATAGTTGACATCATCATTCCTAATAAATTAAGACACTCCTTCAGCTATATGGCTTTCTTTTCTACAATCTTTCTTGCCAGAGTTTGAATCTTTTGACATCTTTCTTTGGAAAGGCGGACTTCGAATTCTTCTGAGTTTATCATAACTCCCAGGAACTGAATGGACCGAGATGGGGTCAACTGACTTTTCTGAAAATTTATTACCCATCCATGACTTTGAAGCAGTTCCACCACTACCTTCAAATCTTCTAATACCTTTTCTCTTGATGACGCTGCTATCAGCATGTCGTCCAGATACGGCCAAATATGAATAGGTCTCTTTCTTAAACCTGCAATCAGAGTGAACAATATTTTTGTGAACACTCGCGGGGATGTGGTTAGCCCAAAGAGCAGACATGTGAATTGGAAGTGATTCTTGATTATACAGAACCTCAGAAACTTTCTGTCTTGGCATCTTACCGGGACATGGTAGTATGCATCCCTGAGGTCTAGCGAGACCATGTAGTCTCCCTTCTTTATCACTGCCAGAATAGTGTTCTGAGTTTCCATTCTGAATTTCTTTATTTCTATGAATCCATTCAGTTTTTTGGTACTTATGTATTATCTGGGCTCCCATGTTAAATGCACCCCATTTTTTCATACCCCTACTATCCAACTACGCATGGAGTTGATTTTATATAGTGTGGTGAGCGCAGTGAGCCACCATGCCCGAAGCGTGGCGAGCGGACGCGGTCCCATAAGAAAAACGGGAGCCCAAATATTACATAAGTACCAATTTTTTTAGATCCAGGATCGTACGATAACCTCCTGTATTCTTTTTTACGAAGAACAGATTTGAATAGAATCCTTATTTTCTCTGGTGTACAGGTACTGGTTCTATGGCCTTGATCTCTTTTAGATGCTTTAAAATCTTTCTCATTTCCGTTCTTTCTGTTGGAGTCTTTAATTTCTGTGATACCCAGAACAAATCCTTTGTCAGCCTTCTTTCTATAATTTCTATTGCATAACCTTCTCTGATGATCTTAAGAACCCATCTGTCCTAAATCAATTCTTCCCAGCTACCGACAAACTGTAGTAGACGGGTCCCTACACAAGGGCCACTTTGGACGTCATTGTCTAGAACCTCTTCTGGATGCTCGAAAGGACTGTCTTGAATTCTAAAAGGAACCTCTTTGGCTGTAAGGTCTGCCTGGTCTATAACTTCTTGCATCTCTGTATTGTTGCTTTGAAGATGGATTGAAGGGAAATCTGTTCTTTTTGTCTTGCGGTAATTTAAGCGACTTCCCTCCTGTAATTCTATGAATTAATGCATCCAATTCCGAACCAAACAAATGAGATCCCTCGAAAGGTAGTGACACCAATCTGTTCTTTGAATGGGCATCGGCTGCCCACGATCTTAACCATAGCGCTCTTCTTGCAGAGATCCCTGCAGCCATTGATCTTGCAGCAAAAGAGACTATATCAAGAGATGCTTCACAGATAAATTGCCTTCTGCATGTTCTCTAGACTCTTCAACAAGTACTGTTTAGAGATATTTTCCTCTATGTCAGTGTGAAGATTTGTTCCCCAGAGCCTCAGTGCTCTTGATACTGATGCCACTGATACACCTGCTTTTAGAGATACTGCTGAGGAAAAAGGATTCAATTATACTTAAGATAATTCCGTTTCTACTGAGCTTCTCCATGGCAGCCATTACTCTGGGTATTCCTCTCTCTCTCCAGGTTTAGACAGGTAGATTTGAAACTCCTCCCACCTTGGGTATATCTCTGCCTCCTCCCTTTCCTTTCCAGTCTTTTGAGTGTCTCCAATATTAATACCATAAACAGGGAGGGAAATTCTAGGCTGTCATGGAGAAGCTCAGAAGAAACTGAATTATCGTAAGTATAATTGAATCCTTTCTTCCTCGCTCTTCATGGCAGCCATTACTCTGGGATGTACCAAAGCATAATGAAAAGGGGGGGACAAATAAATGATGCCATAACCAAGATGATGCTTAAATATATATATATTGTATAATCACAAGACAGCATGTTGAAGCACCACCTTCCCAAAGTGGGTAGGAGATACATTTACATTGTAATGTTTAGAAAAGGTATAAATAGAACTCCATGTAGCAGCCGCACAAATGTACTTTGCTGAGAGCCTCGCCTTGTTTGCCCATGATGTAGATATGGCCCTGGTAGAGTGTGCCCTCAGCTCTCTTGGAACCTCCAAGCCTCCTTTTCTATAAACGAAAGCTATAGTTTCTGTAATCCAATGAGCTATAGTGACCTTGGAGGCTGCTTCACCTTTCCTTGCACCTGAGTGTAGAACGAATAGCTGCTGGGTCTTCCGAATCTCTTTTGATCTCTTCAGATATAATGTAATAGCCCTAGGCATGTCGAGCATATGCATTTTCTTTCCCTCCTCCATCTTCGGATCTGGAAAGAAGGCTGGAAGAATGATTTCTTGATTTAAACTGAAATTGGAAACTACTTAAGGTAGGAACTTAGAGTTTGTTCTCAACAATACCCTGTCATGAAGGATATTGAGGTAGGGTTGCTCTGCCCAAAGGGCTTGTAGTTCACTCACCCTTTGTGCTGATGTGACCGCTGTAAGGAAAATTACCTTCCAAGTTACAAATTTCATGTGTACATTTTCTAGTGGTTCAAATGGAGCAATCATAAGAGCGTTAAGGATTAAATTTAGATCCCACGGTGCTATAGGTTCTTTAATTCTAGGACGCTCTCTCTTCAATGCCTGACCAAATTTCTTTATAAGAGGATCATCAGATAACTTCCTGTCCAACATAATCGATAAGGCTGAAATCTGCACTTTCAAAAGTTGAAGCTGCCAGACCTTTAGAAAACCCTTCATATAAAAATTGTAGTACACAGGGAATACCAAATCGTATATCTTCCGGATATGACTTGGACCACTCAGCTCAGGGTCTTGATGTCTGGGTGTAACAATGGTCCCTGTTGAAGAAGGTTGGGAATGATCGGTAGTCTCCAATGATGTCTGACTGCCATTCTTAATACCGTTGGAAACCAACTTCGCCTTGGCCAGAACGGAAGGACAACAATAACTGTTGCTCTTTCTTCCCTGATTTTCCTCAGAATTCGGGCGATCATAGGGAAGGGCTGGAAGACATATCCGAGACTGAATCTCCATCTTTGTACAAACGCATCTACGCCTTCTGTCCCTGGCACATGTTCCATTGACATGAAGCGATTCACCTTCCTGTTGTGTTTCGTCACCATCAGATCCATCTGTGGATATCCAAACCTTGTGATCTCTAGAAAAACCTCTTGATTCAGTTCCCATTCGCCAGGTACAATTTGTTTTCTGCTTAGGAAATCTGCCAGTCTGTTGTCTTTCCCTGGAACGTGTAATGCCGATAGGGAGCACAGATTTATTTCCGCCCATGGTATAATGCTGGAGATTTCTTCCCATAGCCTTACACTTCTAGTTCCTCCCTGGCGATTGACGTAAGCTACAACCGTCATGTTGTCTGATCTTATCTTCACATGAGTGTCTCTGATGTGACTCTGAAAGTACTCTAACGCTTTTACCACAGCTCTCATTTCTCTTTGATTTGAAGACATAACTCTTTCCTGTTGAGACCACAGCCCTCGACAGCTTGCGTCTTGCCAGTGAGCTCCCCATCCTGTCGCACTTGTGTCTGTAGTTATGACCTGAAATTGGGGTTGGCTTAGAGATGTCCTTCTTAGTCTCAGCTGAGGATCCAACCACCAGTCTAGGGATTGTCTGGTTCTTAGACTTAATTTCACTCTGTGCTCCAAATCTGTGGGTCTCCTTGTGAGGGGCCGCACCTCCCTTTGCAAGGTTCTCATATGCCACCTTGCCCATGGTATCACTCTTATAGTTGATGACATCATACCCAGCATTCGGAGAATCTGTCTTAGAGATATATTCTTTTGTGACTGTACCAGAAATGCAAGATCTAGGATTCTTCCGCATCTGTCTTCTGATAAGTATACCGCATGCTCTATTGTATCTATAATAACGCCTAGAAATTGAATCCTCTGCCGAGGCTCCAATTGGCTTTTCTGTTTGTTTATCAGCCACCCGTGTTCTTGCAGTATTGTGGTTGTGGATAGTAATGCTTGTCTTACTTCCTTTTCTGTTCTTCCGCATATCAATAAATCGTCCAGGTAGGACCATATTGCTACACCCTGTATTCTTATAAATGCGATTAAACTTGTCAGGATTTTCGTGAACACTCTTGGTGAGGCTGATAGGCCGAAGGGAAGACACTTGAATTGAAGATGTTGATTTAGAACCATCAGTCTAAGGAATCTTCGATCTCTTATTGAAATAGGCACATGAATGTAGGCATCCTTTAGGTCTATTGAAGACATGAAGTCCATCTGATTTATGCCTAGAAGAATAACCTGTAGGGTGTCCATGGGAAATTTCTTTACTTGGATGTTTAGATTCAGATCCCTTAGATCTAATATTGCACGATAGGCCCCTGAAGTCTTCTTTAATAGGAATAGTTTGGAATAGAATCCCTTTCCTCTTTCGTTGACCGGTACTGTTTCTAATGCTTCCGATTTGAGCATGTCCTGAATTATTTGATTTAATGCTAGTAACTCCTCTGTTGTTGCAGGAGTTCTTGATTTTAAAAAATCTTCTTCTTGTTGGATTCTCTTGGAATTCCAAACTGTAACCCTGAGTAAAGATTGAAAGCACCCATCTGTCTTGAATTGACTCCTTCCATTGACTCACAAAGTTGCTCAGTCTTCCTCTTACTGGGTCATCTTTTTCTAGACAGTAATTGTCAAAATATTATGTATCCTCTTCTTGTAGGATGGCGAAATGACTGCCTTGTAGTTCCTGAATTGAATCTTCCATATTGTCTTCCTGGCCTATAACTCCTGGCTTCTTTAAGGTGTTGTTTGGGTGATTGGCCACGAAATCTTTGTCTTCTGTCTTGCGGTAGTTTTGCGGATTTTCCTCCTGACATTCTATGTACTGTATAATGGAGTCAAGCTTACTACCAAATAACAGATTACCCTCGTAAGGCAAGGATATAAGGTGATTTTTAGAATTAGAATCTGCTGACCAGCTACGCAACCAGATAGCATGTCTAGCTGCTATACCTGCCGCCATGGATTTGGCGGAATACTCAACAACATCTAACGATGCTTCACATAGAAAGTCTATAGCCTTCATCATAATGTTTAGGTTCTTTATCAGGTATTGCCTTGATATATTTTCTTCTATGTCTGAATCCATATTGGTACTTCAAACTCTTAGTGCTCTTAAAGTTGAAGCCATGGCCACACCCGCTTTCAATGACACTGTAGATGTATTATGCAATTAAGACATTTCAACCTTCTTATCCATACTATATCTTAGATTAGCCCCGTCTTCCAATAGTATAATGGTCTTAGAAACAACTTCGATACGGCCGCTTCAACCTTGTGCACTTTACAATATTTATCAATTAACTCATCCTTAAAGGGAAACATTCTTTCCACTCTTTTATAATTGCTGAATTTTTTATCCACATTCTGCCATTGATCCAGCATTAAATCCTTAAGCACCTTGTGCACAGGAAAACTTCTATTCTTAGTAACTATCCTCAAATAAAGAATCAGGAGTCTCTTCTTCCTTTTCTTTATAATCCATAGCCTTATATATATATTTTAGTAGGCTTTACACCAGATCAAGATTAAATGACCTTTCTTTCTCAGATATTTCACCTGACTGAGGCTCTGAACTGTCTGTGTCATCAACATTAATTAGGGGTTGATCTGAATCCACATCACACTCCAAGTTAGTTTGGGATCTGGTTCTTTTAGTTCCCTGGATGTCTTTAAGATCATCCTTTGTAACAAAGGAATCCTTCATCCATTGCATTAACTGGGTTAAATTTACAGGTTGTGACACCGTAGCTTGTCTGCAATCTTTGCATAAGTTAATGCCTTTTTCTGCAGGAAACTCCTTATCGCATGACATGCAGTTATTCAGAAAACCTATAACTAACTATTCTGAAAAAACGTGCTAGTAATAAAGCACCTCTATGAGGGCTTACCTCTCCACGGCAGGTTCTGGCTTGGGGGGAGAAGGATTAGTTTCTGTATCCATTCTGTGTAGTAGCGCTGAACTCTGATGAGTATACAGCTACAATAACAGCGCCTTTTAAACCTAGCGCCCGATGTCTGCACTTGCGCAGTGCGCCCTTCCGGACGCCGTGCGTTAACTTCCGCCCGCTAACTGAAGGGAGTATACCATGATCTTCCGGCTAGAGGCTTCTATTCTCTTCAGTGCAAAGACCTCCGCGTCACTTCCGCCGCGTCCCGGTGCTCGCGTCTTCCAGCCCCGGCTTCAGTAACAGGCTTCTCCGCTGCATATGTTATTGAGGGAACGGAATACACATATTGCCTCTATGTCCCACCGATCCCTAAAGGAAACTGATGAGCACCCTCTTCTCCCTTGGGAGCCACCCATATCAGCTCGGCTACTCAGAGTCAGATAGCTGCAGATACTGAGGTAAGCCCTGACAAAATAACAAACCTATACTACCTAGTCTAACTTAGAGACAGGAAAAAAGACTGGAGAGGAAAGGGAGGAGGCAGAGATATACTCAAGGTGGGAGGAGTTTCAAATCTACCTGTCTAAACCTGGACAGAGAGAGGAATACCCAGAGTAATGGCTGCCATGGAGAGCGAGGAAGAAATGAAGTTTTCTTAAAGCTCCTTCCATCCTCCAGTCCATAGGGTCTTTAAAGGAAGCACCATCCTCAAGTGGTAATGTGGTTCTTGAGGTTATTTCTGCTACTGCAGCATCCACTTTTGGCAGGGAACACCATGACAAAAAGAGATCATCTTTGACAGGGTACATACGGTCAATTCTAGACAGTTTCCCTTGTCTTTTCTCTATATTAGACCATTCTTTAGAGATCAGGTCTTTCATCACTTTATGAATTGGGAAGTGTCGACCTTTTTTTTGACCTGTCCTCAAACAAGATATTTTCTCCTTCTACTACAGTATCTACTTTTTCAAAACTAAAGCCTCTGGCCTCCTCTCTGATCTCTCCTTCCTCTGATGATACCTCTTCCACATCATCTAATAATTCTTCAGATGATCCTTCCCCAACTAAACTCAGCTTGATCTCTGGATCTTTTATTTCCTTGAAACTCAAAGAATTCTTCTTTAGAGACAAAAGATCTCTTCATCCAATCCATCAATTCTACCAGGATTTTAGGCTGATCTGGAATGGGAGCAGGGAGATCAGTACATTTATTACATAAATTCCTCCACTGAGGTCCAGAGAATGTTTTATCACATGCTATGCAGGTTCTGTTAATATGTTTCTTTTTTGCTATCTTCTTCTTTTGTACCACCAGCTTAGCAGGCACACTATAAATAATTAACAAAAGCCTGTCACTATAACATATATATAAAAATACTTTACCTACCTACCCAAATAGAACTTTTGTAGGGCATACCTCACTGAAACACTATCTGATCTAGGAGGGGAAGGCAGATCCGTATTCGGAATACAGCACCTGAAGCCAACGTATCAGAATCACTTTAAGACCACTTTCTTATTGTTTTAATAAAAATACGCTAGGTCCATATATAATCATACACCATACCTTGGTCACAGATTACTTCAGTCAGAGTGCAGCGGCCTTTCCACAGAAACCCGGCTTCTCACTATCAACTGCTGGTCTGTGGAGTCTTAAATAACGTACCACACTGTTGTCTAATTCCGTGTGCCGTCGCACCGGAAGTTACTCCTGGCCGCAAGGGAATCTGGAACATGTAGTCCGCACCAGACACATTAGTCGATTACCGGAAGTTCCCGCTTTCCGGCGCAAGCCATCTGGGAAATGTAGTCCCGGAAGTCCGGACGCATGCTCCGCTGGCGTCTGAGATACTGACAGGGAGGACAGCCGCCTCACGCTGCTGCAGAGACCCGGAGATTTATCCCTGCATGGAACTCATCTCTGTAACCACGGGCAGGATTCAACAGACGCCACACTCCCAGGTATTATCTCTATGGGCAAGAACCTTCCAAAGGTCACACTGCCATGCAGCGTCTTCCCCCAGAGTGAATTCTGTATACAAGGTAAGCCCTCTAAAAATCAAACAACCTGCTCTGCCTAGCTCTAACTACAAACTAGGAGACAGGAAAAAAAACAAGGGAGAAATTAATTAATTATTAATTAAGTATTGATGGTGGAAAACCCATGGTAAGGATCGATGGTGGAACACCGATGGAGCTGAAGTGTCGATGGCGGAACACCGATCATAAGTGTAGATGGCAGAACACAGATGGAGCCAAGCAAGCTGCACGTTGGATGGCAAAGGGTCTTAAAAGGAGCATCGTCCTCTGGATCAGGATACCTGAAAGCAGCTAGAGACAGAGAAAGCACCATACAGGTAACACAATCAGTAGCACTGGCAACTTGGATAACTTACCCAGCATCCTTATAGCAGCTGAAGGATGATGATTGGCCGGGTAATTAGCAATGCTGGAAGGCAATCAAGATTGACTGAGAAGTGGCATGTAACTTGGAACGGCATGGCTGCTCCCATGTCTGGGAAAGGCGGGAGGAACAGTTTGTACAGCACATGGCTGTGGCCTATGGCAGTGGCGTGGAAGTCACGGAAGACAGAAGCGGAGTGTAAGGCATGACAGGCAGGGAATCCCAGCGACACTGGGAGACTGCAGGAATACTGCACCTTGAGAGGTGCACACACAGCGCAAATAGAAGCACGATCTGGAGTGCAGTGACAATCTTGTCAGACACTTGTAAGGTAAATGTGCCTGCCTTAATACTCAGATCGTGACATTGGGTAATCCGACCCAGGTAATGCTTAAAGGATGCTCAATGCCAAGGGCGTAACTACCATAGGTGCAAGGGGTGCAGCTGCTATGGGGCCCAGAGCTGAAGGGGGCCCATCATTACCGTCTATGTAATTTGTTTTACATACATTTATCACCATCAGTTGCTAAATAGGGGGCCCTTACAAACTTTTTCTATGGGGCCTACAAATATCTAGTTAAGCCCCTGCTCAATGCAGTGTTTGTTAGTGACATGCCAGCCAGATTCATTTCTATATAAATGGGATGACAGGGGAATAACCAGAGTCCAAGGTGCAGTATAAACAGAGTCTGATCTGGGCTGGAACCGTATCCAGATTCCTTGGTCCAACCTGGGTTTTTGGTAAAAAATGGTATTTGTCACGATATGTGGGGATCAGTTGCCATTTTTACCTATGAGCTGCAAGGCTGCAGCCCCCCAGGTACAATCCACAACTGTCTCTGCCTAAAGTGAAGCCAGATGCAGTCTGTGAGACTGCTCTGGCTTCACTGTGACTGGCAGTGACTTCCTATTGGAAGTCTGACCTGCCAGTCACTCGAGGCATCCCATTGGGAGATGTTCCCTCCCTCCGGGATGCCTCTCTCTGCGCAAATGCGCGGTAGCCCCCATAATGGGTTCTGCGCATGCGCAGTATCGAGGACCATACTGCGCATGCCCCAGATCACGGGAACCAGATCAAGCCTCCGGGGCCAGCGCATGCACAGTATGTCGGAAGTTACGGCGCATGCGCTGGCCCCGTGCAGGGGACCAGCGGCAGTGGAGTGCGGCGGGGGGGGGGGGGGGGGGGACACACATTGCGGCAGCCCCCCTCCTCCCAAACAGTAAGAGCCGCTACTGGTGGGGATACATTTATAATATAGACAACAAAACTATGTGTTTCTGATGTGCAGGGTAAATGACTGATTACAATCACCTCAAATTTTTGGGCTAAATTTACTAAGATGGAAAATAGGTTGGACTTAGCCCAAAGTCAAGCGCCAGGCACTGAAATTATAAATTGTTGTTCTATTAGGGTAAGCTACATGGTCTCTAATGGCTGTCCAGGCCTCTGTGAGGACTGGTCTCACCCCGTGGTAACTGGCCACACCGCATTCTATAGCCATATTATATTCTGATATTTACCATATACAATTAGAGATATATTTAAGGTATCATTTAAGAATACCATATATTTCACAAATATGTTGCTGAGTACGAAATCCAAATCCCTATTTTCAAATTCTGATACAATTGTATCTGCTATGGCTGATGAACTTTGAATAATTATGAGAGATGTGTATTTTATATTTTTTTAAATAGTGGACAATGGAGGTCATTCTAGTTCACATGCAAAGCTGCGAAATTTGCAGCTTTGCATGTGCTTAAGCGCCACCCGCATAATCGCCGCTCCCCCTCACACACTGCGTTCCCCTGCATGCGTGCGAATGGATGTTTAGCATAAACATCCATTCGCAGCTTGCATGTAGGGAGGAAATCATTCGATGGTCAGCGACCATCGAATGATTTCTAAGGTGCACACAATCTTAAGATACTCTCTGGTGTCTTAGATTTGCAGTGTCCTTGTATGGGAAGAGAGCGGATGTCAGCTGCCCAGCACCTGCATCATCGCCGTTTGCATGGACGCAGCCCTTTGCTGCCACCCCACGCTCCCCCTGCTAGAAGTGAACGGGATGATGAATAAGCAATTCACTGTGTCCGCTTGCAACAAGCAGCAGCAGCACATGTGGAGAAGTTAAACATCAGAATGACCTCCAAAATGGAATATACAACTCTATAGACGGACATTCTTCATTGCAACAGGATGTGTATTTTTATAATTCCTGTCTGCTTGGGAAATAATTAGAACATTCCAACTCAATTTACTTCCATTTACAGTAAAGGAAAACAGAATAATGGACATGTGCGGGTGACAGATACAGAGTATGGGGTTTTTAAAGATTAAATACATCAGGACTCCCATGACTATTTACGTGAGAGAAACGTAGGTTTGAAAAATCTATGAAAGGTATATAAAAAGGTGTTGCATAGCAACAAAGAATATATCTATGATTGAGTTGTCTTGCTTTGTTCCTAAAATTCCACACTGTGAAAATATAGACGTGAAACCTTTTTATTGCTGCACTTTCTTTTATATATCACTGATTTTATGGAAAAGGTTTCCGAGCTCTAAACACTTGCACAGTTGTAGATGGCTCCGGAAGAACTACTGTAGTTTCAGATAATATTTCATACACTACATTCAGTGCATTTTTAATTTAGTTTATTATACAAACGCACAAAGATTACAATTCAGATTTGACAACTGTCATTAGAAGTAACAGAAGTATGTAATTTACTATGACGTCTTTATTGTTCTAAGAATAATGCACACTTTGGAGAATCAACTTCATTCCTAAGAAAATACACATTTTTTTGCTCTTATATTCTTAACTTTCTTTTGTTCTATCTAATTCAGAGGTAGATGTATGCTGCCAGTATGGGAAGAAGTAGTATCACTACACATTATGTACACTGATACCATTCTCCCCAGTATAACTGTGGCAGTGTGTGTTATATGACGGGTGCTATATTGCCCTGTAATTATCAGTGTTGCTATTTTGAAGATAGCATGTCGATCGATATTCCTGCCCTTGTATAAATGTTCAGTGGCACGGACCGTTCCAACACCTGCACTTATTGATTTTGACAGCTGCAGATATTCACAGCCACTGTCTACAGTGGCTGCAGCTGTCGGGCTATGCACTGCATGTGAGATCTCAGAATGGTTTGCGAAATCTCATGCATGCCCAGTGGAACAGGCAAGGAGGAGATACACAGCACAACGCAGTGAGAGAGTGTTGTTTACAAAAAGAGTACATATGTAGCCAGGGTGACCATGACCCAATTAGAGAAGGAGATAGGCATCTCATCGGAATCCATCCACATGATACTCCATGAAAAGCTTGGCCTGAGCAAGGTTACTCCACTCTGGGTGGCCCATTAGCTGACTTGAGAGCAGAAGGAGGCTCGGGTGACTTGGGGGAAATTTACTAAGATGAGGGTTCTAGTTCACATGGGATGTTTCTATGGGCAACCAAAAATGTACATTGTTTTTCAACCTTAACTATGTTAATCTGATGTTAGCGCAGCGTGTCCAAGCAGATGGTAGCTGTTTTTTGACTGGTCATGTAGCTACCTTATCACGTGTGCAGTAGGACACCAGCACTGGGGACTGTATACCAACCAATGCTTGGCCCAAGTGCTGAAATCCATTTCCAGACAACTTGCGCTCACAGTGTCCTTCTGTTAGGAGAACATACCTGCCCACAAAGTCCAAGAAAGTGGTGGATTTTCAGATACATAGATCTGAATTTTAGATCTAACGATTACACTGATCATCTTGAAATATTTTCTGTGGGGACACCTAATTTAAAAGAAAGTACCCCCTTTCTTCATATAAATATGCCTCAGTCAGTACAATTAGGTACAATTATGGGGGAGAAGTGCCCCATTTATATTTTTTTACTTTAAAATTAACAAAAAATTACAGGCATGACCTCTATAACAGCACTTCCTGATTAATCTGTGCTGCCTGTGCTTAGTTTTCTGGACCCATTTGAAAGGCCATTTTAATATTGAGTGGGACTTGTCAACAGCAGTTTGAATGTACAGTATATGCAAATGATATTGTACCTCATTATTCGGAAAAAGGGTGCTGTACCTGGGCCATTCATTGTCAAATAATTTAAAACCGGTCTAAATTGTGAAACTGAAGCTGCTCAAACACATATTATTAAGATACAGAATTAAATTCCAAATCAATGTTGGGCAATAAACTGAATTTTCCATTGATTGCAGCTGTAATACAGCTATCTTTGACCAATATTTATAATGGCTCCTACTGCCAGTGGAGGGTTTACAATTGGGCTCCTCCAGGCTCCCAATGAAAACTAGCTAATGCCAGCATTATGAGCAAGCTTTCTAGGGTCAGTATTGCCAGGTAAAAAGTATTTTTTAGTCATAATCACAAACGCCAAGTGGCATGGGACATACCACCCTTTCTACTATAGCAGAGATGATCACCGAAGGAGCAAAGCCTTGTATGGATGGCACTGTATTAGCACAACAATGCCCCAGTGGCAGTGATTCCTGAAGAGTGCACCACGGCCTCTGGATCTCCATGGTGCTCACCAGATTGTAGCTTCATGGTGGCAGCAGTGGAACTTAATTGTGCCAATGTCATGGATTTGATGTCATGAGCCAAACTCCCAAGAGGCACACAAGAAGAGAGCAGGTACGTTAGGTAATGGGTGAGTGAGCAAACTAACATATGGAGTGGGAGGGGGACACAATAATAGCTATACAGGGGATGGTGTACAATAATGGCTATATAGGGGAGGGGGCAATAATAATGGCTGTACCAGGGAGGGGGGCTATAATGGCTATACCGATGAGGTGCACAATAATGGCTATACAGGAGAGGGGCTACAATAATTGCTATACAGGAGAGGGGCTACAATAATGGCTATAAAGAGTAGGGGGTACAATAATGACTATACAGATGAGGGGGTACAATAATGGCTAGATGACAAAAGGGTTGCCGAGATGCCTATTTTGCCAGTCCTGGACCCCACAATTTCTAGTGACGGCCTGGCTGAGGGGGTATTCAATCCCCCGCCCCTATTTCTGACATGGGAAATATCAGATTGTTACCTGATAATATGTTTTCCTCTACTCCACCATGGCAGCCAACACCTGTGTAGTACTTGGAAAGGAAAAAAAGACATCCGGCCCCTATATAAGGCTCCTCCTCCTGGGCCTCCTTGTCTTCATTTCTCCAGCTTAAATATAAACTCATAGTTATTGCATAACAACAAATTAACAACACAGGGTCGGGAAAATATGCTGCCATGGTGGAGTAGAGGAAAACATATTATCAGGTAACAATCTGATATTTCCTCTACCTCCCCCATGGCAGCCAACACCTGTGGGAGGTACCCGAGCAGTACTATAAGGGTGGGTTCCCTCTGATAAACGTAAGATAATACACACACATACTATATATTGTGCATAAAAAGTGTTTTTTTTTTTTTTTTTTACAAACCCTTGTTCGTCTAAATTGCTGCGCTTAGCACTTTCCGTCCGAATTTGGCGTCTGCCGAGGACATAACATCAATTCTGTAGTGTCTCGTAAAGGTGTGAGCCGAAGCCCAACCTGCTGCTTTGCACAAATCTGTAATGGACGCTTCTCCTTTTTCTGCCCAAGATGTGGCTAGTGCTCTCGTAGAGTGCGCTTTTAACCCTGATGGTAAAACTTGGTTATTCATCTTGTATGCCTCTTGAATACAGCACCTGATCCATCTGGCCAGTGTCAATTTTGAGACTCCTGATCCTTTTCTACATCCTTCTGATAAAACAAATAAATTCTTTGCTTTCCTGAAGTCCTTTGTTCTTTCTATATACACTCTAAGTGCCCTCACTACATCCAATGTGTTCAATTTCCTCTCCTTCTCATTACTCGGATTTTCACATAGGGATGGAAGTACTATTTCCTGGTTTACGTGAAAATTTGAAACTACCTTTGGTAGGAACTGTGGGTTTGTCCGCAACACCACCTTACTTTCGAAAAAGTTTAAGAATGGCTCTTCCGCCCATAGGGCCTGTAATTCGGACACCCTCCTGGCCGACGTTATGGCCACTAGGAATGCCACCTTCCAGTTCAGGTACTTTAGAGGAACCTCCGTTAGGGGTTCAAAAGGTTTGTCCATTAATGTTTTAAGGACCATGTTCAAGTCCCATGGTGCTAGAGGGTTTTTGAAAGTTGGTCTCATCTTTCTGGTTGCCTGTATAAATCTTTTAACATACTTGTTTTCTGCTATATTCTTATCGAGCATAGCTGCCAGTGCTGAAATCTGTACCTTTATTGTACTCAGAGACAGTTTCTTTTCTAGTCCCCCTTGTAAGAATCCCAGAATCCCTGGTATTTCCCCAGGAGACTGCTGATTTTCCGCACACCAAGAACTGTACTTCTTCCATACCTTATAATAAGATTTTGAGGTGGACTCTTTCCTCGCTTTCAGCAGTGTGTTAATCACGGTCCCTGAGAAACCTCTCCTTTTTAAGTTTCTGACCTCAACAGCCACGCCGTCAAGCTCCACGACTCTGGTTGCGGGGACTGAACTTTCCCTTGTATCAACAAGTCTGGCCTTTGTGGTAGTTTCCAGGGCTTGTCTATTGCCATCTGAAGCAACTTCGGAAACCAAGGTCTCCTTGGCCAATATGGTAATATTGCTATCACCGTTGTCTCTTCTTTTTGTATCTTCCTTAGCAACCTTGGTATCATAGGAAGGGGAGGAAAGACATACGCCAATCCCTTTGGTCATTTGCAAGTCAGAGCATCTATTTGTGACGCTTGATGTTCTTTGAACCTTGAGAAGTACTTCATGACCTTCCTGTTTTCTCTTGTGGCCATAAGATCCACTTCTGGAAGCCCCCATTTCCCTACTAGGGTTTCGAAGACCTCTTTGTTCAGACTCCATTCTCCTGGGACACATGTAGTTCTGCTGAGCCCGTCTGCCAGGGTGTTGTCCTTCCCTGCCAGAAATACTGCTGACATACTCTGCACGTTGTTTTCGGCCCAGATTAACAATTTCTCTATTTCCTTCATCATATGTTGACTCCTCGTGCCTCCTTGCTTGTTTATGTAAGAGACTACTGTGCTGTTGTCTGAACGTATCACCACGTCCTTGTCTTTTAGGTTGTGGTCGAACTCCTTGCAAGCCAGATATACTGCTCGCATCTCCCTCAAGTTCGAGTGTGCTGTCTGAAATTTGGATGGCCATAAACCTTGCGTCATATGCTGGTCGCATGTCGCTCCCCAACCTGTCTGGCTGGCGTCTGTAGTTACCACCACTTGTTGTGCCATGGCGAAAGATTTTCCGCTGTCCAATCGGCTTACGTCCGACCACCACCTCAGGTCCTCTTTTGCTCTGCTTCCCAGCACAATTCTTTGTGTCAGGTTCTTGCTGTTTCCATCCCATTGAGATAGAAAACATCTCTGCATTTTTCTCATATGGAACCTGGACCAAGGAACAGTCTCTAGTGCTGCCGACATCAGACCCAGTGCTTTCATACACATTTCTGATGAGACTATCGATTTCTTCATCATCGATTTTAAGAAGCTTATTATCTTCTTTTGCCTCTCCTTGGTTAATTTTACATTCATTAACCTTGTGTCTATTGTCACTCCCAAATAATCTCTTTGGTTTGACGGCACCAATTTGCTTTTTTGCAAGTTTATCAACCAACCGTGGTCTCTTAGGCACTCCAACACCCTCTGTGTGTGGTCGACTGCCTGTTCCCTTGACCTTGCTACGATCAATATGTCGTCCAGATAGGGCCATAACATTATGCCTTGCCTTCTTAGCACTGCTATCACAATTACCAAGACTTTTGTGAACGTTCTTGGGGAGGTTGCCAGTCCAAACGGGAGTGCCGTAAACTGGTAGCTTATCCCGCCGACTGAGAAGCGTAGAAACTTTTGATGCCCTATGTAAATTGGTACATGGAGGTAGGCATCTTTTAAGTCGATGGCTGTCATGAACATATCTTGACTTAGATCTGGCAGGATTGTCTTCACCGCTTCCATTTTGAATGCCCTTACATGAATGAACCGGTTTAATCTTCTTAGATCTAGTATTGTTCTGAATCCTCCCGTTGCTTTTCGGACTACAAAGAAACGGGAGTACCAGCCTTCTCCTACTTGTGATTTTTGTACTTTCACTACCACTTTCTGCTGTATCATGACTTGGAGGCTGGATAGTAGAGCTTCCCTTTCTGCTTTTTCTTTGGGCACCGGTGATTCTGTAAAGAACCTCCCTGGTTTGTTTTTGAACTCTATTTTGTAACCTTCCGTTACCACTTCTCGAACCCATTTGTCCGATGTAGAGTTCTCCCAAATTTTTGCAAAATGGAGTAGCCTGGCCCCCACAGTCTGTGGACTGGCGTCATTGGGTATTCTGTTTGGAGAAAAATCTGTTTTCTCTTCCCCTTTGGCCACGAAAATTGGATCTTGATGACCAATTTCCTCTTCTGTAGCCTCTACCCGGGCGATAGGCTCTAGCTTCTTTATAGTCTTGAGGCTGATATTTGGACTGCTTATTCGTAGCACCCTTTCTTGTCGCTCTGTCCTGCGGTAGCCATACCGATTTTCCTCCAGAGATTTTCGTTATTATCTCATCCAACTGAGCTCCGAATAAGTAATCACCTTGAAAAGGTAGCGTTAGCAACTTGTTTTTGGACTGTACATCCGCAGCCCAGGGTTTGAGCCAAAGTGCTCGTCTCACCACTGCAGCTGTGGCATTCGCCCTTGCCGCCAACCTCAGAGAGTCCATCGAAGCTTCACAAAGAAATTCTATCGCTAGTTGTATGTTTTGTACACCCTTTAGTATTTCAGATCTTTTGATCCCATCCAGTAAGTCGACTTCTAACTGCTGACCCCATCCTCTAAGGACTCTTGATGTTATAGCCATAGATGCCGCTGGCTTTAAGGCTGCTCCCGTGGTTAAGTGCTGTTTCCTTAAACCTAACTCTATTCTCCGCTCCATCGGATCTTTAAAAATATTTGCATCTTCCAAAGGAAGTGTTGTTTTCTTAGAAATTCTTGCTATTGCTGCATCTACTTTGGGTAGTTCTTCCCAAGTTGCAACTTGGTCACTTTGGAATGGGTACATTTTATTAATTTTTAAAGGCACTGAGACCTTTTTGTCTGGGAATTTCCATTCTTCTGCGACTGCATCTTTAAGAGTTTGCGATAATGGAAAACATTTCCCTTTTTTCTTTTTATCCTTAAACAAGAGATCTTGAGGCAGCATGCTCTCCTGTTTATCCTCTATCTCCAGAGATTTATGTATCAATAGTATCAGATTTTCCACCATGTCTGGGTTAAAATCTGAGTCTGATTTATCAGCTATCACCTCTTCTTCATCTGCCAGAGCCCCAGCCTCAAATTCCTCTGCTGAGCCTGCAGAGCCTTCACTTGACACTGCCCTGCTTCTTTTGCTTGTGGCTCTAACCAGGTCTTCTTTGGTTACAAATGTGTCCGTCAGTGCCACTCTGAGCATGTCGACTAAACCCGTCATCTGGGTTAGGGGTATCTGAGGTGATTTGCATTGCTCACACACACTGCCAATATTATTGTCAGGTAAATCCTTTGTGCACATCAGACATTTAGCCATGTGCATTTTTTTGTGTTTTGCTTTAAGGTCCCCTTTATCCTTGCTGGAATCAGACCTGTAGCAAAGAGACACATACCGAGTGTTTAGCTCAAAGCCACACTCCCCCTTAATGATACAGGTTTACACCCGGCTTACAGTTGGCTTACCCCGATTTCTTAACGACTGCCCGTTTCTCTTCCTCCATAATAACTTTCAGTTACCTGCTAACAACACATATAAGTTAGCCCCGCATGAATACTGCCACTGCGTGTATCCTGCGCATAGACGCCAGCCGTACTCACTGTTTAGCTGGCTGTACTGGGTATAGGTCCTTCCGGCAACAGCGCGCTTGCAGCAGCACACAGAGACTCCAGCGTCTTCCGTGTGCCGCCGCGTCATACTTATGCGCCGCGCCCCCTATGACGTCCGTCCGGTCTCACGTACTGATTAACCCGGACCAGGCGCGCACCACTGTAAGCCCTCGTGCCGCCTGAGGACGCCGCCGCTTGAGCCAACTCCACTAGGAAGCGGCATGCAGCACCCGAGGTTTGTCATACCTCTGAAGGCCGGCACCACCTTCACTCAATCCCCGGTGCGCTCTGGGCGTCGGGGATAGCAGTTTCGTCGCTGGGGTAAGCCATCACCTTTCCTGCAGGATTTTTCCACCTGCTGCTCCATGCACTACCCTGCTGGAAAGGAAAAAAGACAAGAGGGCCCAGGAGGAGGAGCCTTATATAGGGGCCGGATGTCTTTTTTTCCTTTCCAAGTACTACCCAGAAGGGAGATAACCCACAGGTGTTGGCTGCCATGGGGGAGGTAGAGGAAATAGCGTCAGGCGCCTATTCAATGCTGTCTTTCCCGACAGACTTGAACAGGTATCTCGGCAAAACAAGCCTGACTTTAAAAGCTGTCGGGCTCAGTTTGCAGAGAACGGCCGTGAATTGTCAAGTTCACAATTGTCGTGACCTGGGATTGAATACCGCCTGAATGTGTCTGTTTTTCTAAATGAATGGCAAATGTGTCTTTTTTTTTTTAATATGTAGGTAAGGAAGCTTTAATTTCTGTCTTCATGCACATTTACAACATATTCTCATGTATCCATGTGTGTAAGTATTCATCACATAGTCTTAGGTGTAATTACTAATCACATAGTACATGCTCTCTTGCATAGAACCAGTTGATAACAAGAAACCTATTTACTTAATTCACATTCCAACTGTGATTCACAGTGTACGAACCCCATTATATCAGCCACATAAAACTGACTACTTTGCAGAGGCTCTTTTGCATGGCATACTGCAGCTTATAATGTATTAAGCATTACAATTTCAATACATAACCTAAAATGGTAGAAAGATAAGTAGTACATTTATAGAGGTTACAAAAGGGCCATTTTCAGGGAAAAATGGTTTAAGAACTTAAAATTGTTAAAGTGTCAGCAAGGGGTGTGGAAGCGCCTCAGCCTACCACGATATCTGGCTGTTTCCTCGTGAACTCTGTGTCTTTAAGATCTTGTCGTGTCTGGGGCGTGGCCTAGCAGCCATAACGAGCAGACGTGCTTTCAGAGAGCTCCGTCTGAATCCACAATTTTACCAGCTCTATACCCTCCATTTCCCCATTAGAAAGCCAGACCTGCCCTACCTATCCACCGGACAGCACTAGGACACCGGTTGCGGAGCCGGGGAGGGCCTCCTGCCTTCCTGCGGGTTGCGGCCTGGTGTACCTTAGAAGCCGGGGCCTCAATTTTGGAACAGCCGACGGCAGCGCGCGGACGCCCACCATCTGATCCGACCAGCGGCGACTAGGACAGCGGTGAGAGGAGGCTGGGGCAGCCGACCAGCGGGTAAACAGAGAGGCGGAGAGGGCGCTGCGGGAGAGAGACCGGGTCACCATCCAGAAGCAGCGGCCGCCATTACAGAAAGCGCGCTGAGGACGCGCTGCACAGAGAGGTAAGGTGCCGCCAGAGAACTGCAGCATCCCCTCTCCCCAGCCAGACAGCGGAGATACCGCTCAGAATAAACACAGCTGAGCCCCGCACAACACAGGTAACAAAGTGGAGAGGCGTCTCAGCCTAATAGAGAAATTACCTTATCAGCGCCATCTCCACATCTCCCCCCAGCCAGTGACAGCCCTGCTACCAACGCAGCTCACAGCCCACCTGCAATTACCTTCAGAAGCAAGGGGAAGCACGTCAGAGGTGGCCCAGTGTCCCCCCTACATCGCAGGGACCTAGCATAACCCTAGCCTGGACCCAAAATATTAAATAAGAGAGCAGAGTGAGATTCTAGGAATAAGTACCTTAAGGTCTCAGAGCTCATAATAAAGCCTCACTCATAGACCCCATCAGTTTAATAAAGTGAAGACATATGATCCTGGAGCTCCATCTAGTGGACTAAAAAAGCAATTGCACCACCAGAAAATTTTGGAGTTAGGAAAGTTAAATAATATCCCCAGTGAGGAGCTCTAGCCTCCAGTGTCACATCTTCACGGTCAAAGCAATCTACCCGTCGCACAATACCATTATCAGGAAACGGAGAAAGGATAACCACACTGGTACCGGTGAACTCTGCCGCCCCAGTTCACATTCACATACACACGAGACTTTCTCTGAGACACGCTGAAAATATCATCATGAAGTAATTATACAAGTTGACCTCTGTCATTATGTAAAACAAAGATTGTGCACAGAACGACCACCCACTGGGAACAAGATCGTGAAGGCACCAACTTAGCGACTGCCTACACCTGCAGATCCCCAAAGCTTAGTATGCCAGCTAAACGCCAAAAAGAAGCTCCTAGCACCCCACAAGTGAGTTTCTTCAAAGCTCAAGCCTCCCCGACGACCACAAAATTGTCAGCCCCACCTGCGGCGGCAAACCAAAAGCAACTCTCGGCTCTTTCAACCCCATTTGATCCTAATCGACACTCTCAGACAGACGCCTCGGACATGGGAGATGATGCCCCCCTGACGGTGGGCCTAATGAAGCAACTCCTTGCCTCCTTTAAGACAGACATTTCGGCAGAATTTAAAACAGCTTTGCAGACCTGCCAGCAATCAATCGATGATATTGGGCAAAGAACGGATCATCTGGAGACCAAATGTGAGGAAATAGTCGGTTCTCATAACGACCTACTCACCTCACACGACGAGCTACAAGCTGAAGTGGCATCCTTACGGAATAAAGTAGGGGAACTTGAGGACCGATCAAGACGAAATAATGTCAAAATAAGGGGAATACCGGAGTCGGTGTCCAATCAAGAGCTAGAAGATTATGTAACAAAAATATTCAAACAGCTACTACCAGAAGCAAGCAGTCAAGACTTACTACTGGATCGCGTACATAGACTCCCTAAACCCAGATCAGCCCCGCAAGATGCGACAAGGGACACTATCATGCGTTTCCACTTTTACCATATCAAAGAAAAAATACTGCGGGCTACGAGATCCAAGGACCTAGCGTCACCAATACTGGGCCCCCTCCAAATCTTTGGAGACCTGTCGGCTACTACCATAGCCCACCGACGCACATTTCTGCCAGTAACCAGAGCTCTACAAAAAGCCGAGATTCAATACAGATGGGGATTCCCCACCAAGCTGATAATACGGCGCAACGGCTCTACAGATGTAGTGACGACACCAGAAGATGGCATAAAACTTCTCGTCAAATGGAACCTTGATGGCATCGCAGCAGCAACTTCAAAACCCCCCAGATTAAATAATGACTGGCTTACGGTGAAATGAACCGGGAGCACTTCGGTGTACAGTATATCCTTTGAACTTAGCCATGTTTAAACGTTGAAAGTTTGGCAGTTTGCATTTAAAAGATGTGTAGGGTATCTGCGCAGTTGGCCTGCACCCGACGAGCATGTGGGGATATATCCCCACTGTCACATCCCACGATTGATTAGTAATGGAATGGGGCGAGCTGACGGTACAGATATCCTTTTCTTATTTATGTTCATATTTATGTTTCCTTTTGAAGTCAATGGCGTTACCTGGAAAGCCACCCAGGAAAGCTACACAGGAATATTAGCGTTATAAGAATGTTATACTAAAGTTCTATAATTAGTACGTTATACTAAAGTTGTTTAAGTTTCTGAGTAAACCAACTTGCACTAATCTTATCCAATACAATCTAACCAACCAGAGAATGACAGAGGCGCATACTCTATCCACGCCTCCTAAATGTGCCACCCCCTAAGGTGGCCCCGTCTAGCAGTACCTACCGGGTACTCTCAAACCCCCCCGTACTACCCCTGTATTTCCCCCCCACCTAATCCAAAGGTACGGTCCTTACTATATTCCATCGAGTGGCCCACCCCCACGACTTTACACAGACAAATAAACCACAAGCTAGATGACAGCATCTATCAAGTCCAACTAAAAAATGGTTAATGTATTATCTTTAAATGTTAAGGGTCTTAACTCACCGAACAAAAGGAAACTAGCACTGCATCATTTCGCTAAGGTGAAAGCACACGTGGTGGCGGTCCAGGAAACTCATTTTATGGCTTCCTCCGCACCTCAGTTCACTAACTTTAAATTTCCCACTACCTACACCTCCAATGGCCCTAAGAAAAAAGCAGGAGTAGCGGTCTTACTATCCTCAGCCTGCAAATTCGTATTAGAGAAACAAACAACAGACTCAGAGGGTCGCTACCTGATTCTAAATGGTAAATTGGAAAATAAACAAGTCACGATAGCGAATGTATATGTACCCAATTCCAAACAGATTCCCTTTATACGAAAATTCTGCACAGTATTACAGGCTAACTGCTCGGGAAGTCTATTGCTCCTAGGTGATTTTAACCAGGTGTTGGACGCCCACATGGATAAATCATCCCCACTTCGAACCCTAACCAAACCCACCCCTAAAGATAAATCTAACCAATTTAGGAAAATTTTAAATGAATATGCCCTATATGATATTTGGAGGGCCAAGAACCCCTCGTGCAGAGACTACACCTTTTACTCCCCGGTGCATAATTCTTATTCCAGAATTGACCTAGCCCTCTCAGATAAATGGACTCTCCAGCAGATCAAAAAAGCTAGTATAATCCCCATACCCTGGTCTGATCACTCAGCCTTGACACTTAAGTGGGACTTGAATCATTATCATCCAGGCTCGAGACAGTGGCGCTTGGGCAACTACCTTCTAGACATCCCAAACGTCAAAGAAGCTATACAAAAAAACCTGCAGCTATTCTTAGATACAAATGATCCAACAGACACAAATACCTTTAACTTCTGGTGTACCCTGAAAGCCGTGATTAGAGGGTCAATTATACAAGCTGCAGCCAGACACCGCACCAAACAAAATAAATTGATGAAAGATGTAGAAACCCGTTTAGCTGAATTAGAATCTAAACTTAAACTCTCCCCCACTGACAAATCAATATATAAAGAGTTACTTAAAACTAGGGAGGAATGGAACGTGCTTACCCTGCAAGAGGTGCACAAAAACCTCTTCAAATTGAAGCAAAAATTCTATGTCCAAGGTGATAAAACCGGTAAGCTATTAGCACGAAAACTTAGGGGCAAAGTAGCACAGGAGAGAGTAAAGGGGGTGGTAAACCTGAAAGGCTCGAAAGTCACGGATCCATCAGAAATTGCGAATGCCTTCGCTGAATATTATTCATCACTGTACAATTTAAAAAAAGACCCTGGAACCCCCCAACCCACGACAGAAGGTATAACCTCATTTTTAGAAAAGATCTCCCTACCCTCCCTGGACCGGGCCACTCTTCTTTCCCTGGAGAGCCCCTGGTCGACAGATGAAATTGAGAAAGCAATATCGGACCTTCCACTAGAAAAGGCACCAGGCCCAGACGGCTACACCAATAAATTTTACAAAATCTTCAAAAATTTACTTTCCCACCCAATGCAAAAAGTATATGAGGAAGCCTCCGCAACAGGGTCCTTCCCAACAGAAATGTTAGAAGCGCGAATAGTCGCATTCCCCAAACCGGGGAAGAATCCCTCTCACCTGGCCAACTTCCGACCCATTGCACTTCTAAACACGGACGTAAAAATATACGCAAAGCTCATTGCCAACAGGCTTGCGCCGCTGCTCCCATCCCTCATCTGCCACGATCAGGTGGGGTTTGTGGGTGGTCGCCAAGCATCGGATAACACTAGAAGACTGATTGATGTCCTAGACGCCTTCTCCGTGTCCCCTGAGCCGCTGCTCTTGCTCTCGTTAGATGCGGAGAAGGCGTTTGACCGCTTGCACTGGGGCTATTTGCGGGCAGTACTGATTAAATTTGGTATTAAAGATAGAGCCCTATCATCAATATTAGCCTTATACTCAAACCCTTCGGCTAAAGTCTTCATAAACGGAATGCTCTCCGCGGCATTCACCATATCCAATGGCACGCGCCAGGGCTGCCCCCTTTCCCCCTTGATGTTTACCTTAGCAATTGAACCACTGGCCGAAACTATTAGGACCACAACTACAATAACAGGCCCCTCACTGTTTGGTCACTCGCAGAAAATTTGCCTATTTGCGGATGATGTGTTGTTGGCTATTACAAATCCCAGTACCTCCCTACGTGACCTACACAAAGTCCTACAAATATATGCATCGGTCTCCTTTTATAAACTAAATTGTTCCAAAACAGAAGCCCTCCCGATCCACTTCACCCCTACCTTACTAGACCAACTTAAATCCAAATATTCCTACGCATGGCAGGAAAATAGCATCAAATACCTGGGCATACAAGTCCCGGCAAAAGCCCAAAACATTCTTTCATGTAATTATCTCCCCCTGCTAGCTAACCTTAAAAAATTAACACAGGAATGGATGATGCAACACGTATCATGGATGGGCCGCATAGCGGCGCTAAAAATGATGCTGCTCCCAAAACTGCTATATCTATTTAGAACAATTCCCATATTACTGCCAGACTCCCTATTAGCTAAATTTAACAAACTATTTGCATCGTACATCTGGAAAGGCAAGAAACCAAGGCTAGCAAGGAGGATAATGGCTCAACCCAAATCCTATGGAGGCCTGGCGTACCCAGACCTCCAAGCGTACCAAAGGGCCTCGTTGCTATCCTCTATAGGGGCGTGGATGACAACTGATAAACCTAAACCTTGGGTTATAGTGGAAAGAGGTCTGGTGTCCCAATTCCCCCTCATGGATTTACTATGGCTTCCTCCATCAGAAATAAAACAAATTACCCAACCTTCTATAGTAGTTCAGGCGGTATGTAAAACATGGAATACGCTGAGGTCCCGCATGTTAGAAGGGCCACAACCCACACTAGAATTGTCACTGAGAGGACTGGCACGCCTGATCCCAGATTTGTCCCTCGACCTGTGGACAGCTAACAATATACTCACGCTGAATGATATAACAGACTCAGGAACAATACTTTCCTTTACCCAAATCCAAGAAAAGTATTCCATACCCTGGAAAGAGTTCTATAAATACTTACAGGTGCGACACTGGCTACAGGCTGTCTCCCCACCCTCTCAGGCCCTGAAGCCAATACCAAGTGCAACAGGGGTTCTACTTCATAGAACAAACAGCAAAGGTGCAATATCAAGATGGTACACCTCTCTAGTCACACCTCAACATTATTCAAAACTCTCATCTCAAATTAAATGGGAAACAGATATGGGTTTGACCATGTCAGAAGAGGAGTGGCAATCTGTGTTTCAGATGTGCTTTAAAATGTCTAAGTGTGTATCCCATATAGAACAATTTTTTAAACTATTACATAGGATGTATATGACCCCCGCCCTTCTCCACAAAATCAGCGCGTCGAACCCACGGTCATGCTGGCGTAACTGTGGCGGAGTGGGATCAATATACCACATATTTTGGTCCTGCCCTCTAGTAACTGACCTTTGGAGGAAAGTATTCCGATTAGTCTCCAATATACTACATTACCCTATTGACCCACGGCCGAAGGTCGCATTGTTTCACGTCCTCCCAGACATAACCTCATACTCCGATAAGTATGTAGTAAGTCATATATTGGCTTCAACTAAACGTCTCCTAGCCCGCAACTGGAGGACAACTACCATACCTAGCCTTAAAGAGATAGAAGAAGCAGTACAATCTCACTTTGAATTCGAAGTAGCGGGCACATCTTTTAACTCATCGACATCATCCTCAGCAACTAAAGTATGGCAGACTTGGATGGAATATAACCAAAACTAGAAATGTAGAAGTTAAACAATGTATGTACTTTCTATCTCCGAACACTATACTGTATTAATGTACTTCCACACTATGTTTTTTTTTTTTTTTTTTTTTAATATGGAAATGTAACCGTACCCCCCCCTCCCTCCCCACCCCTGTCTTTGTTCTGTACCATTTCCCCATAAAACAGAAAAAATCAAAGTCATAAGAAACGCTTGCAATGTTACACTGTTTATTTTGATATGTGACTTCAATAAAAAGTTAAATTTGAAAAAAAAAAAGATCTTGTCGTGTCTAATGTGGGGTACACACCAGGACGATCCGCTCATGATGCATAATGTGAGCGGGTCGTCAGTGTTTTTACCGACAGTGTTTTTACCGACCCGGGGCCACGACCCGCTCACGATGTGCACCGTGAGTGGGTCTGATCCGATGGCGACCACACCCGGAAGTATGGTCGTTCTTCAGATCCTACCTGCAGCAGGTAGGATCCGAAGTACGACCGACCAGTGGGACCGCGCATCGGATCGGTATACACCAGGACAGAAAAGGGCCCAATCACCACACAATCTACATCCAATCGGTCGGAATTGGATCTAGATTGATGGGATCGGACCCTTGTCATCCTGGTGTCTACTCAGCATAAAAATCTTTAGTCTTCTTTTGTATTTCCCATTATTATTATAGTATTAAGTACAGATTATTTTTCAGCATAAATACCGTAAGTGCTTTCTAGATGTGCCCCATGCACCATGCTTCCCTGATTCTAAAAGCATGACCTGTTATTTGACAATTGAGAATTAAATTAATTAAACTTTATGTAGATTCAATATTTGGCTTACATCTTTTAGAAATTAGGTTAGCCTGCCATGTTCTTTGTTTTAGGATGCTATCAATTGTGTTTTATATACTGAATATTTACTTGTAATAATGGTTTATTAAGTAATAGGTATTGAAATGAGGCAGATTGTTGTTTTCAGATATGTTTTTGTTAAAGTTTGTTCCCTTATAATAACAAATTGCACAATGGATGGAATCAGAGGCATTGTAAGAGAGCGGAAGGCCCGTGTGCAGCCATCTCTGTCCCGGACCCCTCCTCTCGCTACAGATCTGCGCAGATCTCTGGAAAAATGGCATGGCATTCATTTTCTGAGAATTTCCGCAGTGCTGTGAAGTATTAAAATAAATGGGTGCAGCGTGTGCTGGGCGGGCCCCCTGGAACCACACCCACTGCACCCATTATAAATATGCCACTGGATGGAACGGTTTCATGATATACACATACATTTCATTATAGGATTTATAAATAAACTGTTTATTAACATTTTCTTGCATATTCTATATTTGAAAGACACAGTACTGTAAGTTGTAATGCTTGTTCCTGTGTGTGGGCGCAGAACTGTTTCTCCCAGTGACAGATTGCACAGCTTTTGCATGTATTTTAGCCAAGTTTCCCATTTCTGTTAATTAATTTTGTGATCAATTTAAAATGAGTGCTTTCTTATATGAGGACATCTATAAATATATATTTAGCCTGTAGACACATTTTATAAAGAAAGAAATTAAGTCAAATATTAAAATATTACATTAGGCTTACATGAACCTTTGCAACAATTATGTCCAGTATCAAACATAATAACAATGATGAATAATATAGAGTATGAATTATGTTTCTCTAAGGATGCAGTGTTTCCTAGCAACATTGTGAACCATTTCAGGTGGTATATGTTTAAAAAAGCCTGACATATAATTGATTGACATGGCTGCTTTGCTTTCTCTCACCATATAATCAAAATCATTTCCTAATTAAAACCAACATATACTAACATTCCACTGCTCAGTTGCTAGATTATTCAATAACTCCGTTTATCTATTTGTATTTCTCATAATTTAAACTGGAAGACTTTTTTTGCAGAGTGATCAAAATTGGAACTGTAGCAACACCACTAATTCTGAGGACATGACTCTTGAGGCAATAACTTTCTTTAAAATAAAATAAAAGGTACTTATGTATTATCTGGACTCCCATGTTAAATGCACCCCATTTTTTCATAGCCCTACTATCCAACTACGCATGGAGTTGATTTTATATAGTGTGGCGAGCGCAGCGAGCCACCGTGCCCGAAGCGTGGTGAGCGCAGCGAGCCCCGCGAGGGGACGCGGTCTCTTAAGAAAAACGGGAGCCCAGATATTACATAAGTACCAAATAAAAATATTAGCATTATTAGCATTATCAAGCCTGGGGGGCAACACAAGCAAGTGGCCCATCACCATCGTTTCACTACCCTACCCTCTCCCCTCTGGTATGCAGCAAGGATTAAACAAACCTACCCCCCACACATACACCAGAAATGGGGACAGTGCGCACTGAAGGCGCGCTGCAAAAATTTACACTGTAATGCCACACACCGTAATGCCCATTACACATAAAGCCAACACTGTAATGCCCAATTAAACATAATGCCAACACTGTAAAGCCCATTACACATAATGCCACACACCGTAATACCAATTAAACATAATGCCACACCGTAATGGCCATTACACAAAATGCCAACACTATAATGCCCATTACACATAATGCCACACACGTAATGCCAATTAAACATAATGCCGCACACCGTAATGCCAATTAAACATAATTCCGCACACTGTAATGCCCATCACACATAATGCCACACACCATAATGCCAATTAAATATAATGACATACCGTAATGCAAATTACACATAATGCCAACACCATAATGATATTACACATAATGCCAACACCGTAATGCTATTACACAATGCCAACACCGTAATGCTATTACACAATGCCAACACCGTAATGCCCATTAAACATAATGCCACACACCGTAATGCCAATTATATATAATACCACACACGGTAATGCCAATTAAATATACCACACACCATATTGCCCATTACACATAATACTAACAATGTAATGCCCATAAAACATAATGCCACATGCCATAATGCCCATTACACATAATGGCATACCATAATGCCCATTACACAATGCTAATACCGTAATGCCCATTAAACAGAATAATACCTATTACATATTATACTATATAACTGCTGCTTACCTACATGCTCATTGTCAGAGGAATATCGCTTGTTGCCAGGGGTTACATGCTTCTTGCCAGGGGTTTCATTCTTGTTGCCTTGGGGTGTGATATATTTTTTGCCAGGGGGAAGCTAGGGTACATGCTCATCGCCAAGGGGTTCCATTTACATTTGTGCGGCCAGGAAACCGCTGGACACGGAGGTGGCCGGCGGCTGCGGCGGTGATGATGGCTGCAGCAGTGTGTGCAAGATACACACAGCCATCCCAGCCAGAACATAGACATACCGGCCTGGGGGGCATGTGGCACCCTGCCCCCCGGGCCCAGCCCTTGCTCGCCCCTTTCCAGAACTTATAATCTAGCCCCTACAGTCTGTGCATGTGGAAGTGCTTGCAGTTGTATGAAATCTCTAGTGTCAGTTTGTCTGTAAAGATGATGCCACTACATTGGCATCATTTTTGGCTCCATTCTCAGATTTATTCCATACATTCTGTCCCTAACACTATCATGTCAACTCTTCTTCTGAATACTGTTAGAGTTAACCTCTCTGATTGCTACCACTCACTTCTGCTTAGGCTGTGTTTACACATTGCCTTTTGACAGGTCCCTTTTAAAAGGGACCTGTTTAGCAGGAGAGAGACTGCGCATGTAAGACTATGGCTGCTTCTACACATTGCCTTTTAGCAGGATGCAGTCGAACAGGAGCTGTTTAGAAGGATGCTTACTCAAGACTTACATAAAAAAGCCTGATGCATCCTGCTAAACAGGATGTGTGTAGACGCAAGAAGCTTCATCCCTCTAAACAGGATCCTGTTCAACTGCGTCAGTACTTGTGTAGTAGCAGGGCGCCCACTAAGCTATTTGCTTAGTGGGCTATTCTGCGTAGTGAAATCGCAATTTTTTCTGTGCAATGCGATGCAATTTTTCATTGTATAAGCACCCATACCATGAGATGTGATGGTACTTAATTTGAAAGGCACCCATGCACACCCTCACTATCCACGTCACCCCGAAGCATGGTGATCGGATGTGGTTATGCGTTTTCCCAACCTTTTCATACCCCCACTATCCACGTCAGCACGGAATTGATTTTATAAAATGTGGGGAGCGCAGCGAGCCACCGAGCCCGAAGTGTGGCGAGCACAGCGAGCCCCGCGAGGGGACGCGTAATACATGTAAAGTAATCCGCATCCCCACGCCATGCTTCGGTGGCTCGCCACACTTTAGAAAGTCAACTCCACGCCGACGTGAATAGTGGGGGTATCAAAAGGTCAGGAGGATGCGTAACTGCATCCCCTCGCCACGCTTCGGGGTGACGTGGATAGTGGGGGTGTGCATAGGTGCTTTTAAAATAAATGAAGTACCATCACATCTCATGGTATGGGTGCTTATACAATGAACACTGTGAGGTGTTCTACAGAGTAAAGGGTAGAGGGAAAAAAAACAGGTTTTCCATTTAGTATGTATGTATGTATAGATGTATGTGTCATATATATTTATATATGTCTCTATATACATATATATATATATATATATATATACACACACACACACACACACGTCACCTTGCATTTCTTAGATTTATGTATGACTATGTTAAATGTATTCATGATTATCATTACTAATTTTACACCCTTTAACATACCCACAGATGAGCCTACCCAAGCAGATGAGGGTGTCCGTGGGGCCCTCCTGCGATTGAGGAACCACATACACCTCGTCCTTGCAGACCTGCAGGACCTAACAGATCTCCTGCTGTTAAGTTTTATTTGATTTTTTTTGAGTTTTCAAAATTTTATGTAAATAACAAATAGTTGTTCACAGTTAGAAGTTGTCTGTGTGCTTTTTTTACATTAAACAGTATATGTGTAAACAGTATATGTGTAGAACACCTCTAGTGCTCCTTCTGAATCCAAACCCACCCATGACTAAGCTATGAGAAGCATGTAATGAGCTCCACCAATAACAACTCATCAAAAAGCTCTCAGTGTCTGTTCTCTGATGCAACGTGACATGGGACTTAGTCAACTCTCAGGAATGCACAGTACATTTGTGCAATCATGCATGGCTTGGCTGCTGATGGTCTGCTCCATAAATCATTGTCATAATGCCAGGTAGGTGAAGCTGCAGCACTAACCAACTCCCATGCCCAAAATCATTATTAAGACAAAATCAACCAACAATTATGTTTGCAAAAATACATGCAAACCACAGGGGGTGGCTAGCTAGAGGAGGGCCCAGGGGCACTGACCACTTGTGACTCCATTCTAAGCCACGCCTGTCCATACTCCATTTATGCCATACTTAATCTAGTTTAGAAATATCAATCAACTGTAAACTCTATTCACCTATATGAGGCTACAGATTGTACGCTTGCAGCAGGGACATGTAACCCTTAGATGAGCACGTCATCCCTTTATTCCAGGATACAGATTAACTACACAGGTTCAGTGGCAGTTAAAATCGAGCTGAAAGCCATCCCCAGAACCTGTGTAATTAACATGTGTCCAGGATGAAAGGGATGGTTTTGACACCCTATCTAACCCCTAAGTGTGTCTGTTGGTACCCAGTTTGTTTTATGACTTTATACTATTGTAAAACACAATTGAATCACCAGTGCTACATAGCAAATAGTAGACGAAAAAATGAATAATGATTCATTATGTATACATACCACTTTCTGGCGCCTGCACCACCTCACAGGCCTCCTCCTCCTCCTCCTCTTCATCCCTGACCTCCTCCACTGCCACCACCTCCTCCTCCACCACCTCCACTTCCTCCGTCACCTCCTCCGCCTCCACTTCCTCCGGCACCTCCTCCGCCTCCCCTTCCTCCGGCACCACCTCCTCCACCATCTCCTCCGTCACCTCCTCCTGGGCCTTCCCCGCCTCTGCCTCCTCCCGGGCCTGTCATGCTCGATCCCGTGCTGTGTTGGAGAAAAGAAACATTAGTGCCAATTAGGGGTCATTGGGGCAGATGTATTAAGCCTTAACAAGCAATAAATGCAAAGGTGATAAGTAGAGATAAATGTCCAGCTAATCAGCTCCTTACTGGCTTTTATCAAACACAGCCTGCAACATGGCAGTTATGATGTGACATCTGGCCCATTGTATGAATTACAAACAATAATCCTATACAATTACATATTATATCCACATTACTGGATGTCAAACAGGAAGTAGCACACATATAGTGTATGGCATGTTTAAGTCATGACCAGACAGTTTACCTTATTGGCTTTAAAAAGTAAAAATGTAAAAATGACCATTTATTGTGTAAACACTCACATTGAGCAATCCTGGCCCTGATTTGCTGGAGCAAATCTGGCTGTCGCCTCCTGAGGTCTGACCATCGCCGCTCCAACTGGGCGATGGTCCTCCGCAGCTGGGTGCAGGCGTATATTCGGCGGCGGGCAGCAGCATAAGCACTGCGCTTCTGCCTGTTTGTAATAAAAGGCCCCGCACGGCCCAGCCTACTCTCCATAACGGAGACCAGTGCCCTGAGCTCCGCAGGAGAGAATGGGGCTGCTCTCCCATAGGCCGCCATCTTAGCAATGGCGCAATACAAGCAATCATGTCCTGTAATTGGTTGTTCACAGTGATATTTGGTAATAACTTTATTGTTCATTTTTACATTAACAGCGTGTATGCGCCACAACAAACGGCTAAAACATTGCATCGCAAAATAACACTTGCCGTAGGTTGGCATCGCTGAGCTGACCTTGGCATTACTTAGTATATACAAAACAGACAGGGTGAAAGAAGTTGGGAAACCATTATACTCACCAAACATGGATGAAAACAACAGGTGAAATAGTGTGCAACAATATCCAGTTACACATAACTCTACAAAGGTACTAAATTAGACAGCCTTATTAGTGTGAAAGCAATACACCAGAAACATACCAAATAGTGCAATACCTTTTCCCATTATTAGGCCATGGTGCCATGTAAACACTTACCTTATACCGGCCTACACTAGTGATGTGGATTCAAATGTACCTAGCATCAAGCCAGTATTGAGAGACCTATCACATGTGATTTGGATGCAAGCACTGATTACTATTGCCTGAGTTGTGGAGTGGATTAACATATGGAATGGGTTAGTGTCATTTGTTGTACATACCAAACAAGTGCACAGTACAAATGAACATTCACATATAGATTTTATGTCTGGCCAAAGTTGTAGGTGTTTATTGTTGTTCAAATCTGCCAATAAGTACAAAATCAGACTTAGAAAGTATGCCTGGTTTTGAACTTTTGTTTGTCCGCTGGTATGGGCGTGGCCTAAGCGCCGCACGGTGTACGCTGCTGTACGGAACGCTGCCACAAAGAACGCAGGGTGTGGCTGATGTACGCCAATGACAGAAAAAGTATATAAAGGTGTGCTAGAAAAACAAAATGTTGTTGCAAACATGGCTGGTTCTCATTCTGAGGGAGACCAAGAGTACCAGGAACTCATGGCTTGCCTGGACTCCAGCACCTCCTATGTGCCCCTCACCACAGACCAGCCATTGGGAGAAGAGCAGGCAGCTGGCCCAGCAACATCAAGCCAATCTACAGATGCCCAATCTGCAGCTGGGCCATCTTCTGCCTCAGCAGAATCATTGGGAACACAGCAGGTGGCTTTCCAACAGAGTAGCCTGGCCAGCACTTCAAGTACAGCGACTGGTGGCCGTGGCTGAAAGAGGCCAACAGAAGAACCAAGCAGCAGGAACATGGCATTCGAACCGCAGGAGCTTGCCATACTGGTACCCCGTGCACGGGATTGGATAGAGTGTCCACAGGACAGGTTGACACACACAAGGTGATGGAAGATTTGGGTGGACATAACTGTGGAGATTAATGCGGTAGCTCCACAAGTTCGTGAGACGGAGCACGTGAAAAAGAGGCAAGTTCATGTGTGTTACATTTGAGCAGAACAAGACCAGTAATGTTTTTATTAGATGTTAGATGGAGTTGGTAAATGGTCGGTCACTTTGCTAGGAGCAACAGACATGATTGCCATTTCACTTAGTCGATAGTTATTGTAGAGTGAGTGTGAATGTATCTTCTAAGGGATGGTTTTATAGTTTAATATAATGTAAGTTATGTGGAATGAAGCACATGTTGTAATCTGTAGCAGATTGCAATGGCTGCTACAGCAAACATCAGGAGTGACATGTAGTAATATGTAAACTTTGGTTGCAGGTGGCACGACTTCAAAACCAACCTCAAGAGGAAACTGACCAAACGGTGGGAACAAAGCCACACCTCAGCCGCACCATGGATAGTGAGGCCCCAGTGGACGTTTTTGTTTCTGTTTTAGAAGGTCATTTGTTTGCATGGCATAAGTGGTTTGTACTATTTTTCCAGGAATGTGTTGTAATTGTACGTTTCTCTTTCTTTCAGCAGCATCCCCACCGTTTGGTCGAGAATCTCTTGAGGAGCCGGAGGAGTCAGTGCCACCTGCCACCAGTGGCAGCCATGTGCAGCAGCAGCCACCGGCCACACCGGATTATGACAGGTGGGTGCAGATGCTTGGGCAGATTCACCAGCAGGGAGAGTTAGCATCAGAGCGGCTGCGTAGGACCGAGGAGGTCATGCAGGGTATTGTCTGCACCCAGCAGGCAATAGCTGGGAGCCAGCAGGCAATTGCTGACACCCAGCAGGCCATGGCTGGCACCCAGCAGTCCATAGCTGCCAGCCTGCAGGTTCTGGCAGTTCAAGCCCTGCGCCAAAATGACCTCCTCCTCCACCATAATGAGCTTATGGTGGAGCTAGTTACCACCAATAGGGCCCTATTGTCAGTCGTTTCTGGTGCATTTCCAACACCAGCACTCCCTGCTGGCAGAGGGGGAACACCATCCCCCCCTTCAACAGCATCTGCTCCACCTGGCCCACCATCCCAACGTGGCCGTGGCTGAGCAGCTGCTGCACGTGGCAAGGGCCCTACCACGGCCAAAAGTGCCGCAAATGAACTTGTGTCCGCATTAATCTCCACCGTTATGTCTTCCCAAATCTTTCATTTAGCTGTGTGTGTCAGCTTCCTGTGTCCAATCCCGTGCACAGGGTACCCACATTTGCCCTCGGTTCAAATGTCTTGTTTGGTTCCCCTGTTGCCCTCTTTCGGCTACCATTACCGTCTGCTGTACTTGAAGTGTTGGTGCTATACTTTTGTTGTGAAGCCACCTGATGTGTTCCTAATGATTCTGCTGTGGCTATGTATGTAAATTATACATTTGTTAATTTTTATTTATTTTTCTACATTCCTGGTATGGTACCTTTAATTTGTTGCATGTGTCAAAAAACATGCTTTTTCAATTTTGTGTTTGACCTTAGTGTAATAAATTTATATTTTTATCCCCAAATGTGTGGTTTTATTGGTAAATGTACAAGTGACATGTATATTTATATTAGTGATAGGAAGTTCTGTCCATTGCTTGCAGTGTAAATGTGTGTCAAAAATGCAGCAAATATTTGTGTGTTTAGTAATGGTCCATTTAAGCTGCAATGGTTCCAATTGAAGCAATGACAAGAGTGTAATTAATGAGTAATGAGTAAAGGAGTGGATTGTATTGTGTTCAGCTGACATTGGTTCAGGTGCGCCCGTACTGATTGGGCGTTCCGATTGCCTAGCGCATGACCAAGTGGTGTCCGCAAAGCAATACTTGCTTATGAAGACCGCATATTTCCTGCCTTTTTGTTCGTGTGCAGTCGGTGTGCTGTCCGAATGTACGCCTACCAGAATTAGTGTACTCCCTCGTGTATGCCCATGTTTACGCCCAGTTTAGCCCACTTTGAAACTACGCCCCTGTGTACTTCCGAATGACGCCCTGAATACGCCCATATCTCCCGAGTGAATGCGGTGCACATTTCTGTACAGTATTAGTGAGAACAAGTACGGAGACCTTGCGTGGCACATGCGACGACTAAAAAACGCCATCCGAAAGAATTCGGAAATTTACGCATCGACCAGAATAAGGCCCAATGTTTTTTTTTTCTTATTATTTCTTTTTTTGCACCCACAGGTTTATAGTGCAAAGATGGAAATAGAAGACTCTCCCTTTGATAACAGCAAGTTGTGCAATAAACATTTTTTTAGTAGTCTAAAATTAGACGAAAATGACAAATGAATAACAAGACTAATCTGTAATGAATGATTACCTATATTGTATTACACTAATGATAGCACAGCACAGCAATACAATATTTGTTCATTTTCACATTTTACAGCACCGTATTGCAACTATCTGTGACTTTTAGAATATGGGCAGTTTAATTAAGGCCATCATGTAAGTATACATGTAAATTAAATATATTCCGCAGCTAATTGTACAATGGCAATCTATTATGGAGGATTCCTGCACCCTTCAATGCAGGATACTTGACTATGTTTGGAACATGAGGCATAAAGTTTGGTGTGATTAAATTACACCAATTGCCTCACCAAGTGTACAGATCAAAGCATATACTACCCATGGGGCCCTTTTATCAAGCTATATTTGTGGCTATTTTCCCCGATACCCACTTTTGGGTGTTAGCTGCAAATATTAACTATCCACCAAATGTATGTAGGAGGGTCTGCAGCCGAGATCTGCCTGTTGTGATCCCTCCATTCCAGCAGCAGCCGCATTCCCCAGAGGTTTCTATGGGGGATACATTGCTTCCAGGTGTATTACTATTCATAATGCAAAACATTCCCAATATTGGTAGCCAATTGTAGCCTATGGGCTACTCACCGCACTTGGAGCCGGCACAGGGTAGCCCCTGAAATCCTCCCCGTAAACATTCAATGTGCTTGTAAGGTGATACATTAACTACCGGTAGATGTGATCATATTACAGTCATTGAGGTGATGAGTTTGGTGATACAATTCAAGCATTCTTTCCCTAGAGTCTGTGAGGTATCATCCAAAGCCTGTACAATAGTCAGCTACAGGCAGAAAGAATTGTTTGCCCCCAAGTATCAAAATGATATCCTCTGTTACATATAATTATTTTAACATCCTCTTAACGCATCTTAATCAAATTTATTAACCAATCACCTGATGTTAAAAAAACAGATGAACAGAGTGAACCAATGAACAGAGCAAGAGGAGAATGTGCTTTCCTGCTCTCCCCCCTGATAGGGATGGCCTTCGACCATTGATGATTCATATGGTTTATGGTAGGTATAGAATACATTTGCCGTCGATGGGGGAGAACCAAATGGATTCCCTACATAAAAGTCACATCATAACTGAATAGTTGTTTCCCCCCCCCCCCCAAGGTGTCAGAACATGGGCCCCAAATACCCATGAACCCCCATGTTCTGATTTAATAATAAAAAAATAAAAAAACTCAGAACTCAGGAGGTCCACTGGAACCAATACATCACTGTAAGTCGGCAAGAACTGAAGCATTTCTTGGAATCAACTTGAACGGATGGAATCGCTGAGAATCGGCTGGAACCGAAGGCTATATCAGGAATCGCCTGGAACTGAAGTAGATGTATTGTTATTGGCCGGAACCAATGATGACCATCAATGGTGGGAGGTGGTGAAACTGGTAGTCCAGTGGTGACAGCTAATATTAGAAAACACTGATGATGGTAACCGAGTACTGAGGTCATCAATCGATTATAGCTGGTAAGAACTGATGCTAACATAGCATGCACTGATGTTAACACAATGATGATAGAAAATACTGATGATGAACAGGAAGGTGACCAACGATGGTGACAGGTATCAATGGTGAGTACCGACGGTAAATAAGATTTGATGATGGTCACAGATTGTTTATAGGAATTGACTTTAACCAAAGGAGAAAATAAATCAACTGGACCTGAAGGAGCCAGGTGATGCAGTGGGATGTGAAATTTTTGTAGAGAAGGATTGCAACAGGAGCTTCGTACAGGATGCAGCAAGGCTAAGGACATCACTGGAAGTGGTTTTCGGACTCCTTCTATAGGAGCCAGTGCCAGGTGATTGTCTGCAGCGATCAATTAACTGACAGTTAACGCAGGATTGGCTGAGGAATGGTCATGTGATAGAATCCCAGATAGGTGTGCCTATGTTTTAATTTTGTAGGGAACTCTGTCATGGTGATGGTGGGCCAGACTCGTGGAGTAATGGCAAAGAAGCGGAGTGATGCGGGGTGCAGAGACTGTTGACATCTGAATGCGGACCGCAGTGCGAGCCTGGACAAACACCTAAGTGGTAAATATGAGTCTCTAGTAACTCGGATTGTGACACAAGAAACTCCTCTGCAGTGGATAGGGAAAGTACCAGGATTGTCATCCACTAAGAACTTTCAGATGTACAATTACATGTAAGTAAGTCATTTTTTATATTTAAACATGATAGTTATATATTTGCACAGTTGTACTGAACTTATCTAAGTTACAGAACAAATTATGTTCATAAAGCATATTTTTAAAGAAATTTGTATTTTTAAATAAACTGCTAATACACTTTTTTGTAATTAAAATAATTACTAGAGGAAATTGTAAGTTGTGGAATATAAATGGCACATTGAAGGCTGTAATTTTTTTTTTAAATGAAATAAATATTCATAAAACATTTCAGCAATGGAAATCAGATGTATAAAATATAAAACAAACACAAAGAAGATTTTGTTTTACAACTGGATTAAGGAAAATGGTATAAGAAAGTGGTTTCCAAACTTGGTCCTCAGGGAGCACCAATGGTCCACGTTTAAAGTATATCCATGCTTTTGCAACATGTGGCTTAATTAGTACCACAGTCAAGATGACTTAACCATCTGTGCTGAGCCAGGAATAGATATAAAACCTGAACAGTTAATGATCTTTTAACACCAAGTTTGGGAACGCCTGGTACAAATGATTCCAGAGAGGAAGTCCATGAGCACCATTAGTCGCTTTGCTTCTACTTCCCTCCCTCATCCACAACCTTTGGACCATGTCTTCTGTACAACACTACCCTGACCACAAAGAGCCATCTTCTACAAGCAGTTCTCGACTGTTTTGTATCTGAGTAGATGAGCGAATTGGCTACATAGTCTATTTTCTGTGCTGTTCCACCCATGCGGACAACATCTTCTGCAAATGCAGGGCATTGTTGAACATATGGCAGGTCCCAGCTATAAGGAAGGTACCGGCCTAAATTACCGAAACTTCTAATAAAAACAGTATGAGGAACATGTTGCCAGGTTTTATTAATGGGTAAATGGAGTCGATTTTATATATTTTGCAGGTCCAGTTCATGATTTGCCTCATAATTTCCTATTACATCCTTTCTCCCTTCTCCTAATTTTTTTGGGATAACTGTACATGCTGAGACTATATTGTAATCTAGGTCATTTTCAGTGAGCCTATGGGTGGAAGCATCGCTGAATCTCCTGCAGCTCGCCAGCTCTTCAGCACTTCTGAGAGCCAGAAGACCACTGCGGTCCGCACCAATTGTTTTTCTTTTTCCGCAAAAAAACTTTAATTAAAAAAACAGTATGAGGACCAGAAGTTCTAAGACATTTTGGGGCAGATTTGGAGTTTTATGGAAATAAATATGAAACTTTGCCTTAATTGAACACCCACAGATCCGATCCATCCCCATGTAAAAGTAGCCGTCAACACTATCAGCATGTATTAGCACCAGCCTTGTACCTGATCTGAAATCAGCTGGCTCTCTGGATGCAATCAACTCAACAAACAGTAGCCACAAATCCACCTACTTGTCAGCAGAACAATTAATGTACGTGCAAATGCTCTGCTGCCACCAAATGGAGAAGCTCTACCGTAGTTGCATGTGGCCACAGAGCTTGCATCCATCCATTCAGTGTGAATCTGAATGAGTCCCTGAATTAGTAATTTACCTGAATGAGTAATTTTTAAGAAGTACTATAATGTTTTATTATATACTTTACTTGTAACAGTGTGGCAATAAAAACAAACTCCTTTTATTTAGACGGAAACAAGATTTAAGTTAAATATAGTTTATTTGTTGCCAGTTGTTGAAAAATGTGTGCTGCAAAAACCAGAACACCTGTTCCTCTAATGATATTATGGACAGCGACATCATTGCCATGTAATTACATGCAAATATCCCAAATATAGAATCATTATGGGCAAATGCAAGATATTTAGAATTGTACGTATGTCCATTTTGAAGACTTTTCTATTCCCCATTAACAGAATTTAAAAAAAATTTAATTTTTTCTTTAAAAAAAATAAAACAAAACAAAGAAGTATTAGTAAGCTTTTGATTTCCTACAAGACTTGCAAAACACTGCAAGGGGAATGGAGCACAATCTTGTCAGAGCTAGAAAATGACTTAAATATTTATGGAGGTGTCAATCACATGTGCAAAATACAATATTTGACTGTAACGTTATGAAACAAAATACAGGAGATGTAGCTAGATAACAGTACATTCTGTTCATATTTACTTCACTGAACAAAAATAAATTGGTAAATGATGCAATAAAGTTGTTATTTTGGAGCGGTTGAGGAAGAACAGAAATACGCAATTTAGAGGTAAACAAATCTTGTATGTTAAGTATTAGAAGCAAAATTTCAAAATGTTTTAAGTTCGTTAGACCCTACTGTCCCAAGCAGGGAAAAAGAAATCCAATGCCTGTTCTGTGTAATAGACACAACACATTTCTTTTCTGAGCCACAAAAAAAAACCCCAAAAAAAAACAGCAATTCTCTGGGGTAATGTTGTGCACACATTTTTCGCTGTGGAGCAAACACAAGGAACCTCAGCCGAAATACAGTAATTGTAAACCAACATACACGTATACTGTACATTCACACTGCTTCTCATTCCCACAAATAGAAAAGAAAACTATTCTACTAAATATTAGAAGATGCTAGATTGTAGCAGTGAGGGTGTTATTTTCTATGACAGTAATATTGATTTGCTGCTCCCAAGTGGTAAATCCATTGAAATGTTAGTTTCAGACAAGATTAAGCAGATAATTTGCATTTGTGTGCAGTTGCCCATGCAAATAATAAATACTCAAGTCAATCTAAATGATGTCAGAACTTCGGCACCTTGTCACAGCAACATTCACTAAAGCCTGTCAGCATCAAATACAAAAACAAAAAATCCCCATATTTAACTTTTCAGTCAAATTGTTTTTCTAAACAAAAACCAGTCACGAACAGCAGATGTTATAACAGCTTCGGGAGTATTGGGGTCCGTGATAATTGGGAAGCATACAACATGGCTTCATTTTCCAAAGCAAGGCTATCCATGCGTGCATTAACATTCCTATGTCTTCATCTTGTATATCCAGTTGCTTAATTATCCTTCACGTATTTCTTGTCAGATGGGGTATTAATGAATAATTGTCATTTTGCACTGAAACGCAGATAGGAAGTCGCTCAAAGGTGTAGATTTATGCCTGTTTCTGTCCAGTCCGGGCAGCAGACATGAACCGGTCTTATCTCCAGTGCTTCAGCATTCTGTATTTCGCAAAAATGTCACCTGTCTGATCGTGGCGATAAATTACTGCTATGGCAGCTCTATCTGCCAAGTTCAACTGTCATTCAACAAATCAAAATAACTTGGGTTACTCAAATGATATTCACATTTTAGATGCTCTGCACAGTCTTCTCAATGTTTTTCTTTGGGTAAACCACATGAAAAAAAATTATGGAAATCAATATTTTTTTGTTTAACCCTTGCTGCTAAAATAACCATGTCTACCTAAGTTACATAAAACCGCTATTGTATATTGCACGCAGAACAGCAAGGGTCATCTTTATCCGGCTGGGCTGCATAGTTCATTTGCCTTACAATTTCTGCAAATAGCTCATCCACCATTGTTTTACTCTTAGCCGATGTCTCCATGAAAGGGCACCCCCAGTCTTCTGCCAAAGCACGCCCCTCACTGGAAGATACCTCGCGTTCACTTTCTAGGTCAACTTTGTTGCCAACCAAAATTACTGGCACCTTTTCATATCTGTAAGAAAATAAATAGAATTTAGATAAGAAAATCAAACATTCATGTTTAAATTATTTTTAGAATATTTAAGGAAACTTAAGTAGAATATCAATCCATGATACAGGATTTTCTACTATTGCACTGATTAGCAAATAAAACGGTGTCACTACCTAAACTTAATACATATTTATAGTAGAACTCTCTTTCTCTTAACTACTTTCAGTAGTTGCTTACACCACGAGGGGTTTTCAATGCGGCCGATGAGGGGGTTTGTATGGCTTTTCCTGGCTGTAAATAAGCCATCCTCGCCGTCAAACCCCCTTGCCATATTCAATGTTTTGGGAGAATCCTTGCCGTGAGAGGCCGGTAAGAATCCCCTTAAACGGCGAGGTTTGTTGCCAATGCGGCGAGACGGCACATTTTGTGGCGAGCCCTGCTGTTTAAATGGCCACACTCGCTGTTTCCTCCTTGGCTCAGGGAACAGGTGAGGAGGCAAACGGCAAGTGGCGAGGATTCATAGAAAACCCTGACGGCGAGCTATCGGCACTTCTATGTGTCGATAGCTCGCCATCAGGGCATTGAATACGGATCCATATGTTTGTTCAAGTACATAGCTTACAGACATGGACTGGTTGTTAGTGAAGCTGGTTTTGCTACTGTTAAGGTATATCTCATCAACTACAGACAGCAATTCAATGTACAAACACTAAAATTATTATAAATATGGATGTACGGGTGCCTCTTGATAAGAAATACTGCTCAGCACAGATCGCTCAGCACACAGCGATGCACCAGCAATGTGTGCTTAGCAATCTTGCATGGCCAGTGTTCTCTGGTGAGAGAACACTGGCGAAGAGTAGTTTTATACTGCATGCACCGCACATCACCGTTGCTGGGGGCCTACCATGCTTAATTTATAAGCGATCTAGTCAGATCGCTTAGAAATAGCTCTCACCTCGCCCCATAACACCCAAAATAATAGAAAAATCCCTTACCCATACAGTAACATATTCAAATTTAACAGAAAACATTTTTCTCCTCCCATTTATTTGCATACTCATGCCATAGACACTAAACAGATAAAGGGAAACAAATGAAAATCTTTGTTAAACATGAGTGTTTTAGGTAAATTAGGTGTTAATATGCTGTAACAGTAGCACTGTAAATCTGAAAGGTAAAAGCCCCAAATGAATGGAATATAAGGATGCACAAATTGATATACCACATTATCTGTATATTCTCCTGACTGCTAAGAAATCTATACTGGCCCTAGGAGGGTACTTACAGCCATGTTGCAGAAATTATACTAAGCAAGCTGCTCCAGCATCATTAGGATTATCAGTGACATATAGAACAAGTATGATTTCTACTAATAGAATGGGGCAGAATTACGGATTCAGTATGGAATCCCGGCAGTCGGAATCCCGCTAATTTATTCTCCCTCTATTGGTGTCGTGGACACCCACAGAGGGAGAAAGTTTCGGCGGTCGGGATTCCAGCGTCAGGATTTTGAACGCCGGGATTCTGACCACCAGGAAATGAACCGCATCCCAGAATTACAGCACGGTAAGTGCAGAATCATCCAGGATCATCTGCACCACTAGGCTGCAGGGCAGATTTATGCAGCTACAGTGACAATTATTAATGTCAAGTACACAAATACATGGCAAATTTCAATGGAGCTTATATGGAATGTAGAGTAGGCATGAGGCTAATTATGTTGCAATAAGACCAGGGCTATTTTTGTGCAGGCTCCAGCAGGAACTGTGGCCCTTATTCTAGTTCACTCTTTCTGACAAAATATTTGTTAGATGGACAAAACCATGTGCACTGCAGGTGAGGCAGGTGTTACTTGTGCAGAGATAATTAGATTTGGGTGGGGTTTTACACCTGCCTCACCTGCAGTGCAAATGATTTTGTCCATCTAACAAATATTTTGTCAGAAAGAGTGAACTAGAATAAGGGCCACAGTTCCTGCTGGAGCCTGCACAAAAATAGCCCTGAATAAGACTATACATGTAATAAAGGCATGAATAAGATTCTATACCATAGCATGTAATACAGAGTGTACCTGAAGAAACAATCACATCTTCTCTGTAAGAATAGTGTTATCTACCAGGCTTGAAACACACAGAGATTGTAGCCTCATTGTGGCAGCAATGTAAGCTCAGTATGGCGAGACTTAAGCCCCATACACACTAGAGGATATTGTGAAAGAGGCTTCTGAGTGATATTGTTCACAATATCATCTAGTGTACACCCAATATTGTTAATGATGATTGACATGCAGGTCAATTTGGCTGTATAGCCACACGACATGCATGTTCATTGGGTCCCGGTGACATCACTGAATAATATATAGTTTACCGATATTGTTCAGTGTGTATGCACAATATCGGGACCTGCGGACAATATTGTTAATTATATCAGCCGCGGCGCCTATCATTTAGTGTGTATGAGGCATAATGGGAGCAGCTTGGTACCTATAATACCAATGCTGCTTAGCTGAAACCACCATAGTGTGTATTGATTGATTAAAAGAACAGAAATGCAAAAAACCCTATTGCCTGCAATGGTTAAAACAGGAGGCCTACTGTGTGACATTTTCCATTGTTTAATTATTGGACACTGGCGGTTCATAAATACATAAATAGTATGTACATTTTTGTGTATATATATATATATATATATATATATATATATATATATATATATATATATATATATATATATATATATATATATATATATATATATATATATACACGATATCCAAGACAATAAATGGCACTCCGGAGACACGTTTCAAATGAATAAACAAGATTGTATTGGAAAGGCTAAGCTTTCGGGGTTTGACCCCCTTCTTCAGAGCACACAATCCTACAGCCATTTATTGTCTTGGATATCGTATATGGTTTTCTCATTTGGGCACCGGGGCCGGCTGCAATTTATCCACAAGAGTGACGGCTGCATTGGATTATATATATATATATATATTCATTCATATTTACAAACATAAAACAATACAACCAAAGGTATTGCACAATACAAGACTATTGCCATAACTGCATCCAATCAGAGATCAGCCACTTTGGGTACATAAAGATGTCTAGACAGTCAGACGTTGCACAATATATCTTACAACAGTGACGCAGTGTGTACACTCACGCACTCCTAATGCTTTATTATCATTAAATCTAAGCATCAGACATGTTCATATCCACATTCTGACAAGTGAATAACACATTCCTTAGTAAGCTTTATGCATCACATCAGCAGCCTGGTATGATAAAAAAGGGTACTATAGGGAAACCGTACATATAATATATATATATATATTTTGTCCAACATCCGGCACTCAGCGTTTCCTATTATAGGTGGCGTGCTCTGGCTCAATAAAGATATAATTGATATTATCAAGAACTCTTCAAAAAAATGGAGGACAGCTCAAACACAGCCGACAGCACACCTTTTTTCAATATTGATCTGAGCAAAGGAGACAGATTGAGTTTTACACAGGCTCAAGCAGCTAATATCCTCTTTGATGAGAATACCACTGCTAACAGCTTGGAGGATACACCAGAGGACCTATATCACACCCTTCTGAAACTACGCAAACGGGAAACAGAATATTTTTTGCATGGATCCACACTATCGGATTATTATAGACAAAATCTTATCCCAAGGGGATTCAGAATTCGAAATTCCCCAACAATCGGACGTACAAATGCAGAGTTTTGCCGCAGATGGACGGCTATATTGAATAAAGGAAGTTTTGATCTCATGCTTCTAGTAATAGAAGAGGCAGGCCGAGTTCTGCACGAAATACGCCAAAAAATAGGATTTTGGGTACCTACCGGTAAATCCTTTTCTCGTAGTCCATATGGGATACTGGGCTTCACTACTATGGGGATTGAGACCTCCGCAGGAGAGACAGGCACATAAAAGAACTTTCAGTGTGGGTGCACTGGCTCCTCCCCTCAATCTCCCTCCACTAGTCAGTTAATGCAAAAACTGTGCCGAAGGAGAGCATGTGAGGAGTATGTGATAATGTATTGTGGTGAGATTCATCCAGCACACCCAAACGAACAAAAAACATATAAAAGAGGTGAAACCTAACAACTTAAGAGGACACCTGTAAACCAGAACAAGTCTATAGTCATAATTATCCTATAGAAAACAAGGCAATAAGCCTAACAATGAAGTAGGATCTGACAGCAGAACAGCCGCACTGAGGCGGGCTCCCAGTATCCCATATGGACTACGAGAAAAGGATTTACCGGTAGGTACCCAAAATCCTATTTTCTCTACCGTCCAATGGGATACTGGGCTTCACTACTATGGGGAGGTCCCAAAGCTACCAGAACGGGTGGGAACGTGCGGATTCTGCTGTAGAACCGCATTCCCGAACTGGGAATCCTCCCTGGCCAGGGTGTCAAACTTGTAGAACTTCACAAATGTGTGTTGCCCTGACCAAGTTGCGGCCCTGCAGAGCTGCATTGCCGACACCCCTCGAGCAGCCGCCCAAGAGGTACCTACAGACCTGGTTGAATGAGCCTTTACTGAAAAAGGAAGCGATAAACCAGCTGATGCGTAAGCCTGTTGGATAGTACATCTTATCCACCTGGCAATGGTACGCGTTGAAGCCGGTAAACCCTTCTTCTGCGCATCATAAAGCACAAACAAGCTGTCCGTCTTACGGATCCTAGCTGTGCGCTTGACATACCCCTTAAGGGTGAGGACCACATCCAAGGTATCTGGTATATCCGGGTGTGTTGCGCTAGAAGGAACCACAATAGGTTGGTTTAGGTGGAACCCTGACACCACCTTTGGAAGGAATTGTGGTCTAGTCCTGAGTTCCGCCCTATCGTTGTGGAACACAAGGTAAGGGCTCCGACAGGATAAGGCTCCAAGCTCGGACACCCTCCTGGCCGAAGCTAGGGCCAGCAGAACAACAGTCTTCCAAGTGAGGTGTCGTAGCTCAGACTCCTCCAGTGGAACAAACCGGGCTGATTTTAAGAAAGTAAGAACCACTTCCAAATCCCATGGTGCAGTGGGAGGCACAAAGGGGGGCTGAATCCTCAGAACCCCCTGTAAGAAGGTTTGCACTTCCGGCAAGGCCGCAATCTTTTTCTGGAAAAACACAGACAGCGCGGAGATTTGGACCTTTAAGGAACCCAATCTGAGACCCTTATCCAAACCAGCCTGAAGGAAACGTAGCAGGTTGTTTAATCGAAAACTGGCCGAAGGCAAGTCATTCTTCTCACACCAGGCAATATATCTGCGCCATATTACATGATAATGAGAAGCCGTCACCGGCTTCCTGGCTTTTATCATTGTAGTGACGACAGAGGGATGGAGACCCTTGTGGACTAAGATCTGCCGCTCAACCTCCAGGCCGTTAAACGTAGCCGCTGTAAGATCTGGAAGACGAACGGGCCCTGGAGGAGCAGGTCTTTTCTTAGGGGCAGACGCCACGGGTCTTCCACTAGCATGGCCTGAATGTCCCCGTACCAGGCCCTTCTTGGCCAATCTGGCGCCACCAGTATGGCCTCCGTCCCCTGATGCCGGAGCCGCTTTAGCACCCGAGCCAACAATGGGAGAGGTGGGAACAGGTACACCAATTGGAATTCCCAGGTCCAGGTGAGAGCGTCCACTGCTATCGCCCCTGGGTCTCTGGTCCGTGCACAGTACATTGCTACCTTGTGGTTCAGTCGTGAAGCCATCAGGTCGATCTGAGGGAGCCCCCACAGATCCACTATGGCATCGAACACTTGAGTGTGAAGGCCCCACTCTCCCGGGTGAAGATCGTGACGACTCAGGAAGTCCGCCTCCCAGTTGTCGACTCCCGGGATAAAAATGGCAGAAAGGGCCTGGACATTCTGTTCCGCCCAGTACAGAATCTTTGACGCTTCTCTCATGCAAGGCATGCTCTTGGTACCACCCTGCCGATTTATGTAGGCCACAGTGGTGGCATTGTCCGACTGGACCTGGATCGCCTTGTAACAATGGAGCTGCCTGTAACAGGGCATAGTAGACCGCTCTCAACTCCAGCTTGTTGATATGAAGTCCCGACTCCAGTGGAGACCATCGACCCTGTAGGCGGACTCCCTGTGTCACAGCTCCCCAGCCCCTCAGGCTGGCGTCCGTGGTTACCAGAATCCAGTCCTGGATCTGGAACCGTCTGCCTGCCAACAGATTGGATGAATCTAGCCACCACTGTAGCGAGATTCTGGTTCTTGTTGCAAGGCCAATCCTTCTGCGCATCTGCAGGGGGGAGCCGGACCATTTTGTCAGAATATCCAGTTGAAAAGTCCTGGAATGGAAGCGGCCAAATTGTATTGCTTCGAATGAAGCCACCATCTTGCCTAGAAGCCGGAGGCAAAGATGGATCTGTACCAGAGGTGAAAGTAGGACCTCCCTGACCAGCTGTTGTATTGCAGTGACCTTTTCCATTGGTAGAAAGACTTTTTGTTCCGATGTATCCAGGATCATGCCTAAGAAAACCATCCTCTGGGTCGGAACCAGCGATGATTTGGGCATGTTCAGGATCCACCCGTGGTCTCTTAGAACCTGTATGGACAGATTGAGAGCACTGCTTAAAGCCTCCGCCGACCCTGCCTTTATTAGCAGGTCGTCCAGGTATGGCACTACATTCACCCTTCGGAGCCTGAGTAGTGACATCATTTCCGCCATTACCTTTGTGAAAACCCGCGGGGCCGTCGACAGGCCGAAAGGCAATGCCCGGAATTGGTAATGGTCGTTCCCCAAGGCAAACCTGAGATAGATTTGGTGTGGGGGCCAGATAGGAATGTGTAGATAGGCGTCTTTGACGTCTATAGAGGCCAAGAACTCCCCTCTTTCTAAACTGGCGATCACAGAGCGCAAGGACTCCATCCTGAACTTGAACACACGCAGGAAGGGGTTCAGTGACTTTAGATTCAGGATGGGTCTTACTGAGCCGTCTGGCTTCGGTACCAGGAATAAGTTGGAATAATATCCCTGGCCCTGCTCCGTGTCTGGCACCGGTACAATTACCTGAGACTGAAGCAGCCTGGTAATGGCCCCCTGAAGGAGCACCTGATCTTCCTGGGATGCTGGAAGTGCCGACCTGAAGTATCGTCTGGGAGGGGGTTTGTCGAATTCCAGCCTGTAACCTAGAGAAATGAGACCCCTGGCCCAGGAATCCAGACCCGAGGCGTCCCACACATGGCTGAAATGCAACAATCGCGCTCCCACCGCGAGAGTGTCTCGTGGCGGGAAAACCCCGTCATGCTGCAGGCTTAGAGGAAGCCGCGGCATTTGGACGGTCCTGGGTGTTGGAGGTGTTAGGCTTCCTAAACTTGCCTCTCGTGCCCCTGCTGGCATTGGAGGCACCCCTAGCCTTGGGGCGAAACCTGTTCCCACGAAAGGACTGCTGGGAAGCACCTGTGAAGGTACGCTTTGCAGCCGTGGGAGTTGATGGAAGGAAGGTAGACTTTCCTGCCGTGGCTTTGGAAATCCAACCGTCTAATTCACTCCCAAACAGCCATTCTCCTGTAAAGGGAATACCCTCCACACTCTTCTTTGAATCTACATCTGCAGACCACTGACGCAGCCACAAAGCCCGTCTGGCTCAAACCGCCATGGCTGAATTGCGCGCATTTATTGCGCCCAATTCCTTTTGCGCCTCGCACAGGATCTTAGCGGTATCCTGAATGTGACGCAGGCTGTCACCTATCTGGGCCACAGTCATGTCACCCAACAACCCTTCCTGAATCTGGGTTGACCATGTATGAATTGCCTTAGCCATCCAGCAGCTGGCTAAAACTGGGCGCTGGGATGCCCCACTAGCCGTATATATGGACTTGAGGGTAGCTTCCAGCCTCCTGTCCGCCCCGTCCTTAAGGGTGGATACCCCTGGGACTGGTAGCAACACCTTTTTAGAAAGGCGGGAGACAGAGGAGTCCACTACCGGTGGCTCCTCCCACTTCTTTCTGCCCAAAGGGATAAGCATTTGTGAACCGTTTTGAAAGAGTAAACCTCTTATCAGGGTTCCGCCATGCAGCCCTGAAAACAGTTTCTAACTCCGCCTGCTCAGGGAAGTATACTGGTTGTTTCCTCTGAGTCATGAAGAAAGGATCTCCTTCTGCGGATGCCTCCACTGGGAGATCTAAAACATCCCTAATGGCCCTGATAAGCGGCTCGGGACCATGCACTGCCGCCTCAGGAGCTGGTTCCTGCAGAACCTGCTCCTCACCCTCCTCCAATATGTCCTCATCGTCATCATCTGTGTCAGGATCCATCGCAGTAGCCTGCCTTTTTTGAGGCTGTGCGGGAGGAGGAGGTACATTAAGGGTATGAAGAATATCCACCCTGGTAGCTAACATGGACAATTCCCTCTGAACCCTCTGCGTTTGCTGAGTGTTAGTGGAAAGCTGTGAAGCCACAGAATCCAACAAGGTCTTTATGTTGGAAGCCCAAGCAGGCTCCTGCTCATCTGCCTGCGACGGCCCCACAAGCTGTGGGGGTACCCCACTGATCTGGGTGTCAGCACTACTGGGCTGTGGTGACATACAAGCCTCACAAGTAACCTGGGACTGTGACTTGGGCACAAACTTGGTGCTACACACCATACAAGTGAACTTTTTCACCATGCTGAGACAGTACTGCAGTGTACAACAGTACAACACAACCCCCACGCAGTCACACACGTGCACACACCGCACCGCTGTATGTGAAAAACAGACTATGTGCTAGTTTTATGCTGTATTCTGTAACTAATCAGTGGAGAAAAAAAACAGAGCAATTGGGGAGCCAAGTGCACCCTTAACCTGAACTCACAGATCTGGGTGAGCTGGTAACGCTAAACACAGTGATCTGAACAACACAGTGTCTGACTAAGCCAGATAGCGCAGCAGCGCTAAATCGCTATAAAAACCTGCTGTCTCTGCCGTGCTGCAAGTACTCGGATCCACCACGCCAGTGAGGAGCCCTCTGTAATGGAGTCTGGCAGCGTGTGAAGAAGCAGGAAGTGACAGCGCGCGCCCAGCAGAGCTTGGTCCCGCTCTGAGTGAAGCCCCGCCCCCTGTAACGGAGCTGGCGCTTCTATATATTTATACTGACATTAATAAAGGTGTAAAATATATAATACATTATAACCTGAGGGGTGTCCCTGGTGGTCCAGCGGCAGCACCCCTATGCCAGTTACCAGACGCGGTGTTCACGCAGTCCCTGCTGGAGAGCCGCCATTACTAGCCGTCGTCTTGCCGCACCAGAAATGGCTGCGGGGACCCCTTGTGGGACCCCCAGCCTGTACTCACCACTGAAGTCTTCAGACCTGTCAGGGGTGTGCGGCGGCTAGAGGGCATGCTCGCTACAGCGCAATGCTGTGCGGTGACAAGCCCCACGCAGGACTGAATTGTCCTGTAGCAGGGTCAGCTCTGCACCTGAAGAGGTCGGGGACTGACCCTTCCCCTGACACCCACGAAGCAGGACAGCTTTGAAAATAAATGTAGAAAAACTCTGGAGCATCCAGAAGCACTGCCTCTCCTGAGGCACATTTTTCAAAACTGACTAGTGGAGGGAGATTGAGGGGAGGAGCCAGTGCACCCACACTGAAAGTTCTTTTATGTGCCTGTCTCTCCTGCGGAGGTCTCAATCCCCATAGTAGTGAAGCCCAGTATCCCATTGGACGGTAGAGAAAATAGAAAATTTACATAAAGAACAGGAGGTCATTATGAAGGATTCTAAACATATGCACCTATGGCAGAAACTCAGCCTACAGATAGAAACCCACAGGACTGACTTGCTCAAATTCAAAAAACAAAACTACAAACGGTTAAAACAGACTATGAGGAACACCGGGTTTACGGCTGGCTACTGGGAATGGGCCCCCAAAGACGCAAGTTCTCAGCACAAAACCGCACATCATGGCGCCAAAAAAGAGAACAGAGATCCAGAGTGGGCAATTCGAATAGCGATTGTGATTTCCAATTCGCAGATTCAGATGAAAGCACTAATACACAAAAGCCCCCTTTAGGGGTTCGTACCAGGACCAAAGCCGATACAAGCCAAGCCACACCAGACGCGGGGGCCAAACCCAAAGGCTCGCAAAGAGGAAACAAGTCAAACAAAACCTAGTGTTTAACCTATCATCAAGGAACCTAACAGAAATGGAACTATCAGTTCTAAACAAAGGATTAAGTTTTGTTCCTATGCACCAACACAATGAATTTGAGTGGCAACAAGATCTGCATCAACTTGGGCGCAAATTAAGATTAAAATAATTTTTCAAGACTGAACAGGAAAATGTACCCACGGAAAATGTACCAACGCAAGAGTATCAAACAGAACTAAAGAACATCTTACAAAAGGCACTAAAGGATGCACTTATCGACCAGAAATTATACTCTGCTCTGTACACTGAATGCCCTATAGTACCCCTCCTATATACAGTACCGAAAGTGCATAAATCTATGGACAACCCCCCTGGCAGACCCATCATATCTGCCAGGGGGTCACTCTTCCAACCAGTCTCTGAGATGCTGGATGTCTTGGTACAACCGTTGGTCATGGAACAAAAAACGTTTTTGAAGGATACAACAACTTTCCTTCAATACTTACAAGAAATACAATTACCGGCCCTAAGCCTCTTGTGTACAATGGACGTAAGTTAATTGTACACCTCCATCCCACATGTAGAGGGACTATCAGCAATATTTGAATTTTTAAATACCAACAAAGACAAATTTACTTTCAACATTGATCTGTATATGCAACTGCTCAAACTGATACTAACTAAGAACTATTTCTACTATGATGGAAATTATTATTTACAACACACAGGATGTGCTATGGGCAGCAATGTGGCCCCGGCATATGCCAACGTATACATGTTCAAGATGAAAAGAACTTTTTTCTTTAAAAATCCAACATACAACCGATATATACATTGGTATATACGATATATCGATGATTGTTTCCTCATATGGACGGGAGACGAGGTTTTATTTACAACCATGACTGGTTCTGCATGATGAACGAAATTAACCATCTACCTACGCCCATTAAGTTTACACATGAAATGAGCTACAACAAAATCAACTATCTTGATGTGACAGTACACGTTAAAAATGGACTCATTGAAACCAGCGTGCATTACAAAACAACTGATCGCAACACACTCTTACATCACAGCAGTCATCATCCCATTGAAACTAGGGCTGCCTAAATCACAAATGCTTAGAATAGCAAGTAATAGCAACAATCTTCCACAAGAACTAGATATTGTCATCAACAAATTCTGTGAACGAGGTTACAACTTATGTACCCTCAGAAAACAAAAAGAAGAGATCCTTGCTATGAAAAGAGAAGACCTACTAACAAATACTAGGAAGAATAATACCTCAAATAGATTTGTGTGGTCAACAAGATTTTCAAACAGCAGCCCGATCATTTCAAGAGCCAACAAGGCATTGTGGCCCATTATTACAACTGATGCTCAGTTACAAATACTCAAAGGGAAAACTCAGATGACCTGCTATAAAAGAGCAAGAAACTTGAGAGATCAATTAGTACGTACAGATGTCACTAAGTACAAGAACAATACAGGCCTATTTGGCCAAACAAAAAAAACAGGCGGTTCTTGTGTATTTTGGCGGCGCCCATCGCATCGCATACCATAACACATGCGATGGTATGCGATGCGACGCGATTTCGTGCCATAGTGTGCGATGGCATACAATTTTCAAATTGTATGCCATTGTACATGGCATACAATGCCATACGATGCGATGCGATTAAACATTGTATAAGCACCCTAATGGGTGCTTATACAATGTTAAGCACCCTAATGGGTGCTTACAATGTTAAATGCACCCCCACGCCACCCCCCCACTATAAACGTGAAGCCAAAGCGTGGCGAGCGCAGTGTATATAGGCTTATACTCGAGTATATATGGTATATGGTGCCCAATGATGGAATTCAAGTTTTTCTTCACTTAGGCCCACACAGTTGCCGCCACTGACATTACGGTTAGGCTGGTAACTAGTTCTAAAATATAAAACATTACTTCACATGCAGTACCATTAATAATTATTGTTTTTCCCACTCAGAAATTCATAAAAATTAATAGTAGTCAAATATATATTGTAAGAATGTAGTATATTGTTGTTTTGGAGGAGAAATAATAACACATTTAAGTTTTCAAAATACATTTAATAATGAGCATTTACCTAATATTGTAACCAAAACTCACATTAGGAAAGCTCTAAACACCACAACATAAGCCCCTACTCACAGGTGTCCTGTGCCTTAATTTGGGCAAATGTATGTAGATTTTACAGACGAGCCCTGTGCTTGCACCAAGCAGTGGTGGTGTGAGGGTCTTCCGTGCACAGCACAGAGTAAATGCACAGAGTATTTTAGAACAGTGCAAGAATTTCATTTGCAGCGAAGTTCATTGAAATGAGAGATCAGGCCTAATTAATACAGTAGAGTGCTATTTGACAAATATGCAGATTTATTGGAGATATTATCATTCCTTTCCCTATTTCCTTTCTTAACACTGGCGTGTTATTTATTTGGGATGGAGACATTCTATTAATCACTTTTTTAGTTACCCTAACACTAAGGGGTTCATTCTGTTACTGTAAGCCCACTTGAGGTGTAATTAAGTGTGGCTAGGTGCCCCACTGGACTTGCTGATAATTGTATCCAGCCCCATAAGGCAGTCTACAATTCCCGGGCGAGGTCGCCTCAGGTTGCGGGCAATTTGCAGTGCTGTTGCCTCTGCAACTCATTTCCCACGCACCTAATAGGATTGACCGCTAATTGCATGGGTTTCCTCCGGGTACTCCGGTTTCATCCCACAATCCAAAAATATACTGGTAGGTTATTTCAAATTAGCCCTAGAATGTCCGTGTTTCTGTGCTGTTGCCTCTGCAACTCATTTCCCATGCACCTAATAGGATTGACCGCTAATTATTTTAATGGGCAGTATGGATGGTGTAATGGTTAGCATCACTGCCTCACATGTGATAGGGATTATAGATTGTAAGCTCCACTGGGGCAGGGACAGATGTGAGTGTTCAACTATACTCTGTAAAGCGCTGCGGAATATGTATGCGCTATATAAGAAACAAATCATTCACATAATACACATGGAAGACTAAGTGTGTATCACTATCTTGGCAAAATTAAATCATCCACTGACCGCTAATTATTTTAATGGGCAGTATGGATGGTGTAATGGTTAGCATCACTGCCTCACATGTGATAGGGATTATAGATTGTAAGCTCCACTGGGGCAGGGACAGATGTGAGTGTTCAACTATACTCTGTAAAGCGCTGCGGAATATGTATGCGCTATATAAGAAACAAATCATTCACATAATACACATGGAAGACTAAGTGTGTATCACTATCTTGGCAAAATTAAATCATCCACAAAAAACCTTTTGTAGACTCCAACTACTATTATCAAAGTCAGCAACAAAGAGTTTTTGTTGTCATATTTTGATGCTCACATTTTGTTGAACAAGAGAAGTATTTGCTGTTTGATATAAAAAAAGGTGTTTTTGAATTTGTCAATGCTTTATTCTGATTAATTACGTCAGTGTATGGCTCTAATAGCATACATTGATAGACCAACTAAGCTTTGAATTGTAACAATAGATAATATACAGTAGGGATTGAAACAGTATGTTGGCTATAATGCAAGACCATTCATTGATCTGTTCTTATTCTTCTGTGTAGTTTCAAGGGCAATGCTTTCAAAATTGTGGTGAGTAACAGTTTTTAAAAGTATTCTTAAATGGAAAACCTGTCAGATTTTCAATGACGGCAGATTGTTGTGTGCATTTAGCTGTAGAATAGAAGTGTATCTAGTTTCCAAGCTTTTGACAGCATATGGCAAGACAATCATCTAAAAGGAGTAGGGGCCACACATCAAAACTACAGTAAGTGAATGAAAGCATCGATCATAAAAGGGAAAGATGTCCAAGAATCATAGAACTACTGCAGCAAAACCTGATATTTATCTTGGAAGACATTGGGTGAAATGTAACAGGATGAGAGAATCAGATAGTGAGAGATTTGGCAAGAAATCTGTAGTTTTTTTAAAGCGCCAATCATTTACATTTCAACATCAAATATTGATGCGGAAGAAGATGTAAACAGAGTTAGTTCCGGTGGCGGCTGGTCTGGGCCAAATAATGATGGTGGTAGCAATGTGGGTGCCAAAGTGCCTTGTCCTGACGCGTTTCGCTGTCTCAAAGTACAGCTTTATCAAAGGGATCCCTTTGATAAAGCTGTACTTTGAGACAGCGAAACGCGTCAGGCAAGGCACTTTGGCACCCACATTGCTACCACCATCATTATTTGGCCCAGACCAGCCGCCACCGGAGCTAACTCTGTTTACATCTTCTTCCGCATCAATATTTGGGAACTCCATATAAACCATCTGAAGACTTCTGCAGTGACTGCTTTCCTTACTCAGGATCAATTATCTTCAAATTGGACACTTCCCTGCGGTAAATATAAATCCATCTTACCTCCGGACACTTAACTGGGAAAAAAACCCTTTATGGCAGTGTACTAGGAATGGACCACCCTACCAAGTAGCCCAATAGGTGCCAAATCCTTTGCATATGTCTATCATCGTTGTTGTGCAATCTTTTTAATTCTATGTGTAATAAACCTTGCAATTTTTTATTGTTAAGCGCTACTATTCCTCTTTTTTAGCTTTGCTTTGTCAAGGGGACTCTCACCCCCCTATCTAGTAGCAGCTCCACAAATCACCCCATCATAAGCGCCCAATAGGTTGGTACCACAACCATTCTTTTCTTGTGGTTTTGCAGTGTAAATGATTGCCGCTTTAATAAAACTAGAGTTCTCACCAAATCTCTCACTTTCTGTATCTCTCATCCTATTAAAATTCCCCCATTGTTTCTACAAAAAGACACATTTTTGGTCGAACTTCACTTGCCAAAGCTATGTGTGAAGAACAAATGAGAAAGCCTAGAACATGTTGGGGTGGACCTGTGATGGTTTGGGCAGCAATATTTTGGCGTTCTGTTCGGTCTACAATTACTTAAGGGGCTAATTGCTGCAAGTGACTATGCCTAGTGGTTCTCAACCTTAAATTTGGCCAACAGGTCAGGTTTAAAGGTGTGATAATTACTGACAAAGTATAATAGTTTAATATACATGTGCGTGATTAGACAAATCCCTGAAACATTGTTTCCCAAACTGTTGCCTAGGCACCCTGGGGTGTCTCAGAGCACTAGCAGGTGTGCCTCTGATTGGTGATCCAAGACAAATTTTATTTATATATATGGTCAATGTAACAGGCAAAACCAGTGCTGGTGGTCGTCAAATATAATATATGTGTACAAACAGAAGCAAATCCTATCCCTCACTACATACCTGTCCCAAAGGAGAACATATAAACATTATTTAATATTTGGTTTTTGAATTTCTCAATAGGAAATGTTTGGCATAGGGGTGCCTTGAAAAAATGTTGATACTTTACTCTAGAGCAGGCCTGGCCAACCTGTGGCTCTGCAGCTGTTGTGAAACTACACATCCCAGCATGCTTTACCACAGTTTTAACATTCCCTAACAGCAAAACTGTAGCAAGACATGCTGGGACTTGCGGTTTCACAACAGATGGAGCGCCACAGGTTGGCCATGCCTGCTCAAGGGCACCACGATTCAAAAAAGGTTTGGGAACCACTGCCCTAAAACATGACCTGATGGTTGTACTTAAAGACTATAATTGAGACCCCTGACTTTACAGATATTGTAGACAATCAGTAATATCCCATGGTCCAATGTTTCAAGATGACATAGCCCTCATTCACACATGGGGTTATTCTGGTCCCCCGTACGTTTGCACAGGGGGCCGATGTTTTACTAATGTGCATTTCTCCCCATGCGCATACACCGGGCACAGCAAAATGCTAGTTAGCTGTCCCGTTCGCACCCACCAGTACGGGCGTGGGGTGGCAGTGAGGGTACGCACCCATGGGAACGCCCAGCGATTCATGGATGTTCCCATGAAAATGCTGAGCGTTCCCATGGAAGTTAGGCAGTGACGCAGCTGCCGGGAACGGGCAGCTGACATCACCTGAGAGTGCCTCAGTTTTGCGTGCACGTTCCAAATCATTTGATGGTCACACGATTCACATGGTACAAATCTTCATCTCAATTTGATATGTTCAGTATTGCTGCAAACAGCAATGTAGCACAGGCATTCCCACACTCAGTCCTCAATGCACACTAGCAGTGCAGGTTTTAGTGATATCCAGGCTACAGCACAGACAATAAAATTAAAAATGAAGTACTAATTAAGTTACCTGTGCTCAAGCATGGATATCATTAAAACCTGGAATATTCCTGTCCCTTGAGGACCAAGATTGGGAATGGCTATGTAGCAGCTTGAATTGTGTCTAAGGCCTTTGTTTGGTGTATGAATGCAAGACTGAGGCCTAATTGGCTGTGGGTTATTCATAAAGTGGGTCTCTCCCCATTTCTATGATGACATTTCTGGTCACAATAACATTTGTTAAACATATATACTGATTGAGCTATCTAATTGCATGGAAACTTTGGATTCATTGTCTGACACTTACCAGCAGATTCCTTTTGTCTAAAGGTGCATACACACTGGGCGTTTTTCCCAGTGTGTATAGATAGCAATGAAGGGGAAAATTGTTGGGCTGAAAAGCGCTCAGTGTATGCGCACTGAGCGATTGTTTCCTGTCCAATCGTTTTTCTCCGAGGTGGACGGCTTTCCAAAACAGGACCCTATGGCAAGCCAGCCCCCCCCCCCCCCCCCCCCCCCCACACTCATCTACTGGTAATACCAATTATATACAGTAAAGATCTTAAGTTTGGAAGCACAATCCTCTCTGAGCAAATGCAGTTTATATTTGCACCCTAATAACAAGAAAAAGGGTGTAGGAGGGGGAAGTGCACCCCCTTAACTGCAGCGAAATGAAGTTCTCCTGGGTTTACCAACCCCACTACAAAATATTAATAAAATGGATAATTTCTTCCGGCGCTGTTTCTAATCCTTGGTAACCTTTATAAACCAATTTTTGATATTTGGAGAGAAGTGCTCATCCAATGATGTTTATTCAGGTGTCCCCCACAGACGATTGCAACTGACCTTTTAATAAGGCCCTATTTTCATATTAAAGGTTTCTTTCAGGATGACGACCAACAACAATCTCTTTACTCCTCCCACTTCAGATTACAAATTACACCTCTTAGTTGAATACGGACCTCATATATAGGCCCTATTTTCATACAAAGGTTTCTTTTCTCCTCTTCGGATACAAAGAACAACCACCAGGATACTTCTAAATACCGCATCAATGTTTCATGGCCCTTTGGGGCTACAACTCACCTCTACCAGAGGCCCTATATACACCAAAAGGTTTCTTTGCGTTTCCTTCTCAGGCAGGATAACACTCTTAGGAGGCATTCATCCATAAAAAGCAGGTTTTAATCCATATTGTAGACAAAACAATACAGTGTATCAGGTACAAAAATTAAAAAACATTAATAAAAACAATGATGACCAATAACAGCCAGGGTCCACCACCTCCACTCCAAATCCGGATAGGAATGGAAATGGTACCAGTTGGAAAAGGCAAGACTACTAACGTAGACTGTCACACCTCGTGTGTGCTCCCAGCCTTCCCTCTCCCTTTGAAATGTGAATTTTGATCTGTATTAGCTTAGTGTTGCGTTCCCGGTGCCGGCTCTCCCTGCTAGCCTGAGACGCGGTGTCTCACACTGAACACCGCGTGGTGATCACTTGCAGGCAGACGGCTTACTAGGAGTGAAGCGGCTACACAATACCGCTGTCACTCCACCACAGTTAGCCGCGGCTGCTGCTAACCGCCGACCCTACCCCACGCGCTGTTCCCACAGCCATAGGGAGGACGGGGCATACACGTGCCGCTTATGCGCCCAGTGTAGACGGCTACCTTACTGCCTACACGTACAGGAGCTGTCAGGCACCAAGACAGTAATACCAGACTGTCCAGCATACTTAATGTCCTCACTGAATTGACAGGAGAATTCTCCTCTAATTGTGGGACATCTGGATACTGTTGCAATGTATAAACACTTTTGTTACTTGTGGTTCTAAACATACAACACTGCAATATATGTATCAAAGCACTACATTGAATTCTGATTAAAAAGAAGGGACATAGACTCTGGGAGCCTCACGGTGTGAGGATTATTTCCTTTTTAATTGCACTGTCCGTGTCATTTATGTACTTTTTGTTTTTATATTTCGCAGCCTTTTAATAATCTATAATTAAAAGTTACATTTTATCTGTTAGCCATAAGGTGCACCACACCGAGACATTCTTCCTCCTTTTCTTCTTTGCAAGACTACTAACGTGTTATGGCTCCTCTCCACGAACCGACATGTTTCAGGCTGTAATAGCCCTTTTTCAAAAGGGCTATTACAGCCCGAAACATGTTGGTGATACACTGTATTCTTTTGTCTACAATATGGAGTAAAACAACAAATACACATATGAAGCAGCGCTATGATTTTCACTATGATTTCATCACTATGATGATCATAGTGCCAATATTAACACTGCCCATTTCTTTGGAAAAATGGATACAAAATCCTATTGCCACAGAATTTTTATCTGCCATAGAGGACATCTTCAAAAATATTCTAAAGGAAATATTTGCTGATATTTTATCTTGTAAAGATATTTTCTTTTCTGCGTTTTAATAAATTGTAAATTTTTATAGGCAATCCCATTTGTATGTTTGTTCGGCTCCATTTTCAGCGCTGCTTCATATGTGTATTTGTTCTTTTGGGGAAAAGGGGGAACGGGGTGATGGACCAGTGCACAGGTTTGTATCAGATATATAAAAATAGCTGATTATGATGTGTCCACAAATGTTTTTCAATTTAAAAGGGAGAAGACGGCGGTTCTCCCTAATAATTAAAGTGTGTGGAGGTGCACCCTAAAGAGTAAATAGAGTATTTAGAAGAAAGGGGCACTCTTTTGAAAAAAAAAAACCAATATGTATGTTGGTTTATTGTAAGTTATAACAATTGAGAAAGTTGTGTGGAAAACAAAGCGAGAGGTCAACTCAAAAAAGGCCTCTTTTGTTCTGGGACTAGTATAACAGTAGATAGAGGCTCAGAGAGTGCTCTGGTTCAATGGGTGTATTCAAATTTAACTTTTAATAAATGCAGTTTAAGATAAATACTAGACAGACCTACAGACATAAAAACATGTAAGTGAACAGGTATTATGGTTCATGCATGGGTATACCGTACTGTTAAGGATACTCAGGCTGTGCCAGGATCTGGAGCTCTGCTTCTGATCTCAAAGCAGGAGGAGAAGAGAAAAATATATTTTGTTTCAAAAACCAGTTTACACACTGTCTATATAACAGAAACAGTGTGTCAGATGTGGCCCAGTCTCCTGGCTGGTTGTTTGAGATTAATGAAGCAGATTTGTGCTTGTTGTTGTTTAGATACTTTTGCTGAAGGTAGTTGAGTATTGGGTATTTGAAAGCTGATAACAGGGTTGTCAAATATCCTGTGGTATTGATCAGTTATCCTATGGTATATTATTTATTAAAAGTTAAATTTTAATACACCCATTGATCCAGAGCACTCTCTGAGCCTCTATCTACTGTTATACTAGTCCCAGAACAAAAAGAGGCCTTTTTTGAGTTGACCTCTCGCTTTGTTTTCCACACAACTTTCTCAAATGTTATAACTTACAATAAACCAACATACATATTGTTTTTTCAAGAGTGCCCCAACAAAAAAGAGAGTCTTTCCTTTCTTCTCCTAAATATCATGTGTATTTGTTTTTCTTTTGTCAGAGACCACTATATCTCTGTTTTAAGCAGCAGCTCACTCCATCCACCACCGACCCACTCATTTTTAGAAATTCACTAGAAGCCACTCGCATCAGCACCTAGTTCTTTTTTCTATTTTGGAAAAAAACAAAACCTTCCAATATGGATTAAAACCTGCTTTTTATGGACGGATGCCTCCTAAGAATTTGTTCTCCTGTCTGAGAAGGAAGCACAAATAAACCTTTTGGTGTATATAGGGCCTCTGCCAGAGGTAAGTTGTAGCCGCAAGGGGCCGTGAAACATTGAAGCAGTATTTAGAAGTATCCTGGTGGTTGTTCTTTGCGTCCTAAGAGGAAAACCTTTGTATGAGAATAGGGCATATATAGGAGGTCAAAATTTAACTAAAAGGTGTAATTTGGAATCTGAAGTGGGAGAAGTAAGGAGATTCTTGTTGGTCGTCATCCTGAAAGAAACCTTTAATATGAAAATAGGGCCTTATTAAAAGGTCAATTGCAATTGTCTGTGGGGGAGACCTGAATAAACATCGTTGGATGAGCACTTCAAAAATTGGTTTATAAAAGGTCACCAAGGATTAGAAACAGCGCCAGATGAAATTCTCCATTTCATTAATATATTTGCACCCTGTTGAGGTATATCAAGCATTTTCTACCTCAATTATACCAATATATCCATATCAGAGTACAGACACTCTTTATTACTCAGGGGACATAGCGGTTCCTAAATATAGTGAATTTCTAGATTAGTTTCCCTCAGTGACTGGGTAATGCTGAACTGCCTCTGGGACTGCATCTAATTTATTTATTAACAGTTCCTTATATAGAATACAAATTCCGCAGCGCTTTACAGAAAAGATTTGAACATTCACATCAGTCCCTGCCCCAGTGGAGCTTACAATCTAATTCATCTATCGTGTGGGAAGCGGTCATCTATTAGAATGAACTTAGGTCTACAGTCATTAGGTCGACCCCACTAGGTCGACTGGCAGGAAGGTCGACCTGACTTAAGGTCAACATGGGCCAAGGTCGACATGACTTAAGGTCGAATTTGCATAAAGGTCGACATGAGGAAGGTCGACTGGGGTTTTTCACTGTTTTTTGAGCCGACAGGCGGTATTTCATGCCCTACCATCCACTAGGGCGTGGTGGGAGAATAAAATAGTGTGCCGAGCGCAGCGAGGCACCGTGCCCGAAGCATAGCGAGCGATGCGAGGGTCCGATTCTCATTGCCAACTGTGTCCATGTCGACTGTGACGACATTCGGATCAAAAAACAGTGGAAAAACCCATGTCGACCTTATGACCAGTCGACCTTATGACCAGTCGACCTTCCTCATGTCGACCTTTAAGCAAATTCGACCTTAAGTCATGTAGACCTTGGCCCATGTCGACCTTAAGTCAGGTCGACCTTCCTGCCAGTCGACCTAGTGGGGTCGACCTAATGACTGTAGACCTAAGTTCATTCTGACAGATGTACCGCTTCCTATCATGTTCTATGTGACTCGCACAGCTGGCTTTAAATGTGTGCAGTGCGCATACCCGCCTCTTGTAGATCCTGCTCGCTGATCAGTTCAGTACACAGAAAGATAACTATATGTCTTGCAGTATTTGGCACACATCGTTCAAGGTGTAGTTATGATGCACAATGACCCTTATTCAGATCTGATCGCAGTACAAATTTGTTCTCAAAATGGGCAAAACCATGTGCCCTGTAGGTGGGGGAGATGTAACATGTACAGAGAGAGTTAGATTTGTGTGAGTTATTTTGTTTCTGTGCAGGGTAAATACTGGCTGCATTATTTTTACACTGCAATATAGATTTCAGTTTCAACACACCCCACCCAAATCTAACTCTCTCTATACATGTTTCATCTGCCCCACCTGCAGTGCACATGGTTTTGCCTATTTTGAGAACAAATTTGTACTGCGATCAGATCTGAATAAGGGCCAATGTGCCTATGATTTGCAGTCATTGAACGATCCAAAAAATCCTGGTTGTTTACACAATTGTGTGTGTGCGCGCGAGTATGATTATTATTTGGATGGGAGTGTTGTAGATTTCACGGAAAACTAGGTGACAGATCGAATAGTTCATAAAAATCATGCCATGTGTGGGCACCTTAAGAGAATTTATTTTATGGAACGCCAGACATAAGATGTGTTCTCCCTCCTAGAATAAAAATTTCTGTGCCTAAAACATAGAACCACAAAGTATACCTATGTTCACCCTCTTCCGCAACATACTTAGCAATTCTCCTAATGAAGCCTGAAGAAGGTTGTGCAGTGATCATGTAATGTGTTATTAATGAAGTATTTACTTTTTGGTTTCTAAAACATTTAGATGAAAACGATCTTGTACTTCAATCTAGAATCTGATTTGACTGTTGGAAAAAGGGGCTAGGTAGGACTGGCAGGATCCCGATGGCAGTATACAGACATCATCATCCCGGCAAGGGAGGGTGAGCACAAAAAATTTTTTTCACCAAAAATGATATTCGCCATATTCAATGATCACTGTTCGCTGAACGCAAACAGCAAATGTTTCCCAATTCTCCATTTTATAGTTGCCACCATTCGCTGTTATATTTCTATGGGGATTTTTGCCTAGTCCGCCGAAAGTGTATTCAATGCTAAAATGGAGAACGGTTTTCACTTTTATGGGGGGTGAAATTCACAGTTCTTTTTTAGGTGAACTGAAATTTGTACTTTTTTGGTGCCTACAAATCAGTTTATTTATTATTTTATTTCTTTAAAAGCACTATATATAAAATTTATTTTTTTTGTAGATTTATTTTTATTTACGCTAGACACACAGCATACAGCTGCTGTAACAGCCAGCCTCCGCTTCCAGCCACCAACACAGATTTCTATCTATAATTCAGGGGGAGTAGGGAAGAGGACACGGGTATCTCCTGTAGGCAGTAGGGAAGATACAACAAAGAAGATGGGTCCAGCAGTAGACCTCCGGCAGCCCCAACGCTGACATCTACTAATCACCGCACTGAAGCAGCAGCAGTACAGGATCAAGCAGTGTTGCTGCTGCTTCAGTGCGGTGATAGTAGATGTCAGCGCTGGGCAGCCGGAGGTCTGCTTCTGCTGGACCCATCCTCTGCATCCTCAGGCTGTGTGGGGGCTCCCTGCGGCATCAGAGAGCTCCCCCACTGGGACTCCAGTCCTCACATCCCTCTGCTGGGACTCCACTCCATCCCCAGCCCAGCTTGGCAGTACACCCCAGCAGCAGCGAGCAGGAGGGGAGAGAGCTAGGACACAGTGCAGTATTCAGTGCGCCGTATTGGATAATTTTCGCCGTATGGGGCAGCAAGCTTCTGACGCGTTGAATAGGGCGGGCTGGCGGCAAATAGTGGGGAACAGTGAATCATGGTGAGCACACAGCAAATCCAAAACCGGATACACTGCCGTGTTGAATACTGGCCACTGAAAGGGTTCTTAATTGGATAGAGGACTGATTAAATTCACCAGTCCACATTAGAGAATAAATTGACGTGTATGGATAATGCATGCTGGTTATTGCCAGATAAAAAATGCTGCCCTTTGTGAGATACTAAACTCATTGTTGGGAGTAGGGTTACAAAAAAATAAAGCTTTCAAAAATAAAAAAGCTTTTGGTACTTGTGTATTTTGGCGGCGCCCATCGCATCGCATACCATAAGGCATACGATGGTATGCGATGCGATATTGTACAATGCCATACAATTTTAAAATTGTATGGCATTGTATATGGCATACAATGCCATACGATGCGATGTGATTAAACATTGTATAAGCACCCTAATGGGTGCTTACAATGTTAAATGCACCCCCACGCCACCCCCCCACTATAAACGTGAACCCGAAGCGTGGCGAGGGCAGTGAGCCCGCGAGGGGCGGCGGTACGCGTCCTCTGACCTTTTCATACCCCCACTATCCACGTCGGCGTGAAGTTGAGAATAAAAAGTGTGGCGAGCGCAGTGAGCCACCGAGCCCGAAGCGTGGCGAGCGCCATGCTTCGGGCTCGGTGGCTCGCTGCGCTCGCCACACTTTTTCTGTTCTCAACGCCACGCCAACGTGGATAGTGGAGGTATGAAAAGGTCGGAGGACGCGTACCGCCGCCGCTCGCCACGCTTCGGGTTCACGTTTATAGTGGGGTGGTGGCGTGGGGGTGCATTTAACATTGTAAGCACCCATTAGGGTGCTTATACAATCTTTTATCGTATAGGGGCCAAAAATCGCGTCGCATCGCATGCCATCGGGTGCATGGCATGCGATTCGATTAAAACATCGCGCAATGGAAATCGGGGGCGCCGCTATAATACACAAGTACCAAGCTTTTTTTTTTAGAATGTTAAACAAGTTTTTAATGATTCAGTTATAAAAAAAAATCCTGCTTATTATATCAATACTCTGAAACATTGCTACAGTATATATTAGAAACTTTGATCGACCATATTTTAATGCTTACTAACATTAATAATCCAAAACTGTTAAGCTTTGATAGGATTTATTTTATAGCTTTCAATAAACTGCTTATAATGTTAGTGGACTAAGCATGAAAACATACAATGTACACTCCAAAATAGATGACATTGAAAATAAAGTTAAGTATTAGTCAGATTATAATTAAATAAATCTGAATAGTAATACAAAACTGGAAAATGCAAAAACAAATTCCAAGAACCACATACACATTTTGTGTATATCATCCAGTGTGTATGCACTATATGGTTAGCAGTGTCATCTGTCATCCGTCCATGCAGATCAGTCTGTGAATATCAACGACAGCTTTACTCCTGGATGTGGCCACTTACATTGTTATTTGTTAAATAGTTTAGTGTGTAGGCACTATACAGTTTGTCCAGGAGTTCAAAGAAAGTCATTGACAATATTGCATCATTTGTTGTTTTAGGTGTACCCAGATTTAAGCCCCCCATCCACTAGTGCGAGGTATCGCATGAACTCACTGGGTGTCAAGATTGCATATGATACATTGTAAGCGGTCCTTTTACATATGATGTATCATATGCAATTCCATTCATGGCTACAGGCTGTGATAAATATTCATGGCAGCCTGTAAGATCCGTGACGCAGAAGAGGTGGCCTTTAGTTCAAGTTGTAGCAACCACAATCCATGCCACTTTGTACACAACTGTGCCCTGGAGACACATTAGCGAGACCCTTAACCTTACCGTTTGACAAACAGTTAAATTGAAAATGACTATATTAAGACAAACCCACTTCACAAATGATGCTGTACAGAGGTCTTACAGTTTTAGAAAGTGGTAGGCAAAATGAAAAAAAGTATTCGGACCAGATTTCAGTTAAACAGAATTTTTGGTACTTGTTTCCTAGCACGGCGCCTGTTGTGGGTCATCGCATACTTTAAGTTAAGGTATGCGATGGACGCGATATTAGGGCTATTTTTAGCCCTTTCCCTGACAATTAAAAAATCGCGTCCATCCCATGCCTTAAGTTAAGGTATGCGATGCGACCAACGCGATTTAACATTGAATGCATTGTATTCAATGTTAAATTCCTATGTAAAAATCGGGTCCATTGTATGCCATTATAATGGCATACAATGCAACCGATGCAATGGACCCGATTTTACATAGGGAACAATGTTAAATGGCCCAATGGACCCGATTTTTTATTGTATCCCCACCCTGATGGGTAATTTGTATGTGAAATGCCCCCCCCCCCCCCCCATTGTAAACGCCACCCCACGATGAATGCCAACCCGCTGCACATTCGCTGTGTTCCGGAGGGCTGGAGCCCTTGCTGCCAGCCCTCCCTTACACACTATTCAATGAGGCAGGGGCTCGCTGCCCCTGACGGCGAATGTGAACCCCTGCAGCAGACGCCGCAGGGAGCTGGAGTACAGCGGCAGACAGGGAGATGGAAGTCTCCCTGCCTGCCCCAGAACGTATGTGGGGGGGGGGGGGGGGGCTCCCTGGGAGCCAAGCAGCACAGGCTGCCCCCCCAGAGAGCCAGCAGGGGACCGGGTATTCACTGCACCCAATCGTGCATATGTAATGATCGGGAGCATTGAATATATGAATATCTAATGAGCGGCTCTCTGCTCCTGGCCCCCTGCTGGCTGCTATTTTTTTTATTAAATATATACATGTGCTTAATAAAAATAGCATGCCCCTTCACAGAATAAAATTCCTGATTTTTTTTACATCAAATTAAAAAAAAAAAAACATCATTATTTTAAAAGTTCACATTCCACTTCACCATGAAAAGATGACGATTGCTACACGGTGACACACGGCGAAAATCACTTAGAAAGCAATTCGCCATCTTCTCATTGAATACACTCACGGCTAATCACATTGAAAAACCACAGCGAGTTGCGGAGAGTATCAGGCGGTGAATTGTCCCTCATTCACCGTCGGCGAAAAGTGCATGTTGAATAGGGTGATTCACTTTCTGACACAAAAAAAATAATCAACTTCCAAAGTGAAAATAGCACAAATTTGCCATGAAACATGGCGAATTGGCCTCATTGAATACAGCCCAATAAAGTGCACCATGGCTTGTATTTAAATTGGCTGTAAATTTAACACATACAAGATTAACAACAACATTAAGATGTTATTTGACCAAGGATATTTTAGAATTAAAACCTGGGAGTACTTGTTACCCTAGAACGTAAAGATTTAAAAAAAAAAAAAACACACACACACACACACACCTTATGGATTCCCCTTATCCAATGTCCATATTCAACGAAAGATGAATTTGCACCCCTCATCTAAAAATCAACCATACCCTCCATAATAATTTGAATACAGCAAAAATCTCAATGGAATTAACCTTAAATATTTGCATCTTGATTTCATGAATAATTGATGTTTGAGGTCCAGGTAAAGTGTATAGAATTTTAACTAGCTGCTTCTCCGACCCCTTGCCTGTTTACATCCTGCTATCTAGCCACCACCTACTTGCTTGCACCTCTTGTTATCTGTCTCCCCTTCCTACTAGATTGTAAGCTCCCCCGAGCAGGGCCCTCTTCCCTCCTGTTGTCAAAGCCCTCTTCTCTTCACATTTCACTCACAGCTCTCCTATACTCCAACACTCAGTGACCATCTTCGTCTGCATACTCATTTCCATCATTGGCCTCAAGCCTCTAGTTGTATGTAGATTGAGTCCTCACTACTTACATTTAAGATGTAATGTGTATTGATCTGTGGTGCTCTTTATTTGTACTCTATTTTTGTTATTTATTCAATGTTATGCCAAGCTTTGTCTCCCTGTATTGTTCCTTTGTACGGCGCTGCGAAACACTTGTGGTGCCTTATAAATAAATTTATAATAAAAAAATGTCTTGCTTAAAACAATTATTTCACTTATAACCCGGACCAGCTAATTGTGTCTGAACAAAATAATTGAGTAGCCCTGTTGGGCCAGCAAGAAGACAACTGAAATCTTGCCTATACAATCTGCTTGTTTAAATATATTCTAAACCAGCGGATCTCAAACAGGGGGTCCGGATCCCAAAGCAAGTCCTGATCTTCTCAGCATACGATTGCGACTCCATGTTGCTGACTTTTCTCATATCAGTCAGTGATTCAAGGAGTCTAAAAAAATCTGTTGAATGGTCTGTTATTTTAGACTCCTCCCATAATTTTGTGCCTCCACAATGCTGTCTGCTGACTACACATGTGATGGGATGACCATTTGAAGTAACTTGCTGGGGTCCCATCATTTTTATTGTCTGATGAGGTCCCAGAGCAAAATAGTTTGATGACCCCTGTTCTAAACGCTTTAAAGATCAACTGGGATAAAAAAAAAAAAAAAAAACCAGACCCTTGTAATAAATAGGCTGAAATCTAAAAAAATAAATATTTGAGCTACTTATTTTGAAGAAAAAAAAAAAAGGCGCAAATTCATCCTTCATGAAATCTCATAAAACCCAAATGCTTTCTGAAGAATTTGTGCTTCTACATCCAAACCTAAAAAGTGCATACCTTCCAACATGACCCATTGCATTCGGTATACAATGCTCTGTTCCTGGACTTCCCTCTTAACCCCTTGAGTGGTGGGTTTTGCTGGGGCAGGACAAACCTACCAGGGCAGGTTTTTCCTGCCCCAGCAAAACCCACCGCAGATCATATGATAAAGGACTGATTAAATTCAGCCCCCTCACCTTCGCTCCGGCGTTAGTACGCCGGAGCTCCCCTGCCGCAGCCGCCTGTCAGTCATCACACAGGCGGCAGGCTCGGGAATGTTGCGGCGGCTCAAGAGGACTCGGGTGCCTGAACTTCGAGTCCCCCCGAACATGCCACCTACGTCACTACAGTATGGAGATTGGCGGCGGGGGAGCTCCGGCATACGATCGCCAGGTACGCAGGAGGGACTCGGGGGGATCAACAGGAGGGGGGGCACTAAAGGAGCCCCCCTCAGCGCACCTACTACATAGTGGTACGCCAGGAAATTTTCCGAGACAGCCCGCTGCGCCTACTCCGGGCATACCACTCAAGTGGTTAATGTATGAGTGCAGTCACCGGAGTTGAAAAACCCTTCTCGTCAATTACCTAGTTCCACACAGGTGAAGCCACTCATACATTAAGAGGGAAGTCCAGGAGCAGAGCATTGTGTACCTAATGCAATGGGTCATGTTGGAGGGTATGAAAGTGTGCTTTGCACTACAAAACTATAACTGCATTGTTTAAAAGGCTCAATACTTACTGCATTATACAATTACACAACGTCCAAGTTTCAATATACTGTATAACTGCATTAAGTTCACACCACTGCTTACTATGAATGTGTAATAGGTCAGTGCTGAATCAATAATTAACAAATATAGTATATGCTTGTGCTCAAACTTTAGGACAGTGTTTATTATTTTTAATTATGTGCCGGGAGGATTCACCCTGTCCAATGCTGCTACACTTTATGTTGGTGGGAATCAGGGCCGGCGCTACCCACTCAGCAGCTCCTGCAAAGCAGGGAGGCGCCATGCTGAAAAGGCGCTGTCTCCCTGCTCTGCTAAAGCTGCCTTAGCCCTCACTGTCACTGCCTCATGCACGCCGCCCGCAGCGCCTGTCTGACAGCGGGTGGCAGTATGGAGAGGCTGAGCAGCTCCCTGCACACACTGTCCTCCTCCTGCATCCTGCCCCCTCTTCCTCACAGACACTTGCGCTGAGGCATGAAGCATTGTCTGTGAATGCCTGGATGACATGTCATGTCTGGATCCGCCCCCCTACCAATTGCTCCCTGCGCCTGTCAGCTGTCAATCAAATGATGAACAGGCAGCAGCGCCGCCTCCCCTTCCTTCCCTCTTCTCAGTGTGCTGTGCCAGTGCCACTGCCAGTCCTCAACACTCCGCCCCCTCTATCTCCTCCCCTCTTCTTCCATCTCCTCCTTCTCTCCCCTCCTTTCCCCCTCAGTCACGAGTGCTGCACATACTTTTTGTACTGCTTTCGGATCGCATCGCACACACATTGGATGCATGCCGTGCGATGCGATTTAGCCCATTTAGTGCCTGCAACATTTTGCGGACACAGCACTAAGATGGTGTATGCATACATGTACATGCACCAGGATCGCATGTTGCATACACTCCCACAATCGGGTTGCAGCTTGTTGCAATGGCAATGTGAAAGGGCGCAAAATGTATGGTTTGCAGGAGGGCGCCGGACACCCTAGCACCGGCCCTGGTGGGAATATTGATAAAAATTACACACTGCCCTCATAGGCGTATCCGGGCGGATGAAGGGAGCAAATTGGGCTGCCTTTGTCGCTAATGAATTGCAATGGTTTATTTGCCCCTACACAGCCAATTTAATCCCCCTTCCCCTTTATGTAAGCTTCACTTACCCCAGCCTGCAAAATAACATAATATAGTGTAAGGCACACTAGGGGGGTACGTGGCGACAAGTGATTCAATCTGGAATGTCCTACCCTCACGTACCATAAATATAATAGGAGGGAAACAATGCAATACAGGTTGAGTATCCCGTATCCAAAATGCTCGGGACCAGGAGAATTTTGGATAACGGATTATTCCATATTTCGGAATATTTTAATATTTCAATGATGTATTTTGAAGTATCTTGCATTTATGCTGTATAAACGCATCAAACACATGAAATGCACACAAATATATTTTATTTGTTTAAAAAACAAGGTTTCAAAACATGAAACAAAATTTGTGTACTATCTAAGATATTGAATTTGAATGTCAAGCAATCATTTTCTTGTACATATATAGTGCTAGTTACATATCATGTCCTCAGCAGTGCTGCTACAAATGACCCCAGTGAGTTTTTAGCAAAAAAAAAAATTTTTTTTTGCTTTTTCTGGAATGTATGGTTTTCGGAATAATTCAGATAACGGATATTCGGATACGGGATACTCAACCTGTATAATGTTGGCATTACTGTAACTGTCCAGTATGTTTGCAGCCAGGCAACACATCACTCTTAATAAAATCCCCCCACAGAGAGGATAAAGGCAGCGAAACAATATTGATAGTAACACAAGGTTTTTGTTCCAACCAGCCAGATCTGCAGATAAATCTGCGTGTGTATGGCCACCTTAAGACATGTTGCCTCTGGAAGCTGACAGAATATGGGTGAAAATTGGTGTAATACTATCAATATTGTTTTGCTGCCTTTATCCTCTCTGTGGGGGGATTTTATTAAGAGTGATGTGTTGCCTGGCTGCAAACATGCAAAAAAGAACAAAAACAAAAACTTTGTTTTTTATTCCGAATGATCATGCTATTATTTCTGTAGGCACCCTCCCCCCACACAAAGAAGTTACTTTATAATTACAAAATGGTACTTATGTAGTATCTGGGCGTCCGATTTAGAAATCGGATCGCATCGCATCGCATGCGACCAAATAGTATGCGATGGTCAAGATTTTTCCATAGGATTCAATGTTAAAATGGTCTGAGTCCATTTTAACATAGAATTCAATGGAAACAAGGGGTCCTTTTCCTTTCTCCACTATCCAAGTGGGCATGGAGTTGGATATAAACCTGTGGCGAGCGTAGCGAGCCACCGAGCCCGAAGCGCGGCGAGCCCCGCGAGGGGACACAATACTTTTTAAGAAATATGCCTTCGCTCGCCACGCTATATAAAATCAACTCTATGCCCACTTGGATAGTGGGGAAATGAACAGGACCTTCTTAACATTGAATCCTATGCAAAATCGCATCGAATCGCATCTGATTGTATGCCTTAAGGTAAGGCATACAATCACAAAATCGGATGCCCAGATACTACATAAGTACCTACAAAATTACTGTAGGCATCTGGATGAAGGGGTTGAAAGGCAATACCAGCAGGACAGTCCAGAACAGCGGGTGTGGTATGACTCACCGACCGTCGGGATCCCGACTGCCTGGCCTCAGACACGATAGGTCAGTTATATATCGGTGAAAGAATGTGTCCATTTTAGAAATAAAATGGTCCCAAATTGACAAAAACAGCAGAGCAGATGTTGATTGGAAAGAACTAGAAACTGGCCCACCAGAGATCTGGCTCTAAAGCCCTGTACACGCTAGCTGACTAGCAGCACCGCCAGTCAAACAAGATAGCACATACACACTGAACGATATCTGTTACCGGGTCCAAGGCTATGCAGTCATTGAGAATTAAGCGGCATACACAGACAACAGGGTGGCATAGGCTGTCAAGGTTGTATAGGAGCGCATATCGTTGACATTGATCATACACACTAGATTAATTTTAGAACGAGATCTAAAAAAAAAGAAAAAAAAAAAGAAAAGGTCTAGTGTATAGAGGCTTCAGTGATCAAGTGTAGTGCCAGAACATCTCCAAGATGGTCTACAGTGTATATCCGGATTATGAAGTAGCTGGAAGTTAATAGGGGGCAAGAGTTGTGAACAAAGATTGGCAATAGTAATACTTCAAAATGCGTTTACCAAGAGGTTCTAGTTCCTTTTTAAGGCAAGGGTTACCAGTGTCTCACAAACTATGGGCAGAATGCATCAAGCATCACATTTTGAAGGTGATACTTTGCACACGGATCACATAAATAGAAGAGTTTGCTGTACGAAAGAAGATTTAAGCAAAGGAGAGCTCTTCTGATAGGAGCGGTCCTTTGCAATATGGAGACTTTTGGGTCTGTGATAAAGCAAGCATTGCATGATATGCGCACTGCAGAGGATACTAGGAGGGATCTGACTTGATCCCTCTCAGTGCACATCATGCAACAAAGTCTATAGCAAACTTTTTGCGACGGGGGCCAGATTTGGTGAGGTGAAAATGTGGGGAGCCGACCATTCAGCCTGACATTCTTTGAATCATTAATCACATCAGAATGGTCCCCCACTCTGCTCCCATTCACTGTATGCCCCCCAGCCTGCCCCTCCTTCACTGTATGTCCCCCATTCACTGTATGTTCCCCACTCTGCACCCATTCACTCTGTCCCACAGCCGGCCCCCCTTCTCTTAATGTCCATCAGTGCCAACATTCACTGTATGTCCCCAGCCTGCCCCTGCTCCCCCTTCTCTGAATGGCCATCAATGCATCCATTCACTGTATGTCCCCCTGACCCTCCTTTACTGTGTCCCCCACTCTGCCCCCTCCCTTCTCTGTATGTTTCCCAGCCCCTTATGTAAGCCAGAGGAAGGAGAGGCAAAGCAGCCACTGCAAGGACAGGAGATGCTTGGGCTCCCGCTGCTGCCCTCCTCCACTGTGCATGTTAAGGGAGCAAGCTTCCCCTTGCTGCCCCCCTCCCCAAACATTGCTGTCACTGTGATTGTGGAGTAGGGTGATATACAATTGCAGCAGCAGGGGTAGGATGCCAAACACATCTGACTGTGGCGGCTGGCACCTCCTCACCGCAGCAGACAGCTAGGTAAAGGTGTGCTCGCCGGGGCCCCACCATTAGTGTCCTGTGCTGTGCTTCCCACATCTGATGCTCTGCCTGCTTCCAGCTGGAGGCTGCGGGCCACTTTAAATTACAGCACGGGCCGCAATTGGCCCCCGGGCCAGACTTTGGGCATGCCTGTTCTATAGGCTACTATTAGGAAACACCATCCCCAGATGTATCACATCGTGGGGGTGCCGGACGGGGTCCCGACAGTCGAGATCCCGACAGTCATTATCCCGACTGTTAAAACACAGACGGCCGGGTTCCCGACGGCCGGCGGCTATTTTCCCTCGTGGGGGTCCATGACCCCCATAGAGGGAGAATAGAATAGGTGGTGAGCGTAGCTCGCCACCGTGCCCGCAGCGTGGCGAGCCCGCAAGGGGCTTTGTTGCGCTGGCCACGCTGTCTGAGGCCAGGCAGTCGGGATCCCGACGTCGGGATAATGACTGTCGGGATCCCGACTGTCGGTGAGTCATACCACACCCCATTGTGGAGCTTGATGCACATGTGAAATGCTAGTGTGTTATAGTCCGACAATTGGGATCCCGACTGCCGCTGCTCTGACAAGGGGGTGAGCGCAAAGAAGCCCCTAGCAGGCTCGGTGGCTCGTTTCGCTGTCCACAGGTTCTATTCTCCCTCTATAGGGGTTGCGGACCCCCACAAGGGAGAAAAGCCCCGGGCAGTCAGGATCCCTACTGTCTGCATTTAAACAGTTAGGATTCCGATGTCTGAGTACTGGCTGTCACAATCCCAACTGTCAGGCAATCATCCGCCACAAGTGAAACACAGCCAAGCAGCTGATAACTGCATTTTCAGGTTTGACTACAGAACTACTTTTGATACATGTGCCCTGTGTTCTATACGACATGAGCAGAGAGAAAGCAAACAGGAAAGCAGTGCACATCATGTAATGGTGCAACCACCTACCTATCTCTACTGTTTGCCTACATGCCTGGTATAACAATCAGATTAGCCCAAGAGAATAGAAAAGGAGACAGAATGAAACACTTTGTAATGACAGCACTTCAAAGCCTTATGGTGGCAATGTTTTACATGAAAGTAATGAGAACACAATAAAAAGCTTTAACATAATTCTGTTTTTATAAAGCAGCAGGGCAGGTTTGCAGCACAGATGATTTAATGACCATGGGATTTATACCATGTGGCTCTTAATCAAAGGATATTCTAGAAATCTATCAGATAGCTGCAACAGATGTGACAGACAGGAGGGCTCAAATCCCATCCCCACACAGCGCTATTGTTCCCATACACACTTTGCCCACAGTAACAGCATCTCATGGACTGCCTGCCACACATGCATCCATCCCCCCAGGCACATACCACACTGCTGCCCGAGCCGCTGGCCCACTGCTCGCCTCTCACCCCCTCTGTCTGGCAACGCCCTGCACAATGACTACTTGCCCCAGCACCTAGGAGAGCCCCCCGCCACCCCCGCTCGCCTTTTGACGCGGATGATCTGGTCCCTCATGGGCTTGATGTCCTGGAAGCTCTGCTGGTTGACCAGGCTGTACACCAGGATGAAGCCCTGGCCGTTCTTGATGTACAGATCCCGCATAGAGGCGAACTGCTCGGTGCCGGCCGTGTCCAGGATCTCCAGCACAGAGGGGGACGAGTCCACCTCGATCTCTTTGCGGTAGAAGTCCTCGATGGTCGGGTCGTACTTCTCGATGAAGGTGCCGGTGACAAACTGCACGGTGAGAGCAGACTTGCCGACCCCGCCGCTCCCCAGCACCACCACCTTATACTCGCGCATCGTCCCCCTCCGCTCCCCGGCGGCATGCAACGGTCCTCACACCACCGCTTCTCCGCCTCCTCCTCCGTCGTCGCCGCCGCCCCTCTGCAGCGGCTTCCCGAGGCATGGGAGAGAGGCCGGGCTGCGCGGCCCGGTACCCGGAGACCTGTCCCCGCCTCCTGCGCCTGGCACTGAGAGCTGCCCGTCCGCTAGCCGCCCCCGGCGTATGGTACAGCCGGCCTAGCCGCTCCCCCTCCCTCCTCCTTTTCACCGCCCCGACCACTCCGCTCGCGGCAGGCCCTGCCTCCGGAGCGTCAACTCACACCTGCCCCGACCATTGGCTCTTATGTCTGTGACCATGGCAACTGTCTGTCCTCTCCAACCTGGGGCGGATACTGCAACTGACAGGACCAACCACCGACTCCTCTTCCCCGGATGATGGGAAAGATACAAGAGCAGTAGTTACAGCCTGAGCCAATGGTTACGTCAGGATGAGAGCCATTCACAGCGAGCCCCGCCCCCCAGCCATAGCCACCACCCGCCCGCCCGCCTCATACTGCTGCTGCTGCTTCTGCTGCTGCTGCAGCTGCAAATGTCCCCCAATGCTGCCTCTGTTGTTGGTCGCGGTCAGTGCGGTGCTTCCCCCGTCATACCGTTGTTAACTGAGCGAGTGCGTCCCTGCTGCGTCCTGCGCTCAACCTTGCTGCAGGGATGTACAGTGACTTCAAACACTCTTAATACATAACTGGGCATTTTAGTGCGCAACTTTACACTTGCGCATTGCTCTTCTCCCTGCTTCCAAGCAACATGCAGTCTTGCATGAAGGGGAAATGAAAATACATATAGTTTTATTAGGCAGAGGAACACAATACTAGCTATGATCATGGTATATATGGTCAATTTTCTGTGGGTGGGTTTGGTTTTAGAGTGATTGTTATCAATCAATAATTGGCATGTAACATGCTATGATCTTCCCGAAAGTACAGATAATAAAATGCAGTACGTCAAACACATGCAGTCCAAATGCAGTGGCTACCAGAATTTCTAGAGGGTGGTTTACAAATGCAATCCACTATCTCCCACTCTGCGGAATATTGGCACAAGTACTGGAGAGTTGTAGAAGAACCTAGCAACAGCTCTGGATGTTAATGTACACATTGGTCTTTTTATACATTAAGGGGGTTATTCTGGTTGATTCGCAAGGCTGCGAATTTGCATCCCTGTGAGTTCCCCAGATGCCGCCCACTTGCACCTGAGGACATCTACTAATCCGGGGAAATCCGGGCAGCGGCATAACTATAGCACGCAGCCCCCGCCACCGCGCGGGGGGGCGCTGTGCATGTGGGGGCGCCGGGGGCTGCGGTGCTATAGTTAAACCCCCCCTCAATCCCCGCAGACTTACCTATCGCACTGGTCCCGGCGGCTCCGTTCTTCTGCTGAGGACCACCAGAAAATGGCCGCCCCCATATAGCACACAGTTCTCTGAAACTGTCTGCTGTATGGGGGCGGCCATTTTCTGGTGGTCCTCAGCAGAAGAACGGAGCTGCCGGGACCAGCGCGATAGGTAAGTCTGCGGGGGATTGAGGGGGGTTTGCATGGGCAGCGGGGTAGGGGTGCTAGGCGGGGCGGCGACGGGGGGGTGGGGGGTGACGGGGACCATCTGCCTTGGAGAATTACCCACTTCACCCAACTAAGAGCACACCACGCTGAACTGAATCTGAGAAACGCTAAGGCTGTGGGATAAAAGCACAATCCCTAATGTAATCGGATATCAGGGTGAGCCACAATATGGGAGTCTTGAGCTCTTGAAATGATAGAGCACTGGGAAACGTTGGGGGGGACCATCTGCCTTGGAGAATTACCCACTTCACCCAACTAAGAGCACACCACGCTGAACTGAATCTGAGAAACGCTAAGGCTGTGGGATAAAAGCACAATCCCTAATGTAATCGGATATCAGGGTGAGCCATAATATGGGAGTCTTGAGCTCTTGAAATGATAGAGCACTGGGAAACGTTGGGCTAGTAACCAAAACCCTTGGATTACAATTCCTTCTACAACAGGGGTGGCCAAACCTGTCCTCAAGATCTACCAACGGTGCATGTTTTCCAGGCAACCTGTGTATCTATAGCAGGAATGAATGCAGCATGTTTGAAAATGTGACAGTTAGTATTGACTGCAGCTGTGCGTCTTGAAAACGTTCCCGTTGCTAGGGAACAAAACGCGTCAACGTCACATCCGCCTGAACGCCAACCCACGTGTGAGGTCACGCTCACGTGATTACAGAGCGAGCACTACGTTCTATCTATCCCGGCTCAAACCGGAGCCTCCCCCAACTTGTACAGCCGCAGACACCAGCTAGCCGGCTCCACGGCTAAAACTGCCACACAACGAAACACAAAACCAGGACGCCAGCAACCAACGTGCAGCGGGTCGAGCCACTTGACATCAGGGCTCCCCGCCCCTCCGTCTCTAACCATCAAGGAGGGTGAGCATAACCTTAAGGAGACTCTGCATTACCTGACATTTACCACCTGGCGTTACATGCGCTAAACAGGCACCCCGCATTGAGCTCCTGTATCTTTCAAAGTGCTTCTGGCTTCTACCTTGTTCCACTTCACTAACCCCTTCACCCCCTGCTACTAACAGTCGGGCTGATGCATATTGCTTATTGACAGTGACTGTGCTTTTGAAACCACGCTTGATCATTTAATACGTGACCCACCCGTTGTTGGCTATTTTAGCTTATTTTTTACCTTAGGGCCTCATTTGCCCGTTTCTCTGATACATGGTATCTGCCTTTATCTATGTATTTTTATATGTATTTTTGTATGTATATGTGAATTAATATAATACACCTTTTTCTTATATAAAATGTTGCTACATTATTTAAAGTGTGCCCAGGTGTCCTTTTGTTCAGTGTGGTTCGCAGGTGATTTACCCAGTTCTGGCAGCGCAAGTGCAAAACCCAATTCTCTTGTAAAACTTTTAGTGAGTTACCAGCAGACTCATTTGCCCCTGCTGCAGCCAAACCTGGAGTATTTTTATAATTTCTACTGAAAATGTAATTGATTTACTTAAGCGCCGGGCTCTGGGGGTTGTAGAGATCACCTAGGAGTTCCCTCTACACCCACAGATCTTGTTTCTTTTTACAATGAAAACTGACTCTTAGAAAATGGCTGCCCCCATACTGCAGACAGAAAACTGTCTGCAGTATGGGGGCAGCCATTTTCTAATTGTCAGTTTTCATTGCAGCAGGAGCCGGCCGGAACCGTGACGGTCAGGCAGGTCCCGGCCAGAGAGCCGGGCGAGACGCAGACTGCGGGTAACTATAGCGCCGCAGCCCCCCGGCGGTGGCCCCAATTTCTCTGCTCCCCCCCCGCCACCGTGGGGGCTGCGGAGCTATAGTTACGCCACTGCTCAGATCCACACACACAGCAAACTTGGTAGAAGAAAGTGCTACCACTGGTCATGTGCAGCAGCTCAGCTCTGTCCCTTAAACTGTATAATGTGGTTGGTGACAGCTCTAGTAATAGTATTGTATACCATTGCTATTGTCATAATTTGAGCCACCAGCCAAAAGGGGAGAGGGGTTTCCAGTGTGTGTGCACGCCTGTGCAATGATCACAGTAAGCAACTTACCAGATTCTGGGCCAGATGCACTTAGCTTCAAAAAGTGATAAAATGGAGAGTGATAAACAACCAGTCAATCAGGTAGGAGCTGATTGGCTGACTGTTTATTACTCTCCATTTTTATCACTTTCTCCATTTTATCACTTTTATGAAGCTAAGTGCATCTGTCTCCCTCTCCCTCTCTCTCTCTCTCTCTCGTGTATTGATTGAGCGCTAGGGGAGAGATGTATGAAGATTGGTGTTTCTCCCGTTAATTGACAGGACCTGCTTTGACTGTTTAGCATGGCAAAGCAGCAGGGGGATCTAGATTTCTCTTTTAGGGGAAGGCTATTTAAGAATTAGTTCTAAAAGTAGCCATACACACGCAGATTTATCTTCAGATCTGGCTGGTTGGAACAAAAACATGGTTATGGATGAGAGCACATGACAGTTGACCATTTGCTTAGAAATGCTGGATAAATGACAAGCTGTCATTCAGACAATACCATGATATTGTTCCAACCAGCCAGATCTGAAGATAAATCTTACTAGTGTATGGGCACCTTAACTCCTCCCCTCTACACATTACTCCTTCTACTTCCAATCCTTCCCCTCCCATTTTCAGTCCCAACTCTATCAGCAGGGCCGGCCTTAGGCATAGGCCAACTAGGCAATTGCCTAGGGCATTTGGAATGCCTAGGGGCATCAGCAGCTTCTGCTGATTAAAATGATATGCAGCATGCCTATATTCTGTGTGTGAGTGAGGCTGTATCTGCATATGAAATAGTGTATTAATGGAAATCACTGTAACCTAGCATTCCGTATGCAGGTACAGCCACAGTCGCACACAGAATATAGGCATGCTGCATATCATTTTAATCAGCAGAAGCTCCTTGTGTGTGCTGGTCATAACAATGCAAATAAGACGAATTTTCAGCAAAAAAGGCACCGAATGGGTGTGCTGGTTCTATTTAAAATATTGCGGGTAGGGACACCAAAATGATGACTGCTATGATGAGGGTTGATGGTGCTGGGAAAGGGGAGACGGAACTAGTGGCAGTGCTAGGGGGCAACAGTCAAAATCTTGCCTAGGGCGTAATTTAGGCTAGGGCCGGCTCTGTCTATCAGGCACTGGTGCCAAATGGCAAATTTTAGTACATTTTATTAATGACAGAGATATCTGTGGTGGCCCCGTAATGCTAAATCTAAAGGCCCATACACACTAGAAGATTTTCATTTCAAAAGACTTTGCCAAAATTTTTGAAAGATATACCTTTTACCAAAATAGTGCGTACACACTGAGCTATTTTCCCCAAAGAGCAAGAGATTTTCAGGAGGCGAAAGTCTTTGCTGAACATCTTTCATATAAAAGGCGATTTACATAATGGGCGGGGTTTGAATTACAAGGATGGGAGCAGCTGCCATTTTATTCAGTGCATTCCTGTTCTTGGTGCATGATTCAGACTGATTGCTGGGCTGCATATATTCGGAGCCCAGCGATCAGGTAAACTACACCTGCTCCGCCCTGACCGGGCAAAATGCCACCCATGTGCAAGGCAAAATTTCATTTGCAGCTGTGCACGTAGGGAGAAATCCATTCAAAATATACATTGGGGGGCAGTGGCAGCGGTAAAATATACATTGCTGGCCTGCAAAAAATGTAAGGCATGGCTTTGTGGGACAGGGGACTATGCACTCCATAATGCCCATTACACATATACCACATACCATAATGCCCATTACACATTATGCCACACACCGTAAAGCCCATTACGCATATGCCACACACCATAATACCCATTACATATAATGCCACATAAGTGTCATTTACCTACATGCTCATTGCTAGGGTTTTCATGCACGGTGCCAGGGGTAACATGCACGGTGCCAGGGGTAACATGCTATGTGCACTGAATCCTTACGCTCACCTTGCCCCGCTGTCTGTCCCTGTCTGTATCAGTAAAGGAGACCGCCGGGTAGAGCGGTGGGGAAATCCGACTGTCTCAGAGCAGGTCCATCTGTCCGCGACTCGCAGCCAATCAGGCGACGGTGGCTCGCGAGTTGCAAGCAGGCGTGTCATTCCAAATAGCCTCACAGCAGGTGGTTGGACCTGCTCTGAGATAGCCGGGTTTACCACCACTCTGCCGGCTGTCTCCTTTAACGATGCAGGCAGGGACAGACAGTGGGGCAAAGTGAGCGGACGTTACGCCTCCAAAATGGACTGACGGAACACAGTTCTGCCCCGTTCTGGCTCAATTTAACTCATAGTGGGCAGTAATGCCAGTAATATATACATTGCTGGCATGTGCCAGCAATGTATATATTACTGGCTTACGATTGTCATTGGTGCCCAGTGGTGCCAGTAATATATAGATTGCTGGCATGTGCCAGCAATCTATATATTACTTGCTTACAATTGTCATTGGTGCCCAGTGGTGCCAGTAATATATAGATTGCTGGCATGTGCCAGCAATCTATATATTACTGGCTTATAAATGTCATTGGTGCCCAGTGGTGCCTAACATATACATTGCTGGCACATGCCAGCAATGTATATATTATTGGCTTAAAAGAGAAAATATTGGTGGCCAGTGCTGCTCCGTGTGGAGCAGGATGCAGGGAGGTGGGGGGTGCATCAGCTGCATGCCGGTACCGGGCGGCCGAGCATAGGCAGACTGTGTGGACAGTGGAGTGGAGCGGGGCGGACCAGCGCGGCAGCAGGCAGGGTGATACAGGCGGGGGAGCAGGGCTCTTCACCAGCCAGCCGCCGCAGCAGCCAGCCGGACGAGTGAGCGGGCAGCGAGGGCAAGTCCAGGAGGGTAAGTATATGACAGGCGAGGGGGTGGGGGGAGGGCGGCGGGGCGTACCGCCGGGTTGAAAGTGGTTAATCACTTTCAGCCCTGCAGCGTACACACACAGCGATGATGGATGGAAAACCATCCATCATCGCTGGATCTGCTGGTAAAACCAGGAGCGGGAGCGCGCATCATAGCTAGTCGAGGGTCGCTGTCCCATACACGTTAATCGATTTTCAGCTGAAAATCGGTCAAAACGCCTGTTTTGACCGATTTTTAGGTGAAAATCGTCAAGTGTGTATGGGCCTTTAGAAATACTTACTGTTTGAGCCTATGGCAGTGGATGCACCATCCTTGCTATAAGCATGGGTAGGTTAATTGACTACTGACAAAGAAAAAAGCAATAAATCCAATCCCCCCCCCCTTATGCCAGAAACATTTCAGCCCCCCATGGTACCTGTTCATCATCAAGGGATTTCCCCCCCTTCCCACTCGCGCATGCAGGGGGGTTTCCGAGTCTCTGGAAACCCCCCTTGCCCTCCGATCCATCGGCGCAGCTGACTGATAGATTTTTTTTGTGACGGTCAAAGAGTAGCTCCACACTGGCTGTGCCATGCGTCTATAATGTAACATCTGTCTCCTTATGGCTACACTGAGAGGATGGCTGACTGTACAGTAGGGGGAGCTCAAACACGCTGCTCCCCTCAAGCAGATACCATTGTGCAGGCTGCTCCCCTCAAGCAGATACCATTGAGCAGGCTGAGTGAGGCAGGCAGGGACTGTTTCTTCCACTCAGAATTAGGAATGGCCATCGGTGCCTTTGCCATCGATGGTTGCCTTCAATGGCAAAACTGCAACTGGCCATCGATAGTGTAAAAGTGTGACCATCAATAGTTTTACATATCGATGGTCATCTTTTATGTCTGAATGATTGACCTGTGGGCCAATCAAAACACGTGGGCGTGGCTTCACGGGTGTCTGGGACGTGGATAGTGGGGGTATGAAAAAGTCGGAGGACGCATACTGCCGCCCCTCGCGGGCTCTCGGCGCTTCGGGTTGGTGTTGATAGTGGGGGTCGCGTTGACAATGGTGGGGGCATTTAACATTCTGGGGGCATTTAACATTGTATGCACCCATGAGGGTGCTTGTACAATTAAAAATGGCATGTCATTTGCTGGCATGCGATTTGATGCGATATTTAATTGTACATTCATGCTTTTTCACGCGGAAATCACATCGCATACCATCGCATACCCTATTTAGTGGTATGCGATGGGCGCCGTGATAATACATAAGTACCAAAATTCTTGCTAAAAACTTAAGGACCCCTTCACTTGTCCAACTTATTGTCCAACAAGTTGGACCTGATTGACTCGAGATTTATCCTATGTGTAGGAGGATCAGTCTCTTGCAATCTCTTGGTTATACCCAATGGCACGGGATTTTGCATTGGGTCCTACACATCAGGCACATCAGATTTTGTCAGATAAATTGACCCAATCAACCTGAATTGGGTCAAATCTAAAATCTCACAAGTGTAAGGGGCCCTTTACTGGGGACATTTGTAACAGCACTACTGAGGACATGATATGTAACTGGCACTATATATGTGCAAGAAAATAATTGCTTGCCATTCACATTAGTACCTGAGAAAGTACACAGACTTTGTTTCATGTTTTGAAACCTTGTTTTATGCACAAATAAAATATGTTTGTGTGTATTTCATGTGTTTGATATGTTTATACAACATAAAAGCCATATACATCAATATATTTTACTGAAATATAAAAATATTCTGAAATACGGAAAAATCCGTTATCCAAAATTCTCACAATTACACAATCCCGTTGACACCCACCACTGGCGAGTATATCACCTTCCTGTTGGCCACACTCCTTATACGCTGACAAGAGGAGGAGGTAGCAAAGTAGGAACATGTGCCAAATCAATTAAGAAAGCACATCGTTTCCAGCATTTTGGGTCTTTATTATCCATCTTCAGGGAACATATGTATTATGGAAAACCCCCTAAAAATCCTGCGTTTGCCCATGCACCCCCCTCCCCGGGCCAGCGCAGGTCTGACATATGTCATATATACCTCCCAACTGTCACATCTACTGTGGGAACACTAGTGGCGAGGGGCCATCAGTGTCCTGCGACGGGGGGGGGGGGGGCAGTTGGGAGTCCCCGCTGCCACCCACTTGTCAGTGGGGAATAGACGCTGTGCGCATTTGCACAGCATCTATTCCCCGCAGGCAGAGGGGCAGCAGTGGCAAAACGGGGGCATGGCCTTGCGCGAGTGGCGTGATAAGAAGGCCACACCTCACCAACAATGAAAGTTGGAAGGTATGTGTCCCAATCGTCAGTTGTTCTGCTCATTGTATCTGTTTCAGACTTAAAACCATGTACAATGCAAATGAGGCACACAGTGTAATGCGTAAAGAGAGTTTTGGTGGTGGTCAATAAATGTATCTACAAAAGATGATTTTTGGGGATTATTTATTTGCAGTTTCTTATATAGCGCATATATATTCTGCAGCTCAACATTCACATCAGTCCCTGCCCCAATGGCATTTACAATCTATATTCTCTATCACATATACTCGCACACACAGACATTTTAAGGTTAATTTTTTGTTGGAAGCCATTTGACCTACCAGTATATTTTTGGATTGTGGGACCAGTATATTTTTGGATTGTGCGACCTTTTCATACCCCCACTATCCACGTCGGCGCGGAGTTGATTTTATATAGTGTGGCGAGCGCAGTGAGCCACCGAGCCCGAAGTGTGGCGAGCGCAGTGAGCCCCACTAGGGGTCGCGGATTACTTTACATGTATTCCACGTCCCCACGCTGCGCTTGCCACACTATATAAAATCAACTCCACGCCGACGTGGATAGTGGGAGTACCCTGAGTAAACCCATGCAAACATGGGAAGAATAGACGAACTCCACACAGTTATGGCCATGGTGGGAATTGAACCCATGACCTCAGCACTGTGAGGCAGTAATGTTAACAATTACACTGTCCATGATGCCCATAATAGATTGGGGATAGAGCCTCAAATTCAACAGTGATGTGATGGCAATAAGCAGGTTGTAAATAGTTATTAACATGGGTTTTGGTAATGAGACTGTAGAACTTAATAGTGATGTCGTGCATATAAGAGAAGTGACAGTTTTCATGTAAACAGAAGGACCCAGAGGCACATGTGAAGGTGGACCCCTCTGACTTGGATTTGACTGGAGACAAGCACTACAATATACCATCTTTTAAAACGTTATGTACAAATGCCTGTCCAGCAACTTGTGATTGTTTCTTATTTGGCCATTTATGTTTCTCTGCTTTTGTGCCGAATACCAGCTACATGAATACATGTGTTGGTACTTATGTAGTAGATGGGGGACCAATTTGCATACGTACGTAACTTAGGAAAATCGCATCGCATGGGCCATTTTAAGGGAATGCGATGCGATTTTCCTATGTTATTTATTCAGTGCTCTGTTAGCCCCGGGGGATCGCATCGCACCTCCCGCAAAATCGCATGTGAACACATGCGATTTTATAGGGTGTACGATTCCATTACATTAGCTATATAATAATATTGTATGACATACAATAAGGTTTTAGGCACCCCTCCCCCACTATCCACTCCACGCCGAAGCGGAACGTGTCCTCCGACCTTTTCATACCCCCACTATCCACGTCGGCGCGGAGTTTATTTTATATAGTGTGGAGAGTGCTGCGAGCCACCGGGAGGGGACGCGGATTACTTTACATGTATTACTACATAAGTACCCATGTGTTTTATGTTAGAACAAGATGAGGAATTGTGGGCGCCTGGCTTGTGTGTCCAGGAATTGAGGCTGCATGGGCTATTAGCGCCTTGGGACTTATCTGTTTTTCTTTTTTCATGTGTTTTATGTTGTTTTGATGTATTCAATTGTACTTAAGTATATGTTGTCCTCTAATTTTTTTCCTTTGGGGAAATTCATTGCTGAACGTATGAAAAGATTGCATCCAACATATCCTTTCAGGATCGTGAGCAATACTGTTGGTGGCATAAGATTTGTAGCGCTGAGTGGCTACCTATTTAATAACTGTAATCTTGTTGGTGATGGTGTGAAAGAACCTTCTATTGTTCTTTCACTGTCTTTTTTGCTGCTTGAAATTGTGTTGAGGTTGAGGACATCGCCCCGCTTTATCACAGTCAGCGGTTGGAGCTGGTTATTTGTGCCATCTTTGGGCCACTCCTGGAATCCATTGTGTCCTCCCTCCCCATTGCCCAATTGGGCACCATTCCGTTCACACGGACTTGTTCAAGCGGTACTCTCCTGGTTTATCCAATACTTCCTGTTGGGTGTGGTGAGATACTTAGGAGTTCTTACTTTTAATGTTTTTACTGTACATCGATACATATCACTGGCTTCATTTCATTTTAGAAGTATATTAGGTACTTGTGGATTATCACGGCTCCCATCGATTGCCATATATAGTGGCATGCGATGTGATGCGATTTTTGCTGTTTTTACCGGGTTTTTTTTACAAAATCGCATGCGATTTGATCGCATGCGATTTGATCGCATGCGATCGCATGCGTTTTTTAAGAGAAAAGCATCCAAATGCATTGAAATTAGTATCAAACATTATGCAGAAGAGTATTTTAATATTTAGATATTTTGATTCTGATTTTTTAATCAAAATAGGGTATATTTATCAATTATGCGGATACTGGCATTTCCTCTATAGATAATTGTTACTAACCTTTCCGTTATAATAGTAGGACGATATATATACAACACTAACATTCTGCTTTATATGTTGTTTGTGTGGTGGCTGACTGTTCTGACTATACGGAATGGAGAAATCTCCAACATGGCGCAAAGGAGGAGACATGTATATGGAAATACACTCAAACGCCAAAGAAATGTCACATACAAAATGGCGCCCGCAACATCAGAATCCCGGTAGCCTGCGTTTCAAACACCAGGAAGAGACACTGGACGACCAGAACGGAAGTGCAGTGACGCACTTCCGGATGCGCAAGCCTCCCGGTCAGCTGATCGACGTAACGGGAACAAAGTGACACAGAAAACCGGGACTCCCGGATTTACATATATACGGACAAAACGCATGTTATTCTCCATAATATACCTTCCTCTTTTATACCCAGCATGTATGACTCTAGCGGTGTATATGTTTAGGTGTATAGAGAGGTTACAGTGTTGTATTAGCGAGGTATTTAGGTGAATACCGGAGAGGGGAATTACAACCCCAGGCCGGGTCTTCTAGATGTCTTGATTGCTTAAACAGGTTAGAGGGTATAAATATCCTTCTACCCCCACATTCCTCACACCTTGAAAAAGGGCTGACTTTAAGCCTGAAACGCGTTGGTGAGAGGACTGAATCCACAGCACAGGTGAGACCCTTTACCATTTTTACATCTGGTTTTGCTCCTCCTTGTATCCGGATATAGGGAGAGAGTGTTTTTGGGCTCACCTGAGACTGTGTGTATTTTTAATTGTATCTTTTATTGTATGTTTTATTGTATACGTCCTGGATTAAACTCTTACTCTGATACGGTGGTATTTGAGTGTCATTGCACGGGGAGGATCGGATGTGGACATACAAAAGATACCTTTCCAGGAACATAGGGCCTCTTTGTGAGGTGAGTGTGGCACCTGGTGTTTTTTCTTGTCGTACTTGAGGGGAAGCTGGCACAGACCTTGTGTGGGACCAGTGGGACAGAGATACCTTTATGTGAATATAGGGCCTTTATATAAGGTCAGTAATCAATCTGTTTGTTACAAGTTGGGAGTACCACCTACCTGGCAGATATAAAGAAACCTCTACGGGCACATAGGGACCTATTTTAAGGTCAGTAGGTGCCCTCTAGATGTCGCATAGAAATCCAGAGAATATCAAGAAAATTTGGAAGTTAACCTATATATATGGTTAACATCTATTGAGTAGCGCCGAAGTGTATATTTATTGTTTTGTTTAAGAGTGTCCATCCAAGGGGAGCTAGTGCCCCACTAATATACACACAGCTGCAACTCCTGGCGCTGCCATCCTCTCTATACTCTGTTTTATCTTTAGTATCAAACATGTTCATTGGCCCCCAAATGTCATTTTTGAGGCTGTACCACCCCCACTATCAACGCGAGCCCGAAGCGTGGCGAGCGCAGCAAGCCCCGCGAGGGGATGCGGACACCTGTGAAGCCTGCGAGGGGACGTGTATACCTGTAAAGGTATCCGTGTCCCCTCGCGGGGCTCGCTGCGCTCGCCACGCTTTGGGCTCAGTGGCTCGCTGCGCTCGCCACACTTTCTATTCTCATCTCCACGCCGACGTGGATAGTGGGGATATGAAAAGGTCGTAGGATGCATACCGCCGCCCCTCGCGGGCTCGCTGCGCTCGCCACGCTTCGGGTTCGCGTTGATAGTGGGGGTGGTACAGCCTCAAAAATGACATTTGGGGGCCATTGAACATGTTTGATACTAATTTCAATGCATTTTGATGCTTTTCTGTTAAAAATCGCATGCGATGTGATCGCATGCGATTTTTTCCCGTGCAATGGCCATCGTGGGAGCCGTGATACTCCACAAGTACCGTATATTACATTTTGTACTAGATCTAACCAATCTGTTTTTCATTAATTACCAGCGCTGCTCAACACCCCTCCCCCCTCTTTTTTGGTATTGCTTTCAGTACAGGACTAACTATTCTGTCCCAGAGCAGCAGCTGGGAATTACAACTCCTGTTAGGCGCACTTGGCCCACTATCACCTAGTGTGACTTGGGCCGCCATCTTGAAATTGAGTACCTAGCGCTCTTTCACAGGTGTATTTAGAATTGTTTGAATGTGTTGTTGGAGAGCTGAGTAGTGGAATTATGGGGTAATTCAAGTAAACAAGAAAGCAAGGGAAGCCTTATAAGATGTAAAAAGGAGAAAGCATTGTAAGATAAAGGGCCAGATGCACTAAGCTTCAAAAGTGATAAAATGGAGAGTGATAAACAGCCAGCCAATCAGCTCCTGTCCATTGGCGGATTCTGGGGGGGGGCACCTGGGCACGTGCCCCCCCTGTAATTTTTAATCCCATCTGGTGGTGTAGTTTATTAGGGTGGTAATAGCTTTGGTGATATTTAGAGTGTATAGGTTTGCAGGGTTACGAGGTAATGAAACCCCCAAATATGGGATATGTAAGGTCTGCCATTTTAATGTGAGTTGGTTTGCCCACATGGGAGGGGTATTAGGTTTGGATTTGTCAATATTGATACTAAATCCCGTTATGGGTTCAAAGGATGTTATTTTGTCTAGAATTAGGGGTAAAGTAGTTTCCGGGTTGTTTACATATAGGAGGATGTCGTCGGCGAATGCCGATAGTTTCAGCTCGTGTGTGCCTATTTTTATGCCTTTAAAGTCTGGCCAGTTGTGTAGTGTGCGTAGAATGGGGTCCAATGCGATGTTAAATAAGAGTGGTAATAAAGGGCAGCCCGGCGGGTTCCTTTTTCTAAATAGAAACGGGGTCCTTTACAGCCGTTGATCAGTAGCGAGGCCGATGGGTTTTGATAGATAGTACGGATGAAGGCTATAAATTCTGTGTCAAAACTCCTTATTTCCAGAACAAAGAATAGATGTGGCCATAATACCATATCGAATGCTTTGTTCGCATCTAAGCTCAGAAGCATATTTCGAGAGTGAGGGGAGTTGTGGGAGGAAATAATTGCTGCTAGTGCCGCGTGCACAGCTTTAATCGAGTGTCTTCCTTGTGTAAATCCCATTTGTGAGGGGGTGAGTATGTCAGGTAACATAGATTGGAGTCGTAGCACCATTATTTTTGTTAATAGTTTGTAGTCGACATTTAGGAGGCTTATGGGTCTGTATGAGGGTAATAAGGTGGGGTCTCTGTCCGGTTTAGGTATAAGTGTGATGTGGGCCTCATTAAAAAGGGGGGATTGTACTCTGTCTTTATATATGTTTTGAAATAGTTCTAATAATGTAGGGGCAATTTGAAGCTGGAGCATGCGGTAATATTCACCAGAAAATCCATCTGGTCCCGGGGATTTGCCATTAGGCAGTTTGGATATAGCTAGGTTAATTTCTTCCATTGTGATATTTCCTGTAAGGGCAGTTTTTTGCTCTGGTGTAAGGAGAGGTAAGACCTCATCGGTTAATAAAGACTCCTGAGCAACAGAGTCTACAGGTTACGAGGCAAATAATTTTTAAAAGTAGGTTTGAAATTGGGAGGAAATTTCGGAGGCTTTGGTTATAACTTCTCCGGTTGTTGGGTGTTTCAGGGAGGTAATGATATTACGTCGTTTGGGTGGTTTAGCTACCATCGCTAATAGTTTACCCGCCTTGTCTCCCCATCTGTAGAATCTGTTTCTAGTAGCTTTGGCGTGTTTTAGGTTGGAGGCACCCCGGTTCTGTTGTGTCCAGTGTCTGCGACTGGGTCGCACTCCCCGTCCTTGGCGAGGTGCTGCTAGGCAGGGTGTTCCTCCCAGATAGCACCAGTTAGCTACATCTCCTCTTGGCACTACCTCTGATGGTCGCCGTAGTCTTGTCACCACTTAAAACCTGGTTGCATCGGGGTTGGAGCGGGTCTAACTCACTCCTTCGAATGCTGCGACTACAGGAGAAGCCTAGTAACCCGCAGACTGCAGTCACCAGTCCGAGGAGGTCAACAGCGTCAGCGTAGGTTGTGCTGTGGCCGTCTTAAACAGAGGTCCCGGCGGTGGGTTTACACCCAAAACCCTAACACAAATCCAACAGTTTTTAGACTCACTTGCTAGTTTCCCATTAGCATCTTGAGAGTTAACATATTTTGAAAGGCTTTGTGTTGCCACATGTGACCTTGCCCACACAATATCTACACTATATAGATTACTCCAAAATTCTGATGCTATTACTCTCATTTACCCAGGCTTGGGAGAGAGATTTAGGACTGTCGCTTTCCAACAGAGATTGGGAATCCATTTTTCTCACAGCTCACAAGAGCTCTGTTTGCACTCATGTTAGAGAAACACAATATAAAATCATTATGCATTGGTACATGCCATGTCACCCTAATGCTTGTGCTGACCTAATGACCTGTTGACCTAGAACCATGTTGATTTTGACCTATGTTGACCTAAACCCATGTCGACCTTGCTGCCTTTCGACCTAGTGGTGTTGACCCAATGCTTGTTGACCTAGTTGGTGTAAACCTAATAACCGTATCCCATTTTTAACAGGCATTATGGTGTTTGGCATAATATGTAATGGACATAATGGCGTGTGGCTTAACATGTATTGGACATTACAGTGTAAATTTTTAATACGCCCCTTTGGCACACAATGTCCCTGTTTATGAAGCGTATTGTGAATTTTGGCTTAATCTGTGTGGCATTTTATGAATTTTGGCTCAATCCATGTGGCATTATGTGAATTTTGACACAATCCATGTGGCATTTTGTGAAAATTGACACATTCCATGTGGCATTATGTGATTTTTGGCTCATTCCATTTGGCAGCATGTGTAAGGGGCAAGTATAATGGGATCTAGTATTTTGTTGCATAATGTGTAGAAGTTGTATATGGTGTGGTACACTACACTCAAGGACATGCCCCCTTTTAAGTGGCCACACCCCCTTTTCCGAGCACGCCTTCAGTGCGCGCACAACTACATCCTTCCCTTTTGTCACCAAGGTGGCACTGAGTACTTTAAACGCCAGGGCCTATTTTTAATCCTATTCCCGCCCTCTCTCTGCTCTCCTCTCTCTCGCCGCATGTACGCTGGCACCACTAACAACCTCCCCCTCCCAAACCTTTTCCTATCATGGTGCCCCCCTGTCATTTTCTCCTGGATCCGCCCCTGTCTGTATATAAGTATTACATGTCTAAACTGAACAAATGAGATAAACAATTCTTGTTTATTTAACTTAAGGGTGTTTTTTAATATATTTCCTCTCCTTACTCGAGAGGTCAGTTACTTTCTCCCCTCCTTTCTATTACTTATTATTCCCCTCTTTGATTCCTCTCTTTATCATTAAATATATTAAACTGTTTGTGTAGGAGTATGACCCGGTGCTGGGACAGCTGCCCTGCTCCCAGCACTGCAGCACCAGCAGCAGCACCAGAGGGAGACTGAGCTATGTCCTCCACAGGACACAGCTCCCTCTAGCGCAGGGATCAGCTATCTGGTTCCCGCACCTACAGTGAGGCAGTGTCAGATGTCATGGGCTGGGACCAGTCTTTGGTTCCCGATGCTGGACTGAATGTGGCGGCGGGCAGCGGTGCGGATTTAGAGGCATTTAAAATTTGGTGGCATTATGGCCGCCAATCAAATGCTGCTTGCTGCAGTTTGAATCTCCCACCATTTGGAAGCCAATCACATATCCCGAATCTGTAGCCAACAGGAGACGGCAAACATCCACGTACTCAGCCCAGAAGCAGGAAGTTAGGGGGATTGTAAGTGACTCTGGCACTAAGCCAAAGTCACTGGTGTGATTATAGGCAGGAACTAGGCCTAAGGTTGCAGACCAGGCATTAGGCCTGGATGTGATTAGGGGCCATTAGGCCCGGTAAGATAGAGTTTCCCCTGGTTTAATATTGGAAGGCGGATAGATAGGCTGTCTGGCTGCCACCTTTCCAGGTATACCCAGCAGAGAAAGAGAAAGTGTATAATTTCCCTTGGGTGGTTGCGGAAAAGAGGTGGACAGACTGTGTGGCTGTCACCTCTCCGGTCCCCAATTAGGTAACGGGAACATTTAGGGTGTGTGTAAACTGGACAGCTCTAGGTAGGGCATTGTAACACCAGAAAATAGGCAGAGGTTTGAAGGGATTTTTTGGTTGTGTCTTGTACCTTATTGCATGTTTTTTGTTTTCATGTAGAGCAAAGTTGTTTAACCTGTATTTTATAGTTGTTTTGCACCATACACACTTAGTTTTAGGGCCTTGTGTTAAAGTTATAGTAGTTGTGCCACATTTAGGTAGTGTTAGGCTCTGCACATGACAGGTGTACTTGTCTCCTTACAGGGACCTGTGAGAACTGAGGGGTGAAGTACAAGATTGAATATGGTGAGTGTCATCTCTTCTTTGTGTGTCTGTCTCTGACTAGCTCCCTTCCTTCAGGGTGAATGTGGACCTTGCATCTCTTTGCAAGGTCAAGTCTTCACCTAGGTGCGTGAATGCCAAAAGGTGCTACTTCGGGTTCAGTGACCATGTGCTGACGACGAAGCTCCCCGGAGACCGAAGCTTTTGCGGGAGAGATGTCGCGGGACGAAGAGTGCATCGGTCTGCATCAAGGAGGAACAGAACTTACCTCTTCTCCTTCCTCCTAGGTGATTGTGTACAGGTGCCGGAGTTTACCAGGACTGTGGTTCATCACGGCCTGAAGGTGAGAGGGTGTGGCACCAGGTATGTGGTCAGGATACACCTGTACAGCAGCAGGCACCACACCACACCGCCATCCCCTTACATTTGGATTATAATTAAATTTTTATAGATTTTGGTGCGGTTACTACATTCATGTCCTGAATCTGTATGATATAGCTAATGTAATTCTGAATATTTGGATTTTTGTATCGCTGCATTGAGACTACTTGATTGTTCCCCTTGATGTCATAACCAAAATATGTTTTGGATTGTTATTTCTATTTATTTTCAATAAAAAAGAGATTACACACACAAAAAAAGGGTATGGATTGTATGGTTGACCTAAAGATGGTCTACAGTAATTAGGTCGACATTCTGGAAGGTCAACAGGGGTCTAGGTCGTGGCACAGGGTCGACAGTTCGTTAGGTCGACACAAGCATTATGTCGAAATGGTCTAGGTCAGGGCTGGGCAACACCGGCCCTCCAGATGTAGATGAACTACACATCCCAGCATGCCTTGCATCAGTTTCAGCATGGCCACATAGCAAAACTAAAGCAAAGCATCCTGGGATAGTTCACTGACATCTGGATGGCCGGTGTTGCCCAGCCCTGGTCTAGGTCAACAGTCAAAAGGTTGACATGAGGTTTTTCACTGTTTTTTTTTTTTTACCCGAATGTCGACACAGTCAACATGGACACAGTTTTAAGAGCACTGCGTCCCCTGGCATGGCTCGCTAAGCTCGCCATGCTTTGGGCACAGTGCCTCGCTGCGCTCGGCACGATATTTTATTATCCCACCACGCCCCAGTGGATGGTAGGGCATGAAATACCGCATGTCGGCACATGTCCGTTTAAAAACCAGTGAAAAACCCCATGTCAACCTTTTGACTGTCGACCTAGACCATGTCGACCTAATGCTTATGTCGACCTAACAACCTGCATAGGCCCACAGTAGTAGTGCTGTCTATACATAATGGCAAATGTTTCCGACAGTAGTAGTGTTGCTTATAAATAGATAATGCCCACAGTTACCGACAGTAATAGCTGATCATGTCCCGATTTCCCCCAGAGGGGGTGACCGTTCCAAAAAACTATTACAATTAGAATCCAGATGGATTTTTAGTTTGGTCACATTGCGCCCTAAGGGCCTTAATGAGTCCCTCTGCCTCATACACTTTTTATGAATGATCGGAGTTAATTGATAGGAGTCAGACTGCCCCATGTATCTAAAATTCAGCTGCCCCATAGTGGGACAAATAAGTATTGGTCTGATAGGCCACTGACAGAGCCGCTTTTTAAATTTAAAAATGTTCACTTTTTTAATATATATATATCTGTATAAACTGTATATCTGTTTGTTGGCCAGCAGGTTTTAACTGTTAAGCACTAGCACTTTTGATCTGCACCTTGCAGCAGATCTCTCATTTGATTTTGCACTGTAATTTTGTTCATGCTGCTCACGGACTTTGTTATTGTTTACACAGTACCCATGGCAACGCCGCCGGGCTCGCTGACGTCAGCCATCACCGGAAGCGGAAGCAAGCGTCTGGGAGGAAGCGGCAGGGCTGCGGGCGGTGAAGCCGTGGGCAGGATGATGTCTCTGTATGTGAGTACAATACTATTTAAACACTGTCACCACTGCATGTATGTATCCTGATGATGGGGAGGCTATCCCTGAAACGTAGATCACTTGTTATGTGCTCAATACACATTTAACTTTTTGCACAAGCCTCTGAGTGCCGCCTCCAGTTCTTGTATGTATATATATATATATATATATATATATATATATATATATATATATATATATATATATTATGTGCTGGCTCCGGCACTCTGCTGTCCCCCTGGACTCACTTGCTCTGGTGCCTTCAGGTGTGGCCGCTTGGATCCACTAGCATACAACAAAGATATTGCGAGCGGCACTCAGAGACTGGATACACGAAGTAACACTGCAAATACGTGTTTAATGCAAACTTCAACGTTTCGGGGCGCTGGTCCCCTTCGTCAGGATAAACACAAAGTGTCACACAAAAGAAATTTATAGAAAAGACTTACCTCCCTTCTAATCACTGCTGCCCCTCTCGCTGCTCCGGGTCACCTGGCAGTGCAGCACGATGTCCATTCCCCCATACTGCAGTTTCCTGTTTCCGGAGGAAACGTGTCATCCTCTCCCTGCCGGTCACCTGGCAGTGCAGCACGATGTCCATTCCCCCGTACTGCAGTTTCCTGTTTCCAGAGGAAACGTGTCATCCTCTCCCTGCCGGTTCCCATGGTAACGTTCGGGTTAACAATCTGAAATAACCACATAATAAACATTAAAACCGCAATTATATGCTGTGTCATTATTCATTGTTTACAAAGTGCTTAATGTAAGTGATTTGTTGCATCAGTGCTCATGTTTTTACAAAAAGAGGCTGTACTGCTTAAGCCTGGACGACGGCTGAAGTAGCCGATATTGTGCTGAAACAAAACTATCGGTTAGTGCATACATATATATGAAGTTACATTTTGCTTCCCTCATGGTTCCCCTGTTTGGGCTATTCAATCCCAAATTGGAATATGGTGGGACCCATCCCACCCGCAACTATTGTGCTGGAGGCATGGTCGACATGCTGTGTCGCCACTCCCCTCCTACACTTGGTGGTTTTCTTTTGTCTACCCCGATTATTTTAAGGGACACAGGGGTGAATTTATGAAGCTTGGAGAAGTGTTATCTATCCCCATAAAGAACGTTATGAGCAAGGTGATAATGGTTCAGCCAATCAGCTACAATATGTAAATTGACAGGTAAGAGCTGATTGGCTGAACCATTATCACCTTGCTCATAACGTTCTTTATGGGGATAGATAACACTTCTCCAAGCTTCATAAATTCACCCCACACTGTTTATGATCACTGGTGACCAGCTGGCATTTACAAGTGGGGGGACCTGTCAGGGTGAGCATAGAAAGATGGTAATTAGATAAAATTAATCAACCCCAAGTGCTCATTGAGTCCCTTGGGGCGCATGGTACCCAATCTGTAACTCCATCGGGTTTCCAAACGCAATAGGGCTTTTTCCCTGTCACCCCTTCTCAGGCTTGGGGGTACATGGTCAATTATCTTGTATTTTAACATGGCTATGCTATGTTTGGCCACCACAAAGTGCTTGGCTACCGGTTGCTCGCCAGCGCCAGCACTGAGTGCTGCCCTAATTGCTTGTCTATGCTGTGCCATGCGGACCTTAAATTGGCATTCCGTTTTGCCAACGTAGTAAAGTCCGCATGGACACAAAATAACATAGACCACGAAGCGACTGGTGCATGTGAGGGGCCAGTTAATTTTAAACCTTTTCCCCGTGTAGGGGTGTCTGATAGAATCCCCAGTCTCCATGTAACTGCAAGTCGTGCAGTTGATACACTTGAAGCATCCATTGCCCCTTTGCAAAAAATGGGTGGGTTTGGGTTTCTTGAATTTAGATAAGTCTGTTTTGACCACTAGATCCCGTATATTTTTGCCCCTGGAATAACTGGGCATTAGGTGTTTACTGGCTAGCTATTTTAAATCCCTATCTGTGGTGATGATTAGCCATAGTTCTTTGGCCCTTTTAGATGTGTGTCTGCTGTTAATATTAAATTGGTTCACCCATGGATAAGGAGGCTCTGATTTCTCAATTTTTTGGGGAATTAGTAATTCTGCTCGTGGTCTTGCACTGGCCCGCTGCCGTGCTTTTACAAGCTCCCCGGGGGGGTATCCCCTCTGTTGGAATTTCAGGGTCATGGCATCCAGTTGGTGTTCCCTTTCTGATGCCTCACTGTTGGTCCGACACACCCGTATAAACTGAGACATGGGTAACCCCTTCACTGTTGCCCTGGGGTGGAAACTCTCATGCCTAAGCATGGTGTTTCGGTCAGTTGGCTTAGTGAAGGAGGGGAGTGGCGACACAGCATGTCGACCATGCCTCCAGCACAATAGTTGCGGGTGGGATGGGTCCCACCATATTCCAATTTGGGATTGAATAGCCCAAACAGGGGAACCATGAGGGAAGCAAAATGTAACTTCATATATATGTATGCACTAACCGATAGTTTTGTTTCAGCACAATATCGGCTACTTCAGCCGTCGTCCAGGCTTAAGCAGTACAGCCTCTTTTTGTAAAAACATGAGCACTGATGCAACAAATCACTTACATTAAGCACTTTGTAAACAATGAATAATGACACAGCATATAATTGCGGTTTTAATGTTTATTATGTGGTTATTTCAGATTGTTAACCCGAACGTTGCCATGGGAACCGGCAGGGAGAGGATGACACGTTTCCTCCGGAAACAGGAAACTGCAGTACGGGGGAATGGACATCGTGCAGCACTGCCAGGTGACCGGCAGGGAGAGGATGACACGTTTCCTCCGGAAACAGGAAACTGCAGTATGGGGGAATGGACATCGTGCTGCACTGCCAGGTGACCCGGAGCAGCGAGAGGGGCAGCAGTGATTAGAAGGGGGGTAAGTCTTTTCTATAAATTTCTTTTGTGTGACACTTTGTGTTTATCCTGACGAAGGGGACCAGCGCCCCGAAACGTTGAAGTTTGCATTAAACACGTATTTGCAGTGTTACTTCGTGTATCCAGTCTCTGAGTGCCGCTCGCAATATCTTTGTTGTATGTATGTATGTATGTATATATATATATATATATATATATATATATACAGTATATATATTCCCACACCAGTTACCGTCCGTAGTAGCGCTGCCTACACATATACCCACAACAGTTACCAACAATAGTAGCACTGCTTATACGTAATGCCCACACCAGTCGCCAACAGTAGTAGTGCTGCCTATACACATGCCCACATCAGTTGGCAACAGCAATAGCGCTGATTATATGTAATGCCAACACCAGTTGCCGACAGTAGTAGCACTGCCTACACACATGCCCACATCAGTTGACAACTGTAATAGCGCTGCTTATATCAGGGGCAAACACAGGATTCTCGGAAGGGGGTTTCCGCATGTGCACACGCACACACACATTCAACAAGAAAAGTGGCCAGCATTATCTTAATAATAAAATCACATCACAACATGTTACATATTTGGACTATACTCATATACACACACACACACACACACACATCTGTGCATTCATTTATACATACATACATACATGCATGCATGCATACATACATACATACATACATGCTGTAAATACACACAGCATAAATACATACATACAACTCATGGAGACTTGCATACAATTCTGGGAGGCCAGGAGTGGCACACAATTTTCATGTACATATAGTGACATACACACATAGTATACATACTGTATACAGACACACATATATAATTTACATACTGTACACACAGACACACACACACACCCATAGTATACATATACAGAGACACATACATACATACATACTGTACATACATACATACAGACATACACACTTACTAAGATTTCATGCACACAGCCATCACACGGGTGCTGGACGGGGTCCCAACAGTCAGGATCCTGACAGGCATTTACTCGAAGTCGGGATCCCGACTGTCAAAACACAGACAGCCGGGTTCCCGACGGCCATCGGCTATTTTCCCTCATGGGGGTCCACGACCCCCCATAGAGGGAGAATAGAATAGGTGGCTCGTGTAGCGAGCCACCATGCCCGCAGCGTGGCGAGCGCAGAGAGCCCGCAAGGGGCTTTGTTGCGCTCGCCATGCTGTCTGGTTCCAACTGTCGGACCCCTGTACCACACCCACACAGACACCTGTTTCACATAAAAAAAATCATCCAGCATAATTTACTAAGGCACATAAGCCACCAAAATTTATTATACATCCTTCCACCCCCCCATCCCATAAATGTGCTCACCCAGCCAGCAAAATGTATTACACACAGTGGCGTAACTATTAATTTTTCTCCCCCTGCCAAAAAATGTTTGCAGCGCCCCCCCCCCCCCCAAAAAAAGTGTTAGTAGCACACCTTATCAACCCCACACCCCCACCGACCTTACCCCCCACGTCTGCGGTCCCGGCCCGGCTCTCCTTGCTCCTGCTGTTAATGAAAAGGGTCACTCACAAAATGGCTACCCCCATACAACAGACCATATTTAAGGATGCTAGAGGAGGCCACCGCCTCCTCTAGCATCCAAAAAATTGGTCTGCAGTATGGAGGCAGCTATTTTCTGAGTGACCCTTTTCATAAGCAGCAGGAGGGAGTCGGGAGAGAGCAGGTCACTACGGACGGTGGCAGGTCACGGCGGCTGGCAGCGGGTAACTATAGCCCCGCAGACCCCTTGGTGCCCACACTTTCTCGGTGCCTCCCCGCCACGGCGGGGGCTGCGGGACTATAGTTACACCACTGATTACACACCTGCAGAATCTGGTCTGTCAGTAACCAGGCAATAACATGCCTCACCCTGTCAGCTGGCAGCCAAGCAAGTTCAGAAACGTCTGAGGATATGCGCTCTGCAGCTCCTCCTACAAGCAGCCCAATGCTTAACGGCCTCTCATTGAAAATTCGGAGGCAGCTTTGACAGCTGCAGTCCCTGCTCCGCTCCTATACTATCTGTATACGCAGATTGATCGGTGGGCAGGGGGGGTTCCATGTACTCGAAAACTCCCCCTCCATGCGCGCATGTATATGTAAGACTAACACCAGTTGCCAACAGTAGTAGCACTGCCTATACAAATGCTCACACCAGATGCCAACTGTAATAGAGCTGCCTATACGTGATGCCCACACCAGTTGCCGACAGAATAGCACTGCTTATACATAACACCCACACCAGTTGCCGACAGTAGTAGCACTGCTTATACATAACGCCCACACCAGTTGCCAACAGTAGTAGCACTGCTTATACATAATGCCAACACCAGTTGCCGACAGTAGTAGAGCTGCCTATACGTAACGCCCACACCAGTTTCCGACAGTAGTAGCTCTGCCTATACATAACACCCAAACCATTTGCCGACAGTAGTAGCTCTGCCTATACATAACGCCCAAACCAGTTGCCGACAGTAGTAGAGCTGCTTATACGTAACACCAACACCAGCTCCCTACAGTAGTAACGCTGCCTATACATATGCCCACATCAGTTGCCAAAAGTAATAGCGCTGCTTATATGTAATGCCAACACCAGTTGATGACAGTCAGGGCTATTTTTCAGCAGGCTCCAGCAGGAACTGAGGCCATTATTCTAGTTCACTCTTTCTGACAAAATATTTCTTAGATGGACAAAACCATGTGCACTGCAGGTGAGGCAGGTGTTACTTGTGCAGAGATAATTAGATTTAGGTGGGGTTTTACACCTGCCTCACCTGCAGTGCACATGGTTTTGTCCATCTAAGAAATATTTTGTCAGAAAGAGTGAACTAGAATAAGGGCCTCAGTTCCTGCTGGAGCCTGCTGAAAAATAGCCCTGCTGACAGTAGTAGCACTGCCTATGCACATGCCCACATCAGTTGCCAACAGTAATAGAGCTGCCGACAGTAGTAGCACTGCTTATACGTAAAACCCACACCTGTTGCTTACAGTAGTAGTGCTGCCTATGCATATGCCCACACCAATTGCCGACAGTAGTACCGCTGCTTATAAGTAACGCCCACACCAGTTGCCAACAGTAGGAGAGCTGCCTATACATATACCCACACCAGTTGCCAACAGTAGGAGAGCTGCCTATACATATGCCCACACCAGTTGCCAACAGTAGTAGAGCTGCCTATACGTAACGCACACACACCAGTTGCTGATAGTAGCAGCTCTGCCTATACATATGCCCTCACCAGTTGCCGGCAGTAGTAGCGTTGCCTATACCTAATGCTCACACCAGATACCGACTGTAGTAGAGCTGCCTATACGTAATGCCTACACCAGTTGCCGACAGTAGTAGCGATGCCTATATATATATGCCCACACTAGTTGCCAACCGTAGTAGCACTGCCTAAACATTTACCCACGACAGTTCCAGACAGTAGTAGCACTGCTTATACACATGCCCACATCAGTTGTATACAGTAATAGCGCTGCCTATACGTAATTCTCACACCAGATGCCGACTGTAGTAGAGCTGCCTATACATGATGCCCACACCAGTTGCTGACAGAATAACACTGCTTATACATATGCCCACTCCAGTTGCAGACAGTAGTAGCTCTGCCTATACATACGCTCACACCAGTTGCTGACAGTAGTAGCATTGCTTATACGTAACGCCCACACCAGTTGGCGATAGTAGTAGAGCTGCCTATACGTAACGCCGATGCCAGTTGCCAATGCCAACACCAGCTCCCTAAAGTAGTAGCACTGCCTATACATATGCCCACAGTTGCCGACAGTAGTAGTGCTGCCTATGCATATGCCCACACCAGTTGCCGACAGTAGTAGAGCTGCCTATATGTAACGCCCACACCAGTTGCTGACAGTAGTAGCACTCCCTATACATATGCCCACACGAGTTGCTGTCAGTAATTGCGCTGTCTATACGTAACGCCCTCACCAGTTGCCGACAGTAGTAGAGTTGCCGGTACTTGTGTAGTTTCACGGCGCCACCGCACGCACAGTCTGTCTCAGAAACTTGTCAGCTTGCCAGACGCTCTGTTTAACTGTGCGTGTGCCGCTCTAGCTGTTCTCAGCGTAGCGCGTGGCTGCTTCCCATATGTAAAGCTACGTTATCAGAGTAGTGCCCGGCAGCAGCTGCCCAGCGCTGACAGGTCACTGTGGTACTTATAGTTCCACAGTGTAATAGGCAGTCCTGCGCACCGCTGACAAAGGGGGTGTCCGAAATGTACACTCTACAATTTAGACGCTTTAGCGTCTGAATCCTGAGCCTTGCAAGCCGCTAAGAAGGGGGGTATCTGGATTCAGACGCTAATGCGTCTGAATTTGGTAGGGTGTAGGGGTACATAGGGGTGCACTGTGCAAAACACTCCTAAACCTGTTCACAATGACACTAGTCGACGTAACAGCTGTCGACCTTGTTAATTCCACTATCCACGCCAACCCGAAGCGTGGTGAGCAGCGGCGGTACGCGTCCTACGACCTTTTCATACCCCCACTATCCACGTCGGCGTGGAGTTGAGAATAGAAAGTGTGGCGAGCGCAGCGCGCCACCGAGCCCGAAGCGTGGCGAGGTATCCGCGTCACCTCGCGGGCTTCACAGGTATCTGCGTCGGCTCGCTGCGCTCGCCACACTTTCTATTCTCAACTCCACGCCGACGTGGATAGTGGGGGTATTAAAAGGTCGTAGGACGCGTACCGCTGCGCTCGCCACGCTTCGGGTTGGCGTGGATAGTGGAATTAACAAGGTCGACAGCTGTTATGTCGACTAGTGTCATTGTGAACAGGTTTAGGAGTGTTTTGCACAGTGCACCCCTATGTACCCCTACACCCTACGAAATTCAGACGCATTAGCGTCTGAATCCAAATAACCCCCTTCTTAGCGGCTTGCAAGGACTCGGGATTCAGACGCTAAATCGTCTCAATTGTAGCGTGTACATTACGCTACGCTGATAACGTAGCGCTGCGAACAGCTAGAGTGGCACACGCTACGCTGGTAACGTAGCGCTGAGAACAGCTAGAGCGGCAAGCGCACAGAGTCTGGCAAGCTGCCAAGTTTCTAACAGACTGTGCGCGTGGTGGCGCCATGAAACTACACAAGTACCGAGTTGCCTATATGTAACGTTCACACCAGATGCTGACTGTAGTAGAGCTGCCTATACATATGCTCACACCAATTGCCAACAGTAGTAGCACTGCTTATATGTAATACCCATACCCCAGTTGCCAACAGTAGTATCGCTGTCTATACATATGCCCACACCAGCTTCCGACAGTAGTAGCTCTGCTTATACGTAATGCCCATACCAGTGCCAACAGTAGTAGTGCTGCTTATACGGAATGCCCACACCAGTTGCCGACAGTAGTAGCGCTGCCTAAACATATGCCCACACCAGTTGCTGACATTAGTAGCACTGCTTATATGTAATACAACAGAAAAAACTTTAAACCAAGCGCAGGAAATTAAACAACTAATAGTTATCCTCGCTGCTGTCTTGGAAGGGATACTCAACCCTTCCTACGCCAAAAAAGGCCAAAAAAATATATACAATTTAGACAGCGCAGATTGGACACAATTAGTCACACAATAAATTTAAAATTTATCTCTATTTATTTTAGACAAATGTTTTTAAAGATATATCAAACTTTAAAACAGATCACCGGCCGGTGGGGTTCATACAATACATATATGGTACCATAGAATGGTTATAATACACACAATCGCTAAAAAATCAAAAACATATAAAATAACAATAAAGGCAAAGTTCAGCAATAATTTCACTTAGCCTGATTCAGCATATGCAAGGTTAATTTGCTGGTTTGTAAGCAGGGTTAGTTTTGCTGGTTTATAAGCAGGGTTAGATGTGAGTTAAGCTGTTTGCCAAAGGGCTGATAGTAGACAAGTTATTGTGCTGTGCTATCTGCACAGAATCTGCATGCAGCAGCTTTATAATTGGTTCAGTCACACAGCCATACGTTTAGTATCATTTTTAGCACATGGATTAGAGCAAGCAGACATAAAGCAGTTTGATAAATTTATACTCTGCGACTTGCGTGTTAATTTGTAATCCACTCTTAGGGGATAGGGACTGGTTTCCGCCTTGGATGGGTTCCCAGCTGGTAGATGTAGTCGTCAGCTTTATCCAGAACACTCCGGCTTCCAAGTCTCCCCACGCTGCGGTGCTTCTCGTGTACAACAAGCAAGGGCTGATGCTGATGACGCGTTTCCCCGCCTCTCCTTGGTCAGCGGCTTCCTCAGCTATCTGAGGAAGCCGCTGACCAAGGAGAGGCGGGGAAACGCGTCATCAGCATCAGCCCTTGCTTGTTGTACACGAGAAGCACCGCAGCGTGGGGAGACTTGGAAGCCGGAGTGTTCTGGATAAAGCTGACGACTACATCTACCAGCTGGGAACCCATCCAAGGCGGAAACCAGTCCCTATCCCCTAAGAGTGGATTACAAATTAACACGCAAGTCGCAGAGTATAAATTTATCAAACTGCTTTATGTCTGCTTGCTCTAATCCATGTGCTAAAAATGATACTAAACGTATGGCTGTGTGACTGAACCAATTATAAAGCTGCTGCATGCAGATTCTGTGCAGATAGCACAGCACAATAACTTGTCTACTATCAGCCCTTTGGCAAACAGCTTAACTCACATCTAACCCTGCTTATAAACCAGCAAAACTAACCCTGCTTACAAACCAGCAAATTAACCTTGCATATGCTGAATCAGGCTAAGTGAAATTATTGCTGAACTTTGCCTTTATTGTTATTTTATATGTTTTTGATTTTTTAGCGATTGTGTGTATTATAACCATTCTATGGTACCATATATGTATTGTATGAACCCCACCGGCCGGTGATCTGTTTTAAAGTTTGATATATCTTTAAAAACATTTGTCTAAAATAAATAGAGATAAATTTTAAATTTATTGTGTGACTAATTGTGTCCAATCTGCGCTGTCTAAATTATATGTAATACCCATACCCCAGTTGCTGACAGTAGTATCGCTGTCTATACATATGCCCACACCAGTTGCCGACAGTAGTAGCACTGTCTATACATATACCCACACCAGCTTCCGACAGTAGTAGCTCTGCTTATACGTAACGCCCATACCAGTTGCCAACAGTAGTAGTGCTGCTTATACATAACACCCACACCAGTTGCTGACAGTAGTAGCGCTGCCAATACATATGCCCACACCAGTTGCCGACAGTAGTAACGCTGCCTATAGATATGCCCAAACCAGTTAAAGACCATAGTAGCGCTTCCAGTGCCTATACATATGCCCACACCAGATTCCGGCAGTAGTAGCGCTGACTATACATATGCTCACATCAGTTGCCAACAGTAGTAGTGCTGCCTATACATATGCCCGCACCAGTTGCCGACAGCTGTAATGCTGCTTATACATATGCCCATATCAGTTGCTGACAGTAGTAGTGCTGCCTACACATATGCCCACACCAGTTGCAAGCAGGAGTAGGCTCACATTTTACTAACCTGGGTCAGGGCACTTCAGGCTGGCAGCTGATCCTCTACTTCTTGCTTTTTTCACCAGTTTTGCTCCTTTATAGCTCCCCCCTATGTCCTGTGTAGCCCCACCCCTCTGTCCGTGTAGCCCTGCCCCCTTTCGGTCCCTGACGCTGATTAGGTGTTTAGGAGCCAGGAGGAAGCTCTGTGCTGCCGGCGCTGCTGCATGTCATGCAGTGTGACAGGCGCAGCGGCACCCGGCAACAGCAGATGACAGCATAGGATGTACAGCAGGGAGAGCGCCTCTACTGTCCAGCACATCACTGCCCTGCATCCTCTGCTGAGTGGGTAGCACCGGCCCTGGCAACATAAGAAGTGTTTCTTAAGAAAAAATGAAGCAAAGAAGTGCAGATCAAAGTTTGGAATGTACTAGACCACGCTTCGGGTTGGCGTTGATAGTGGGGGTGGCGTGGACAATGGGGGAGCATTTAACATTGTAAGCACCCATCAGGGTTGCACAATTAATATCGCACAGCATCGCATGCCAGCAAATGGCATGCGATGCGATTTTTAAATTGTACAATCCGGGTCATTTACCCGATTATCACATCGCATACCATCGCATACCTTATGTAATGGTATGCGATGGGCGTCGTGCTAGGAAACAAGTACCGTTATTTTATTTCTGTGCAGGGTAAATACTGGGTGCTTTATTTTTATGCTGCAATATAGATATCAGTTTGAAGTACGAACCCCACCCAAATGTAACTCTCTCTGCAGATGCTTACATCTGCCCCACATATGGTTTTGTCAATTAGAGAGTGAATTTGCCTTAGCGAGTGAACTAGAATAACCCCCTTGTCCAGGTCAGAAGCTGCATTCCTTATGGCACTTACGTGTTCTAGCAAGCAATGTTTCAATGCTCTGGAAGCCATATTTGCAATATATGCAGTCCAATAGTATTGCAGTTTACGAAGATTTGGATTTTTAGAATATCACCATATCTGTCAAACACTTCATATTTTTATTTTACATATAATAGCATGCATTACAGGTGCCACATGACAAAAGCTTGTGGGTTTGCTTGGCCTTGGAGGATTTTTGAAGTGGCTTTTCACTAATTCATCTCATGTTCCTTGGATGGCAGCCTATGGCCACTTTCTGGTCTAAAATTTTGGATGGATGATTATCTAGGTGAAGGCTGGACCTGTTAAAAATAACTCAGCAGCTGCTAGTTAACGGGAATAAGGAATCTCTTCCGCTCTTGGGCGTTCAGACTCGGATACTCGCTGGGCAAGCACAGACACTGCTGGTAGCATAATTTCCACTCCCAGATGTCCTAAATCAGCTTTCCGCCTGGCAACCAGAAATGCCATGTGGCTGAAGGAGATTCCGCTTCCGGTGGTTGCTAAGCAGCCAGGATGCTGGGTTTAGCACACCTAGGCGCAGCTGGAGTAATTAGAATTCTTGGAGTTGGTCTTACTAGGAATCCTTTGATTGACTGTCTGGGTCTTTTTATAGGATTCAGGCCAATGCAGCCCTGCCGGTGTTAGCTTCTATGTTATCCTGTCCTCGGTCTCCAGTCTGCCTGGTCCAGGTTCCTGATTGACTTGGTCTTTGAGTCCACCAGGAGTTTTGTATCCACGCTTCCTGCCTGCTTTAGGAGTGTATTTCCATCTGGTCTACGGCGCTACTTTCCATCTCAGGTGTCATGAGTACTAATTTTCAGGTCCCCCGCACTTTGCGGGAAGACCTTATCTTGTTAATTGTTATGTTTCAGTTCTGTTTATTCTTGCGATGGAGTCACTGGTGTTTTGTTATGTTTCACAATTTGGTCGCTCCTGCATCTCTTATTGCTTTTGGTTAGCAACTGGGTTGCTCCTGCATCTGGTTAAGACCTCCCTTGTGTGACAGTGTTGCTTCCTTAAGTTCTTTATCACTTGGTCTTTGTTATTATCCTCAGCTAGTTTTCCTTTCTTTTCCTCTGTGTCCTGCTAGTGCTTTGTCCTTAATTAAGACCTGGCGGCACCGAAGTTGGTGCGGACTTAATTTTCCCCTTCGAATCGTGGCTGTTATAGGTGAAGCCTAGTTCTGCAGGTACTTGATAGGCACTGGGGAAGGCAACAGGGCTAGTGTCAGTATAGGGTCCCCTGTGACCGTTCTGACCAGCTCTTCATGGTTCACACCTGCAACTTAACAGGGCCAATGTTTTTTTTTTTTTTATTATTTATTGGATCTCTTTCTATTCTTTTCAGAAATTACCCAAAAACATGATGGTTGTCTGTCGCTTCATTTTATTGTTAGAATTCCAAGGCAATTATGCCATAAGTTTGCTTTCTTAATAGACCTTCTACTGTATCCTCTCTCTTTAAATCTTCATATGTTTTGCTGTCTGAGCAATTACATCCCAAATGAAGAAAATCATATTTAGGTGCTTTTGTAATTGTGGGTGGAAAAAGCCACTTATCTGATGTAATAAACTGTTAGTTAAAGTTTCCTTACGATGACGTTTAGTTTGAATACTTCTGTTGATACCTCTATAAATCTTAAAATCCAGAAATAGCACTCAATGATGATCAAAGTATTGTGTGAGTATATTAATTGGGGTGTTATTCAAATTCTCTATAAGGGGAGAATAGGGTCTTCTCCTCTTCTTTGCAAATTATGAGGATCTCATTGATATAACTCCACCATGTTACCACATAGTTAGCATATTTCCCATTTTCTTCTTTGACTATGAAAATATTGCCTAAAAAACCCTGTATTTCTGCAACCAGCACTGGGCTCTTGGACCTGTCCTGGTTATTAAAATACAAGGAACAAAAAAAGTAGGGTCCCCCGTATTTTAATCACCAGCACTAGGCTCAAACAGCAAGCGGTGTCATATAAAACCTGAGGGAAACCTTTTTTTTTACCCATGTTGCCCCAGCCAAAGCATGACAACCATGGCCAGTCAGCCCTCACCTGGTCCCTGGGGGAGTGAGAACCCCCCAAGGTACTTATGTAATATCTGGGCTCCCGTTTTTCTTATGAGACCGCGTCCCCTCGCGGGGCTCGCTGCGCTCGCCACGCTTCGGGCACGGTGGCTCGCTACGCTCGCCACACTATATAAAATCAATTCCATGCGTAGTTGGATAGTAGGGGTATGAAAAAATGGGGTGCATTTAACATGGGAGACCAGATAATACATAAGTACCCCCCCAATAAATGGGTCCCCCCAGGCCACCCCCGGTCACGGCTGAACCCAGCACCCCTGGGTGGTGTGTGCCAGGCTGATGTTAAAAGTGGTTAAAAAAATGAAATAATACTATTTAGGTTTTGTTGTGAAACTACAATTCCCAGCCAGCCTCCCCCCCCACACACACACATCTAGGGACTTGGAGAATCACAAGTAAACGGGCATTAATTGACTAGCTGAGACTTGTAGTATCTCCACAGTATCACCACAGAACCAATACCCAAATAAATGTACATATACACAGAATAAAGTATTATTACACACAACATTCATACATACTTAATTATCTTGAACACAGAGGGTTGGTCCTCTTCTAAAGTAGAATCTAATGAGTAGCTGTGAAAAAAAAACTTATACTCTCCAGCTCCGGGATAGATCGCATCCTCTTCGGTCAAAGTAGACATCACAGGTGTTAAAAAATAAAAAAGCAAAATCCCGAACCAAACAGACTGCATAGTTAGCTCCTCCTCTAGAATGAGGGAATTCCCAATGCCATCAGTCACTGGGACTTCCATCAGCCTATCGTGATCGGGCTCCAGATGAGCACAGCGCCTGATAGGCTGTGTGCTCCTCCATACACGCGCATGATATGAGTTTAACATATGCGTCTATGTCTAGTTCCCACCATAGATGCCTATGTTGAATTATATTACTCTCTGGTCTCTACCTGTCATCTATTTTAAGCTTTACACTACTGTGTGTGTTTGTATATGCTTGGCACATTGGCCCTTATTCTGATCGGTGCGTACATTCCCGATTTCTTACGGAGCGGGCCGCACACAACGCTATGCGGACATCGTCCGTCGAAACGCCCATTGAGCCTCCGCATTCAGACGGACTCACTCTTTAAGAATTGGGCGTGTGTACGGACGACCTAAAAACCTTCCGTGTGCGGTGGACACGTACAGATTCTGCACGGTCTTACAGCGTAAGCACGGTATTACCGCGTTAGAACGTACGAGAACCTGGCCGTAGGCACCGATGCGGAGTATTTACGCTCAAATACAACACTATTTTTCTGAGCACACACAGCGAACACATGACCCACTTATGCAATTAGGCAACCTCATTAAAAAGGGATTGTTGCCTATTTCAATCAATTAAATCCTAATATATACTGAAACACATTACTACTATATTCATTACACACATTGGGGCAGATGTATTATCCGTCGTTATGGGGGAGAAGGGTATCAGCGCACGTTATGTGCACTGATACCGCTTCTCCCCCATGTATGATGGAGCTAGCGTGCGGTAATGGCCAGGGGCGCTATGCTCCCCTGTCCATATCGGCGCTGCTATCAAAATGATAGCAGGCCGAATGTATGAACGGTCAGCATCGCTGACCGTTCCGCACGAAGCCGGATTTGGCTTCGCCAGCCTCAGGCTGGCGAAGCCCTATCTAAACAGCAGGGACAGCGCTGTCCCTGCTGTCAGCTGTGGGCTGCGCTGGGGATCTCGCGTGAACAGCGAGATCCCGCGCATGCCCAGTGCGGCCGGCCGGGGGACAGGAGATAGCGCATCAGTATTAACTGATGCGCTATCTCCAGAAAGGGACATCGCCGGAGGGGGGAGTTAACGCTCCCCCGCTTCGGCAGACAAGATGTTAATACATCTTGTCGATGTCCCTTCCTGCTTCGCCTCGCTATTGAGGCGAAGCAGGAAGTATCATAGCGGCGCGATAAGCGCTGCTATGATACATCTGCCCCATTAACCCTTACAGCATGTGAACATAACATAATCTATATACAGTATGTACAGTTTGCTTATTTAAAAGATTATAAACAAGTTACACATATACTTTTCCATTTAAAAAAAACACACAGACAACTTCGAACTGTAATTAACTATTTATTAAGGTTAAAAAACATAGAATTTTTGGAAAAAATAAATTAATTAATTTGCGCCATCGGAATGGGATTATATGGTCGACGAGTATTAGATCGACGGTGTTTTAGACGAAGCCGTTAGTCAGACTGTACGGTTTTATCCAAAGTGTATAGATAGACAGTAGCATATGTTCCATCATAGTTAGATCGAAATATGCAAGGTCTTACGGCAGAAAGGTAGACCGCTATTAGGTCGACCGCATTTTTATCGACAAGTACGAGGTCGTTAATCGCTAGGTCGTCCGCTATTAGGTTGACCGGTAAATATGTCGACCGTTTCAAGGTCGAAAATTACAAGGTCGATCAACAATAGGTGGACCGCTATAAGGTCAACAAGTGCAAAGTCAACTGTTTATGATTTAAGCACATTTAGGACGCCTTACACAAGGTTCTCCGTTAATAGGTTGACACATAAACCACGTTCTACAGCAGTATTCTGACGTGGCACCACAAGTGCCACAATGACCTGGCACTGTGCAGCGCTGCAAACACCCATTACACCGTCACCCATGAAGCTCTCCACCCCTGGGATCCCTCCATCTCCCTAGCTTCACCCATTAAATACGGCACACCTATTGCTGGCTAAATGCAGACTCCCCAAGTCTCCCCATAGAGTCACACAGGCTCCCGTCTACATTTAGAAGCTCAACTCCACTCTAGCGCATTGCCGGGCCCTATCATGACTGCGGCGCCCAGTAGGCAGCTGCCCAGGGTGCCGGGATCTCGGGGGGCGCTAAAGTCTGCCTATCAAATATTCGCGGATTTCTGTGGAGGATCCCTGTTGTACTTAATGCAGCTGGCTGCTGTGGAACCTCTGAGACCTCCCCCACACTTTCCCTAGAGGCATACTTCCCTACTTTGGTGCCTAAGAAGACTTATACCGGCCCTTGTGGCACCACAAGTACCACAATGACCTGGCACTGCTCAGCACTGCACACCCCCATTACACCGTCACCCATGAAGCTCTCCACCCCTGGGATCCCTCCATCTCCCTAGCTTCACCCATTAAATATGGCACACCTATTCCCGGCTAAATGCAGACTCCCCAAGTCTCCCCATACAGTCACACAGCCTCCCGTCTACATTTAGAAGCTCATTCCACGCTAGTTGATAGCGCTTTGCCGGGCTCTATCATTACTGTGGCACTACAAGTGCCAGAATGACCTGGCACTGTGCAGCGCTGCAAACACCCATTACACTGTCACCCATGAAGGGATCCACCACTGGGATCCCTCCATCTCCCTAGCTGCACCCAATAAAGACGTCACCCCTAAGCACCCCTATACCTGACTAAATCCAGACTCCCCAAAGTCACACAGCCTCCCGTCTACATTTAGAAGCTCATTCCACGCTAGTTGATAGCGCTTTGCCGGGCTCTATCATTACTGTGGCACTACAAGTGCCAGAATGACCTGGCACTGTGCAGCGCTGCAAACACCCATTACACTGTCAGGGATCCACCACTGGGATCCCTCCATCTCCCTAGCTGCACCCAATAAAGACGTCACCCCTAAGCACCCCTATACCTGACTAAATCCAGACTCCCCAAAGTCGCACAGCCTCCCGTCTTCATGTAGAAGCTCATTCCACGCTAGTTGATAGCGCTTTGCCGGGCTCTGTTATTACTTGTAGTGCCACGTCAGATGATTAGTGCAGAGTATTGAGAGTGGCAGGGTGTCATTACCGTCATGAATAGGTGCTACAAGATTGCCGATCATGTTAATGTCGAACTTATGTTACAATCGACCTATAAGGTTTCGATGTCATGTAAGTGTCGACCTTTACAGTGTCTGTGAAGTGGTGGCGACCTAAGTTCGTTCGATCTTCCCGTGATCGACCAAATGACCGTATACCATTTGCCTTTTAGCTACACCATAGTCCTATGCAGTATGAGGTAACATATACTATATATATAATGTATAATTCAAGTGAACAGCCTAATACCTAGTTCCCTCTGCAGGCCACTTCAACCCTGACTGGGTTTTGTATCAATTAAACCACACATTTGGGGGCAACAAAAAAACATTTATCTAATGAACTTATCAAATAAATTAGAAATCGCCACAAAATAAAAGGTAGCATAGCAGGAAGAAAATAAAATAATATATAATAAATACATGTATTCTAGACATACATAGCCACAGCAGAATCATTAGGAACACATCAGGTGGCTTCACAACAAAAGTATAGCACCAACACTTAAAGTACAGCAGACAGTAATGGTAGCCGAAAGAGGGCAAAAGGGGAACCAAACATGTCATTCGAACTGAGGGCAAATGTGGGTACCCTCTGCACGGAATTGGACACAGGAAGCTGACACACACAGCTCAATGAAAGATTTGGGAAGACATAAGGGTGGAGATTAATGCGGACACAAGTTCATCTGAGGGCACGTTTGCCCCTGCCAGGCTCCTTGCCACGTGCAGCAGCTCTTCTGCCACGGCCACGGCCACGGTCAGATGGTGGGCCAGGTGGAGCAGATGCTGGGGAGGGGGTGGATGGTCTTCCCCCTCTGGCAGCAGGGAGTGCTGATGGTGGTAATGCACCAGAAACGGATGACATTAGGACCCTATTGCTGGCAACTAGCTCCACCATAAGCTCATTATGGTGGAGGAGGAGGTCATTTTGCCGCAGGGCTTGATCAGACAGCACCTGCAGGCTAGCAGCAATTGACTGCTGGGTGCCAGCCATGGCCTGCTGGGCCTCAGCAATAGCCTGCAGTCTCCCAGCGATAGCCTGCTGGCTGCTGATCAAACCCTGCAACACCTCCTCGGTCCTACGCACCCGCTCTGATGCCGACTCTTCCTGCTGCTGAATATTGCCAAGCACATGCCCCCATGTGGCCAATTCAGCTGCGGACATTGGCTGCTGCTGCTGCACGGGCCTGCTACTGGGGCCAGGTGGCACAGACTCCTCAACCTCCTCAAGAGATTCTTGACCAAGCGGTGGGGATGCTGGTGAAAGAGAACATTCCAATTACCACACATTCCATGCAAAATTAGAACCAGCTACTTATGCCATGGCAAATAATTACCTTCAAGCAAAGAAGCCATGACTTCCGCTGGGGCCTCGCTGTCCATGGTGCTCACCCCCCGGACCTCCTCGACTGCAATGCAGCACTCGGCCATCTCTTCCAGGGGGGTGAGCTGCAGCTTTGTTGGCATGGGGCCAGCCCCAGAGGTGTGGCTGTGTTCCCACCGCTGGGTCAATTTCTTCTTGAGGTTGGTTTTGAAGTCGTGCCACCTGCAATCAAAGTTTACATATTAATCCATGGAATCGGTACATCTGTCAGAATGAACTTAGGTCTACAGTCAGTAGGTCGACCCCATTAGGTAGACTGGCAGGAAGATCGACCTGATTTCAGGTCGACATTGGCCAAGGTCTACATGACTTAAGGTCGAATTTACATAAAGGTCGACATGAGGAAGGTCGACTGGTCATAAGGTCGAGATGGGGTTTTCAATGTTTTTTTATCCGAATGTCGACACAGTCGACATGGACACAGTTGGCAATGAGAATCGGACCCTCGCATCGCTCGCTTCGCTCGCCACAGCTTTAATAACCTCCTCCACGGCCTAGTGGATGGTAGGGCATGAAATACCGCCTGTCGGCACATGTCGACTCAAAAAACACTGAAAAACCCCATGTCGAACTTATGACCAGTCGACCTTCCTCATGTTGACCTTCCTGCCAGTCGACCTAGTGGGGTCGACCTAATGACTGTAGACCTAAGTTCATTCCAATAGATGACCGCTTCCCTAATACATGTCACTCCTCATGTTTGCTGTAGCACCCAGTGCAATCTGCAACATAATACAACATGTGCCTCATGACACCAAACTTAGATTATATTAAATTTGAAAACCAACCCTTAGAAGATACACTCACCCTACAATAACTATCAATTGAATGAAATGGCAAACATGTCTGTGCCTCCAAGCAACGTGACCGCCTATTGACCAACTCCATCTAATATCTAATGTAAACATTACTGGTCTTGTACTGCTCAAATGTAACACACATGAACTTGCCTCTTCTTAACGTGCTCCGTCTCACGAACTTGTGGAGCCACCGCATTAATCTCCGCCGTTATGTCCTCCCAGATCTTCCATCTCCTTGTGTGTGTCAACCGGTCCTGTGGACACTCGATCCAATCCCGTGCGCGGGGCACCAGGATGGCAAGCTCCTGTGGTTCGAATGCCATGTTTCTGGTGGTTGGTTCCTCTGTTGCCCTATTTCGGCCACGACCACTGGCACCGCCACGGCCACGGCCACCTGTCGCTGTACTCGAAGTGCTGGCCAGGCTACTCTGTTGGGAAGCCACCTGCTGTGTTCCCAATGATTCTGCTGAGGCTGAAGATGGGCCAGCTGCCGATTGGCCTGATGTAGATGGCCCATCTGGCTGCTCTTCCCCCAATGGCTGGTCTGGGTTGATGGGGACATAGGTGGTGCTGGAGTCCATGCGGAAAAATAGGTCCTGCCACTCCTGCTCTTCCTCAGATAGAGATGCAGACATGTGTGCAACAACATTGCATTGGTCTAACACACCTTTATATCCTATTTCTGTAATTGGCGTACATCAGCGACACCCTGCGTTCCGTACGGCAGCGTCAACCGTGCGGCACATAGTCCACGCCCCTAGCTGCGGAAATTTATAGAAAAAAAAACAGCCACACTTAGTAAGTCTAATTTAGTAGGTAAATGCAGATTTGTACACCAATGACCAAATAAAACTGAGGTCAGACATGAAATGTATATGTTAATGTGGTATACGGTCATTTGGTCGATCACGGGAAGATCGAACGAACTTAGGTCGCCACCACTTCACAGACACTGTAAAGGTCGACACTTACATGACATCGAAACCTTATAGGTCGATTGTAACATAAGTTCGACATTAACATGATCGGCAATCTTGTAGCACCTATTCATGACGGTAATGACACCCTGCCACTCTCAATACTCTGCACTAATCATCTGACGTGGCACTACAAGTAATAACAGAGCCCGGCAAAGCGCTATCAATTAGCGTGGAATGAGCTTCTAAATGTAGACGGGAGGCTGTGTGACTTTGGGGAGTCTGGATTTAGTCAGGTATAGGGGTGCTTAGGGGTGACGTCTTTATTGGGTGCAGCTAGGGAGATGGAGGGATCCCAGTGGTGGATCCCTTCATGGGTGACAGTGTAATGGGTGTTTGCAGCGCTGCACAGTGCCAGGTCATTCTGGCACTTGTAGTGCCACAGTAATGATAGAGCCCGGCAAAGCGCTATCAACTAGCGTGGAATGAGCTTCTAAATGTAGACGGGAGGCTGTGTGACTGTATGGGGAGACTTGGGGAGTCTGCATTTAGCCGGCAATAGGTGTGCCATATTTAATGGGTGAAGCTAGGGAGATGGAGGGATCCCAGGGGTGGAGAGCTTCATGGGTGACGGTGTAATGGGGGTGTGCAGCGCTGAGCAGTGCCAGGTCATTGTGGTACTTGTGGTGCCACAAGGGCCGGTATAAGTCTTCTTAGGCACCAAAGTAGGGAAGTATGCCTCTAGGGAAAGTGTGGGGGAGGTCTCAGAGGTTCCACAGCAGCCAGCTGCATTAAGTACAACAGGGATCCTCCACAGAAATCCGCGAATATTTGATAGGCAGACTTTAGCGCCCCCCGAGATCCCGGCACCCTGGGCAGCTGCCTACTGGGCGCCGCAGTCATGATAGGGCCCGGCAATGCGCTAGAGTGGAGTTGAGCTTCTAAATGTAGACGGGAGCCTGTGTGACTCTATGGGGAGACTTGGGGAGTCTGCATTTAGCCGGCAATAGGTGTGCCGTATTTAATTGGTGAAGCTAGGGAGATGGAGGGATCCCAGGGGTGGAGAGCTTCATGGGTGACGGTGTAATGGGTGTTTGCAGCGCTGCACAGTGCCAGGTCATTGTGGCACTTGTGGTGCCACGTCAGAATACTGCTGTAGAACGTGGTTTATGTGTAAACCTATTAACGGTGAACCTTGTGTAAGGCGTCCTAAATGTGCTTAAATCATAAACAGTTGACTTTGCACTTGTTGACCTTATAGCGGTCCACCTATTGTTGATCGACCTTGTTATTTTCGACCTTGAAACGGTCGACATATTTACCGGTCAACCTAATAGCGGACGACCTAGCGATTAACGACCTCGTACTTGTCGATAAAAATGCGGTCGACCTAGATACAGGTCGACCTAATAGCGGTCTACCTTTCTGCCGTAAGACCTTGCATATTTCGATCTAACTATGATGGACCATATGCTACTGTCTATCTATACACTTTGGATAAAACCGTACAGTCTGACTAACGGCTTCGTCCAAAACACCGTCGATCTAATACTCGTCGACCATATAATCCCATTCCGTATTTGTATTATGACTATGAAGTTGTGTTCATTATTTGCAGTGTAAAAGTGTGTGAAAAGTGCAGCATATATGTGTGTGTTTAGTAATGTTCCATTTAAGCTGCAATGGTTCCAATTGAAGCAGTGACAAGCGTGTAATTAACAAGGAATGAGTAAAGGAGTGGATTGTTTTGTGTTCACCTGACATTGGTTGTAGTGATTAGGCGTTCCGATTGCCTAGCGCATGACCGAGTGGTGTCCGCAAAGCAATACTTGCTTATGGACACCGCATATTTCTTGCCTTTTTGTTCGCGTGCATTCGGTGTGCTGTCCGAATGCACGCCTAACAAAATAAGTGCACTCCCCCGTGTCCGCCCATGTTTCCGCCCAGGTTAGCCCACTTTGAAAGTACGCCCCTGTGTCATTCCGAATAACGCCCATAATACGCCCATATTTCCCGAGTGATTGCGGTGCACATTTCTGTGCGGTATTAGTGAGTACAAGTACGTAGACCATGCGTGGCACATGCGCATAGTGTTCCCCGCGCATGCGCAGACGGCTAAAAAACGGCATCCGAAAGTATACGGAAATTAACGCACCAACCAGAATAAGGCCCATTGAGAGACAGGTCCACTACTAAGGCTTCACAAAAAGCTCTTCACTTGCTCTGCCTGCAATAATCATTTTATATAGACCAACCCTGATGGGGAGGCTACACTATTTGGCTTTCAGGGTCAGGGGAACCATCATTTACTTCCCAATAGGCTTCACTTTTGGTGAATACTCTGGCAAATGTGTCATCTGAATTAGAAGAAACCTGCTGGTTCGAACCTGCTTGGGCCTCTGGCCTCCTAAATTATGTGGAGTATTTAGTTGCTTCTATGGGGACCACTGATAAGTCCACAGCTTTCAGCACGGATGGTATAATGGTTAGCATTACTGCCTTTCAGCACTGAGGCCATGGGTTAGATTCCCACCATGGCCCTAACTGTGCAGAGTTTGTATATTCTCCCCGAGCTTGCATGGGTTTCCTCTGGTGTCCTCCCCAATTTAAAAATATACTGGTACGTCAATTGGCTCCCCAAAATAATAACCCTAGAATGAATGTGTGCGTGTATATGTGGTAGGGATTATAAATTGTAAGATCCACTGGGACAGGGACTGATGTGAATGTTCAAATATTCTCTGTAAAACCCTGCAGAATATGTGTGTGCTATATAAATAACTGTTAATAAATAATAGATTAATATATAAAAAATACCCCTCTAATGTAGCTCTAATGGCCTAGCGGTTAACCCCTTCCCGACATTTGACGTACATTTACGTCATGGTCGGGAAGTACTTCCCGACACATGGCGTAAATGTACGTCATGGCTTTAAACTGTCACCGCGTCTATAGACGCGGTGACAGTTTAAACATGTCTGCTGTCCCTGACAGCAGACATGTCCCTGCATGCCCAGGGGGGGCTGCGATGCCGCCCCCCCGTCGGCGATCGCTGTGATTGGCTGTTCAGTGTGAACAGCCAATTACAGCGTTTTCTGTGTCACCGGCGAATAACGTTCGCCGGTGACACAGGGATCGGAGGTGATTGGTGCTGTAAAGTACAGCACCAATCACCACGGGGTGTAAGGGTGACACTGGTGTCACCCCACCTCACCCCGCCCGCCCCCAAAGGCCGTGATTGGTTCGTCGGACCGACGAACCAATCACAGCCATGGAGGGGGATTTAAACTAACGGTGACTGCACTGCAGACGCCATTCCGGTCTGGAATTGCGTGCAGTGCGGTCACCATGCCTATCTGCCGTAGTATACTGACCTGATCCTTGCAAATACTTACCTGATCACTGCTTGTAGCGTGCTGGATGCTTCCTGGATCCTGTTACTACTTGTGACTTCCTGTGTTGTGCTGCTGCAGTGTGATAGCGTTATAGATAGAGAGAGATAGAGAGAGATAGAGAGAGATAGAGAGAGATAGAGATAGAGAGAGATAGAGAGAGAGAGATAGAGAGAGATAGAGAGAGATAGTGACAGAGAGTGCTATATTTTGTGCTGCTGCAGTGTGATAGTTATAGATAGAGAGATAGAGAGAGATAGAGAGAGATAGAGAGATAGTGACAGATTGTGCTATATATTTTTTATATAACTGACTGCTGCCCCCCCTTTTGTGCTGATCAGTATAAATTAACTGATCAGCAACTTTTTGGGGGCGCAGGTTTTTTTTTTTATATATATACCTGTCAGTGCTGCTGCTGCAGTGTCATAGAGTGATAGATAGTGAGAGATAGAGAGAGATAGTGACAGAGAGTGATAGAGAGTGCTATATTTTGTGTCTGCTGCCCCCCTTTTGTGCACCCCCAGCAACTTTTTGGGGGTGCAGGGGTTATTTTTTATATATATAACTGTCAGTGCTGCTGCTGCAGTGTCATAGAGTGATATATAGTGAGAGATAGAGAGATAGAGAGATAGAGAGAGATAGAGAGAGATAGAGAGAGATAGAGAGAGATAGTGACAGAGAGTGATAGAGAGTGCTATATTTTGTGTCTGCTGCCCCCGCCTTTTGTGCTGATCACTATATCTGAGGTGATCAGCAACTTTTTGGGGGTGCAGAGTTTTTTTTTTTATATATATACCTGTCAGTTGCTGCCAGTTGCACTGTCAGTTGCACCAAAGGTTGTGCACCTGCTGCCCCTCACTGGTAATCAGTGTCGCATCAGTGATCACCTTTTTTTTTTTTGAGGGTGCTGTGGGGTCTTTTTTTAATTTTTTTTTACACACACTGTGATTTTGTGGGTGTCCTGTGGCCACTGTGCGCTGATCAGTGACGTACATCACTGATCAACTTTTTCGGCACAGGGTTGATCTATTTTTTTTTTTTTGGATCAAATTCCTGTTGCCTTTGAGCGCTGTTCAGTGACGGACGTTACTGACCAACATCTGTGCTCAATTTTTGGCGCAGGACCTTTTTTTTTTTTTTTTTTAACCCCTTCAATTTTTTTTTTTTTTTAACCCCATCAATTTTTTTTTTTTTATTGGGATCAAATTCCTGTATAAAGTATTTTTTTTTTTCTGCACTACATACACACTACACACTACATACCCCCCTGGTTGAAATAAAGTTTGTACCCCCCCTACACTATACACGTGTTGAAACATTTCACTACCAGAAACACAAAAATAAAAATGGCATCCCTCTGACTCTGACACAGCCAGTGAGGCAAGCGGGGAATTTGAAGGATTCATCTTAAGCTCCTCTTCCTCCTCTAGTGATGAGGGACCCCCTCAAAGACGCCCCCGTAGAGCAGCTGAGACCCCCCCCCAATAATTGATCTCGTATGGACCCCACCACCAGACAATTTTGAGCCCCAGGTTCCTGAGTTTTTGGCCATGCCAGGAATCCAATTTGATTCCACAGGTCTCAGAGAAATTGACTTTTTCAAATTATTTTTCTCTGATGATTTTATAAATTTAATGGTGGACCAAACTAATTTATATGCCCAGCAGTTTATTGCTCAAAACCCCACGTCATCATTTGCTAGGTGGACCCCTGTAGATGCAGTAGAGATGATGACGTTTTGGGGTCTGGTGTTTCATATGGGCATAGTAAAAAAGCCAGAAATTAGGCAATATTGGAGTACAGATGTTCTGTACAGCACCCCATTTTACCGTATGGCCATGACTCGGGCTCGTTTTGAGATGATCCTTAAATTTTTGCATTACAACGATAATGCACAGTGCCCACCCAGAGATGATCCCACCTTTGACCGGCTATTCAAAGTCAGGCCGGTCATTGATCATTTCAGTGCCAAATTTGCAGAGATGTACATCCCTGAAAAATTTATTTGTATTGACGAGTCCCTTATACATTTTAAAGGAAGGGTTAAATTCCGCCAGTACCTTCCCAGTAAGAGGGCAAGGTATGGCATAAAAATGTATAAGCTGTGTGAAAGCACCTCAGGGTACACCCACATGTTTAGGGTATATGAAGGGAAGGATTCAAGAATTGAACCGCCAGAATGCCCCCCCTCCCTCGTAGGTGTTAGTGGAAAAATTGTCTGGGATTTAGTGCACCCCTTCCTGGATAAAGGTTATCACCTCTATGTGGATAACTTTTACACTAGCATCCCCCTGTTTAAGGCCCTTGGTTCAAGAGGTACAGCAGCTTGCGGTACTGTGCGCAAGAACCAAAGAGGCCTCCCAAAAACGCACATTGCCCAAGTAATGAGAAGGGGTGAAAGCAGGGGAATATGCACCGAAAATATGTTGTTGGTCAAATATAAGGACAAGAGGGATGTCCTTATACTGACAACAATTCACGGAGACAGTACCACCTCCGTCCCTGTACGAGGTACCAGTACCCACACCTCAAAACCTAATTGTATCCTGGATTACAATAGGTACATGGGCGGAGTGGATCTTTCAGATCAGGTACTGAAGCCGTACAGTGCCCTGCGGAAAACAAAAATCTGGTACAAGAAGCTGGCCGTGTATATCATCCAGATGGCACTGTATAACGCTTACGTGCTATTCCGTTCTACCGGCCAGAGGGGGACATTTATGCACTTTCAAGAGGAAGTCATAAAGGGCCTAATATTTGGGAACCAGCAGGCAGAGGGCCCCAGTACTTCTAGTACTGGCCCCCGTATTGTACCAGGGCAGCATTTTCCTGATGAAATCCCCTCCACTGGAAAAAAGGGCAGGACACAAAAAAGGTGCAAAGTTTGCTATAAAAAGGGAATAAGAAAGCAAACTATTTTCCAGTGTGACACTTGCCCCGACAAACCCGGCCTATGTATAAAGGAGTGTTTTAAAATATACCACACATCTATGGATTATTAGGTTCATCATTTCACCGTGCTTCGGGGGTCTTGCTAATGCCACATAGCACCCACCATTCATTCCACCAGTATCTGAGCCGCAAAATCCAAAAATCACTCCTTCCCTTCTGAGTCCTGCCATGCACCCAACTGGTATTTTTTGGTCACATGTGAGGCATTGCCGTACTCGGGAGAAATTGGGGCACAGATTTTGGGGTGCTTTTTCTCCTTCATACCTTCTGAAAATGAAAAATTTTGAGCCAGAACTACATTTTTGTGTAAAAAAATGTAATTTTTCATTTTCACTGCCCAGTTGTATGAAAATTGGTGAAACCCCTGGGGGTTTGAAATGTACACTATACCCCTAGATGAATTCCCTGAGGGGTGTAGTTTGCAAAATGGGGTCACTTGTGGGGGGGTTCCACTGTATTGGTGCTTTGGGGGTCTTGCTAATGCGACATAGCACCCACCAACATTCCACCAGAATCTGTGCTGCAAAATCCAAATATCACTCCTTCCCTTCTGAGTCCTGCCACTTTTTGGTCACACATGAGGCATTGCCGTACTCGGGAGAAATTGGGGCACAGATTTTGGGGTGCTTTTTCTCCTTCATACCATCTGAAAATGAAAAATTTTGAGCCAGAACTGCATTTTTGTGTAAAAAAATGTAATTTTTCATTTTCACTGCCCAGTTGTATAAAAATTGGTGAAACCCCTGGGGGTTTGAAATGTACACTATACCCCTAGATGAATTCCCTGAGGGGTGTAGTTTGCAAAATGGGGTCACTTGTGGGGGGGTTCCACTGTATTGGTGCTTTGGGGGTCTTGCTAATGCGACATAGCACCCACCAACATTCCACCAGAATCTGTGCTGCAAAATCCAAATATCACTCCTTCCCTTCTGAGTCCTGCCACTTTTTGGTCACACATGAGGCATTGCCGTACTCGGGAGAAATTGGGGCACAGATTTTGGGGTGCTTTTTCTCCTTCATTCCTTCTGAAAATGAAAAATTTTGAGCCAGAACTGCATTTTTGTGTAAAAAAATGTAATTTTTCATTTTCACTGCCCAGTTGTATAAAAATTGGTGAAACCCCTGGGGGTTTGAAATGTACACTATACCCCTAGATGAATTCCCTGAGGGGTGTAGTTTGCAAAATGGGGTCACTTGTGGGGGGGTTCCACTGTATTGGTGCTTTGGGGGTCTTGCTAATGCGACATAGCACCCACCAACATTCCACCAGAATCTTTGCTGCAAAATCCAAATATCACTCCTTCCCTTCTGAGTCCTGCCACTTTTTGGTCACACATGAGGCATTGCCGTACTCGGGAGAAATTGGGGCACAGATTTTGGGGTGCTTTTTCTCCTTCATACCTTCTGAAAATGAAAAATTTTGAGCCAGAACTGCATTTTTGTGTAAAAAAATGTAATTTTTCATTTTCACTGCCCAGTTGTATCAAAATTGGTGAAACCCCTGGGGGTTTGAAATGTACACTATACCCCTAGATGAATTCCCTGAGGGGTGTAGTTTGCAAAATGGGGTCACTTGTGGGGGGGTTCCACTGTATTGGTGCTTTGGGGGTCTTGCTAATGCGACATAGCACCCACCAACATTCCACCAGAATCTGTGCTGCAAAATCCAAAAATCACTCCTTCCCTTCTGAGTCCTGCCATGCACCCAAATGGTATTTTTTGGTCACATGTGAGGCATTGCCGTACTCGGGAGAAATTGGGGCACAGATTTTGGGGTGCTTTGTCTCCTTCATACCTTCTGAAAATGAAAAATTTTGAGCCAGAACTGCATTTTTGTGTAAAAAATGTAATTTTTAATTTGCACTGCCCAGTTGTATAAAAATTGGTGAAACCCCTGGGGGTTTGAAATGTACACTATACCCCTAGATGAATTCCCTGAGGGGTGTAGTTTGCAAAATGGGGTCACTTGTGGGGGGGTTCCACTGTATTGGTGCTTGGGGGGTCTTGCTAATGCGACATAGCACCCACCAACATTCCACCAGAATCTGAGCTGCAAAATCCAAAAATCACTCCTTCCCTTCTGAGTCCTGCCATGCACCCAAATGGTATTTTTTGGTCACATGTGAGGCATTGCCGTACTCGGGAGAAATTGGGGCACAGATTTTGGGGTGCTTTGTCTCCTTCATTCCTTGTGAAAATGAAAAATTTTGAGCCAGAACTGCATATTTGTGTAAAAAATGTAATTTTTCATTTGCACAGCCCAGTTGTATCAAAATTGGTGAAACCCCTGGGGGTTTGAAATGTACACTATACCCCTAGATGAATTCCCTGAGGGGTGTAGTTTGCAAAATGGGGTCACTTGTGGGGGGGTTCCACTGTATTGGTGCTTGGGGGGTCTTGCTAATGCGACATAGCACCCACCAACATTCCACCAGAATCTGAGCTGCAAAATCCAAAAATCACTCCTTCCCTTCTGAGTCCTGCCATGCACCCAAATGGTATTATTTGGTTACATGTGAGGCATTGCCGTACTCGGGAGAAATTGGGGCACAGATTTTGGGGTGCTTTTTCTCCTTCATACCTTCTGAAAATGAAAAATTTTGTGCCAGAACTGCATTTTTGTGTAAAAAAATGTAATTTTTCATTTTCACTGCCCAGTTGTATCAAAATTGGTGAAACCCCTGGGGGTTTGAAATGTACACTATACCCCTAGATGAATTCCCTGAGGGTTGTAGTTTGCAAAATGGGGTCACTTGTGGGGGGGTTCCACTGTATTGGTGCTTGGGGGGTCTTGCTAATGCGACATAGCACCCACCAACATTCCACCAGAATCTGAGCTGCAAAATCCAAAAATCACTCCTTCCCTTCTGAGTCCTGCCATGCACCCAAATGGTATTTTTTGGTCACATGTGAGGCATTGCCGTACTCGGGAGAAATTGGGGCACAGATTTTGGGGTGCTTTGTCTCCTTCATTCCTTGTGAAAATGAAAAATTTTGAGCCAGAACTGCATTTTTGTGTAAAAAAATTTAATTTTTCATTTTCACTGCCCAGTTGTACCACAATTGGTGAAACCCCTGGGGGTTTGAAATGTACACTATACCCCTAGATGAATTCCCTGAGGGGTGTAGTTTGCAAAATGGGGTCACTTGTGGGGGGGTTCCTAAATTTTAGCATCTTATGGTGCCTAGAAACCTACATGGTGCCTAAAAAATAATCTCATAAAAAGGAGGCTCCAAAATCAAGTAGGTGCTCCTTCTATTATGAAGCCTTTGGTTTGGTCAACGTGCACACTAGGGCCACATATAGGATATTTATGAAAACAAAAGAATTGGGGGAATCAATTTTTAGTCACATTTCTCTAGTAAAATCTACTGTGTTCCTTAGAAAAATGTATTAAAATTGCAAATCTGCAAAAAAAATGAAATTTTGAAATTTCACCTACACTTTGTTTTAATTCCTGTGAAACACCTAAAGGGTTAACAAACTTCCAAAATGCTGTTTTGAATACTGTGAGGGGTGCAGTTTTTGAAATGGCATCATTTATGGGGGTGTCTCACATACAAGTCCCTCAAAGTCACATCAGAACTGAACTGGTCCCTAAAAAAATCAGTGTTTGAAATTTTCTTGAAAATTTGAGAATTTGCTATTCATATTGTAAGCCTCCTAGTGTCCAAAAAAATTAAAAGGAAGTTGAAATAATGATGGAAACATAAAGTAGACATATGGTCTATGTTAGTTATTAACTATTTTGAGTGGTATGATTATTTGTCTCACAAGCAGAAAATTTAACATTTTGCAAATTGCTAAATTTTCCATTTTTTTATGACATTTTGGTATTTTTCACAGAAAAACACAGACTGTATCGACCCAAATTTACCACTAATTTGAAGTACAATGTGTCACGAGAAAACAATCTCAAAATCACTGGGATAAGTAAAAGCAAAAAAAAGTTATCCCCACTTAAGTGATACATGTCAGATTTGAAAAAAAGGGCTCTGTCAGGAAGGCAAAAACTGGCTGTGTCAGGAAGGGGTTAAGGCCACTGCATACTATGCGCTGTGCCTGAGGTTCGGATCCCAATTAAAAGTTACACTTTTGCACTCAGACGACTCAGAAAATGTTGATTCACTTCATATGAATCGGAAGAAGGAGAGTGGGAAAAACTTCTGGAAGATCAGATGCTTAAACCAGAACATGATACATTGGGGGTAGAAGTGTTACTACAGACGGTTAAAAAAAAGTCCTGAAATTACCAGAAGAGTGCCTTCTGGAATCCCCAGAATTTGTCCTGTTTGGGAAACAACTGAAACAAGCAGGGTTTTTTCCTTTTCTAATGAAGACCAATTGGCATCAACTTGAAAGCAACGTTTCCGAATTCCTAGGCAGTTTGCATCATTTTATCTTTTCAAGGCTTTAATGATGGCTAACTGGGAAACTCCTCCACCTGTGGTCGCCTTGATTTCATGTTTATCCAGGAAAACTACTCTGCCTGTCCCAGGGGCATCCTCACTCAAGGACCCCTCTGACTGCAAGATCAAAGTGACTTTTTAAGTCTTTTTTATGCTGTAGCAAGAGCTCAGCTGCATCCTACCCTAGTTATGGTTTGGGTTGACTAGGCCATCGGTATATGAGTAAAAGTACTTGGTAGATGTCTACTTTGGGGAATTCCTAGAGTGGACTTCTCTATCCTGGCTGAACACATAAAGCAATCCGCTTCCGTATTAGAACATGGATAGATCAGATCAGCCCATGAGCCAGGAGCCCAAACCACTTCAAAAGCCTGTGGCATGACAGTCTCCCATCCTACCTGTGAACTCCAGAGGTAGGTGGCCACATGCTGGACTTCCATCACCACGGTGGACCTCAGTTCCACGGATCCGTCATATTGTAATTTCCAAGATACAAACTAAGATTTGCAAGATCCCCTTGTTGGTTTTTCAGGTCTTCAGTTAGACTAAAACAGTTGAACCATACTGTGGGTATGGGTCATAAGGTCGACAAGTGGATAGTCAACATGCATTAGGTCCACCACTAAAGGTCGACATGCATCAAGGTCGAAACCTCAGAAGTTCGACATTGGGTTAGGTTGACAGGGTCATTAGGTTCACACAAGCATTAGGTCGACATGGGCAAGGTCGACAGTCAAAAGGTCAACATTGGAGTTTTCACTTTATTTGTCCCGAATGTCCAGACAACATGGACACAGGTTGCACCACATCCCCTCGCATCACTCGTGAGCGCACCATGCTTCATGCACGGTGCCTTACTATGCCTGGCACACTATTTTATTCCCACTCCACGCCCTAGTGGATATTAGGGCATGAAGTACCACCTGTTGGCACATGCCGGCTTAAAAGAAGTGAAAAACCCCATATCCACTTTTTGACTGTTGACCTTGCCCATGTGGACCTAATGCATGTGTCGACCTTGGTGCATGTCAACCTTCAGTGGTCAACTCAATGCATGTCAACCTAATACCGTTATGCAGATAACTACATAACGGTATTAGGTTTATAATAAACACAACAAAAATAATGAGAACTGTGGGGATATTCAAAGTTGATCGCTGATGTAATTCACAATCCATATGATTATCAAATGACTGCACATGCATACGGAGTGTAGCGTGCATGCGTGAGCCAAATTAGCGACAAAACTAAGAAAATATCTAATCGCAATCTCTTCGCAATTTGACTGACAGGAAGTCGGTGTTTGGTAGCCTGCAGTTTTCCCCCCAAAATACAGGTGTGCCCTGGCACTTTAAGGGAGGGTGTGTGGCGTCAGTGCTTGCCTCTATCTCAGAAAAACACCAGACACTGCGCTATAATGGAAAATGTTTTTTAATAAAAATTATTATTAATAAAACTAAAGATAAAAAATACTATATAATAAATAATCAATAACAATTGATATAATCTAGATGTCAATAGATTATCTGTATTTACCAGCTCGTAACAGATCTTGATTTATAACAAGCAAAATATTGACATTGATAGTACTTTGAAACATGTGACCAATTCTGAACAGAAGGTTGAAAGACAGATTCAGCCAAGAGTAGTTGTTTTGCCGATAGGACTATTAATGGTTAGTCAGGCAGAGGTACAATATTAAGCAAAGCAATTTAGCATAAAGAAGAAAAAAGTAATTGCCATAATTTTGAACAGGTTATATGTCCTGCCAAGCAAGGAGGCTTTAAAGATGGTATAGCTTGTTATTATTTTGTCAAGCCAAATTCATTGGTTAGTAGGGCGATTTGAGCACAAAGCAGGGTTTATTCATGCACATGGCTGAAGAATATAGTTACCAATCCTTTAAGGCAATATTTGCATTTTTTCTGACCACAGCCAAAACGTAATTCAAATGATTTACTCATATTTGCACAGAGTGGGAAAATATTTTGATAGTTCATGAATTGCGTATTGACGTGCGACAGGATAACGGTTACCGATAATTTTGCAATTCACTTGCAGATTTGCACAGGGCTGTTTATTTTCTGTCTGGGCGGTGGATAACTACTTGCAGTCATTTTCAAATTTGCAGATGAGCAATCTGAATCAGGCCCTGCGTTACCAAATGTTATGCCACTAATATAACACTAGATGGAGCCAGTAGATAGGCTGATAGTTTCCTAATATGTTTGTACTGGGTAGCAGTCAATTAACCGACAGACGTTTTACTGATGGTCATTATACCGACACCCATAGACAATCAAAATACCAACATGGTCAATTTAACAACATTCATTATGCCGACACGTTCAACTGACCGACATAGTTGAAATGCAATATTTGAAGTTACGCCACTGTATTCCTCAGTATAAGCATCATTCTGCCTGTGTACAGTTCATACTTCAGTAGCTGCCTCGGTCAGGTGGGACACATGTCAGTAGCCTAGTATTAATCTACTGGCCTTCCTAATTATTATCATAATCAAGTCCTAAAGCAGCCCATACACGCTGCTATGAGAGCTGACCCGATGTGTGCTTTGAGGTGCGCGCTCCCGCGCACCTCATCGCACAGTACAAAAAGTATGTGCTTGCACATACGTTTTGTACCTAGTTCTCATCAAATCGCATTGCATTGCATGCACAACGTGTGCACATGCAATGCAATGCGATTTGATCCGTGCTAGTACAGCACGGAAAGCACGCCCATAAAGCAGCGTGTATGGGCTGCTTAAGTCTGTACCAGTCCTGCCAATGATCCCAGTTATGTGCCCATGACAAATAAAGAATTGTACCTCATCAATTTCTGTAAACTCCATTTTGTTTTTTGTTTTTTATTTCTTACCTATTTTTTTCCTAGTGTACTGTCACTATATTGACAGATACTTTGAGGGTTATTCTGATTCACTCGGAAAGGCACAATCACTCTCTGATGGACAAAACCCTATGCACTGCAGGTGGGGCTGATGTAACATGTGCAGAGAGAGTTAGATTTGGGTGTTTTAATGTTTCTGTGCAAGGTAAATACTGGCTGCTTTATTTCTAAACTGCAATATAGATATCAGTTTGAAGTACACCCCCCACCCAAATCTAACTCTCTCTTCACATGTTACCTCAGCCCCACCTGCAGTGCACATGGATTTGTCCATTAGAGTGTGATTGTACCTTTCCGAATGACACAGAATAATCCCCTTTGTCTGTAAAGTTTAATTTCCAAATTTATCAAAACTATCCATTTATATGGTGCTTAGAATTAACTTGTTTATTTATTTATTTATTTACAGTTTCTTATATAGCGCAGCAGATTCCGTTTAGTGAAAGGCTGCACTGGAGTAATGAGATTTTATTTTGTGTTAATATAAATACCCATGATGCATATAGTAATGCAATGGTTTATGAGGAGAAAATAATGATGTTTATGTTTTCATTGTGTGTAAACCTTAATGATGGGGTCCAACCTTGCATGTGCTGGTGGAGTTTTAATGACTAGTTTAAGCCTGGGTGTAGCAATGCATGACCAATACTTCTAGATTGGATATATAGCAGTAAGTGCCATAAGGTTTGATTTCCATTTAACAACGGTCAGCATATTAGTGTAGTGTAATTACTCTTAAATGGCCACACAAGCTTTGTATAAACGGCTTAGATATACTTTAAGCAGCTTTTAAATGGTAAATTTAATTTAGAATATTTGATACTCTTCTGGATGGGCTGGTCAATTAGCTAACCTAGAACCATATGGCTTTTAGATCAGTGTAATCTTTTACATTTCTAATATGCATAATGCTGTTAGTTGACAGAAGGTACAAACAACAATTAGTGATCCAGCATATCATATAACTGAAGCCACTAATTAGTATGTTCAGTCAAAGCTCTTTGTAGTAGGGGATCTCTGCCAGAATCTCGCTCTATTATCTTTCTTGCTTCACTCACATCATAACAACAGACGTTACATTTCTTACAAAAGTGTCAGTCGACATTATGTCCAGTACGATAGCCATCCATGTACAAAGCATAATTCACATTATTTTTTTTCAATGGCGAGAAGCTATATAAAAATGAACAATATAATAAATAATAAAATCGCAGTATATTAAAGTTAGCATACTTGGGTAACATAGCATTGCAGGTAATGTGTGCAGGCTCCCACACTATGCCATAGAATTGAATGGGAAGTGAACAGTCATGCTCATGCGCCCAGCTACCATGAACTTTAATGTGATAACGCGTATCCATGTTTAATTACTTTATAACCCTTAAAAATAACGGCAAATGCTGAAATAATTGCACGCCAACACAAACTTGTAAAAAATGTATGACAATGCTTTATTGTAAGATAGCTTGATTACAATTTGCAAATGCAGACTAACACAAGAAACATAAAACTGATTAGCTAATACTTAAACAATAATTCTAAGTCAAATGGAAACCTATCAAGGACAGTGATCGGCCATTAAACCTCATTCATAGTTACCTCAAGCCCCCTTGCTTGCCTGTTCTTCCTCAATTGCCTGCCCCTTCCTTCTCTAGCTCTGATATTTAAACCCTAATCACAATTAATTAATTAATCATAAGCATTGAGTCTTATTTTGGCCAGCTTTGCTTTCAGTCAATACTGTCATAATTCACCTGTCACCCAACTCACTTGTTACTAGGGAAAGTTTGAGTGGCCTTGGGGTCTACGCATGCGTGGCCTTCTTATGAGATCATTCTCATATTGTTGACAAGAACATGGAGACTAGCTGGCTGTCCTTGCTCCACTATACTGTCAACATTGCATTCTTAAACTTATAAAATTAAAACAATTCTCTATAAAAGAAAAAATCACTTTTCCAGCATTGTTCTGAATCTTCAGCCATACGCTGTGGCTAGTACCTTGTGCAATAAGCTAATGCCACGTGCAGCAATAATAACAGTATTTAAGAAAACAGAGTGTAATAAAAGCATAGGAATATTGATGCGTTAATTTCTGTTTTAACAGATGGAGCCTGGCTCTGATGCGTTCACATTGTATTCAACTACAGCATGCTGCTAAAAGCAGCAAGGCTATAGCAGGCACATCTGTACTACATGTTGAGTGTTCCATATCCAAAATGTTTGGGTCCAGGAGTATATTGAATATTGGATCTTTCCAGATTTTTTTAAATATTTGCATTTATTTCAGCGACTTACCTTGCAAATGTTCTGGACATGCCTGTGTTGCATCTCTTCCCCAGGTAAACAATGCACTTGCACATGCTGCAAAAGAAAATGTGATTCATAAGACTAGGCCACCTTCTTCCATTGCCCCATGGTCCAGTGACTAGTGGGGGCGGGAATATAAACCAAGGGCCAGGAAGGCGATGGATGGGTCAGTGAGTGCTGGGTGGTGGGGGTATCTTATCGCAGCTCCCAGATCCTACAGCAGCCGAATCAGAGCCACTAGGCCTTACATGGTTTGGAATTCACTTTGGCACTCCGGAATGTCTTGTGGGCCCAGTCCTCGGGACACGCTAGGCCCCCTGAATGGAGCACTGCCCGGTGTTACTTGCATTGTGCTGTAGAGCTACTGGTGCAGGCATTCTGGGTCCCATATAAGCCACATCCCCTGCACCTACTGTATGGGAGGTATGCCACTGCCTCTATGTCACCGACCAAGAACGCATACTACATTTTCAATACACTTCCTAATGTGTGCATCTAAAATGGAAACTGCGGTTACAATGGGTACATACACATGGTGTAACTTAGAGCATGTGCTACACTGTGTCTGACATCAGCAGAATGTCTACTTTGGTAACTAGAAAAAATAAAAACACAGAAAAAAAGTGCACAGGGAAAGTGCATTATGACAGTGGGGCTTATTCCATGTGCAATTTCCCTGTGGGCTTCTTTTATATGCATTCTTTTCTGGTTACCATCAGTTCTATATGATGAACCTTTTGTTTAGGACGTTTACAACAGTAGTTTTTTTTACATTTTTTTATTTTTTTTTAATAGAACGGATTACTTCTGAGTCAAGCCTAATGTCTGTGGCAAATAGACCATTCATTCCCCATCTAAATGCGCTAAACCGTAAGTGGGGAAGTGACAGCAAAGACCAATTGTTTTCTTTTTGCACAACTACTTCTAACCATTGCTGCCATGTTTCCTTTCCTTCCCAAAATCACAGTTGCAGTGTTAGCATATGTACTACAAAGAGAAAACAGACATTAGAAGCAACAATTTATCATTTTTGGTTTAGTCGAAAACAGCTTATCGGTGTAGAAAAGAGTCTCTAATTTAATAATCTTCACAGTTCTCCAAAATGAAAATTTCTTTAAGTTACATGATAACAGAAGTGCAAATAGTGTAAAAGTGCACTATTGTATTGTATTTCTAATTTAATTAATTTATATATTGAATCCACTTATATGTTATTCTTACTAATATTAAATGAGACGATTATGATACTGTACATTAATACATTTTATGATATTATAATACCCAATTGATCATTTCAAATATATATTCAGATTCCTCTTATAAATTAGCATCGGAAGTGGATTTAGACCACATGGGGCCCTAGGCAGTGGCGTAACAATGGAGGGTGCAGGGGATGCATTTGTTATGGGACCTGGTGGCTGGGGGGCCCGTGGCCAAGCTAGCAATCCCATGCACCCTCTCCACTTTTTTAAATAAGGCCGTGGGCAGTGGCAAGATGGCAGTGCCGCTGTCCCTTACCCCAGGCCTGTAGGAGGTGATCCAGCTATTCATTTTCTACCTATCAGTCTCTCCGCCTACTCTCTCTCTCCCCGTCTCTTGCTGAAACGCTCTCTCACTTGCAGGACCCTAGGCAAGCGCTTAGGTTGCCTTGTGGAAGATCCTTCTCTGATTGGTCAATACATGATGTAACAATAAATAATTATCATAATGCTTTAATACTCCTTTTAAAACATTATTGGGGAATTACTGCTCTTTCACATATAAAATTATTTGGAGATAAGCAGTGTGCAAAACAGTGACTGCCGTACCATTTAAACTACTACTGAGCAAATATGCTTAACCTGTATTATAATGGTGTAGTCTGCATTGTAGAAGGTTGTAGTGTGCTAACTACAGGTTAAGTATCCCTTATCCAAAATGCTCAGGACCAGAAGAATTCTGGATAATGGATTATTCCCTATTTTGGAAAAATTTTATATTTGAGAGGTATCTTGAAGTATATTGTATTTATGATGTATAAGCACATCAAAGACATGAAATACACACAAATATATTTTATTTGTGCATGAAACAAGGTTGTAAAAATTAAACAAAGTTTGTGTTCTATATCAGACACTGAATTTGAATGCCAAGCAATCATGTCCTTGCACATATTTAGTGCCAGTTACATGTTATTTCCCCACTAGTGCCAGTTACAGATGTTCCCAGTAGGTTTTTAGAAAAAATGCTTGGAATACTCAGGAGTCATACCTCGCAAATACCATAGCATTCTTACAAATGATTACTCCATTCAACGATGTTTCTGTGTTATTTTCTTTTTTTGCGTTAAGCTTACTACTGTCAATGCCATAATACATATCCTCATGTAATCATTACTGCACCCATTTCATGTATGTTGATATGTGTTTAAAAAAAAAAACAAATAAACAATTTTTCTCAAAAAAAATAAATAATAAAAAAATAAAAAATAAAAGTACATTTTGGAGACTATGGTTTTCGGAATAATTTGGATAACAGATATTTGGATGCTAAACCTGTATTTACAATGTGTGTGTGTGTAGAAACAGTGTCCAATCAGATCTAGTAATTTGATTGTATATACTTCTTGTGACTCCAAATGTATAATTATGTGATGACCAATATTGTAAAATATTTTAATGATAATTTTACACTGCAGACATGTGTTATAATGCCTAAACTCTCTTATAAAGCATGGCATATAGAATCATAGCATTAGAATAACAATATAGGTGTAATAAATAAGCTTTATCTCATATGTGATAGGTGGACTATATGAAATTTCTAACATCACAAAAATTGATTTGGCTTCAACTTCTGCAAATAATCCCATCGCTGATCTCACCCCTTAGTGGGGCTGGTGTTGTATACAGTATATAGCAGGGATGTTTATTCAAACTAATGTGAATGTGTCATTAATTATATATTGGGTCACATCACTCTAACCTCTTTCACACTGATTGGGGATATTGCTGGGGAAACCGGGTCTCGGTTAGGTGTGAAAGGTGCACCCAGAGTTATCTGATCCGAGTTATGTTGAAAAGAATAACAGAGGCCTGCATGACTTTCTGCTTACCTTCTTCTGTCTCCAACTGCAACTTCTGTATGATATGAGACCTTATACATATGTTGGTAGATTTCATCTCCTACTACTTTTTTAACCACAAAATATCAGTATATTGTTACAATTTATCTACACAAAAGCAAAGACACGACTAGATATACCTTGAGAGTGTTTGGAGGAAGAATGTGAGAACATTATGTAAATTTAAATTCTATATGTAGCTAGTGCAGTTATAGGAATACTTACGGCCGACCGGCAGAAGAGATGAAACTTACCTCCCCCCCCTACCCTAACCTTTCTACCCCATATCCTAAACCCAGCCCTCCCTCCCTGCTAGTATGTAACCCTAACCTCTGTAGCCCACATCCTAAACCTAACCCTCCCACCCAGCAGCCTAACAACCCTTTTAAGTGCCCATCCGTAACCCTTCATCCCTGCAGCCTAACCTCCCCCCACCCCCTGGCCGATCTACTTTGCTAGTGCTAAAACCTTTCTATGTGTCAGTGATTAATGAGTGCAGCAGCTATGTTGTCTGGAAAATGTGAACTGTTAGTAGCTCTCGAAGGCTAGGGTTGGCTACCACTGCCCTAGTGCATGTAATACTGCCTTTTGGCATGTAGGGCATGAAATACTGCCTGTTGGGTACTTGTTTCCTAGCACGGCACCCAATATTTTCATCTTATGGCATCTTATGCAATCACATCGCATGCCATATAGTTGCATGCGATGGTATACAATTTTTTATTGTACAACCACCCTGATGGGTCCTTACAATGTTAAATGGCCCCCCAGTCAATGCCACCCCCACAATCAACGCCAACCCAAAGCGTGGCGAGCGCAGTGGTACGTGTCCTCCGACCTTTTCATACCCCCACTATCCACATCAGTGTGGAGTTGATTGTAGATAGTGTGGCGAGCGCAGCGAGCCTGAAGCGTGGTGAGTGCAGCGAGCCCCGTGAGGGGACACTGATTACTTTACATGTATTGCGCGCTTGCTCACCACGCTTCAGGCTCGTATTCTCGCTACAACATCGCGTCGCATACCATCGTATACCTTAATTAGTCTTAAGGTGCCCATACACGTTACAATTATTGTATACAATATTGTATACAATATCGCATTTCATCGCATCTCGGTTTTGCGATGAGATCAGATGAGATGAGATCTAGTACAAAAAGTATGTGCAGCACATACTTTTTGAACTAGATCTCATCTCATCTCATCGCAAAACCGATATGCAATGAGATGCGATATTGTATACAATATTGTATACAATAATTGTAACGTGTATGGGCACCTTTATGGTATACGATGCGATGGGCACCATGCTAGGAAACAAGTACCGCCTGTTGGCACGTTGGCTAAAAAAAAGAGAAAAACCCCATGTCAACTTTTTGACTTTCGACCTTCCCCATGCCAACCTAATGCTTGTGTGGACCTAATGACCATGTCTACCTAACCCATGTCAACCTTCAGTGCGCAAACTAATGCTTGTAGACCTAGTGACTGTATCCTGTTATAATAATAATAATGATAATAATAAACAGCTGAGGTAGTTAAATGTTATTTGGCAAAAGGATATCAGCCCATTTTGTCCAAAATGATTCAGTTGAAGGGTTGTTTCCAGGGTTTTACACCTGCCTCACCTGCAGTGCACATGGTTTTGTCCATCTAAGAAATATTTTGTCAGAAAGAATGAACTAGAATAAGGGCCACAGTTCCTGCTGGAGCCTGCTGGAAAAATAGCCCTGGTTGTTTCTTAGAACAACATTGACTAATTAAAATCATTTAGAGCAGTTGGATCCTGCACGGCCGCAGTTGGCATTAGATTGCACCAGGCAGACAACACATTTTGGGACTTCATTGGATATCATTTATTAATAGAATCTCCCATGATTTACTTTCTGGGTTTCTAAAAAGTGGAAGCAGTAAAATGATTTTAGCCGTACGAGTATACCCAAATAAAAACATATGAAGAACTTTTTTTTCTAATATCAATACAGTTTTCTTCACACAGCTTCTTTCATTTTTAGAGAGATGTAGATTATTTTTATCTTGCAGAAATGAAAGGCATACGTACATATTTCTATTCGCAGATAGTAAAGATTTTGTTTTTAAAAGCACAACCACAGCATAGTCCTTTCTTCGGGGTGGGATCACTTGGTCTACAGCATGATGGTCGGCACCATTAGGTCGACATAGGAAAAGGTCGATATGGGAAAAAGTCAACATGGTTCTAGATCAAAAGGTCATTAGTTCGACAGGTCATTAGTTTGACAATGTCTATGTCGATAGTCAAAAGGTCGACATGGGGTTTTTCACCTGAATGTGAACACAGTCGACATGGACACAGTTTCCAGTGCAATGCGTCGGACACTATTCTCCCACCACGCCCTAGTGGATGGTAGGGCATGAAATACCGCCTATAGGCACGCTGGCTCAAAAAACAGTGAAAAACCCCATGTCAACCCCATGTCGATCTGTCGAACTAATGACCTTTCGACCTAGAACCATGTCAACCTTTCCCTATGTCGACCTAGACCCACGTCATCCTTTTCTCACGTCGACCTAATGGTGTCAACCTAATGACTGTCGACCATCATGCTGTAGACCAAATGACCGCATCCCCTTTCTTCTGGTTGGCCTTTGGTTTATAGAAAGTGTCCCCTAATAGTCGGATCATAGCTACTGTAGTTTAAGGTTCCTTAATTAAAAAAGGATCTGGCATTAGTATGACTTTTCCACTATAATAAACTTATTGCTTGTTGCAGTGGATATAATAACATATTACAATACAATGTTAAAACCCTATTTACTAAGGGCAAAATCCAAAAAGTATGGACAAGTAAAGCAATAAAATAACCCACTCTAGAACTTAAAAATAAATTTACATCTAATGCAAGAAAGATAAAAAATGAATGACTGTATTTACTACTACAGAAAATGTTTATTCTTATTATTGGCATTGCCCTTCCAGAGAGAGCGTTGTGCCATGTCATTTTCTTCATTACAGACTGAAATGCTGGATTACAAATGGACAGTGCCATACTGGTGCGGTCATTTATCCCTCCCTACTGTAGGTCCCTTACTGACAACGTCACTGCCTCGATAACATATTTCCAAACTTGTGACCTACTGACTACAGTGGTGAGATGAGTATTTTGATTACTTCATTGTTCTTTTCCAACAGTCTCCTCCCAGCCACTGTAATGCTGGGAGAAGACCATTATAATTCCTTTCCTTATGTCTTACCTCAACACACACTCCTCTACTCAAGTCCGCACATGCAGTGATCTCAAATGCTCTTGTTTGAGTCCACTAATCCTCTGTCTGCAACAGGGTTTAATGCTCCTTACAGCATTCTAATTTATACATACATGCTGCACTCACACAAGTAAAATGCTGTATAGAGCCTTAAATCTGTGGTTAAACCCTAGTAACACAGGACAACTGCCCACTTTCTGTTCCTCAGACTGTTTATGTAAACATATGCATTTTGAATATAGTAATTTTATATATTTATTTTTATGCGGATACATGTTTTTTCTAATAGTGTGTTTTATATTACTGTACTTGCCTTGCTAGATGGATTTTATATTTATATTTTTGTATAAGGTTCCTAAAAGTACCGCATTTAGGGGTCATTCCACACCACTCGGTAAACAGTTACCGTTCCCTGCTTATTGAGCGGCTTAGCGCCGCCCCACCAACCCCCCACCCCTCTAAATCCATCTTTGACGATTTGCGGAGGAATTAAGTCAGTTTCTTCAGACTTATATTTCTGATGGCAGGAGAATGATTTCTCCTGATAGCTGATGCATGCATGGAGATGTGTAAGCGAACACATCTCCTCGCTTGCATCAGCTTTTAGGAAAAATCATTCTCCTGCCATCGGAAATATAAGTCTGATGAAACTGACTTAATTCCTCCGCAAATCGTCGAAAACGAGGCAGGCATCGGCCCGCCTGCATTGGGGATGCCCATAAGACGCTGGGCGTTTCCATGGATGAGCCCCGTTCCCACTGCCATCCACCCCCAGATGGCAGTGGGAACGGTGTGGAATGAGTAGTTTTCATGTTATTCATGTCCGCAGCTTTATCCTTTCACAGCCTTGCTGCGCAGCGCAAGGAGCAAGACTGCAGTCAGATTTCCAGGTGCGAGTGTACACATGATCCATTTGCTTCTATAGGAAAACCGTGGCTACAGCCTCAAGTGGCATAGTGCTCCCACGATGCGTGCACATCACAGCAGCAAATGTGTAGCAGGACACATCTGCAGTGGCATCACAAGGGGGTGGGGGTGTGGTGGGCACCCATGTGTGATCTTGGGTGGGTGACTCTGATGGGTGACTCAAAAGTATCTGCTCCTGCTCAGTGACAAGAGCCAGGTACCGTACAATAACATTATGTGCAGCACCCAGCTCCTGTCGCAGTGTAGTGGTACATACACACTGTGCAATTTTTTTGACCAATTTCCTTCATTCGGCCATTCTGAATGAAATTGGTCAAATTATCTTTCAGTGCATTTGCGACGAACGACGTATGATGATGCCCATACCCGCCAGTTGTTGTTCAAGGTTGTTCGTCAACTGTTCATACAGCTCAATTTATATCTTTAAAAAAAAGCCTATAAACTAGATAGATCTTTCGTCAATATCTTTTGTCAACATCTTTCGTCCAGAACACTGGGTTCAAGGGAAATTGGTCATCAATGTATTTCAACGAAATTAGTCAAAAAAATTGTACAGTGTGTATACACCTTAGGAGACAGCACTGTAGACATACAGTCTCGGGGGCAGCCAGCATCTCCCAGACTCATGGAGTTACAGAAAAGGGAGGTTGGTACACTTAACCATGCCACTCCCATGTAGCCACACCTCATCCCTTGAAACCACAATAACTTTTTAGTGTCTGTCACACTGGGTGTGGAAGGGGTAACTGACGCAACAGCACATCTGTAATACAGGAGCAATTTTTCAAACATAATGATAACTTGCATAGTTTTGTATTATTTTCATGCAATGCATAAATTCATAAACTAATATTTTTTAAACTTATAAAATCCTAAAACATGGATTGAAAAAAACTAATTTTAGTTTTCTAGAGCCTAAAAATCCAGAGCTTATTTATCATCATTCAATTTCAAGACTTATCGGTAGCAAAAGGCGATGACAAGCATGATAACATACAGAGGTGTGTGGAAAAATCTGCATTGTAGTGTTACTTTAGAAACTGGATATGTGGCAGCAGCACATTGCCAAAACATAATTTATAGTATAATAAAAATTTTACCAGAATATGTGCTTTAAAAAAAATGAAGTCTAAACTTAACAGACTGTTTTTCCATGCTCCTGCATCCCCTCTCAGAATGGGTGCCAGACGGGGTCCCGACAGTCGGCTTAGTTGCGCTCACCATGCTGTCTGAGTCCGGCCAGTTGGGATCCCGACGTCGGACTAATGACTGTCGGACCGCTGTACCACACCCCTCAGAATTTCACTGTATTTATGGCACAACTATCTGCTCTAGCACAACTGATGTTAGTTGAATGTAATTACTCTCGCCTATGTCCATGTGCTGAGCTATATGAATTTCAACAGCCTATTCATTCTTTGGTTACATAGCCATCATCATTGCACACTTTCACCACACCTGCTGTATCTTTGCAGCAAGAGATGCATCTAAAACCAGGCAAATCTATTTATCTCAACAGAACATTGCACAGCACACAATTCCATCAGCACGCCTTACTGAACATGGGCACTGGTACTGGTTGGCTCGCAAAGCAGCATTAGGTTGTTGCTTTGCGAGTCCTGTAACGCCGTCCGCCACTCTGCAATTTCCCCACAACACTGAGAATGGATGTTTTGCATAAACATCCAATCGCAGGATTGTGTGCAGGCCCAAAATCATTTGATGGTCGCAGAGCGCTCCCTAAATAAACCCCACCAAGCTGTCTCCTGGGGCTGGGCAGCAACGCTGGAGCACTATGTCAGCCACTGCCCGGCCCTGCCAACTCACCTCTGCCCTGGCAACCCGCCGCGACATTACAGTCCCAGACTGTAATACAACAGCCGAGGAGGCGCGGCCGAGCAGAGGGAGCCGGGCAGTGCTGAAGCTAGCTGGTTTCAGTGATCATCTCAGCGGCGCTGCCCAGCTCTAAGCAGTGGCAATCCCGAATTTTCCGTCTGGGCACTAAAGCATAGCCCAGAAAATTTTCGGGATTACCACTGAAGGGGTTAAAAGGCTTGCTTTACTTTTTCCTACTTGGGTGTATCGTTTTCCTGTGTTGGATAGTGTCAGTGTATACCAGTGTGATATTAAATCATATAGTTAATATTTTAAGTATAGAAAAAATGATGGACAAGAACAATTCCTGCACCAAAATAATTTATTAAACTTTTGCAATATTTTACATCCCCATACAAAGAGAAGACCTTGAAGTAGGACAGTGCAGATGCAAAATGTTGGCATTTTCTTCTTGAGACTTTAGTAACCTCATGAATGAAGAATCAGTGACAGAGTAAGGTTGGGGATTTTGGTGCTGGTCTTGTTTTCAAGTTATATAAAATACAAACACTATGTCTTTACCAATCCTAAAACATTTAGTTTCTCAAAGGTCCTGTAGTGATATCAACCACATACAGAGTTTCAGTGCTTTAAAAGACCGGGATGAACTAATATACTGTAGATTATAACAGGCAATAATACTACGGCTTAAGAATTGTAGTATATTGATATAACATACGGCTGGATATTGATCAACAAGCACTATGATTACATATTGGGGAACATTTCTGAAAACTGATGCACAGGAAACCATCCAGAAAATTGTACTATAACACATACCAATCACATCTGCTCTTATTTCTCTAAACCATAGTAGACCAGGCTGATTTGAGGGTTTTCTGTGCACCTGCTTTTATAAATGTCCTTCATTGTGTTGTTTATAGAACACATATGTATGCGTCTTTTAGTTTAACCAGTTTTGACCTTCTATTGCTCTACTTTAATAGAAGTATTACATTTATGATGCTTTGTTGAAGAGGCTACTTTAATTAGAGGACATTACAGGAACAAAAATACAAAACACAAAATGTCATCCAATAGTAATTTTCTTTAAAAAATAATAAAATATATATACTGTATATATATATATATATATATATATATATATATATATATATATAAAACTTAAAACAGATGTCAACCATTTATATCCTTATAATTTTAGACCCCGATTCAAAATAAGATAGAACAGATATACGGCATAAGGACTGGGTCTAGTATGGTGCTGTAACCTGGAAGTGGTTTGCTGAAAAAATTAAAATAAATATAATATATATATTTTTTAAGTCATCAATATAAAACTTTATGTTGAAGTTGTTATTATTCAAGCATTTTTAATTTTAATGATTTTCACTGTTGGTAAATTAAGGTTGAAATATTTGTCAGGTGACCAAATAAGGGGCTGTTACAACTACCCACTGGGTGGGGGGTATCGTGCAACTTTATAGCAAACTTGTACGTTCTATTCTTTATATTGATGGTCACTGGCATTTTAATATTTTTTCGCATTTATGATGTCATTGACATTTGGCTAGCTGGTTGAGGTGACAAAGGTAAATTATGGCTGCTTACTGAGAAGTCAAAAAACAAATAATGTTAAAACAATTCAAAACATAGTAAAAAATATCAGTATAGATTAGAGCATCAACTTTCATATAAGTCAACTTTTTCTTTAAAGATACAGGTTTATAGTGATATAAGCAATATTAAAATACTCCTTTTCAAGTGGATTTTGATATAGTTCTGTCGAGTAATCAGATCTGCTTCTTTAATATAAGAGCAGAAATCAAACATTGTACATATATTACAAAATAAAATAAAAATAAAGGCAGATTCTTTTCCTGATTACCATTAATAGAATTACAGCGCCTTCTTTTAGAACAGGCTGACCACATTAAAAATAGCTTACATTCAACTCTTGAAATTTTCTTAAAATACTGCAATCACTAATATTGTCTTTTTACAAGAGAAAAAAAATAACATATTTCTAACACTTAAGTATACTATTCAGGTATAACAGCTGTCCTGTTCTGATATCCATAATTTATCAACAACATACTTAGTGTGACAAATGTGCAACATAGAAACATGAAATATTTGGTACAATAGTGCTTGAAATAAACTTTTAACTAAATTACATAATAAATGTACAGACATTACCATGTAAATCAACTGCCTACTGTAATAGTAAACATCAAAAATCTGTTTTATCATAGGTATTTTTTTTCTGTATTTTTTGTAAGCAACAACTCTTCATAACTTTTCAGACATAAAATATGCTTTAAAACAGTTTTCTTTAATCTTGTGCTGTAATCCTGTTACAACTCTCTTTATCCAATTATAAAAAAGTATAGCACTATAGACCCTGTATTCAAGCATATCTAGGCAGCCAGAAGGATATTTCACTGCTGCCTGCGTTGCCTCATGGTCAAGTGTGGGAAGGCCTGTAATGCATTGCTCCGCAGTGTTTTGCAGGTCTCTCAAGCACTTAGCAGGGTCAAAATAAAACTCTCACTACATTTAAAAAATGTAATATGTTATATATAGATTAGAGTCACCCTTATGTTGTGACTGATATATATATTCATTTGTACATTCGATTATCTAAGAAAACTCCTCCTCAGATGCCTTGTCTTCCTGCAATAACCTGGATACCCGACATGCTATATTTTTTAACCTTTGATTGCATTTTTTGAGAAGTACATTTGTTGGTGACTGGGAGGGTTGGCATCAGTCGCATGCGCTCTGCGTTTGTTGTACTGTGGTGAAATTTAGGCACTTTTGCAAAGTCTTGGTTATAAAACATCATACACTCACAACTAAAATAAAAATATTCAAGACTTTCTTGTGTATGACAGTCATACTGTGCAAATGATTCCTTTTTTGTCTTTTGTCTTTTTGAAATCCCAACTATTCCAACACAACTGCATTTTTACTTTTTATTCCTCTTTTGAAACACTGGGTGTGGGACTGTAGGCTTTGAATTTGTGCTTTAACATAAGCTTGGTTTCCATGTTTGAGAGTGCTTTTTCTTCTTGGTCTTCTCTACAAAAGGGGTAAACTATATATATATGGCTAGAATAATGTGTTACAATTCACAATCTTAAATTAGCCATCAGACAAGAAACAATCTTTGTCAATTTGAAATATTTTTCAGAAGTTAAAATATATGGACTGATGGGGCTAAACCCTCTGATTTGGATGTGAACGTAGATAAGACATTATTGTCAAGTGGGTGCCAGGTATACAAAATATTAAAAAGTAAACTTTACCCACTAACATCACAGCTGGTATCAGGTAGTTAACTATTTTATGTTGGAATATATTAAGCATACCATATATATTATCAATGTATAATATAGCAGCACTAGCTTTCTAAGAGTTTGTAGTTTGTCCGTAAAGAGAACAAGATCCTTTATTAGCATGCAGTTTGTGGCAACTCTATAGAGGAGGAGACTGGATAGTATGTACAATATGAATGCTTTGCTATCTTCTGTGAATCTTCCTGCTGCTCTACTCCGCTCTTGATGATTATTTCAGTATGATCTGGGAGAAGGAAAAAAAGGAGTTTGTCAATTAGTTCTGATATCCAAATTGTGGTTTACACAGACGTAGCACAGATACACAAAACATATGTAGATCTTTTAAGAAATATGCAATATTTAAAGATTTACATTCTTGAATAAAAAAAAAAATGGTTATCTTACCACGGTCATCTTAGCAGAATTGCTAACCATTAAATGCAGAATACAATTTACCTATTTTTTAATTGGTTATATGATCTACCCACTCAGGAAAATCTCCTGATATCGGCTGGGGTCAAGAAGGCCGTACTGACTGCATGCGGAAACATGTCGTCCAATGACAACACGCTGCCAGCAGGAATGAGAATAGCTGCTCCAAGACCACAGCAGAATCTGTGGATGATGAAACACAGGTAAATAACATTCTACTTGTTTGTTTACTTTTTAAGAAATTCCAACAAAAACAAGGTCATCAATTTGGACGAATGAACCTACAATTATGGGGCAATGCAATTCCAGCTAATATTGGAGCAACTGATGTAATGTGCTGGCGGAACAGTGTTTACAACTGATAATGGTAGCACATCATCCCTCCAATCATATCAATGTTACACATTTTGTCTTGCTCCCCCATAGAGCTACGTGATGCTGGGCTACCAGGGGCTCAATATTTAAGGATATTGCTTTTTGTTGTGCTAATTATTTAATTGGTTTACAATAATCGGGTTAACAAAACAACATTTTAATATATGTAAATCTCTACATGAGTCAGATGTACTAAGCCACGGAAAGTGATAAAAGTAGAGAGTGATAAAGCACCAGCCAATAAGTTTAAAACCCATCATGTAACATGACAGTTAGGAGCTGACTTGCTAATGCTTTATCACTCTCCATTTTTATTAATTTTCAAGGCTTAATACATCTTGCCCTTTATGAGATATAGCTTTTTCACTAGAAGGACTTGGACATGACTTTCCTGATTGATGTCACTAGTTCCTGCTGAATTAATTGGCTACAGCAAAAAGATGGCAGCTATTTTGATAAAGCAACATTCAAATTCAGTAGGTACCAATGACATCAATGAGGAACTTTATGGCCAATGTTCGTGATGAAATACAGATGATGGGAAATAACTACTATGCTGATCGGCCAATAAAGGAAAAATGTTTATACACATTTACAAAACCGTTATGCAGCCAAGGATCCAGACTTTCAGCATAGGATGAAATAACTTTCTTTATCTATACAGCTATCAGATATATATTTTGTTTGGAGCTTGGGCTTTTTTAGACTGGCAGCATAGCATTGTGTCCTTTGTTCCAAAAACAATAGCACTATTGTATATCCAATGTATTATTATGTATCAATGTTGTCGCTGTTACATGCAGAAAGGCACACTCAGTTATCATTATTGGATTGTAAAGAGATTCATAAAAGTCATAATCAAGTGGCTGAAATATACTTGTCAATGCACCGTTCATCTGCCTTAGAACAAGGTGTACAACTCTATACCCTGTTCTTAGACTCTGCAATAACTCTATATTATAAGTATACTATAATAGTTAAGGTGCCATTGGCTCCAGCAAGTACAGTATAGTTTGTTATATAAAATGTTCAAGAGATGGAGATTAGAAATATGTAGCTAGAATGAACATACTTAGGTGTAAATGGATGGAATTATTAATAAAGTTGTTTTTAAAACACAACTTATAAAACTGTCCTGCTTGGTTCCCGGTACAGCTTGTGTATTGTACAATACACCTGTGTATTAACATTTTTTGTGCTACTTATTTAGTGGGGATCTTTGTTTTTCAGCTTTGTTCAGCTGTTGGAGTGTTACTGAGTGTGAACATATGGGACCCTTATGGCTTACTCACTTAATTATTACTGTGAAAACATTTCCAACTTGTGATTCATGTTGTAAATCCATTGTTCAAGCTGTTGTAGTATGGAACATCCGGGGAAAAGACATTAATTACATAAGGTGATGTAATGCATTCACATTAACATGAAGAAGCATTAAGCATTGGAACACTTGCACAAGAAGGTGTGGGCTAGGTCTAGTGAGACACCAGGTTTATTCTCAGGTGATTATAAAGCTACGGTGGCAGCTATGACAACAGATCAGCCTCACTACATCACAGTACAGTGCCAGGAGCTTAGTGGTGCTCCTGAATGAATGCAATACAATATACAGATTACTTTATTTGGAGGTAAAGTACATCTCATTATCTCAATATGCTACCCATATTTAAGGCAGGAAAAATAAATAAACAAAATGAATACCCTTCTGGGGACCTGTTACTCTCCTAGTAGATAATGCAAGCACAGGAATTAAAGAGCAGAATGCCTACAAGGAGACAGGGGGGATTGAAAGCACACAGAAAGCAGAGCCGTGTTAGCAAGTATTGAAAAAGTACATTTTGTGTTTGTTCAAACATGTATTACGTACATACATGCATTAATATATATATCCAAATAATAACTCCTAGTTTTTATAGCTTATGTGTACAATTCCATTGGCATAATCACGAGTAAACTTTTAATACATGTAGCATTTTCTGTCATGTCACGAGAGCACTGTTTGATAAGAAATGAAACCCGGGTGTGCGTACACGGAGGCCGCCCCATGCTAGAGCCTTCCTAAGAAACGGATCACTATCCCAACCGCAGGATCTGTTGTCTTCACCCAGTACCTAAGCTGTGCTGATGCCTACGTGATAGGTCGGGAGCATGGCGTGTGATGGCAAATTGTGAATCAAAATTGTGGAATTCTAATGTGGAATGAAAAAATGTTCTGAGTACATTAACTGCCATTCTGTGTTCTGCACAGCATTTTTATTGGCAGTGTCACCAAAATAAAATTGTTGCCCAAAAGTAAACAAACATAACTTTTAAAATGTATAATGTGTACCAGTTTCACTTCTATATTACAAAGACAAAGCCCTTCATGGGTTAGCTAAAACACTATTCCATAATCCTATGTTGACTTTTTAAGTGGATTTGTGTGGGCTTGGGTGGCATGTTTGGTACTGCGGCACCTTAAGGATTAACTTAAAGAATTAATGGATCACTGCGGTATGTCGGTATGTAAGTAAAATGTTTTAATCTTTTTTTTAATATATATTTGTAACACAACTAGATAGCTTCAGGTGATCATACCTAATGGTGATATGAAATGGTTCTAGTTCATAGTTCTAGGTTCACCCATTCCTAAAGGTTAGTGTGCATCAAGTGGGACACAGCAGTATTGGACTGTCTTCCCCTTCCAAAGTAGTGGAAATGGTTGTAGGCATCTCTAGCAGCCCCGCAGCATGTCCACATGGGATATGCATGAGATAACATGAGAAAAAGAGGGTTTGGAGAGAAGCAGTTCCAGACTTTGTCTTACTAAAATTGCCCACTGGAGCAACAAAGAGCAGCAAAGCCCATCTCAGAGATATCTGGCAGCAGGAGCAGCAACACCACTGCTCTAAAGCTTTGGTTCTAGTCCAATACTAGTGTATTATATCAGTCATTAGCAGGTAACAGAGCTATTACTGAGCTATAACACTACTCTTCCAAAATATCCTGCTCTGTCTCCGCACAATAGGTATTGTCTGCTAAATTACGTCACTAAAGGCTGAGTAGCACTCGTATGAGAGGCCAGTAATGCCAAATTACTGACAGTAATGGGAAACGGAAGACACATTTGTAACCCCCCCCCCACACACATACACACACATGGCGGCAGAGTATGTCATGGGCACAACTTGCAGCTGCATATCCAGGCAAGACTTTGGTCAATACCACTACTAATCTATTAATATATATATATATATATATATATATATATATATATATATATATCACTTCATAATCAGTGTCAAAAAGTATATTTTCTATAAAACTGATTGCAAGTTATTTGCAGGTTTTTGTAATTCTGCCCTGTTTATTTTCTGCATTCCTGAGGGCATCGATATTTATAGAATAATAACAACAGTTCTGACCCAGTTACACCTAAAACGACACTGCCCATCCTCGCCAGCCTTTGAATGTTTGTTGACATTATGTTCAATTTATTATTAGCAGTTAAAGGTTTAATCTAATCTAGAGGTTTCCTCTAGTACCAGCTCTATGCCGCTAAGTCATAAGGTTTTCCTATGGTCTTGGCACAGTGGATACAACCTTCTTATAATCTACAATGTCACTGACTATGTCCATAAAGTTTAGCCACTGACTATAAATGACCAATAAGCAGAAATACAGTAGGAGCATGAACACATGTTGTATGCATTAATAACATGTGTAGGTTTGTGTGCGAATAAACTAGCAGCCTTTACTCATCATTCAGAATAGGAGTTTAAGGTTGACAGTGTCTAGGCTGACAGCCAATAGGTCAGCACCATATAGTCATCCGGTACAAGGCGACATAGACAAACATCGACAAACAAAATGTCGACATGGCAATGGTCGACATGTGGAAAAAAGTCATCATGAGTTGTCTCTTTTTTCTTAATTTTTAAAAAACATTTTCACTTTACCATCCAGGTGGACTATGGTTGGAAATGGTAAAGGTCCCTCAAGGGGACGAGGTAAAGTAATCAGGGGATCTACGTGCTCAGGTGTCAACATTGACAACAAAAAACATCCACACCCGAAATGTTGAACCTCTTGTGAATTTTTTTTTTTTAAGGAAAAATAAAAACATTTGTAATAAAACTTTAAAGTAGTAAAAAGAATATGTGTGACATTTTATAAAATTAACAGAGACTGCTCCCTTTAATATTACATTTTGACCCTAATTCCGATTTGGGAGTAAAACAAGATAAAAGCAAGTAACTGTGCACCTGGGCAAAGCTATGCAGCACTGCAGGGATCCGATACGTAATGCCGGCGGTCGGAATCCATACACTGGAATCCCGACCGCCGGAATACCGACATGGGGGGACGTGGATCGCCCCCCCTTGCGGGCTCACTGCGCTCGCCACGCAGCGGGCCCGGTGCCTCGCTACGCTCGGCACGCTATTTTATTCTCCCTCTATGGGTGACACCCACGGAGGGAGAAAGTTTCGGGATTTCGGCGGTCGGGATTCCAGTGTCGGGATCCTGAACGCCGGGATCCCGACCGCCGGCAAATTGACCGCATCCCCACTGCAGGTGGGGCAGATGTAACAATGCGCAAAGAGAGGTAGATTTGGGTGGGGTGTGTTCAAATTGTGGCTTAGATTGAAGTGTAAAAATAAAGCTGTTTAACATTTGTTGGCTACTTGCAAAAGCTGCAAGTACTTACCCTGCACAGAAAAAATATAAATTTATTTGCTCCACTTGCGCAGCAACATGGTAAGTTCCAGACACACATGTTTTTGTCTTCTTTGCTTTACTTCCAAATGAACCAGGCCCAATGTGCCAAATGGAGTTTAATTAATAATGTGTAACATCCCAGCTTACAGATTTGAAAATTAAAAAGTACAGAGTAACTTTATTCTGTATGTATAATATGCAGTACAAGCTGATGCTTTAAGCTTTGATCCATGGATCATATCTTTGTTGTTAACAAAACAAAAATATTCAAGGAAACACAAAACAGAGAAACCAATACTTGCAAAAATGTTAACTCTGAATAAGTGCAGCCTGCTCATGAACACATTTCTAAACAATACTTAACAAAATAAAAATTTGATGGGTAGACATTTATAAAAAAAATTCTGTAGAGAATTTTTTTTAAGATATTAGCACTCATTTAGAGTTTGGGATTTGTGAAAGAAAGCTTTAAAAAGGAGCAAACCTGATTTGCTGTGGCTGTTGCGGCGAAGGGGACACTTGTTGCAGGAGTTGTTGCTGCAGAGACAGTGGCGGACGTAGCGCTGTGCATCATGGGTACTTTCAGGAGGGGAACCATGGAAGCAATGAACAGGAGGGTGTAGCATTATGGTAATAGAAGTGATTTTGGCATGGTGAATATCACATAGCAGCAAGCCATCATGGGTTAAACCAGCAGATGGCATGCAATCACAATGCAAAGCAAGGAAGCGTGGGAGAGAAATAAAAAAGGGAAAATAAGCTTATTACAGGTACAATTAAAGGAAGTTTGTAAAAAATATATTATCAGGGATTCCCAGAAAATAAGGATTAAAGTGGTAGACAGTTTCTAATTGTAGTAGTCAATCTGGATTAGCCATGTTTTTTTCAATAAATTAGTGCATATATTTTTTATGTTTATTTGTAATTCCACTATAAACAGTGTCATAATTTCACTGCAACTATTAACAATTCTATGACTTTAATCTACATTTATAATAAAAGCACAGATTATTTAGTAAAACGTGTGTGTGTGTGTGTGTGTGTGTATGTGAGAGAATTGGTGATATACTGTGTATCCCAATTTGGAAGACGGCACCCATAAATTCAGATAATATACTGTAGATCTAGCATTAGAAGAAATTAAGATGCTACAACACATATCCCATGCTTAAAACTAGTTGTGCTAAAAGGTGTTACATGCTCCTAACTACTTAGCAAATACATTAAGGGGGTATTCAATCTTCGGGTCACGGCAGACGAGCTTGCTCGCCCGCCGTGACCCAGTCCTGTTCTCGGTCAGCTCGACCGAGAACATGCAGGCGGGATTCAGTGTCCCGCCTGCAGCGGGACGAGAAGGGGGCGTGGCCGCGAGTTGCGGCCGGGAAGTGACGAGATGCAGCCGGCAGCTCGTCACTTCCCGGCTGTTCTCGGCAGAACGAGCCCGACAGCTAGAGATGTCAGGCTCGTTCTGCCAGGAAACCCTGTTCAATGCTGTCGGGGAAGACAGCATTGAATAGGGCCCGTCGAGCATCTCCCCCACGGGAGATGCTCGACGGAGATTGCATACCCCCCTTAGTATTTAAGTATAAGTAGGTGTACACTAAAACACTCTCAATTCTCTACAATAAATTTCTGGGAAACTCTGATGAAATATTCTAAACATAGCAAAAAGGAGAAAAAAAGCACAACACTATGACACGTTAAGACACAGGTGATACTACTTACACTTCATTTTTCATTAAACTCAAGAGACATCATAAACACATAAATACATCATTTTTATTTCCTCACCGTAATATGCGACAGGTAAAATTATAACGCCAAGAGGAGACATTTTACATAATCTAGGTAATATTTCAAAAGTAAAATATTCTAGAACATTGAGTACTATAGTAACATACAGTAGCTGCATATATATTGTACAGAAGGCATTCAGACCCACATAAGGTAAATTGTGTAGTATCAAAAAAGACAAAAAAGTAGACAGAAACCTACCAATACTAGTAGCTGGTGTCATACACATAAATGACCCTTCACAGCATGCAACGAGAGGTGGGCAAAAAATGAAAACAAAAGGGGAGAGAAACTTGTTAGCAACACAGAGGTAACATTTGGAGTGAAATTCAGGCACAGCTCTAGATATATAGCAGTTAGTGCACACCTCAGTAACTAAGGCCATACATGGTCTCACATCTGTTTTCATACCCATTAGATAATGTTCATCTCATCTGCCTCACTGCTAGGGTATGGTTAATGGTGTTCTCCAACTTCAAACAAACTATGTTTTTTTACATGTCTTCCTGCAACTTCTACTAAATACATTGATTTTTCTTATGTTTTTAGACAATTCCTTATCCTGTTCATTTTCTAGATATTGGATATACAATAAATCTGTAGTGCAAATGCCATAAAATTATATTTACACAGCAATACTGTGTTACATCCAAGGGCAACAAACACAAATGTCTTGATATAAAAACACATAATAAGGGACAAAATAAAGAAACATTTTTGGTAAAAGTTGCCGCTAAAATAGTAGTTCACACAGTGGGTGAAATTTAATAGGATGAGAGATTCAGAAAGTTAAGAGATTTGGTGAGAAATCTCTAGTTTTTTTTCAAGCAGCAATCATTTACACTGCAAAACCAGTTTGATTTTGCAGTGTAAATGATTGCTGCTTTAAAAAAACCCTGGAGATTTCTTACCAAATCTCTTACTTTCTGAATCTCTCATCCTATTAAATTTCACCCACATTGTTTTTATGCGAGTCAAGTAGGAGTGGGACGGAACACAACTTATTTATAGTCCTACAGAACTCTATAGGTGCAGTTTTTAATCTATTCCTGTGATTTATTTCTGTGTAATCCATGTAAAAACGTATTCATATTTCATAAACCTTAATTTATAATATTTTATTATAAAGTCTAAACAAGGTGAGTTTTCAAACTTTTAAGAATTTGTGTTTGGCTGGACCAAGCAATAATTGCAATGGATAATTTATCAGAATTTCGGTCAACAAATTTGGTGACATATTTAACAACATATTTTTTTCTTTGTAATTTTCATTTCAGCCATTAGTATTTATGAATTTAAAACAGCTTAATTGTCAAAATATTGTGAAAAGTAGTGAATATTTCAATATGAAATATTATGAAGTATTGTGAATAGTACATTATATATATATATATATATATATATATATATATATATATATATATATATATATATATACATACAGGGCTATTTTTGTGGCGGAACGGTCCGGAACGCCGTTCCTGAAGTTCAATTGAAAAATGACCTCACCAGGAACGGCGTTCCGGAAGTTCAACGCCGGACGCAGGCTGCACGCACCACAGAGATTATCTACAATGATAATCTCTGTTTCCGCGGGGTCAAGGAAGATGTACTTCCTGCCACCACCCCTTGGCCTCCTACTCCATGGATGCGCCTGACGTCAGTGTCAGTGCGCGTCCATGGTGACTCCTGCGCCCTCCACCCGCCGAGACACGCTGTCGCACCCGCCCGCCTCTCGTTGCTCTCTCCCGCCCGACGCCCGCCTCGCTTGTTGCTCTCTCCCGCCGGGAGCGCGCCAGCCTCTCTTGCTCCGCTCGCCCGCCTGTCTGAAGTGCCCCCAGGATCCACTCTCCCTCCGCCTGCCTGCCTAAGGGAGCTTACTCTCCAGCCCCATGTGATCCCTCAAGCCGAGCGGCAGCCTCAATTGCCTGGTACAGTAATTTACTGAACTTCACTGATTGATGCAATGTTATCTTTAACACTGCTGTTGCTGTCTGAAACATCTTGGTGTGGGCCATATGTTTGGGCATATCTGTGTGGGCTACATGGGCATATCTGTGTGGGCCTTATGAATAATGGGCATCTGTGTGTGGCATATGTATAACGGGCATCTCTGTGTGTGGCATATGTATAATGGGCATCTCTGTGTGGCATATGTATAATGGGCATCTCTGAGTGTGGCATATGTATAATAACTGTTACGGAGCGGGGCATATGTATAATGGGCATCACGGTGTGGGGCATATGTATAATGGGCATCACGGTGTGTGGCATATGTATAATGGGCATCACGGTGTGTGGCATATGTATAATGGGCATCTCTGTGTGGCATATGTATAATGGGCATCTCTGTGTGTGGCATATGTATAATGGGCATCTCTGTGTGGGGCATATGTATAATGGGCATCACGGTGTGGGGCATATGTATAATGGGCATCACGGTGTGGGGCATATGTATAATGGGCATCACGGTGTGGGGCATATGTATAATGGGCATCACGGTGTGGGGCATATGTATAATGGGCATCACGGTGTGGGGCATATGTATAATGGGCATCACGGTGTGGGGCATATGTATAATGGGCTTGACGGTGTGGGGCATATGTATAACGGGCATCTCTGTGAGTGGCATATGTATAACGGGCATCTCTGTGAGTGGCAAATGTATAATGGGCATCTCTGTGAGTGGCAAATGTATAACGGGCATCTCTGTGAGTGGCAAATGTATAACGGGCATCTCTGTGAGTGGCAAATGTATAACGGGCATCTCTGTGAGTGGCAAATGTATAAGCGTTACAGTGTGGGGCATATGTATAATAAGCATTACAGTGTGGGGCATAAGTATAATAAGCGTGGCGGAGTGAGGAATTATGTTTTTCTTTTTTTTTCTCTCTCCTTTTTTTAAAATGTAATCCCACGCCCCTTTTGTAGCTCCTCCCACATCTCCGCCCACTTTCTGCCCCCCGCCCACAGTTCCTGAACCTATTTTCCTACAAAAATAGCACTGTGTATATATATATATATATATATATATATATATATATATATATATATAGGAAGTCGTGGTGTGCAGCACTCCAGCCAAAGTCTTCTGAATATCAAAACAGCTTTATTAGAAACAACAACGTTTCAATATCTAATCGATATTGTCATCAGGTTAAAATACACCAAGTAACATTCACCTTAAATAGACAGTGAAATACACATCAGCTGGAGGCGTGTGCACGAGACTCGCGCCAAATGTGTCAATGAAAAGCGTCGGCGTTTGCCCCCGACACACCCCCAGTAGCGCAGATTGTATGACATCACAAAATACCATGGGAACCACAAAACATAACATAAATGCCATGGAGACTAAATAAAAAACTCACATAGCCGCAAACAAGGAAAAATATACAAATTACTAGATCGTTTAAAACTTGGCAATAGCCTTGTGTTACCCAATCCTAAATCTACATCAGATTGGGCTCAACGAGCAGTCTGGCATTGCATCACTCCTGAATTGACACCCTTTACCACAGTTCGATTTTTACATGGTTTAATTCTTTTTACATGCTAGTATATTTAATACACTGTAATTACATTCTCATTTATCGGATTCTTCCTTCTTCTTCTGGTGTTTAGTATAATTATTTCTTTTGATTTAATATTTTTTTATATATATTTTTTTGTGTTTTTTTATCGACATTGACAGGTATTCAATGCTCTGGCGAGCGCAAGGTAGCGAATCCTGTTTTGGATTCGCTGTGCGCTCGCCAGCAAATATCGCTGATCTTGAATTCGTGTGGCTCCCCCAGCCCACACTATTCAATGCGTCAGGGGCTCGCTGCCCCTGACTTCGAATACAGGCGAATGGTAGTGGGGAATGGTAGTGGCGATTCCCCCCCCCCACCCCCCCCAGCGCGCACAGCCCGCAGCAGCAGTCCTCCAGCTCCGGCAGCCCCAGCGCTGACATCACCGTGCTGTGACTGCCGGAGCTAAAGGCCTGCTGCTGCTGCGTCCCTGTGGGGGCTCCCGGCATGAGTGAGGGGGGCAGGCGGCAGGCGGACGAATCCCTGAGGCGAATCCTCCTTTCCTCCCCCCCCCCCCCCCGCACAGCCTGCAGCAGCAGTCCTCCGGCAGCCCCAGCGCTGACATCAAGAGGTCTGCTACTGCTGGAGCTGCATATCTCTCCCCCCTCCCCTCACCTCACCCCCAGCAGAAGGGCAGGGTGCTGCTGGGTGCTGCTGGGGTCGGAGCCGCTGCACTCACTGGTCCCGATCGTGCCTATGTAATGATCGGGACCAGTGTGCAGTGAATATATGAATATTAATGAGCGGCTCCGGCTCCCGGCCCCCTGCTGGCGAATGTGTGTAAAAAAAAAAAAAATATATATATTGTTTAAAAAAAAAAAAATATTGAAAATATATTCATATGCTGCAAGTATATGAATAAAAATAGCATGCCCTTTCATAGAAAAAATATTCTGATTTTTTAACACCAAAAAAATAAATAAAAACGCTTTAATTTAAAAGAACACATTACAGTTCACCTAAAAAAGATGACGAATGCTAAACGGAGACTCATGGCGAATTTCAATGGAGAATGCAGCACTCGAATTGAGCATTGAATACACTGTCGGCGAATTCCACTGAAAACCCCATTGAAAATCACAGGCGAATTGTGGAGAATCATTTTCGGCGAATCGGCAGACATTCGTGGTTCATTTATGGCGAATTGCCTCCATAGAATATGGCGAATTGTTTTTTCTAACAGAAAATTCGCCATTCAACCAGGGAATTGCCAGATTCACTGAAAAAAACGGCGAATCTGAGGCATTGAATACTGGCCATTGTGTCGGTTTGAGTCAACAAGCTCTTGATGTCGACCATATGCTTAATTGCTTGTTGCCTTTAATGTATTTCTTTGTATATTTGTATATTTTTCCTTGTTTGCGGCTATGTGAGTTTTTTATTTAGTCTCCATGGCATTTATGTTATGTTTTGTGGTTCCCATGGTATTTTGTGATGTCATACAATCTGCGCTCCTGGGGGTGTGTCGGCGGCAAACGCTGACGCTGTTCATTGACACATTTGGCGCGAGTCTCGTGCACACATCCAGCTGATGTGGATTTCACTGTCTATTTAAGGTGAATGTTACTTGGTGTATTTTAACCTGATGAGAATATCGATTAGATATTGAAACGTTGTTGTTTCTAATAAAGCTGTTTTGATATTCAGAAGACTTTGGCTGGAGTGCTGCACACCACGACTTCCTATACGATACCCAACAGTGCGGGCAACCACACAGCAACATTTACGGAGGCAGTACTTGGCATCCTGTGCTTTATATATATATATATATTTTTTTTTTGGTAAATTAAATACTGCTTGGGAAACTGATGAATGGCCTTAGAGTGAAGAGCAATACAAATACACTATAATAAAGTTGTTCACAAAGACCCTGGTAAGGCATCCATAAAACAAACATCTGTGAGGGTAAAACATTCCAGTGATCTAAATGCCATGGCATAGCAAATCAGTCCCGGCACATTGAAACGTAGAGAAAAACACACCAGATAATATAAATCTGTTAGGTGTAAGAGATCAAATAAGGCTATATTTTAGGAGCAAGGATTAGGAGTTGGTTTATTGATTTGGAAAGGCTATGGTAGTGTAACCTTTTTTATTAATAATAATAATAATAATAATAATATTATACATGAAAAATACAATTTATTTCAATGTGTGTCATGAATAAAAAGTAAGATACAAATCTCAATTTAGTAAATGATTTTGGCAGTGGCGTAACAATAGCTCTGTCAGGGCTGTTGCTGCTCCGCTGCCAGCCCGCCGGGACCAGCAGATCTTCTTGTTTGCGGTCCTGGTGCTCCTCCTGTTGCCATTATAAAAGCCCCTCACAAAATGTCTACCCCCCTCACAGCAGACAGTTATTGAGAATGTTATAGGAGGTGACAGCCTCCTCTTGCATCCTTAATAACTGTCTACTGTGAGGCGGTGTCCACTTTGCCAGGGACATTTTTCATTGTATTAGGAGAAGCGCTGGACAGGAAACGCTGTTGGTCCCGGCGGGCCAAAAGCTGAGCAGCAACTGGCCTGGTGGTGGCAGCAGACACAGTGGTGAAGGGGTGGGGTTTAACATATTTAATTGAGGTTACGCCGCTGGATTTTGGTATGCCTTTCCAAACCAAACAAAAGAATCACAGAGAGAATTAAGCACAGGCAACTTTAGTGATAAACAATCCTTCACAACTATCTATAAGACACCTGTATAATAAACCAATGTCATATGACCATAACACACCACTAATTATGCTGATAAAGCACACTGGTTTGAAGCCAAGCAGAACAAATTCTTAATTCTAAATGTTAAGCTTGTGCATGTGAGTTGCTGTCTAAATGAGTATGAATGCAATGGGCAGGTGTAGATCATTGCATCATACTGTACATAACCTTTGCATGGGTTAAATTGTTGTGCACAAAGACCCTAATTGGGACAATAAAAAGCGAGTAGTGTCAGGACTATTTAAAGCAAAACTACTACTGCAATGCAAAGTTAAATCTTTAACATACTGCATTGTAAATTCTGCAAAAGTACAATTTACAGTGAACCACTTCAAAATAGAATATGACACACAATGGTATATATAACACTTAAACCACCACATACTACACTTGACTGAAATTATTGAAACCGCTCCACAATCAGCACATCTGTAACATAATTATGATATCTGAAATGTTTTTAATTTTCTTTGCTTTTAGGCCAAAATGAGATTTAATGTGAAGTAACACTACATTTGCGATGAATTTTTGCACTGCTTCCCTCAGCACAATCCGTGGCATAAACCAAGTCATTCCTGGTTATTTAGAATTGATTTATGAGCATTACCCTATGACAGTGATCTGTATATAATGTACTGTACAGTTTTAATATTGTACTTAATAACTTAATGAGGATGTAAGAGTATCCTATAGCTCCCACTGAGTATTTTTCTGTATTCACATTTGTTTAAATAAATATTTTATTATGTACAGAGTTTTCTTTTTGGGACTAAAATTTAATTAAAAATTCACTTTGTTGTGTAGAAACAGTTTATTAATTGGATTAAATGCTCTCCATCGAATTACCATTGAAGGGGGAATTTGCTATTGCAGCAAAATGTAAACAACATTCCCCCACTCTCGGCTCAATCTCACCCTCCGTGAGCATCATTCATCTAACATAGTAGTTTCAGCTATTCTGTGGTGGAACTCAATTATCAGCTCTTTATTTCACAGGAAACTAGGGACTGAGGCATACTGCACAAGTGCCTCATTACTCAATGATGTTATTAGTATAAATATATAGACTGCATTGCTTCATCTTAAATAAAATATGGGGACCCATCTACTATACAACTTCTAAAACCCCAGCAGCCAGAGGGGCTCATCAACTGCTGGATATCCATCAACAACAAAAATAAAATATTCTTCTTATGTGTAATCTTTCCAAAAATTATTATAAGACATACCTGCTGGAAAAAATGCTGTTGGCTGCTGCAACTGTGCATTGGCCAGAGCCTGTTGGTAGTGCAAGACACTAGGATTAAACAGTGTGTTTGCACCATTGCTTTTTTCTAGAGCCTGCCTCTTTGGTAAGGAGTGAAGGACGCCTGGTGGAAAAGCCTGTAAATAAAAAATTAGATGATACTTGTAGATATCAGAATATTTGGACACATCTTGAAATACACACAGAAAAAAAAACTAAATCCATATTGTGATAAAATTTGAAGTAAATCAAAAAATCAACTAAAATAAAGATGCCTTGCCATGCACCTTAACTCAAACTGAGGCAATGCAGAATGAGTGAGATTTGGTTATTGGTAGCAAAAGCGTGGTTCCCTTAACGTTAAGGCTGTAGTCACAAAACTACAGAAACTAAACACATTACAGCATCTGTACAGATCAACTTGTATTCCTGACTTCAAGTATCACATATTGAGGCACATGTAACAGGGTCAGAGTTTGCCGGAGGTGCGTGCTGCAGGCTGTTCTCCGGCTTTTTTTAAAGTGGCAATCATTTACAAGCCAAACCCATTTTTGCCTTGTAAATGATTGCCACTTTAAACAAGTGTCCGAGAACGTCCGGCATCCCGCACCTCGGGCAAACTTGGACTCTATTACATATGCCCTCTAGGGGTTGATGTATTAAACGGTGAAAAGAGTGAACTGGACCGGTGAAGTAGTTGCTTGTAGAAACCAATCAGCTTCTGCTAAGAGTTCTATAGAATGCACTTGATAAAATAATACTTCGAAGCTCATCTGTTGCTAAAGGCAACACCTCCACTGAAAAACTGCTATGGGCAAATCCTCCGCTGGTCTTTTCACTGCTTGATACATGTATTTGCTACAAAATGCAGTTTAAAAATATTCCCTATATGCTAATTTTTATTCCAAATAGCAAAAAATCTCCATAACTTTACTAATTCAGCTACAACATAGGCAGTGTTGTCCAGTGTTATCTTGTGTACAAGTACTTTAATATGAAGCCATGTCAGGAATTTAACAGCAAGGTGTTTTGTGTTTGTAACATATGAAACATGAAGATGGCTAAATAAGAGACTTTGATAGTTTACATACATTAGTTATATGCATTGGTTGTCTCAGATGATGTTACAAAAAAAAAAAAGCAATAAAAATATTAGTTGCATCATTGAAATAAGCTACATGCAAAGCAAAAGGTGAAAGGTCAAAGTACCAGATCTACAGTTGCTTCGAGAGGTCGCTTCATTGCTTTGGCAGTCGACTGCGTCTTTTAATAACAGGCAGCGAGCACATGATGGCAGTGGGCCAATGGGATTCAAGCGAATTAACATACAGGTAAACAGCAAGCAGAGGTGCATCATGGGAACGGCATTGCATTGTGGATAGGTGAGAAGGAAAAAAATATTCTGAATGCAATATACAACATATAAAACACTAGGCATGCACAACAACAAAAATGTCTCTTTAAAGAAATGAATATTACATTTTTAATTAGTACTAAAGCAAAAATGCATCTACTATACCTTAGTTAAAAGCAGATAAGAGAGTAAAATACAGATGTCTCAGGTAAATCAAATTAATATAGCATTTAACAAACGTCAAGAAGCATTTGCAAATTAAGAAATCAATTCATAGCAGGATTAAAGGCTTCCACCATGGCAGACGAGAAGTTAGTTGCAGTTTTTTTTTTTTTTTATTAACACGTGCTGCCAACTGAGCAAAACATTGCCATTGTATTTTACTACTCTTAAAAGTATATTGATGCCTAGTAACTTTAAAGCAAATGAAATCATATATTATTTTGTGATCATTTCAAGTTGTTTTATTGCATAATGACTTTCAACCATTTGAAACTGACAACATATACTTATTAAACCAGACACAAGTTAGTACTCACATAGTAAGATATATAAACCAGCTATTCTATTTAGGGGCTAGCTTGCCAAAAGTCTCCAGGCTGCAAGTGTAGTATTTTATACTACATTAGAATGTTAATATCAATGACATTTTATATTTATTCAGATTTAAATAAAAGGGGTGCCAAATAAATATTTTATTTAAATGATCACTAGTGCTGATGAAGTGTGTAGCCCAAAGACTTTCATAAGTAGCGACTGAATGCAGCAAACATAAATACTGTAGCTATAGTGAGGCAGGAACGCTTATGAGAAAAACCAAGCCATATTATTCTGTATCACTGCTGTAGCTGATGAGAGGCTGAAGCCACAAGCGCTTCTGTACAATTAGCATTTGCCTTGTGCTTTGTAATACTTCTAAGCTATGGTTTAGTGTCATTCCAAAACAACTGGAGGTTTGCTGATAATCTTACTGTACAAAGAGTACTTCATACTCATGTACAGCAAAGTAAAACTACAGTAGTTATTTTTAACCATGGTGCATCAATATGTAACTTTATATATTATGTGTAAAATAACTTTATTTAATATATTTATTTAGATTAAATTTGTTTCGCTATTTGCCTCCTTTTTAAAATTGAGGCAGTAACTTTGTAAGATCTGCAATATCACTGTTGCTAGAGCATTTCTGTTCATGAATTAACGTTCTGCACAGACAACAACAAAACACTACGAATAGTGATTGTCAAAATAAACCAATAAATAGTCCCCCTGCAATAAAATACATTGAAATACTCAATGATACTATAATATTATGCTATATATAAACAATGATACAATAATGATTTTTGCAAATATAAAATGGATGATTTTTTTTTCTGTAATGAATGCAACATCACTTTTTTTTTTTTTAGTTAATGGAAATAAATAAATAAATACATATATGCTTTAAATATTTAGAATAAATTCATCCATTTTCCCAATGTAAAAAAAGAGGAAAGTAGCATGTGAACTGTATTATAACTTTATTTCACATGATATGGATGTTCTTCCCCACCTTATTGAAAGCCCTATCAAAGTCCTATAAAATACAGAAAATAAAGTTACCTCATTTGAAGATAACAGAGCAATACACAAAATGTATTTCAATTAATTACTTTCCGTATTAATTGCATCTAGTAACCAACATAGTGGGTACAGAATAAACATTAGCATAATAGGTACTCTTTACTTATCACGGCGCCCATCGCGGACATCGCGGGCATTGAATGCACTAAAAAATCGGGTGCGACGCGATCGACGGGATTTCCCATAGGGAACAATGTTAAATGTCTCAATTGACCCGATTTTCCTGTTCAATGCCTCAATTGACCCGATTTTTCCATAGGAAACAATGTTAAATGGCCCACAGAGGCCAAATAGGCACCCTGAAGTGTGAAATGGCCCCCACAATTGTTAACGCCACCCCACGATCAACGTGAACCCGAAGCGTGGCGAGGGGCGGCGGTACGCGTCCTACGACCTTTTCATACCCCCACTATCCACGTCGGCGTGGAGTTGAGAATAGAATAGTGTGGCGAGCGCAGCGAGCCACCGCGCCCGAAGCGTGACGAGCGCAGCGAGCCCCGCGAGGGGACGCGGATACCTGTGAAGCCCGCGAAGGGACGCGTTTACCTGTGAAGGTATCCGCGTCCCCTCGTGGGGCTCGCTGCGCTCGCCTCGCTGCGCTCGCCACACTATTCTATTCTCAACTCCACGCCGACGTGGATAGTGGGGGTATGAAAAGGTCGTAGGACGCGTACCGCCGCCGCTCGCCACGCTTCGGGTTCACGTTGATCGTGGGGTGGCGTTAACAATTGTGGGGGCCATTTCACACTTCAGGGTGGCTATTTGGCCTCTGTGGGCCATTTAACATTGTTTCCTATGGAAAAATCGGGTCAATTGAGGCATTGAACAGAAAAATCGGGTCAATTGAGACATTTAACATTGTTCCCTATGGGAAATCGCGGGCATCGCGTCGCACCCGATTTTTAGTGCATTCAATGCCCGCGATTTTTTTACCTGCGATGCCCACGATCAAAATCGTGGGCGCCGTGCTAGGTAAAGAGTACCGCATAATATATAAAGTGCGTCTATTACGAGATCTGTACTTAGCTGTAGGATGCTAACTGAACATAACACACTATACTATTTGTTTCCTATCACCTACAACAGGCATGTCCAACCTGCGGCCCTCCAGATGTTGTGAAACTACACATCCCAGCATGCCTTGCCATAGTATTACTATTAGGGAATGCTAAAACTATTGCAAGGCATGCTGGGATGTGTAGTCTCACAACAGCTGGAGGGCTGCAGGTTGGACATGCCTGATCTAAAACAAAACATCACAATAGTGAATGAGTAACTGGATGATAGCTCGACCCTGTATAGGTCAACAGTCATTAACATTGACACCATATGGTCATCATGCACTAGACCCACAGGTCCAGAAGGACGATATGAAAATGGTCGACACACAGTCAACACATTATTTTAATTATTTTGTCTCAAATTTAGGATCTGCTTTATTTCATATCCACAATAAGCTGTGTCCAAGAAAGATACTTTTGAGACAAAAGAACAAAAAAATAGTGTTGACCATTTTCATGTTGGCCTTTTGAACCATCAATGCCTTTTCTAATTGTCGACTTGAAGCACTGTCGACCATTTGGTGTCCACCTCATGACTGTCTACCTATACACTGTCGATCCATTAATCCACACCCGTGACTATGAATGAGTTCAGCACAACAGGTAAGAAACAGTTACAGCTCTATATAAAAAAAGATATCACCAATTTAGTTTTGATAGCTAAAATATAATAGCAATCTATGCAAAGCAGAAGAAAACAAATAAAATATGTAATAGTGTATGCATAATAGAAAATGAAAAAAAAAAAGGATTTTTTTTATTATAAATATGTATTAAAATGAGGTATTCATTCTATTTATACTGTATACAATGGCTCAATAATCTATCTGTCTTTTCACATTTTTATTATGCAATATTATTTTATTATTTGCAACTTACTTGCAATTATTTTATTGTTCCTTGTTATGAAGAAATAAAAATGACTAAGCCGCTGGCAGGCATTTGCAGCACTAGAAGTGCTACATTTGTTCATTGCTGTAAGGACATGTGGTGTTCTTTTTAGATCAAATACTTTTTATGGATAGGGAAAGAATAACATAGATGTGTGTGAAAACGAGATGATAGGATTGGCTGTTACCCACCTACACTAAATATACATTCACTATAGACTGATTATCCCAATAGGGTGTGCTCACTGAAAGTACAGAATTACAGTGCATTGCTCAGTGTATTCTTAATGCCCTACACACCATTAGTTATTAATTGAACATTAATGCATGTCAACATATTTTTATTCTATTAATAAATAAATAAATGTATTATGAAATTATTCAATTTTTAAGAGTTTTGAACATTGAATGGTCATCAATATAAAACCAATCACTGACATAGGTGGTGTGTGTATGTGTTTGTGGGGGTGTACAAGAAGGGAGCTGAAAAATCATCACCTAGCTGGTCTTGGCCAGTGCACACATGACTACTCGCATAATGGCATCAGCAGTAATTAATGGCCGCATTGAAAGGAGGGTGATTTGGAGTTTGCAGTCATGGATTGCCGATGTACCTGGTCCAGACCAGGATCAGATGACATGGGTGTCACTGCCAGGCTAATAATGCATGCCTGCATCATCATCTTTAGTAGCTGCAGCCTGTGCACTGACCAGAATGAATCTGATTGGCTGCACCATCATTACCTCATTGGTGTTCCCAAACTCCCACTACCTGTTTGCATTGCATGTGAAATTCAAATATACAATTTAAACATTTTGGCAGATTTTAAAATGTTTGATAGGTAATTTATGACCCACCTATATATCTATTTATCTCTTGTATTATGCATCTACATGATGATGATGATATTTGCATTTGAAGCACCTTGGGCACATGTTTTCCCATGGCTGGAACGCCTCATATCAAAAACTGGCCATGCGACTGCATTCAACATTTTTAGGTGCATGCATAAAAGAAGCATTAAGCACAAAAGTTACCCAAAGCAACCAAGACTTGATACTTCTCCCTCTTAGGCATATTATGAGAAATACAAAGATAAATATACACCTAAACAATGCACAATAAGCAAAGTTAAATAAGATTGTCCACCTAAGCAAAGACAATGGATAATGTGTATGCAACTATCTACATAAGTAAAATTGAACAATGTTTGTGTGTGTGTGTGTGTGTGTGTGTTTGTATCGAAACGTTTCACAATAACTCTCGAAAGCTTTAACAAGTCGTCTTCAAACTCTGCACACTCACTATCTTATCATCTTAAGGGACGATCTAAGTTTGAAGATGGGTTTAATCGGACGAGCCCTTAAGGTTGCTGTCATAAGGGTCTATGCTATTTCTGTTGTTTTCATGCATTGTGATATGTCGTTGGAAAACTTATGACGTTCTGAATACAACACAATAGACTCCATTAAGTGGACCCTTAAAGGCCTATAAGGGTCCATTAAATGAAAATCATTTTCACTTTACAAAACTTCTGACAAACTGAAATTAAAAAGCGACTCATCAGCAGAGTGGTCTGTGAATCAAACACTGTAGATATCGTTGTGAAATCCATGTGAGATCGTTCCCCAGTTAGTTATTTTTTCTCTTGATTGTTTGCTTATACATTGAGAGTTTTCGGGATCTTCTGTACCTGCTGCAGCAGCTCCTTCCCTGCTGTGGTTGGGAAGGGAAGGTGGATAGTTATAGACCTGCTCTGGCTGCTGCAGCAGCTCCTGCCCTGCTGTGGTTGTGAAGGGAAGGTGGATAGTTGGAGACTTGCTCTGCTGCTGCAGCAGCTTCTGGCCTGCTGTGGTTGGGTGGGGCAGGTGGATAGTTGTAGAACTGCATTGGCTGTTTCAGCAGCTTTTGCCGTGCTGTGGTTGGGAAGGTGGTACAAGAATTGCATAAGCAAAAACTTTTGCTAGTGCACCAATATGTGAAGGTAGAATAAAAAATAAGGTGGAAGAACGCACCCTTCAGTACAGGAATTTTCCCTGCTCTAAGGAAATGAGAGCTATCTATATCACACATCTCTTAGATGTTTGTTCAATTTGTGTTGAAATAGAGGAAACAATCCTCTCCTTTTATTTCAAATGGAATGTGATGGTAACTTGAACCTCCAGAGGGATCATTTCTTTTTGCATCCTCAGTGTGTGTGATTTTAAGTATGTTACAAAATTTTCGCAAAAACACAAAAAAATAGTAGTATATCATTTCAAATACATTTAAAAGGTTTCATTAATCTAATGATTTTATGGTGTGTGCAATCGATTAATTAAACCTTATAAATGTATTTAAAGGTATTGCACTACGAACCTCTTTTGTGTTTTTATGAATATTTTAGTCACATCATATTTCATTACGCTGTGAGGATAAAGAAATGAACAACCACCTGGAAATTTTAGTCACCATCACCTTCCATTTGAAATAAAGGAGAAAAATGGTTACCTCTATTTCCACACAAAAGGAACAAAGATCTAGGAGAGCTCCCATTTCGTAGAGTAAGGATAATTACTGCTATGCACTGATGGTGCGGCCCTCTACCTTGATTCTGTTTTATTTTGAGAAATGTTTTAGTGAATTGTCACAGGAAGGATTGTCAGGGTATAGTAGATTTCAATCTCTCTGACATGGTGTTTGAGGAAACACTTAAAACATTAAGGCAACCTCTTATTAAACTATAAAATAGTGGATCACCAGACTTAGGGCAGTATTCAATGAGAAAAGTTCTCCGTGTTTTATGAAGAATTTGTGCTTTGTTCGCCTTGGACGGAGCATTTTGCTCTCCAAAAGCGAGCAACCCTATTCAATGTGAAATATTCTCCGTCTTTCTAAGTGATTTTCTCCGTCTCTCTCCGTGTAGCAATTCTCCATCTTTAGATGGAGATCTGGAATGTGAACTTTTAAACTAAAAGTTTTTTTTTTTTAATTTTGGTGTCAAAAAATCAGGCTTTTTTTTCTGTGAAGGGGCATGTTATTTTTATTCATGTGCTTATAGCACATGAATATATATTTAATTTTACACAGTGCAGCCAGCAGGGAGCCGGAGCGCTCGAGCCGCTCATTAGATATTCATATATTCACTGCACCCGATCGTTAATATGCACGATCGGGTGCAGTGAATACTGGGTCCCCCGCTGGCTATAGGGGGGGGGCAGCCTGTGCTGCCTGGGTCCAGGGGAGCCCACCTCCCCTCCACATTCCTCTGGAGCAGCCAGGGAGACTTTAATCTCTCTGGCTGCTTCCGTCCCCCGGCTCCCTGAAAGCTCCCTGCCGCGGACGCTTGTCCGCTGCAGGGGTTAAGACTCGCCGCGAGTGGCGGCGAGCATCAGCCACATTGAATAGTGGGAGCAGGAGGCTCCGGAACACGGAGAATCTCCGCTAAAACACGGAGAGTGCATGGAGAGCGAAATAAAACGCTCTCCATGCACGGAGAACTTTCACATTGAATACTGCCCTTAGTGGAATCTAGGGTACTCTTTACCTAGAAGGGCGCCCGTTGTGGTGATCGCGGGTACATTTATGTCTGGCCGCGACGCGACCGACGCGATGCCCACGATTTCCCATTGAAACCCATGTTAAACATGGAAATCGCGTCGGTCGCGTCGCGGCCGGCCATAAATGTACCCGCGATGCCCACGACGCGATGCACCCGATTTCCCATAGGAATCAATGTTAAATGGCCCGACCAACGCGATTTTCATGTAAAATGCCTCAATGCCCGCGATTTGTCCATAGGAATCAATGTTAAATGGGCTACAGAGCCCAAATAGGCACAATTAACCCTTAAATGTCCCCCCAAATTTTTAACGCCACCCCACGATCCACGCCAACCCGAAGCGTGGCGAGCGCAGCGAGCCCGCGAGGGGCGGCGGTACGCGTCCTTCGACCTTTTCATGCCCTACTATCCACGTCGGCGTGGAGTTGAGAATAGAATAGTGTGGCGAGCGCAGCGAGCCACCGAGCCCGAAGCGTGGCGAGCGCAGCGAGCCCCGTGAGGGGACGCGGATACCTTCACAGGTAAACGCGTCCCCTCGCCGGCTTCACAGGTGTCCGTGGCCACCCGGGCACCTGTGAAGTCCGCGAAGGGACGCGTTTACCTGTGAAGGTATCCGCGTCCCCTCGCGGGGCTCGCTGCGCTCGCCACGCTTCGGGCTCGGTGGCTCGCTGCGCTCGCCACACTATTCTATTCTCAACTCCACGCCGACGTGGATAGTAGGGCATGAAAAGGTCGGAGGACGCGTACCGCCGCCCCTCGTGGGCTCGCTGCGCTCGCCACGCTTCGGGTTGGCGTGGATCGTGGGGTGGCGTTAAAAATTTGGGGGGACATTTAAGGGTTAATTGTGCCTATTTGGGCTCTGTAGCCCATTTAACATTGATTCCTATGGACAAATCGCGGGCATTGAGGCATTTTACATGAAAATCGCGGTCAATCAGCCTTTTTAACATTGTTCCCTATGGGAAAATCGCGGTCATCACGGGCAGCAGATTTTTATGTACCCGCGATTTACCCGCGATGACCGCGATTTTACCCCCGACGCCCGCGATTCCAATCGCTGGCGCCGTTCTAGGTAAAGAGTACCGAATCTAGCTAGTAAGTCTCCCTGCCCACCATGAAACTCCCAAAAAAACTGAAGAAGGGTGATGGTATATGAACCAGCTGCAGCATTGCCACTGTTAACATGGACCTCCCTCATCTGTACATGATCATATGAAGGAGGTGGTCGTTAACGATGCCAGGAAGCGTGCATTGTTAATGATATTGCGTGTACACACTAGACGCTAAAGTAAAAGATATCACTCAGGAGGGCTCTTCTGTACAATTTATTTTACTATCTCATCTAGTGTGTATGGAGCTTTAGACTTCTACCACCTAATAGAACAATAGTGTATAAAAATTGACTTCTAAATATGCAAAAATTGCATTATATTTTACAGTATTCAATATGCGCTAAGGTTATTTGTATTGTTAACATTGGCAATACCAACATTCAACATCCTCTGTGCAATCCTAGGCAAAGTAAAGATCAGAAAATGTTAAGACAAACATAGGGACTGGAATACAGAGACAGGAAGAAGCAGAGGTTGCACTAGTTGACCATATAAGGAATAGTATAGTTAAGCTTTGCATTGACTTTGATTACAATAGTTTGTATTCAGCTCCTCCACTACTGTCGAGTTTTATGCTCATTACTTCAGTTGTATTTGTTGGATTAGAATGCTACTATTATTCCCACATGTGATTTGATCTGACAAGTCACACTTAGTAATGTATTCTTAGTCATTGTTTAATGCTATTATTTTGGACAATAGCTTTTTGTATATTAACAGTTGTATAATAGAATATAAGGTACAATGGATTCATTGAAGTGTACAACCACAGGCAGTGAGCCTGGGCTATCTGTACCACCCTCTCTTTAATATAACAAGGTACAGGTTATTGCCACAATTACAAAGAATCGCTGATACATGACATTTGTTAAGAATATAGGACTCTTAGCTTGCATGAAGACAACAATAACAATCTAACATGGACGAAGGTGGCTTGCATTTTATTGTACCCTTTATAAACAAACATGAATCATAAAAGAAACATGTATCGATGTAAAGGAAATAAATTAAGATTTGGAGTGAGTGGTGTTTACTGTAAGGGATTAAAGCAAAATAATTCAGCGCAATGATGTTCTGATACGGTATACTATATTTCTTCTCACTTGTGATAATCTATCTTTAAAGGTCAATACACACTGGTTGATTTTGCCCAGCAATTTTCCTGGGGATGGAAGAGTTTCCTTTGCAGGACACTATGGAAAGGTGATCACCCCATTGCTCACCTGCTGGTAATGATGCAGGGCCAGCGATGATGCAGGGGCGTGCATCGCTGCCTCATACACACTGTGTAGCTTTTGAGCTGCTTTCAGCTCAAAATACAAAACTGAGCTGCTTTCAGCTCAAATTTGCCCAGTGTGTATGGGCCTTTCGTATTAATCCATTTCATGGCTTACTAAGTGGCTGAATGTAAGATTTGGCTTTTACAATCCAAATGTATCAATCTTCACTTGCAGTATGATAAGGGGTGGGGGAGTCTAATTCCTACATCTAATTATCAGCACTGGGAGATTCAGTTATCAGGGATTACCCCCTGCATTAATCTACAGGAGGTGGACTTTTCCAAAGGTCAACAAGAAAAGGCACCATGAGGGGTTTAGGTGAAAACCCACTGATTAAGCAGTTTGTGCAGAATCAATGGGTTAGAGCACATTAACCTCAGATTACCAGAGCAGGGAAAAGGCCATTTAATCAAATAGCTTTACCTCATACAATATGGCTAGTTAGCTAATTGGAGTCCACATGTAGGGTGAAAGACAGTTTGCAACATAAAACAATGAGTCCTCTTTTGGAAAATGTACGCTATAAAAATGCTGATTAAATGTATACTTCAATTTTAAAATATACTTTGTTTAAATTAACTATTTAATCTAATTACATGAAATGATTTCTTTTAATTATAAAAAAATGACTCTTTTAGGCTTAAAGCGTCATAGTGCACATAATTCAAGAGATGAAAAAATAATACAAAAAAGAGAGCAAGACAGCTATATAGGCAACTAATAAAAGGACCAGCTAAAATGCCATGTTGCTGTGAGCCAATACTGGATTAGAACTATGAATGGATGGTGACATTAATCAGTAAGAGCTGCAACCAGGATTACAATACCTGTTCTGCTGAAAACCATATAATATACTACTATTTCCCTCACTGCAACATACAGCATGTCTTACCATGTTGAAGGAACTTACATTTGTGCATAGGCAATAGGAAAATGAATGCTTTGTGTGGGCGAGCAATTCCACTTACCATCACTGTTGCAGCTGCAGCAGCTGCTTGTGCGGCCACTGCAGCCTGGTTGGCTTGATGTTGTGCAGCTTTGATTTTGGCCTGTAAATGTGCAGGAGGGTGAAAATATTTGCATTTCTCCCTCATGCAACGACCCTTAATGTAATCCATACAAACGGTTACAGTGTTATCATTTGTATCAATCATCGTGCTGTCTGCTGGGTGAGCAAAGCGACAATCAGTCTCTCCCCGTGCACAGTTTCCTCTCTGAAACTCCCTGCATACCTACATAAGACACACAAGGACACGTCACTGAAGGTCTTCCTACAAAAACCATTTATAAAGCTAAACTAATGCATTCAAATCTACTTAAGGATTGAAACCCCTTTAAATAAACAATGGTAAAATAACACATCCAGTGGTTTATGCGATAATGGTTTAAAGTATTTCAAATGAATAGCTGCCCACCGCAATTATCATGTGTCCCACCTAATGGAAATGACCTATGGACTTCCTCTAGCAGTCCTACTGTTACTGAGATTTCCACCACAGGATCCAGTATTGCATTGCCAGATGGCAGCTGGATGGCTGCTGCACCTATGCATGTCTGCTGTCCAAAGAAGCAGTAACGACAACTCAATCTCCAAGCCGCAATGCCCGCTAACAGAAGAGTGTACAGAATCAGTGGTTTGGTCTCAATAACGGCACGGGTTGCAGAGAAGAGACTGCATGCACACCTTATATAGGGAAAGCCGAGATTAGGGGGGTTATTCAGGTTGATTCGCAAGGCTGTGAATTCGCAGCCTTGCGAGTCCACCAAACCCCGCCCGGCGAACGCACCCCCCCCCCAGCAAAGTGCGGCTTCACCTGCACAGCAGCGAATGGATGTTTTGCATAAACATCCATTCGCTTTGCTGGGGTGTCCGCCCACATCATTCGATGGTCACCGACCATCGAATGATGTTTAGCGTGCACGCATATATAAGTGACTTTTCAGTTGCGTATATATGCGTGCACGCTGGCGTGATATGGGCGGGCAGCTGAAATCCGGTGACGTCAGCTACCCAGCCCACACACCCGCGTCACTGCCTCATTACCATGAGAACGCCCAGCGTTCTCATGGAAACGCCCATGGAACGCTGGGCGTTCCCATATGGTAATGGGGCAGCCCAGCGCTCACCGCCCATCTCCGCCCCCCCCTCGCTGCCATGGGTGCGTGCACCCGGCGACCCGAAAGGCCGCCGTGTGTGCACGCACCATGCGCAGAAACACGCCTGCGCAGACGCAAAACATCGGTACTGCGTGCGAATGCGCGCAGTACCGATGCAATCTGAATAAGGCCCTAGGTGTAGAAAAGTCCAATCGTGGACATTACATGTACAGCTAGATGTGAATAAGCCACCCAAAAAAAATTAAATCAGGATATTTGCTGAATAGGGGAGAGCTTTACCTTAAGAAAAACATAAGATGCGATAAAATCATAAGGGTCACCCCAAATACATTATTATTATAGTTTTGTTTAACACACATTTCTCTTTACTATAAACAATATATAGTACAGGTTGAGTATCCCTTATCCAAAATGCTTGGGACCAGAAGAATTTTGGATAATGGATTATTCCGTATTTTAGAATATTTTTATATTTGAAAGAGGTATCTTGAGGTATCTTCTATTTATGATGTATAAACACATCAGACACATGAGATACACACAAATATATTTTATTTGTGCATGAAACAAGGTTTTAAAACATGAAACAAAGTTTGTGTACAATCTCAGGTACTGAATTTGAATGCCAAAAAATGATGTCCTTGCCAGTTACATGTTATTTCCCCAGTAGCGCCAGCTACAGATGTCCCCAGTAGGTTTTTTTTTGCAAAAAATGAAAAAATAAAAGTACATTTTGGAGACTATGGTTTTTGGAATAATTGGAATAACGGATATTTGGATAAGGGATACTCAACCTGTAAATGGTTAAGAATTACTTTGCTTGGGTTTAATTTCATGGAATATTTATCTAATGAAATAGTACACAGTGAGGTACTCCAACATACTGTAATCCTTGCTCAGTGAATGCCTGCTATTGTTTTCAAAGAACTGTAAGCTAATGTACAGGTGCAGTTCACTTGTGTCCTTATTCCTGTAGCTGAGAGAAGCCTGAGATTCCCAGCAGACTGTTCTGCTTCTTGTCTCTATCTTCCTCTGACCTACTCTGCATAATTTGAAATATCTTGTCTTCTGCTTTTAAATTAAGATTTTAAGGTGTGTACACACGGGGGAGATATATTGCTAGCAATATATTGCTTGCAATATATTGCTGAGTAATATATTGCTCAGTGTACTTGCAATATATCTCCGCAATATATTTCTCAGCAATATATTGCTCAGTTTCCAGTTTTTCAGAGGGACCAGCAATTTTCCCTGAAAATTGCTAGCAATTTTGACTAGATTTTTTTTACCCTCTATTTAAATTCATTTATGATTGACATGGGTTGTGGGAAGTCCTTCTGGAAGGGAATAAATGTGTATATGGTGTATATACAGATGTAGCAGGGGTCATCTTTGTAGGGGCAGGATAATCTAGCGGCAGCAGCCGCTAGTGCCCCGCTCCTGCCAGGGGTGTGGGGGCACAAGACGACCGTGCGGCCCCTGCCACCCCGACACCAATGCCCCCTTCATTTATATTGAGCCCACATACTATTGGTGTGGGGCAGCATGGTAATGCTCATGCTGCCCACCGATGGTGCAAATCACCATCGATGGGCAGCATGAACATAATCATGCTGCCCGACACCAATGCCCCCTTCATTTTTTTTCATGTCACATACTATTGGTGTGGGGCAGCATGGTAATGCTCATGCTGCCCACCGATGGTGCAAATCACCATCGATGGGCAGCATGAACATAATCATGCTGCCCGACACCAATGCCCCCTTCATTTTTTTTCATGTCACATACTATTGGTGTGGGGCAGCATGGTAATGCTCATGCTGCCCACCGATGGTGCAAATCACCATCGATGGGCAGCATGAACATAATCATGCTGCCCGACACCAATGCCCCCTTCATTTTTTTTCATGTCACATACTATTGGTGTGGGGCAGCATGGTAATGCTCATGCTGCCCACCGATGGTGCAAATCACCATCGATGGGCAGCATGAACATAATCATGCTGCCCGACACCAATGCCCCCTTCATTTTTTTTCATGTCACATACTATTGGTGTGGGGCAGCATGGTAATGCTCATGCTGCCCACCGATGGTGCAAATCACCATCGATGGGCAGCATGAACATAATCATGCTGCCCGACACCAATGCCCCCTTCATTTTTTTTCATGTCACATACTATTGGTGTGGGGCAGCATGGTAATGCTCATGCTGCCCACCGATGGTGCAAATCACCATCGATGGGCAGCATGAACATAATCATGCTGCCCGACACCAATGCCCCCTTCATTTTTTTTCATGTCACATACTATTGGTGTGGGGCAGCATGGTAATGCTCATGCTGCCCACCGATGGTGCAAATCACCATCGATGGGCAGCATGAACATAATCATGCTGCCCAACACCAATGCCCTCTAAAGACAGCCTATGCACTGACTAGTGCGGCTGTGGGGCGCGCAGAAGGTGTGGGTGCTGGCACAGTGGGGGGGAGATTTGCGCAGCAGCTTCTGTGCTGTATGCGCTGGCATTGACAGAGGAGGAAGCAGGGGGGGCGTGTGTCACGCTGTGACAGGGCGGGTGGGCGGGGCCTGGCCGGCATGTCACGCTGTGACAGGGCGGGTGGGCGGGTCCCGGGCCGGCATGTCACGCTGTGACAGAGCAGGTGGGCGGGTCTCGGGCAGGCATGTCACGCTGTGACAGAGCAGGTGGGCGGGTCCTGGGCCGGAATGTCACGCTGTGACAGAGCAGGTGGGCGGGTCCCGGCCGGCGCTGGAGGGTAGATATCGCTGGTCTCTGGTGCACAGTGCTTTGTGCACCAGCGACCAGCAATTTTTAGGCAGAATCGGAGGAGCAAGCTCCTGCGACCAGCGACCATGAAGGGCTGGCCGCGGGAGCGCGCTCCCAGCCATTTATCGCTGACTGCACATTAAATCACTGGCAATATGGTCACTGAGCGACCATTTTGCCAGCGATTTCATGCCTAATTGCAGCAGTGTGTACACAGCATTAGAGTAATTAGGCCAAAAAGAAGGATCCAGAACACTACATTAAGGTACAGAAACAACTGTCACACAATGTTAATAATAACCCTTTGAGTGGCAAAATCTCTGTGTGCGATGTGCTAAATGTCTGCTAAAAATGCTAGCATCACTTATATTTGTTATATAAATTCAAGTAAAAAATGTGTAAAAATAAAATAAAATTATAATGAAGAAAAATGTTTGCTTGGCAATATTTACACCTATTTTGACAAATTCACTAGGCACTCAGAGGGTAAATGGAAAAATGGAAATAAAAAAGCGAAAGTAAGATCACATGAATTCTATTGTTATGCACCGCGCACTGTAATTCGATTTAGTGTACCATATAATCCTACAGTAACTGCCTCAGATGCCGCACAAATGTGCTCCCTTGAAGTAGAAGGACATGGATAAACTTGCGAATAGTGTAAGTGTAAAATCCCGTATACTACTATATGGCTACACTGATTATACTACTCCTTAAAAAGTAAATGTTGCCGCTGTATCCTGGTATTGTTATGAACTGTTTTTTATAGATTTTATTTTGTATAATGAGATTTTTATTTTTCCTATGTAATTATTTATCGCATGGACGTATGATGATATATACTAACCTAAACAGGTCACTGCTTTTAAGGATACAATGTAAACTGTACCTCCAATTTATCTGTCCTGAGAAGTTTCTGGGTAGAAGTAGAACCGCCGACTGATACAGGTGGACTTCCAGGAACCATTACAGGTGTAGAGGGCAGCATTTCAGTTGGAACTAATCCAACACCTGGTGTCATTTGAGTAAGATACGGAGCAAAACTAATAGCTGTATTTGTTCCTAGTGATGGACCTACAGAATATGTGGGCTGCAAAGAAAAACACATTAGTGAGTGCCACTGTAAAAAGAAATATTATATAATCAACATATCTGGGACATTTACCACACTTTTGTCACAGTATCAGTGTTGTGCACTCATTTGGTTAAGAATATTTTAAAGGTTGAAATTTATACTGCATATTTGTGGAGACAGCCAGTGGCAGAACTCTGGGAGCCAATGGAGTCATCTGCCACCGGGCTCCTGCTCCCAAGGGGGCACCTCTCTACTCCCCTGGAAGTTTAAGTCAGTTATTTAAAAGCCAATGATATTGCTTCTGTGGCTGAGTTCTGAAATATATATGTGTTATCTGAACAGAAATATATATTTTCTATAAGGTTATATAGGGTTGTATGTGTGCGTGTATATATCTTGCCTCCAGGCAACTGGAACGAACTTACGCCACACAGCCATACTAATTACCTGCTCCAGACCTAAAGACAACGTGTTATACCCATCGGCATTTGATTTATGTTTGGAAAATGCAACCTTAAGTGGAAGACAAACAGCTGATTAAGTGTATGTTCACTGTCTTTCAGGAAGTCAATGTAAGTCTCATATAGAGCTCAGTGTGGTTCATCTACCTGAAACGCATTAATGGAGCCGGCTGTGTACAGAAACCTGCATTACTGCGCTTACACATGGTAAAAAGTACAAAGGTTTCCACATCCATTTATGTGTAGTGATTTCGGTTAAAGTGCACACAACTGGCACCCATGGGTATAAGACCTACAGAGAGGACACAATGGCTTATCAGGAAAGTGTAAAAGTGGTAAGTGCGGGAAAAGAGGATAGGAAATAGGTTGTTAGGGAGGGGTGTGAGTGTTCCACTCTCTAATAATGTCTCAGGTATTTACAACAGGAAATGTTATACACTCATCTTTGCTACCTATCCTATGTTATATTTCTGTATGTAAACAGAGTAATGCAATTCATCATATAAACCAAAAAGCGTGAACATAACAACACATGCAATGTAAAGCTGAGCAGTACAAACACTTGAATAATGCCCCTGTAAGGTACTAGTGCACGTAAATATCTAATACTACACTTTTCCAGCAATGATTATTTACTTATAAAGTGAGAATACTGTAGCTACAACTACTAATATTCCATATGTATCCAGCAGATGCGGAACTAGTGAGTTGTGGGCCCAGGTGCACATATATGCTTCGGGCCCCCCCATACTCAAAATAGGAACAGTATGCCAAACATTTAGGGCATAGCTTTGTGGGAAAGTGGTGTGGACTCATAATAGTTTCAAAGTACTGTAGTGTCCATTATTCACATTACACCACATAGTAGCGCAACTTGTACCCATTGCTCTAGGCAGAGCCCCTGATACCCCTTTCAGATCACATTTTTTACCCGGATTATTGCCAGATCGAGGTGGGATTTGAAAGCATGAATAACCAGGTCGACCAACCCAGGTTATAAGAAGGGTTAAAACAGGGTTGCCCAGTGTATAATGAGTGACAGGGGTTTAGTGTGAAAGGGTAGGACCCAGGATCAAAATATGGGGTACAATCGGGGATATCGATCTGAAAGAGCCCGTTAGACACACTGTGCCAGAATTACACACAACCTAATGCCCATTACACATTGTCATACACTGTAATGCCAATTACATGTTGTCACACACTGCAGTACCATTACACATTATGCCGCATACTGTAGTGCCCATTACACATTATGCCGCACACCGTAATGCCCATTACATATTGTTGCACACCGTAATGCCCATTACCACACACTGTAATGTCCATTACACAATGCCGCACACCGTAATGTCCATTACATATTTCGGCACATACCATAATGCCCATTACACATTATGCCACACACGTAATGTCCATTACATATTATGCCCCCAGTAATGTTCCTTACACATAATTTACCCAGTTGTGCCCCTTAAAGAATGTCCACATTAGTTCCCCTTACTAAATACCCATATTAGTGACATATAAATGGGGAGGAGAGAACTCGCCGCCATTGTGGTATGCGCTCAGCTCCTATGCTGCTGAGCAGCTCATACCATTGCCGACAGACATTTGAAATATGGTGCAGGCTAGTGAACCAATTAGAGCTTGTAGTCCAGCAATCAATCACTAACTGTGGCTGCCAGTCCATGAACTCTGATAGGCTGGTGCCATATTTCAAATGTTCTGTCAGTGCTGGTTTGAGCCCCTCAGCAGCCAAGGAGCTGAGCGCACACCACCCAGACTCATGGGCAGTGAGTGGCCATGCGCTGCTCCCCCCAGGACCCAGCATCTAGGCTGCCCATGTCTTACCACATGCACCCCATACCCCCAAAATACCCTATTCCCCCTATCTCCTTCAAACACCCCATATATTGTTACCCCCAACACATCCCACACTTCAGTTTCTGTTCCCCAACCAGTGGCGGATTCAGGGGGGGCACCTGGGCACGTGGACCCTCTGTCATTTCATTTTCACTGAGGACCAGGGCTTTCCAACGAGCCCAGCCCCGTGTCTCTAGCCCCCCGGGAACTAAAGATATCGCCTGGCAAAGCTGTAACGTTTTTTCCCCATCGGATAATATGGGACCCGGCAATTCCGACCCCCACCTAGTTCCGACGGCTGCCAGTTCCCTCCCTGGCATCACAGAAGCTTGTGGTTGATCTCATTCAATTCCAAATCGCTGGGCCTTCAATATGATAGGCTGGTCCATATGGGTCAATCGGTTCCAGAGATATTGCATGTAAACCGATTTTTTATTTTTGAAATGTAATTTCATGGCTGTTCATGTTCTTTGAAGGCAGATTACTCTGGAACCAAACGTTTCAGTTTCACTGGACCAAAATCATTCAAAGCCCACTCAAATCAATATGATACTTGTCTCATGTAAATGGGTCAGTTGGTTCCGAAGATATAGCCGGTTAATGAGATAACTGGTTAAAGAGGGGGAGGGGGGGGGGGGGGGTTTCTCTCCCCCTCACACCAGAAAATGCAGGGACTAGGCTGGTGTAAAGGGGGCCAACCTGGGAATGCATTTTCTGGTGTGAAAGGGGTATTATTTCAAATAGCCGGGACCTGCAGTGCTCTGAATACAGCCAGGCTCTGCCACTATCAGTGGCTATCACTTCTGTCTGGCGGCGGCTGTCCCCCATTTACCGCGAGCATGTATTCTCCCTTGGCAATGAGCATGTAATCCCACATGGCAACGAGCATGGAACCTCTGGCAATGAGCATGGAACCCTTGGCAATGAGCATGTAGATAAGCAGCACTTATGTAGCATAATTTTTAATAGGCATTATGGTGTTTGGCATAATACATACATAATACAAAATGGACATAATGGCATGTAACTTAACGTGTAATGGACATTATGGTGTAAATGTTTAATGCACGCCTTTGATGGACAATGTCCCTGTTTATGAAGCGTATTGTGAATTTTGGCTTAATCTGTTTGGCATTATGTGAATTCTGGCTCAATGCGTGTGGCATTATGTGAATTTTGGCTCAATCCTAGTGACATTATGTGAATTGTCACTAGAATCCTGTAATGTGTATTGAACTGTGGTGCTCTTTATTTGTACTGTATTTTTGTTATTTATTTAATGTTATGCCAAGTTTTGTCTCCCTGTATTGTTCCTTTGTACGGCGCTGCGAAACACTTGTGGCGCCTTATAAATAAAATTATAATAATAATAATAATAATAATTTTGGCTCAATCCGTGTGGCATTTTTTGAATTTGGATCAATCTGTGTGGCATTATGTGAATTTTGGCTCAATCCGTGTGGCATTATGTGAATTTTGACAAAAACCATGTGGCATTATGTGAATTTTGGCTCATTCCATTTGGCATCATGTGTAGGGGCAAGTATAGTGGGGTCTAGTGTTTTGTTGCATAATGTGTAGAAGTTGTATATAGTGTTGTACACTACACTCAAGGACATGCCCCTTGTTGAGTGTCCACACCCCCTTTTCCGGAGCGCGCATAACTGCTTCCTTCACTTTTGTCGCCATGGTGGGCCTGCGTACTTTAAATGCCAGGGCATATTTTTAATTCCATTCCCACCCTCTCTCTGCCGCTCTCTTAGCATGTACACTGGCACCACTAACATCGCCCCTCCCCCACCTAAACCCTCTTTTATCATGGTGCCCCCCCTGTCATTTTATCCTGGATCCGCCCCTGTCCCCAACATATACCCCCATAACCCTCTATCCTGGCCACACACACACCCTATTCCACTCGGTACATAATCCTACTCTCTACTCCCATTATACACCCTACACTGACTGTTCCCACTTCCCAACGTACACATAATTCCAACCCCCTCCCCCTCCCATTACACATGCCGCCCTTTATTTTTATTATACTGGTCCCCAATGCATTGGTAGTCAGTGGCCTCTGAGACTTACCAACACATTGGGGACTTGGGGAGCCAAGCGGGATGGAGTTAGTTGCAGTGTGGGTGGCTGGCTGGTCTCCGGCTCCTTCCTACAGCCTGCGCGCCAGCCACTCGGCACACGCAGGCTGCACTCTCACAGCTGAGGTCAGAACATAAGATAGCAGTCACAGCCGCACTGATTCTGTAGCGCCGGCGGCTGTGACGGCTGGGAGAGCAATGCCACGGATCGGATCCACAGCAGAGATCCGATCCGCAAACCTCCCCCCGGCGCACAATATCCATTCCACACTCCCCCCCCCCCCCCTCCCGCGGGTTTCGCAGGCCACCGCACCCACGCCGGTCACTAAACTTTAAGTAAAAAAAAAAAAAAAGGATGGAAACGGCGGCAGCGGTGCAGAGTAACGGGCCCCATGAAATAGCTTGGGCCCCGGTGCACTGCACCGTCTGCACCGCCAGAAGTTCCGCCCCTGGTATCCAGAAAACTTCCGACTGTCACGGAGTCCTCCCAGGTGAGTAGACCCCCCTCTTCCAGATCCTGCTTATGTGTGTGGAAGATGAGATTGCATCCTCCGACCCGGCCTCACCATCATTATGCAGAGCTGGGCCTCCACAATTATCCCTTGGAGAGATCCCACAAAGCATACATTCAATTTCCATCTCATTGATTATTTCATTATATATTTAGTTGCCAATGCCTAGCACAAGACAAAAAGAAATGTCCAAATGGGAAGTATTTTTGTGGTATAGTTACACAGAGATAACTACTTTTCAAACCTCAAAGACATGGAACACCAGTACTTTATGCAAGAATGACAGTACATATTGGGGGAGTCTAATTTCCTGTGTCTGCCAATTCAATCAGCAGGGATTGCCCCGAGTGGACTTTTCATTGCAGCGTGCATACATTCTGCATTCTACATGAAATGTATGGGCTGGTGTTTTATTGAATAGCTACAACCATGAAACATGGATAATTGGATTCCCCCCATTGTCATCATATAATGAAGTGCATTGCCCATCTTTGCATGTATCATTATTTATAGTACATTGTATATTTTCTCATAATATTGAAAAATAAATTTTTATTGGGTTCTATAGTACTACTTGATTTTTCTGGATACACATCATCCCTTTAAAGTATCCTGCAAATGATTAGTCTCTCCCCTGTGTTCGTCACGCTTAAAATCAGCTGGTAAATAATCATTTAGACATCCAGAAAGATAATCACTGTGGTTACTCCCTAAAGGAAAGAAAACAAAGAAGTTTTTAGCATATGAGTACAAAGGAAGTGTACTCACCATAGGCTGTAGCTGTGTTCCTGGGAACATAAACTGCATTTGTTGAGCAAGCATCGCTGCAGCTGTTTTCTGCTGGATAAGATTGTTTCTGCCATTTATTTCTAGCTGTGTTTTTAGGTGCGTTGGTGGATGCAGATATTTGCAGTTCTCTCTTGAGCAGCGTCCCTAAAACATGCAGAATTGCCAAATAGATTAATTTCTTTCAAGACAATACAATAGTAAATAAAGAGACAGGAACCAAGACAAGCAAGATACTGTACTAATATGCAACATTAGTAAATTAGGTTAACAGCAGTAAAGTCAATCAATTTGTAATTATGCTGTTTGGTTTCAATAGACATCATGTCATTTGCCATTAGTGCCCATGGCTCATTCTCTTGTGAACTACAAGTTCCAGCATACCCTGCCATATATGAGGTGGTAGAACATGCTGGGGCCTGTAGTTTCACTGGGGAGGGCATATGTACAGAGCCAACATACTTAGCCCATACATTTTTTTTAAATTTTGCGGCAAATCCTAATATTTAAATAGACTGAACTAGGATTTTGTATCACTGATCAGCTAAGTATTATTCTTTCCACAAATTAGTAAAAGAAAGGATTCACACACTATAATCAGAGCAAGCTCAAATTTGCACATATGAAACACATTACCTCAAAGGCACACAATTTATCCAATGAATACACCAGTGTAAGAAATGAGTGGACCTTTTGTCCAAGGCAGCGGAGAGCCTGTGTGGCCACAGTACTGGGGAAGGGCTGGGATGTTTCGTCTGAAGTGTTCCAGCTCAAGGCTGTGGGGCCGCAACAACACCCATCTAATCTCCACGGGTGTTGTCAATTCATTGGGAAATATAAACAACCTCTTCAGTACAGATACAATATGCAGATGTGTAAGCTACAGCCACATGCCCTAGAACATGTAACACCATCCCATCCAGTCACAATTACCAGGATAGATAGGGAAGTGGACGATAAACTTTAACGATAAATCCTGGACAAAAACCTTTTACCAGGTATCAAAAAGCTGCAGGAAGTGTGTTTTCCAACAGCACAATTCATTGTGCACACCACACGCAAGATGGGAGTGGTTTACAGTTAAACTGGGTACACACATACACAGTTATCTGTCCAATCTGTCTGGTGGGAACAAAAATCTGGTAATTTATGGGAGCAAATGCCAATCAACCATTCGCTCCCAAATACTGGAAAATGGACAAAAACTATGATTACAGATAATTCTGTAGGTGTGTACCCAGCTTAAGGCGTTTCATGTGATAAAGCGCTTCTTTGCATCAATTAGCCAATTGACTATTGACATTGGCCTGTCAATTACCACAGGCCAATTGATCTGCCAGGGCTTCATTTAGCGCAGGCTGCACGTATTGTCGATTTTTGTTTGAGCCTTATGGCGGTATGAACAGAAATCCAAATGCATGCATTGTAAACACGCGTAAACCCATACTGCTTATACCAGACAATGCATGTTAGTGGGTAATATACCATGCTAGGAGAATGGATGGTAATTGAATAGCCCTGGGCAGGAAAGTCAGAGACTGCCACCCTATAAATGATCATGGATAACTGAATCTGGCCCTTCTGAAAAGCTTTATAATATGTATAAATCCTACCACTTATTTTGTGTCTGCTACTGTTATTAAAAAATAAAAAAAATGAGAAAACCGATGAAAATGATATTCGTGCTTAAGCTTCAAGCCATCTCAGTGGTTCTGTGACACATTTCTATAACGCTGCTTGATGACAGGCCTGGTCAATGTGCCAAAAGGAGGCACTGAGCAACACAACATCCTGACAGATGGCAGCCCAGCTTTATTTCAGTATATTAACAGATCTTCATGTATCAGATAGCTAAGCTACTCATGGTCAGTCTGGTCTACTTTATCCTCCTGAGCAAATATCTTCTGAGTCAGCTCTGTGTCTGATCTGGCCGTCACCAGAAGAGGAATAAGATTCAGATTTCCCTTGTAGGACCATTTATACATTTCAAGTAAATGATCTGTTTCTGATGCTAGGAATGTATGACTAAATCAATAAGAAAGCCTGAAGATATAACAATGTTATAGACAGCAAGTAGGCATGGGAGTAGATGGGGGCGATACAATCTGTCTGCTAAGATAAGTGATATAATTATATCTCCCACAATAATGCTTTGCTTCCTTCCTTTCCAATATTCTATAACCTTTTTCCATTCTTGTGTTTTATGAAAATGTAATTAAATATGGTTTGACATGCAGCAGTTCAGTATTTGTGGTTTTAGTGTAGTCTCCATTAACAGATCATAGTAAATATATACGTATCTGTAGTTTACAAGTAATAATGTGAGGTATTCTAGGCACAAAAGTAAAATAAAAAACAACCTTTTATCTCAACTCATTGGGCGGTATTCAATGAGGCTGATTCGCCAGGTTTTTATGGCGATTTTGTGCTGTAAGGAGAATTTCTGACTAAAACGGTGAATCAGCCTATTCAATGACCAGATGGCGAATACATTTCAAGGTTTTTTTCGCCATGATTCACCGAGTAGCAATCGCTATCTTTTTATGGTGAAGTGGAAGGTGAACTTTTAAAATAAAGTGTTTTGTTTTTTGCAATTGGTGTAAAAAAATCTGGAATTGTATTCTGAGGAGGGGCATGCTATTTTTATTCATGGGCTGTATATATTTAATTTAATTTTTTTTTTTTTTTACATAGACCAGCCAGCAGGGGGCCGGAGCCGAGCCGCTCATTAGATATTCATATATTCACTTCACCCGATCATTACATATGCCTGATCAGGTGTAGTGAATATACCCGGTCCCCTGCTGGCACCCCCGGGGGGGCAGCCTGTGCTGCCTGGCTCCCGGGGAGCCCACCTCCCCCCCACAAACGTTCTGGGGCAGGCAGGGAGACTTCCATCTCCCTGCCTGCCACCGTCCTCAGGCTCCCTGCGGCGTCCGCCGCAGGTGCTCAAATTCGCCAGTCAGGGGCAGCGAGCCCCTGACTCGTTGAATACCGGAGCCGTCGAGGCACCGGAACACAGCGAGCAGTGGCGAATGTGCAGCGAATCCTAAACAGGATTCGCTGCACGTCGCCAGTATTCACATTAAATATCGCTCATTGTCACAATAAGCTGGGGCAATTAAGTTTTTTTTTTACTAAGATGGGAGTTATATTAAAGATGGGATGTTGCCCATAGCAACCAATCAGAATTACTTCTTATTAAGCATCTTCTGAAATGTTAATAGATAGAATCTGATTGGTTGCCTATAGCAACATCCCAGCTTAAATAGAACATCCATATTAGTAAATAAACCCCTAAGTGTGAGTTCAAGTTTTAGGCACGGATATTGATTTTCTGCATAATGTTCATGGCCATAACATTGCTCCTTTTGTGCAATGTTAAATATACGTATTATGCACACAGCACACATTGGGCCTCATTCAGATATGTGCATGCATGCTTATATGGAAGTGGCAGCACTGCTCAGATACATTCTATCTATCTAATAAATTAAATACTGCATTTCATAATATTTGCATGGCATCCAATGTTTATTGTACCTTATATCTGATATATTACCAATCTATCAGTAGATATCTGTTTTTGTTAAACATGATTAATCTTGGTCTGCACCTGCACCCCTCTAGTGGACAATCAGGGGAGCCGGATGGCTATATGTTCTCAGCGTTTCTCTTTACCCTAGTCCAGTGGTTCCCAAACTGTGTGCCGTGGCTCCCTGGGGTGCCTCTGGACACATGCAGGGGTGCCGCGGCTTGGTGGTCTAGGACTAACTCAAATTATTAATGGTTAATTATTTATGAGCAAAACCAGTGCTGGTAGCTGGCAATCATAGAATGTGTACCAACAGAAGCAAATCCTGCCCTTTACCACATAACTGCCACTAAGAATCGCATATAAACCCAATCTAAATAAAAAAAAATTGACCTAGGGGTGCCGTGAAAAAAGTCTGATTCTCTAGGGTGCCGTGAATCAAAAAAGATTGGGAACCCCTGCCCTAGTCTGAGCTAAGGTCAAACTGTGTGGAAGCTTTTTTCTGCGTGTTCTCGTGTTCATACCTACGGTTCCGTCATTGAAATAAACTCTTGGGCAAAATCCTCTTCCTTTCCAATAGCAATTATTTGGAGGGGGGTCCCTCTCTACTCCCATAATATCCTAAACTTTCCAGGGTCACTGCACTCATATATGACCAGGATGTCTGTCAATCACCTTGGGCACTGCTCAGTTTCATGCATGGCAGGAGATCTGATGCTGCTGGGCCAGGGCTTTGATTTACTAAAAGTGAAATTGTATACTGAGGTCACTAGATATGTGCCTGCGTACAGCAACCAATCAGGCAAGGATAAAATTGTCTATTTCTTATTCTCCCCTAAGGTGAACAGGGTAAAGCCATGAACACAAACCTACTAAGATAATACGAATTTGCACCATTAGCGAATTATCCCGGAAAGCATTAGAACTAGCGGATGTGATCTTTGGCTATGGGAAGATCAGCACAAAAGGTGATAAGTAGTGATCACAGCTATATATGAATATATCCTGTTCAATAAAGACTATATTGAGCATCTCTTACAGTATTTTGGGTAAAAAAAATCAGGGTTATTTCAAAAGGAGAACCCCTTAGAATTACAACATTGCTGCTTAAAGAGTTTTATGTTGATCAAATTAAAAGGACAATCACTTTAATAAATATGACTGACACTTAAAGATTTTGATAGGATCATTAATATCACATATGATAAAGGTATTAACACTTAACCTTATATATTTGTACTCTGAGCCTGTTGGCCTTCTATCATTGCATTTCAGATGGTTTGGTCAAGGTTAATTTTGTATTTGGCTCACAAATCCTCTGATCAAAGCAAGGAAAGAAACTGGCAGCGTTCTAGATGCTAGAGCTGGTTGTGAACAATGTGAGCGAAAACAGGATTCTGTTTACTTGCAAGATTTGAGTAAATCAAACATGACACATTTCTCTCATCCCCAGAGAAAGGATAATAAACCCAATTTCTGCATCAAGTATGGGTCCCATAACATTACACTTGGTTATCACTTATTGCAATTACAATTGTTACCAATGCTGAAGCCATAATTATTTACATATGTCTCAGAACAAGCCATAATTATTTACATATGTCTCAGTACATTTTGGATATCATAAAAATGACTGGCGCTTCTATGACTTATTCAGGACTTTTATTTACAGTATACGTTGCTACAGGAGCTCCGTAGGTATGTATAAGGGGATTACACTGACAACAAGACAAATACTGTAAGTACAGACTAATACCAGCTATATATAAATTCACATAAATACATAATTAGTGAACATTTTGCATAATTAAACATGGAAAAGACTCCATAGTAATGTGGAGGGGTGCAAAGGTAAAATAAAAAATATATTATTTTAAGTACACGCTAAATAATTTCAGAGGTTAGGGCTGACCAGGGAGAAATTGTGAATGCAAAATCTAGATACTGTAATCTGATAATCAGGGACAAAGTGAGTAAGCAAGCACTAGAAGGGAAAAGATAAGAGGGCGTGTGTACGATAATGAGGCTAGAGATCTAGAAAGGAGCGGTGAGTTGGAAAACTTTGAGATTCAATTTATTTCTTGCACAGAGTGGCAAAGAGGGGTGGCAATGGAACAGCAATGAGAAATAAAGCAATGTGGGCATAGTGGCAGCATTATGGTCTCAAAGCCCTGTAGTCATGAGTGCAATTCCCAGTTACGGCCCACCCAGTGTGGTATTTGCATTTTCCCCTTATTTTGTACAGCTTTCTCTCTGGGTGGGCTTGTTTCCTCAAATTTTGGACCTTATTCTGGTTGACTCACAAGGCTGCGAATTTCGCAGCATTATGAGTACCCCAGACTCCGCCCGCACGGCCACCAGCCCCCCCTTGCACCCCATTATCCCCCTGCATAATCATTAATTTGCAGCTTTGAATGTGGGGGAGAAATCATTCGATTGTCAGCGACCATCAAATGATTTCTCTAGCACTCGCAGATCTGAGACACCTCTGTGGCTGACGCCAGCTGCCCGCACCTCGCAATATTGGGCCATTGCCATGGAATCACCCAGCGGTTTCATGGGAATGGCCATGAAACGCTGGGTGTTCCCATGGGCTTTGCCCCCCGCCCGTAATGCTAAGTGCAAGTAAGACGGCAAACATGCATAACTGCGCAGACACTAAAAATCGGTCCACCTTGCGAACGCGCAGGGGACCGATTACATCAGAATAACCCCCTTTCTGTGCCCATGTAATATGGAATATACAACGTAAGCACCACTGGAGCCGGGCTGATGTGAATGAATGAAAAAAATGTCTGTAAAGCTCTGTGGAATATGTAAATAGCTAAAAATACATACTAAAAAGATGCAGCACTAGATATGAACACACAGTATGTTCTGGAAAAAAAAATGTACTCCCTACAACAGACAGCATGCAATTCCCATCCTCTACTCTACATATGCAGGTTTCCGGGAACCCACCATGTTTCTAGTGACTAATACAGCACATGCACAAATCAGAAGGAAAATGGCTGCTGCAGCATTTTCCGTGTGATATCTTCTGCAGCTGAAGTGCTGACACAACTAAGGTAAGTAATTAAGCATGGGTGCAGGGTATGCAGCGTGGGCCCGTACCCGGGCACACATCACACCCATTGTAGATACAATGAGACATTCAGCTATATACCAGGAGCCCTGCTAACACCTGTAATAGTGGACAGTATGGCTCTCACCTGGTACTGCTCAGCTTGTGCTGCAGCAAGTGTCTGTGCAGCCGCCACTGCATCCGAACTGTGAGACGGGATCATCTGGTGAATGCTGATTCTGAATGCTCATGAGTAGAGACAGGATTATATGCAACATAAAAAGCTTGAAATATGCATGCAAATATGCATGAAAAATACTTAAAATATGCATGAAAAGTGTTAAAATATGCTACATTAAATAATAAAAGAGTAATTTTTAACTTATTTATTTAAAAATCAGCATAAAATTAGTTGCAAATAAACCTCAAAAATAGGCCCACAGCATCTGCAGATGTTTAGTGCTGTACACAGGATTTTTTTTCTTCTTGGCTGCTACAGCATACTCCAGCATCCTAGGCTCTTCTGGCATCAACTACAAGGACCCTCATCTCCAGCACTGATGGATCAAATGTCAGCATAGCGTGTGAGGGCAGCGCAGTGGAGGGCTTCCTCACTGACACAGCATTTCCTTCGCGCCGCATGATGTCACAACCCTTCTGCCCACCTCCTCTGCTGCAGAAGTCTGTCTCTTGGTGTAAAGTCCCAGGCCAGGGGCAGGCAAAGGTTCAGGAGCTTCGTAATGGCATCCGCCCCGACTGACTTTTATCAACATGAATCGGCAGCCTAGAGCAGTGTCAGACATATTGTACATCCAAGGTTCCCCACACTGCGCACATATTGCCCCAACCTGCACACTCTAGCACTACCTGGCCAGCAGCAGGGCAAAGCAGTGCTGTGACTCGCGGGCGGGAAGGGGGCAGGGCCTAAAATATGCACCATCACTAGATTTTTGGTAAAATATGCAATAACCAGTGAGAATGGGCAAAATATGCAAATGCATATGCAAATATGCAAATGCATATAATCCTGTCTCTACTCATGAGTAACCCTGACCCACAGGCAATTCTGACACAGCATAGCTGGATTGATGTAAATTAACTGCAGGCTCTGGTACACACACACACAAAGTATTTGTTTTGAACCTTTTTTATATGGTGGGAGGGGGAAACACCAAACTCCAACTAGCTTCTAGGCAATTGGGAAAAACTTATGCCTCTGACAGGAAGATTTAGGCATACCAGATATATCACCCTTCTATGTCTGTTTATCCGAGGATCACCTGTGTCCTAAGTGTGGCTGCTTGTGTGTATCCTGTGTATTTGTGACATAGGAGGTACGGCTTATATAGTGACAATTTCCCTACAAGTCACTTCCCTATATCTCAGCTGTATTGTGTAATAAGAATTGTACTGTTAATTGTGCTCTGTTTTTGTTCGTCTGTACTGTTTTACTTGTCTACCTACCTGGCTGGTGCAATGACCATGTGGCGCTGCTGAATGGCTGCCTGGGTGCTGTACAGCTCGGTAAATATGTTCCCCATGTTCGTGTCCCTCATTAGAATGTGTCTTGTGCATATCTGTATGTGTGATGTATATCTGTACTGCCATTGTTGCTCGTACTGATAACCCTTTGTATTACAGTATGTGCATTATTTTTAATGTCTGTAAAGCGCCTTGTGTCCTGTTGGAGAAAGTGAGCTATACAAATAAAACTTACTTACATGAGTGATATCATATTATATTTTTGTATTTATAAAATAGTGTTAAACAGTATCTAAAATGTAACATATCTAACACAAACAATTGCTCATAAAGTAAAACTGTTAAGGTTATTGCATGAAAAGGTAGACATAGATTTTTCCCAATTTTTTTTGTACCTTTTCATACTTTTCCATCCATGTGGACTACAATTAAAAATGGTAAAATTAAGCTGAGCGAAGTAAGGGTACGTGTTACACTAATTGAGGTCCATGTCGACATTGACAATTTAAAAAAAGAAATAAAAAAAATCACACGTCAACCTTTTTCATATTGACCTTTGACCATGTCGACATATTGCATGTCGACCTTTTGGTGTCGACCTATTGATGGTCTATCTAATAATGCACACGGTACCCTTCATATTGAATACCCGTGCAATTCCGCTTCCCTGACTGGGATGTTGCTCTTTGCTGTGGGTTTTTAGCACAGTGTAGTCTGTATTTCAGCACTGATATGCAGACCAGACATGTGCTAGAAGCACTACAGCAAAGAGCAACATCCCAGGCAGGAAAACGGAACTACATAGGTTTTCAAAGATGCAGGGTGCTCGAAGGAACACTAAAATAAGGGGTCTATTCAGGAAGTAGTGAAAAGAGTGGGGAAGTGAGCTAGTGGAGAAGTTGCAGATGGCAACCAATCAGATTTAATTTGATGTAACATTTATCAAGTTTATACACAGCAGCAGATTGTTTTCGATGGACAACTTATCCACTGGCTTCACTTTGTCACTCATTACACTGCTTCAAGAATAGACTCCCTTAAAGTCATATGGTACTTGTGTAGTTTCACGGCGCCGTGCTACTTCCAGGTTCTACGCTTGCCACAAACTATCTAAAATAAACTAACTTAACTCCATGCCAACATGGATAGTTCATACCCCCACTATCCATGTTGGCATGGGGTTGATTTTAGATAGCGAGCCACCGACTGCGCTGAATATGATAAGTAGTAATAGAACACTATTATTTATGTAAATTGTTTCGGCAACAAACTACTTTGGCCTTCAGTGTTCTTTTATGTTTCTGACAAAAACAGCTTTCCATTATAACATGAATACCTGCATTTATGTATTATTGTAACCTTATTTTACCCTCAGGAGAAAATGTAGCAACTTCTATTGCAAAATAACCTCTCCATTCTGCTTTTCTCCTCTCACAGCTGTGTGGCCCCCATACACTATGGGCCTGATTCAGACCTGTTCACTAGGCTGTGTATACTTGCAGTCTAGCAAGCAGGAAAAAGGCCACCTTGATGAACGCCCCCCCACACACACACACACCTAAATCTGCTCACTAGCATGCAAGCAGATGCGTTTGATTTTTTTTTTCTCATTTTGCTAACATAAGTCAGTGTAAACTGAATTCATGTGACATCAGCCACCCGCTCAAAGCAGGCATTGACATGCAGGGGTACGCCCAGCATTTCTATGGGCGCGGCCTGGAGAAAACGGCACAGAGAGTGTGAAACATGCTGAAGGCAGTCACATTCGGGGGGTTTACACATGCGCATATTCACGCATGCGCAAACCCCTAACATTAGACAAGGTAGAAAATTTTGACCAATTTCTTGTCCCGATTACTCAGAATCGGGTAAAAAAATGACATAAAAGTATGGGGACCTTAAGTTCTAACTCTTTATCAATTAATTCTTTAATTCCACTTACTGCTAAGGTTCCTGCTTTAAGTACTTGGAGTCATACTAGGTCCTTCTTACTGTGTGGTGTCCAAAATGGTACAAACTGGTGATATACTTTAGGTTTACAGAATGTTTTAAGATTTTGTGCAATTAGTAGCCACCTGCTGGCACGGAGTACTGCTGTTCTGCCAACACGTATTGCCAAGTCCTAGCATTTACTCCAAATATATTTTATTTGTAAAATCTATTATCACGGCCTAGGTATACAACCCAATAGCCATTCATTTGCCATTTTACTGCCCAGTAATTCTATGTTTTTCTCCCGAACCTTTGCATCCTGCTCTGTCTTAATATTTTTACATGACCCATTTGTCATCAGCCAACAAAAAGTTTAGTACGGTCTGAATTTAATCTGTTTATAACCACCCTTAACTTTTATCCTTTACCTAGTTATCTAGCCATGTATATGCATACTTTCCCCCATAGATCTACTGTATTTCTCTCATCTCATATACCCAAATGTTATTAAAAAAAAAAGCATAAAAAAAGTAATTTGCAAAATCCAATTATATCACATGGATTGTACTTCTAAGATCCATTGTAAAATGTTCTTCCTAAAAAAAAAAAAGTAATCATATTTGATAGGCATGACTGCTCCTTGATAAAACCATGCTGTCACTATGTTAAACTAATTATCCTCTACATTATATGCAGAATCATATTTCAGAACCCCTCAAAGGTCTGTCATGTCCTGGTCTTGGGTTCATTCCCTTAGTAAAGCTTGTTACCACTTCAGCTCTCCAATCATCTTGTGGAACGGTCTTTGTTATAAGGGTGTGCATAAATACGATTAAACCTACGACAGCAGGCTAAGAACAGTCCATAGGGCGTACTTTGAAGGCACCAATCCTCCCGTTGGGATCAAACACCCACACTCCACTAATGACATCAATAGGTAGAGGTGGCATGCTCTTCTCCTAAGGCTAAAAGTATCAAGCCATAGCTGTATCATGATAATCGCCACATTGATATGAAGCAGACATACCACATAGAATATGTCCACTCTGGAATATTGCTGCCAAGTACATATTTTCCACACTAATTTGAGGCAACTTTACACAAATACTTGAAAAAGTATTTGTATTTACTAGAGTGTGTGTGGTCACAGGGGCCAGTGTACCCCAACCTGGGAAGTGTGGGTGCTGTTTGCACCCCATTTTTAGGACTGGCGAGTGCAGTGGTATCTCTCTCTCTCTCTCTCTCTATATATATATATATATATATATATATATATATATATATATATACATACATATATACACACACAAATACTTGAAAAAAGTATTTGTATTTACTAGAGTGTGTGGTCACAGGGGCCAGTGCACCACAACCTGGGAAGTGTGGGTGCTGTTTGCACTTCAATTTTAGGAATGGCGAGTGCAGTGGTATCTCTCTCTCTCTCTATATATATATATATATATACCAAAACGGCCATCGAGGAGACGCAAGTAGTGATGAGTATAGCCTGTTGGGTGTCACTGTAATATGCCGAATTAAATACTGAAGCATTGAGATGTCCTGTTTGGACAATAAACTGCACATTTGAAAATTTGAATGGACTGGTGCTGGTCTACCCTGTGTGCTTGCAGGGATGTGTTGATTCTCTCTCTCTCTCTCTCTCTCTCTCTCTCTCTCTCGGCACAAACAAAACAGGTGGCACTCCACGTTCTTACTTTAAATACATTGAATCACATACTTAATGCATGACAAGATACTGTACAATGGTGACAGTGAACAAGAATTGAACTTTAATCACCATTGTATCCTGTATGGCATGTTGACAGATGATACATATTTAATACAAAGAATTTAAAGTAAAGGTCCATACACACTGGGCGACTATGCACAGCGTGTATGGTCAGCAATGATAGCGTTCATCGCTGGGGGGAAAACCGCTCAGCGCTCAGAGTTCATTTATTTATTTACAGTTTCTTATATAGCGCAGCAGATTCCGTTGTGCTTTATAATAGTAGACAGTGATAAAACAAACTGGGTAACGACAGACAGACTTGGAGGTAGGAGGGCCCTGCTGGAAGCTTACAATCTATAGGGATATAGGAGGGAAACACAAGGACAGGCACCAGTAATAGCATAGCAGTCCCACCAAGTCCAGAAGGTAAGCTATATAGTACATAAGTGCCTCAGAGGATTATGCATGTAGAACTTAAATATGATAGGCTTGCCTGAAGAGGTGAGTTTTCAGGAAACACTTGAAAGTTTGGAGACAAGTGGAGAGTCTTATTGTGCGTGGAAGGGCATTCCATAGGATGGGAGCAGCCCAATGAAAGTCCTGTAATAGTGAATGTGAGCTAGTGATCCGTGCAGAAGAGAGACACAGATCTTGTGTAGAGCGGAGTGGTCGAGATGGGAGATATTTTGTGATAAGTAAAGAGATATATGCTGGTGCAGTATGGTTAATAGCTTTATATTCAAGTATAAGTGTTTTATATTGAATACGGTAAGATACAGGCAAACAATGGAGGTACTGGCAGAGCAGTACTGCAGACGAAGATCAGCCTAGCAGCAGCATTTAAAATGGATTGCAGTGGCAAGAGTCGGTTCTTAGGAAGACCAGTTAGGAGACTATTGGAATTATCAATGCGGGATATAATGAGTGCATGGATAAGAGATTTAGTAGTGTCTAGTGTGAGATAGGGTCATATTTTGGATATGTTTTTTAGATGCATTTAACATGATTTGGAGACAGATTGAATGTGGGGTATTGTTTTCACCCCCACCCTCCCAATAAGAGAATGGGGCTATAACATTGTAGTGAATGAAAGTTCATATAGATCCCAGTAAGGAAGGGTGGGGGGTGGGGGGGGGAGGGGGGGATTTCTGAATATAAACATCATTCTCACAACCAAAAACTGCTGGAGTACCAAAATGTATTCTCCAGATCTCTATAACCGCTACCTGATGGCGGCTGATTAAATTAGATGCATGGCAAAGCCTTGAAATGTAATCTATATATAAGCCAATTGAGTAGAATTACTTTAAATGTATATAGTGTTCGGGGGTCAAGATATTATTTTAATACAAGAAAATTACCATTTTAGCAAAGTATGTGCTTATATAAATGGTTAATGCAATATACAAAGTACATGGTACATATAATAGCAGATGACTTAAAACGTTTATCAACTGAATGAAATGAACATGGCTTAGATGAAATACTTTGACTTACTTCCCTTGGCGCCTCCATGATATAGAGGTTAATAACTAATTAGAGAGAATAGTCTCATTCTTAAAACCTATTAATAAAACCCTCAGCTTGTTAAACACATTCTGTCTTCACTCTCAGCTGGCACGCTTAAAAATAGGATAAAGTGGGAAACTACTTAAGAAACGTACCCTGCTGTAGAAATGATATATATCACAGCATAGCAAAACCTGATTTCTAGATAGAATTTGGTGTTTAATATATTTGGGGTATCAATGAACCCCACATCATGTCTATTACAGCACATGTCAGTGAAAGCTTTGGTTAATTATCTTAAAATGTCTACATACAGTATTATGTGTCAGTAACATCTATGCTATGCACAGTTTCCTGATAAATACTGCATGTGTATATAGGGCCTCGCCAATAAAATAAATGGGTACTTATATGTTAGTTGGGCGCCCACTATAGTTAGTACGCTCATACCCCCACTATCCATGTCAGCATGGAGTTGATTTTATACAGTGTGGCGAGCGAAGCGAGCTACCGTGCCTGAAGCGTGGCGAGCGCAGCGAGCCCCGCGAGGGGACGCGGAAAACTAAGCAAATAGCTTAGTGGGCGCCCAACTAACATATAAGTACCAATAAATGATTTGGGGGCTAAAAGGTGCTACACTAATGAAAAAAATATTACAATACTCTATGCACTTCCATGTAAACACAGAATGTTATTTAACTTTTTCTATTTTGTATGATTAAAAAAGTTGTGACTTTGTGACTCTTTCTCATTGCAGTCATAATGCTAGCACGAAATGTTGGATCAAGAGATTGTCTTGTTACCAGGTACCGGTATTTACTGTATATAGTGCACACATTCCGCAGCGCTTTACAGAGAATATTTGAACATTCGCATCAGTCCCTGCCCCAGTGGAGCTTACAATCTTTATTCCCTACCACATATGTCTTAACTGATGTAAGACATTCTCTCTGCGAGTCATTCCAAGTAAATGTTCTTCTCCACCCTCCATATAACAATATAAAGTGTGATGACATTATGGGGTGTATTCAATGATTTTTGCGAGCTGTGACAGCGAGCAGTGCTGATTACACACCGTTTACACCTCGCTAGGTTTTGTGGCGATGGGGGAACCGCGCATGCGGCAACTAAAACAGCGAGGCTCGTGGCTAAATGAAGCGGGCTCCCTGCATTAGCCGCGAGCCGCTCTGTTTGGGGGAATCCTCTGACAGCGATAATAGGTGAGTGGACAGCGCATGGTTTAAATGTCGAGAATCGCTTGTTTCAGCGATCCCCACCGTTTAACTCCCTTGCTGGCCATATTGAATATGGCCCTGTGGGGTAAATGCATTGAGCTGCAGATTTTCAAGATTGCAGATTTTTGCCATACATTTTATAAAATGCTACAGTAACATCTGGTGATGCACATCATTCTTGAGCAGTCAATCACTCTCCGGGCATTGCTGAAATGACCTCTGTCCAGGAGAAACTTTGGAGGAGGAACTGTCAATCAGATGTAAAGAAACAAATCTAACTGCCAATAAAATATTTACAGGCATAAGAGAGAATTGTGCTGATTCCCACCATTAAATAGCTGAGAAAGTATGTAGCAGGCTAAAGGGATCGATACACTGTGCAATGTACTTTCTATTCAATGATGATTCGATCCTGATGGAATTGGGATCGAATTACATTCTGCCATCTATATATTTGACATAGACCACATAGTACAGATCTTTACTATATAGTCTTGTCTCTACAGTCTATTTTTCTATACGATTTTGATGATGCCCATCGGAATCAAATCAAAAGCGTTCCATTTCCACCTAAAGCGTTCCATTCCCACTTAAAGGAAAGTACTGTGAAACAGAATGTCACAAAAATCAGTCTAATTAGATTTTTATCTAAACTACCTTTCACAGGTTCACTGTTAGTTATTTGGGTCTTTAAAACTGAGAATTCTATTGTGTTTAATTCTAAGTAATGCAATGGTAAGTCATTCATATACATACATTATGGGGTTATTTTACTTGGTTTGTGATGTTTAGCACATGTGCAGACGCGGCGAACTGCCTGTTCACGGTCCCGTTTGCACCTAGCAGTGCAGGTGGGGGGGGGCGTGGGTGATGGGTTGCGCCCATGGGAACGCCCAGCATTTCATGGGCATTCCCATGGTAATAACCCAATGACGCAGGTGCGAGGGGTGGGCAGCTGACGTCAGCTGCCTGTCCGCTTCCTGCACAGGTCACCCACAGACCTAAGACACCACAAAGGTGTCTGCAAGTGCAAGAGGCGGCGTTTATGCGGGTGGCGTTTAATCCACATGCAAAGATGCTAATTCAGTGGTGCGTTTGGACCAGGATAAGATTCTATGGGGGAAATTTACTAAGATGTGTATTCTACTTCACATGTGATGTTGCTATGGGCAACCAATCAGAATCTACTTCTTATTTATTTAGCACCCTCTAGAAGATAGTAGACAGGATCTGATTCGTTTCCCATAGCAACATCACATGTGAAATAGAATGCATACATATCTTAGTAAATGTCCCCCTGTGCGTGTTTCCTATTTTGAGATGTGCAATTATACCTTTCAAATATATATAATTATATACCAACATTAGGTTCACCTGAGGGGATAATCTTGTGACAACGACCTCTCCATCTGCTGAGGAGGAAATGAGGGAACTGTAGCAGAGAGGACCAGGATTAGCAGCATGGTGGCCCAGCAAGACAGAGATGATAGATGTTGTGATCTTGCATCTCAGGAGTTGTTGCTGCCGACAGTACAGAGCTACTTACATATTTTAGTTATAAACACTATAACTAAATAAACAGGCTAACACTTTCATTGCCACAGAGGTCTTGTTCAAGGTCTGGAATGTAGTGGGGCATTGACATTTTTTGTAAACTGCTTATCTACTCAGCTAATGCACACAAGATCCAACAAGATATCAGTGAGGTTTATTTCATAATTTAAAGTACATAATGTATATGTAAAGGCCCCCATACACTAGCCGATTTTGGTCAGATTTCAGCCAGATCAGTCGGATCTGGCCGAAATCGGACCAAAATCGGCTAGTTTTGATGTCCCCTCAGATCCGATGCGCGGTCCCGTGCGCATCGGATCTGCGTCGGGTGGTCGGACCTGCTGCACGTCCGACCACCCGACTTGGGACCCCGGGGAGCAGGGGGGGGGGGGGGGGGGCTACAGAGGTGGGAGCTGGGGGGCTGGGGACGCTGCGGGGGACAGTGTCTGTGCGAGGCGGTAGAGGGAGCAGGGGGGGCTGGGGACGCTGCGGGGGACACGTCTGTGTCCCCCGCTGCTGGGGACGCTGCGGGGGACAGCGTCTGTGCGAGGTGGTAGAGGGAGCAGGGGGGGCTGGGGACGCTGCGGGGGACACAGGCGGCATAGAGCCGGGCAGGGGGAGCCGGCCGGGAGCTGTCAGTAATGAATAAAAAAAAAAAGCCCATACAATGAATGGGCGGCCTGTGATTGGCTGAGCGAGTGAGTGATTGTGATTGGCCCCGCAGCGTCCCCAGCCCCCCCTGCTCCCTCTACCGCCTCGCACAGACACTGTCCCCCGCAGCGTCCCCAGCAGCGGGGGACACAGACGTGTCCCCCGCAGCGTCCCCAGCCCCCCAGCTCCCACCTCTGTAGCCCCCCCCCCCTGCTCCCCGGTTTTTTTTACATGTGATAAATCGAGACGATTTATCACATGTAAAAAATGGCACATCAAGTGCCAATCTAATCAAGCTCCCCCGGGGAGCAGCCGGGGAAGCTCAGGGGGAAGTCGGGGGCGACTTGTCCTAAGGACAAGTCGCCCTAGTGTATGGGGGCCTTTACCCTCAAACCTACCATACTGGGGCTCAGAAATTGGGATAGCTGGGAAGGCACTGACACAAATTATATGAAGAGAAGCCTGGCCTGCTGGATTGACTGACCACTTGCTGTATGTATAAGTGTGTGTATATATATATATATATATATATATATATATATATAGATTTCGGGAGATGGTGGCACTCCAAGCACAATGATATTTCCACTAATGATGAATGAGGCGGTGCCCGTCCATAAACAGCACAGCTGGCAATGTAGGAGGGTACAGGGTCGGCGGCACTCGCAGTAAATAAACCACACCAGGCGGATGTAACCAACGTTTCGAGGTCAAGCGACCTCTTTATCAAGGTGCATCAAAGTGAAAAAAAAAAAAGATGCACTTTGATGCACCTTGATAAAGAGGTCGCTTGACCTCGAAACGTTGGTTACATCCGCCTGGTGTGGTTTATTTACTGCGAGTGCCGCCGACCCTGTACCCTCCTATATATATATATATATATATAAAGATAGGGGGTTGTGACCTTTTCCTGTGCTGTTTGGGTAGCTGCACTTCTATAGAACCTCGCTGTTAATAGATAATAGAGGCACGAGGAACAGAAATGAAAAGAAGAAGGTAAAAATACGCAATGGTGAAAAATAAAATATATTTATTCTGAACTGCAGTATAACATTTTTGTTTTCAATAGGTGGTTTCACATAGAATTTTAATACTTGATCCAACCTTTGGCCAACATTTGCCTGAAATAATCCCATTGGGTTATTTCAGGCAAATGTTGGCCAAAGGTTGGATCAGAATAAATATATTAAATTTTTTACCATTGCGTAATTTTCTCTCGTGAAACACCTACAAGCGCACCTCTATACCTTTCTTTACACACATTATATATGTGTGTGTATGTATATATATATATACATACATATAAATGTAATGTGTATACTGTGGCAAATGTCTACAAATTCTTCTCCAAGATGTGCTTAGAATGAGGCCAGGGCTTACCTTGGGCATGTCCTGTTATACTTGAAACATATGTTTACTGAGAGCAGAAAAATTGAAGGACCACTAAACATGTCAGCAATACCCACCTGCACTAAGCTTTGATGTGTGAGACATTGTGAGAAGTAAAGTAACACCTGACATCCAATACTAAGCAGATTAGTAAAATAAATGAAAAAACTCCATCAGGCAATTCTATCATGCAGGCCGATTTTGTAATTTCCTTTGAATACAGCAATATTGTGCACCAAAAACAACTTTATCTACAGTATACAGCAGATCCGATACAGTTTGCAACGATGGCTTTACAAAGGCCCTTCCTGTCCTTGCACCAACCGACAGACAGAACCACTATACCGAACTCTCTGGCCACATCTAGATACTCTGGTTCCTGTTACGTGTTGTCTCATATACCAGCAGCACTGGTGATAGAGTATATCTTACTCAACATTATATCACTTATACCATAGCATAATTCTTGTCAGTACAAAGTATTATAAAGACCCATATGTACTAGCATTATATATACTTATCTTGTGTACAGGAAGCTGAATGGGTTAAGAGATATATTCCTTCTGAGTTTCAAGCTTCTGTAGATAACTCAAGGTTACCCATATGAGGAAATACACTCTTCCATGTCATCGGAGATGGCATAGTAAAGTTACTTCAAACCAGTTATAGACTTTGTAACACCACACTAGGGGAGTGTAGCATGTGAACATGTATGTATTTGGTAATATCCCCTTCTATAAGGGGGAGGAATCATTTGTGTTTCATGGTATAAGTATGACCAACGAGCTATGGAAGTTACGGTACGGTGAATAAACCTGTTTGAAAGAGACCGTCTGCAGTCATTTCTAAACCTCTGAGATATCTGCGTGCTCTAGAAAGGAAGGTCGCATTCCTAAAGCTTTCAGTGGTGGCCCGTCCTGGGATGACAAGAAGCAAGAAAGAATGCGTACATTTGTGTCTGCTATTTACAGAGGGATCTGAGGTGAGTGGAATCTCTTTAAAAAAAATATATATATATAAATATATGTATATATTTTACTCTCTCAGAATCCCTGTTTTAAAAGGCAGAGCATAAATATACACTTGCATTTTTCTTGCAAACCTCATATAAAAAACCCATATATAGAGCATTTGGATATCGCACAGCTTTGGATATGACTGCATAAGTTGTGTTGTTTTTTATTTATTTTTATTTATTTATTATTATTTTTTATTAATTTATTTATTTTTTATTTATTTTTTTATTATTTTTTTTTTTGGAGTTTTTTGTTTGTTTGTCGGAATTTTGTATGCACATGTTTCATGTTGTATGAATTGGCCATCTTAACGAGGCTTGTAAGTGGAGCGATCTGAGTCCGGTATTACTTCTGGTTAACGCCGGACAAAGTGCTCTAAAAGCGTTTTGATGTTTGTCTTGTAAACACAAATAAGTTATAAGGTGTGAATAAAGTTCAAAAAGCTTCAAAGACTTTCATTTGGAATATGCTGTGATAGGCTGGACCTGCCTTATTACAAAGAAGGCCCCTGGAAGCCATTTTGAACCAATTAGGATACAGCCCTTATAAAACTAGAAGTGTTTACGTATATGTTGAGGTGTGTGTGGCGGATTGTCTGTCTAATTGTCATTTAAACAGCAACAAGCTTAAGGTGCATATAACAGAATTGCTTGCAGTAATACATTTTTTAAGTGCTCAGAACAGGGTGCCTGCCTACGTTATAAAAAGTGGTATCATATTATTGTCCTGATAGGTGGTTATGATATTTTGACTTAGATTGAAAACAAGGAACTGAAAGCCGCATCTATATTAAACTTTAGCCAATAGAAGCACAGTTGTTTTACCTTTCTGCACAACGTTACACACTGCTTTACGCACGTGGATAATGGCCACACCCACAGGAAGTAATTAATCCAATGGGAGTGAACAGTGTAAAGTTAATGGAGCGCTCCCCCTAAAAGGTTTTTGGCAGAAAGGAAAGGTAAGAAATCTATCAAATCGATCGTTTCGATTTTAAGAAGGGCTAATTTTCATAAGGATAGAATTTTAGATCCTGACGCTTGGAAGCAATTCCAAGTGTCAAACGCACATTGGCTACAGGAAAAAAGGTTATATAGATAGTTAATATATGGCTTACAGTGTTACAGGAATTACAAGATAAAAATACGGGAAAAAAAGAGGTGCCATTTGAAAGTCCACCCAAAGATGGGTTATCTGAGGCTAGGACACGCAAGCAATTAAGAAAAAAAAATAAGTATCTTAAACAAAGACAGACAGTATGAAAATCCAGATAAAAATAATGGCATCCAAAGTAACTATAAAAAGAAATTAAAGTTTTGTTTTTATTTAAAAATCATAGGAATAAATAAATATGTGCCCAGATCAAACAACTGATCTGAGAAAATAAAAAAAGCTTTATGTTTGAAAGTCTGCAAATTGGTGATTTTGGAAAATGTATCCTGGCCAGGAAAATACTGTAAATTAATATCTTAATTTTCCTCATATTACCAATGAGCAGAATCAAATGTACAGTTTTGTGTTCAAAGTAATGAACTAAAATCATCAAATTTGTGTCATTACATGTGTGTAATCATTTGAAATGTTTAATGTGCATGTCTAATTCATATGTATGCAAATTATGATCTTTGCATTTGGTGAATTTTAATACTAAAGTGTATTTAAACATTCAGTATTTAACATTTGAGCATGTTAAGGATTTTAACTGACTGCATGACAGCTAAAGGTCACGAAAGATCACGTAGCTGCTCTATGCTTAACACAGTGTGTGTAACAGTGAATGTCTCTTTATGTTCAATGCATGTGACGTCACAACAGCTGCTATTGCAATAAGCTAGCTAAAAGAATCATTTTTTTTTTAGGATTATAGCGCTGACTTTAAAATTGTCTTTTTCTTTTTCTTTTAGAAATCTGATCAGTATTTAAGTTGTATGTTTAATTTGTTTTTTTTTTTAAAAACAATTATGTGACAGTAACATTTGTTTTTTCTGTCTCCTTAGTAGAAAGTTAAAGATACTTAAAGATACGAGCTGACTGCTATTTCTGTTCTTTTTTTATAGAATCATAGCAAACTTTTCAGTACAATTAAGTGTATTTTTTTGCATATCAGATATTTCTTAATTTTCATTGGGTATTACTACTTGAATTTTTCCTTAAAGTAAGAAAATATGTGGATATATACACACATACTCAAACACATATGTGTGCATTTAAGAAATACTTAGTATTCGAAGGGAATATTATACTTCTTTACTATGACATTATTTTGAAATTTTAGTTTTACGTTAAAAATGCAGTGCTAAAATAAACACGGTTCCTATTGTTGTTCATATGTGACTATGTTATTTGTCATAGCCTAATATGAACAATGATACTACATTGTTACAAGCCACAGAGTGGCTCATTCCTGTTTTGGGTATTTAGTTAGAAATTTTCTGTTTTATGTTTAGTTTGTATGGTCTCTCTGGATTAGCTTTCCAGGTTTTGCATTAGCTTTTGGGGTTTTGCCTTATTCACTTATTCACAGCTACTCCTGTGGATCTATAGCTTGAGTGTTCTGTTAGGCTGCACAGGTGTAGCATGTGTGCTCATTAGTGGAATTTATAGTCTGTTTTGTGTCATTTGTGGGTATAGGCAGTCTCTCTCCCCGTCATCTATTACAGATTTTGCTGAAGTTATCCTTCCAGATTGGATCACATCCCAAGTACCAGACAAGCTGTGGTCTAAGGGGAAGATGGACACTGGCAAGCTGAACGTACAACCTGTCCAACTGCAACTAAAGCCAGGAGCAGTGCCAGTATCCGTAAAGCAATATCCACTGAATCCTGATCAAAGAGTCGCCATCACCAAGCAACTACAAGCTTATCTACAGTCCGGCATCCTTGTTCAAAGTAGATCTCCATGGTCGACGTCTTTGTTTCATGAATGATTCATGACCTTAGAGAGGTCAACAAGAGACTGTTAATTAATTGTCCCATTGTGCCTAATCCACACACCTTGCTGAATCAGATCCCACCATCAGGGGCCTGGTTTACGGTGAACGATCTGGCAAATGCTGTGCCTATCACTAAAGACTCTCAAGAACTGTTAGCTTTTACACATGATGGCAAACGATACTGCTGGACACGATTACCCCAGGGGGCTGCTAATAGTCCCAGTGACTACTCTGAAGCCATGTCACTAGTTCTCCAGGCTTGGAGACCCTTTTTCTCAGAAGAAACTCAGCTTATCCAGTATGTCGATGACCTCTTGTTAACTACTACAACTCAAGACAAATGCCAACAAGAAACAGTGTCTCTACTCTGCAGAGCTTCAAAAGAAAAACTACAGCTCTGTAAGCAAAAAGTCATCTTTCTTGGACATTGTATCTCTCAAGGCATCAAACACCTGACAGAAGACAGAAAGCAGCTAATACTGCAAACCAAAGTACCAAAGACTGTGAAACAAGTCAGGTCATTCCTGGGCCTGGTAGGCTATTGCAGAGACTGGATACCTCTTGCATCAGTTTACATGCAGACATTATACAATGCCATCAAAACAGAGGGTCCACATCCAACAGATGAAGACATGGCTCAAGCAATTCAGCAACTAAAGTTGGCCATTGCTTCTTCACCTGCCTTAGGCCTGCCAGACTATTCTAAAACTTTTCACCTTATATTGTCATGAGGAAAGAGGACATGCTTTGGGAGTGTTAACACAGATCCACGGAACAAGACAAAGACCTCTTGCTTACTATTCCAGCAGGCTTGACAAAATCATCCAAGGCAGCGGCTGCTGTATTGAAGTACAAGTGCATAGACATTGTTCGTAATCATGAACTAACTATACAAGTACCACATGCTGTTACAGAAATCCTACGACAAGCAAGAACCAAACATCTTTCAGCGGCAAGACTCACCAAGTACGAAGTGTCCCTATTGTGTGCAACCAACGTGACAATCAAGAGGTGCACTACCCTCAATCCTGACACTCTTACCAGCTCTGTTGCCAGAACAAAAAGGAGTTTGAACATCAATGTTCAAAAGGAGGGAGAATGAGGGGGACAAGCGCCTTCTGTCAGCACAGTATCATCTAACACAGCCCAGAGAATGGAAGTCGATACAGAAGCTGAAAGTGAGGACAAAAAGGAAAATACTAATACTTAAAATTTTTCCCATGACTGTCTTGCTTTGATGGAACAAGAAACCCAGACATTGCCACACGTCCAAGATATGCCCATACCCAATGCTCATTACGAACTATATGTGATGGGTCCAGATACTATGAAGATGGCAAGCCCTACACTGGATATGCCGTCACTACTGACACTGAAGTAGTAACTTCTGGAGCCCTACCAGCACACTTATCAGCACAAGCAGCTGAACTTGTGGCCCTTACTAAAGCATTGGAGTATGCAGAGCATACAACAGCGAACATTTATACAGTTCCAGATACAGCTGGGGAGTGACAATGGACTATGGTTTGATCTGGAAAAAAACAGAGACTTTAAAACAGTTACAGGTCAACAGATACAGCACGCTGACCTCATTAAAAAACTTTTTCAAGCATTAATGAAGCCACACAAAGTTGCCATCATCAAGATTCAAGCACACACAAAGAATCAAACAAAAGAAACAAGAGGAAACAATCTTGCAGATGCAGAAGCTAAGAGAGCAGCAAAAGCCCAGCCAGTAGAAAGAAGACACTACTTGGTTGTGACGGAAACGGAAGAACCACAACACATGGCAGATATGCAGCAATTAAAGAAGTTCCAAGACTAAGTAGGTCCAGTGTAAAAAGCAGAGTGGCAAAGGAAAGGAGCGGCAAAAGATGAAGAAACAGAGCTCTGGAAAAAAGATGAACTGTTATGTCTACCCAGAGTACTATACTCAGCCATGTGCCAAGTCACTCATGGACAGACCCACCTTGGGAAAGATCAAATGACTGCCATTACTAAAGAGAGATGGATTGCTCCAGGATTCCAATCAGCAGCAACACTTCATACACAAGCATGCTGGATCTCTGGAACAAGCAATCCAGGGATAAGAGTAAAAACTCCACAAGGGGCAATACCAAAAGCAACAGCTCCTTTTTCAGAGACTGCAGATTGACGACATTCAGAGGCCTAAGTGTGGAGTGTATGAATATGCACTTGTAATAGTGGACATTCTATCAAAATGGGTGAAGGCTTTCGCTGAAGCAAAGGCCAAAGCAAGGAACACAGCTAAGAAAATCTTCTCAGAAATTGTCTGAAGATATGGTGTCCCAGATGTCATTGAGTCAGATGGGGGACACACTTTACAGAGTCTACAGCAGAAAACAATCCGCATCATCTCCAGCCAGGAGATTGGGTGTATCTTAAGAGACATGTTCGGAAATCGCTTGAGCCCAGATATGATGGTCCATTTCAGGTCTTACTGACTGCACCAACATCAGTGAAGCTACAGGGGAGGGACACATGGATTCATGCCTCCCATTATAAACGATTACAAAGTTAAGTTTGAAGATGCAGTTTGCTGAAATGTTATTGGGGCCCAAACTCGATAAAAGTCTATGGGGATGTATTATGTGTTTGGCAACCACAATAGTGGCAATAATATGGTTATGTACAATACTAGAGGCACCAGATTAAGTTAATAACAACAGTACAGTACAAGTTACCTCTATAGTCTATCCCAAACCACATTATGTGAAAAAAAAAGGGAAGTAATAAGCCCTAACCATGAATGTAGGAATTTACCACTCATCTCAAGGTGTATTTGTGAGTATTGTGGACAGCCACCTGAGGAAACATGCATAGAATGATGAAAGGCCCCTACTGGAGAAAACCAAAACATGTTGTTGCAATTGCATAATTTGGTAGGGAATGCCCTTAACACTACAAACTGTTGGATCTGCTCTCAAGGTCCTACCTCAGGAGGAGGAGAGTGGACATTCGTCCCCATCACATTTGATGAATGAGACAGGAAGCAATTCCAACGAGTTTGTAATTGATAGTCTAACGACAGAAAGAGGATTGGATAATTTAAGGAGAATGTGGGACAACATACCTCCAATTCTCCCAAAGAATCTATATTATTTATGTGGGAAATATGCCTACAAGTGGTTTGTTTATGGCGACTATGAGAATTTCACCCTAGGATGCATAGTACCTGCAGCACAAGTGATAAATCATGAAGATCTAAAAAATTATAGGATTATGCATACTTGCTTATATTGCTTTCAAGGTATTGATGTGTGTTTTCTCTATTTGTCTAAAACAGTGTCAGTCCGCAACAACTACAACCAAGTTTAAAAAACTCGTATCTGGAAGGACACAGAAAGCAGAGAATCAGTCTATTCCGATGGATGTGAGCGAACAGCCAATTGCTCTCTGACGACAGGGAGAAGCTACCTTGTTCTCAGGGCTATAACCCACTAGAACCATCTGATGTGACTAATACTTTGCATAGTTAGGCAGTTTGAATTGTAAGATGTCCGACCACTATGAGTTTTCTTATATTTATAATAATTTTTTGTATTTTTGACTTTGTTTACTACTGTATGTAAACAATGTAACCTCAATTGTAATGTTTAATTATTATAAAAAGGAGGGAGTAAATGATAGAGTATATCTTACTCAACATTATATCACTTATACCATAGCATAATTCTTGTCAGTACAAAGTATTATAAAGACCCATATGTACTAGCATTATATATACTTATCTTGTGTACAGGAAGCTGAATGGGTTAAGAGATATATTCCTTCTGAGTTTCAAGCTTCTGTAGATAACTCAAGGTTACCCATATGAGGAAATACACTCTTCCATGTCATCGGAGATGGCATAGTAAAGTTACTTCAAACCAGTTATAGACTTTGTAACACCACACTAGGGGAGTGTAGCATGTGAACATGTATGTATTTGGTAATATCCCCTTCTATAAGGGGGAGGAATCATTTGTGTTTCATGGTATAAGTATGACCAACGAGCTATGGAAGTTACGGTACGGTGAATAAACCTGTTTGAAAGAGACCGTCTGCAGTCATTTCTAAACCTCTGAGATATCTGCGTGCTCTAGAAAGGAAGGTCGCATTCCTAAAGCTTTCACTGGTATCACTATGATCTAAGGACAATATTTTCCAACATCCCTGATAATGAGCCTCTCAATTCCAATAGCAAAACTAACTGCAATTTTGTGTAAACAGAATAAACAAATTTACCTCACTAATGCCCCTTTCAGACAGCACTAAAAAAAACGGTATTTTGCAGATTTTGAGCCGTTAAAACGGTAATCTGTGCAGTCTGAAAGGTCCAGAGTGACTTAGTGACTTTACCGTCCCCCCCCCACCCAAAAAAAATGGTATTTGGAAAAGGTAAAAAAGCAGGGTCCTACCAGTTTCAGATTCGTTTTTTTTTCAGTCTGAAACGGTATTTAGGACCCAGCCAATAGTGATCCCGCTCTGTGTATATTAATGAGGGGGCAGTGAATATTTATTGAGCGGGTGGGGACCCGCTCAATAAATATGCAGTGCGGTCGTTAGATATGCACACTTCCAAACCTCCCCCCACCCCCTGGAGGCATCCCCCCCTCCAATGAGGCATCCTCCTCCCCCCACTACTTGGGCAGCGCAGGGAAGGGAATGGTCGCGCTGGCAGCATAGCATATGTGAGATCAGCAGCGGGGTCCCTGCAGCGGATGGGAACTAGTAGTAGACCCCCTCCCTGCCAGCGTGATCATTCTTTTCCCTCTGCTGCGATGCCCAGGTAGGAGGAAAGGGGGGGGGGGGGGGGCTTGCTGCTTTCACACAAGAAAACATGTTTAGACCCGGTTTAAGACCGGGTTTATATGCGGTCTGAAACGGGCATTAAGCCTGCTTTGACCGGTTTTAAGACCCATTTAAATACCGGGTCTAAACAGGTTTTGCGGTGTGAAAGCAGCATGATCGAACTCTCTGAAGGTAGCTTTTACCTTTAAGGATTAAAATACCATTCGGTTACTAACTCTACCCTATCGTATAGCCTGTTATGATTAAATTATTATTTGAAGAAGAGCTATTTTAATCTCCTGTAAGTATGTCATTGTACTAATTATTTTACTTTGCACCTAACAAGAACTTCATGCGCCTCCTTTTTTTTATCCATTTATTGCACATGATCTCAACATGATAATATGCTCCTTTCTACCTTTTCAGTAAAATGTAATATTTACAGGCATATATAGTCAGATTTTTTCAAATGATATAATGGAGAGCTACTATGCAGGCCGGTGTGTATCGTTTAAAAAAATGCTACTTGGCTTCCTTTTGATTTGTAAAATCATTAAAACACTAACAATATATATATTTTTTTTAAATGACCACATATGGTGTTGAGAAACACTTTTTGCAGAGCAGATGGCAGTTACAGAAATAAATGTTTTCAGGAGTATACAGTATAATAGCAATGTACATGAATGACAGGGGAAATGTACGGATACTAAATTAGGGTGACACCTTGCAGTGTAGCAACCTTAAGATTCAATCAAGGCATAATCATTATGTTTGTTTAAGCTGTAAAGTTTTCAAACACTCCGATTCCTTCTGCCTCAACCGGCGCGCACCTGCAGTAAACGGTCCCAGCTTTGCTTCAGTATACTGTATGTTGTCACAATGATCAGTGTTGGAGAAGCTAAAACATATAATTGGCCAGAGTACTCGCCTTCACAAAAAACGGCAATTAGACTGATTACTGCATTTATCACATCTATAAATCCAGAGACACACATTACAAGTATAGCACACATTGGCGTTATAAGTGTGTCTGCTCACAGAAGTGGGAGTGAATCAAAAATCTGTAAATAGCAATACCAGTTATCTAATATGAGTAGATATTTTTTTAATATCAGAAATATGCAGTGTACTAAGGACTTCCTGATCCTAGAAAAAAAATAATAATAAATGCTTCTGCCTCAGAAAACACATAAATCTGTAGCTCAATTATACTATAAGATGGACAAGAATGCGCAAGGTATTTAAAATGTATTGGCATCCCTGTAGTAAATCACAATCTTAATACTGTATATAAAAATAAATGTCATTACTCTCTGACTTATCAACGTCCAGTCCAAACCCATTTGGGGAGTATATTGCTTTCATAATGTAAGCACCCGCTAAACAGGGATTTTTCAAAATTCAACCCCAAAAGGAGTGAAAAGGGGAAATCATAATTTAACCAGGGCTAGAAAAAAAAATGTTTTTTTTTGGTTGAAACTATTTTTTTTTTGCATTAACGTTTTCATAAAAAAATATAATCCAGTTTGTTATAATAATACTGTGAAACATTGTAATGTATTAGAAACCTTGTTCTGCCATGTTTTAATGCTTTATAACCTTAAGGAGAAAATGTACTATTATAGATAGAAGTTCTATTGAAGATGGGATGTTGCCCAAAGCAACCAACCAATCAGTTTCTATCTATTATCTTCTGAATAAATTAGAGATGGAATCTGATTGGTTGCCCATCTGCAATAAAACTCTCATCTTAGTCAATTTACCCCTAACCATCCAAAGTTATTAGGCTTTGATATGATTTATTTGAAACCTATTAATAAAACCAATTTTAGACTAAACAATTAAAACATGCAAAATAAATATTCACCCGGTTAGGCAATGTATGCTGGGGAAGCTCCTTGGAAGGACACGGACATATGCTGCACCTGCACTCCATGGTAACAAGATAGACTCACTGAATAACAGGACAGCAGCGGAGCAGTCAAATAAGTCAGATGCTTAAGAGCAGTAATAGGAGAACAAAAGTACAAATCCACTAAAAGCTAGGCATAAGACAAGTGAAAGCAGATTGAAAACAAAATCAACATGTCCCTAGCTGATCATAAGGGCATCTATCCGGTGACCATGACTATTTACATGCACCAGCACTAGGGGGAGGAAAACCGGTACTAGTGTGTGTGTGTGTGTGTGTGTGTGTGTGGGGTAATTTATACGATACTTATATGCAGATATGTCTGTCTGAGTGGGAAGCAGTTTGCGGCCACAATCATTGCCACGCTGCAGGCCTCACATCAGTGTCTGATGCTCTATTGTTGCATGGGAGGTGGGACAGAGAGGCAGGCAGGCTCCCATACATACAGCAGAATAGGTGACCCCTGGGTTACATCCGCCTCATCAGAAGATTGCATATGGCCAAACAAAGCAGTATACTCATGCATGCCTTTAAGAAGAAAAAGATGGCTGGCTCCTTGAGTGTCTGTTTCAAGATTGCAACAGGATAAATACCCGGCTTATTATACACCAGCAGCTTATTTAAATATTGGCTACAGCTTTTATGACACAGAGGGGCAGATAAGCTTAATTGGATGTTTGAAAAATAACAGAAGATGATTGGTTGGCACTCTATCCATCTACACTACCTCTCTTTCCAATCTCCGATAAATCTTCCACTAAATTCTCTGCGTGTAATATTAACCTGATGAAAGAACGAACAACAATCCCGAAACACTGTGTTTCTTTCATCTCTGAACGGTAAATGGGTCTTTATCAACGAAATCATTTGAAGTGAAAAATTCTCTATTCAGCTGTCATGTTTAGTAATGTAATGCTAGAATGACATCCTTACCTAGCCCAGATGAATGGCACTGATGCCGAAATATATACATAAAGGTATGCAATGTGGTAAGGGCCCTTGTCATGTGGCCAGTAACTGTAAACTATGTTACTGTATTGAATATTTTATTTAAAAAAGAACAAACAGCAGTTACTGGCATACTGAATCTAAAGTTTACCTAAACTAAACATGTGTATGCTCACCTTTAGTCACAAATAATGTTATAATAAAAAAACTTTATATGAATCTGTATAAGTTATCCTTTATAATGCCCATTTAGACATAATGCCAGTTAGATTAGAAGCTACAAAGAATAGTGTGAATAATGTAATCTATGTACGTTACCTCTTCATAATAGCCATAAAGATCGTTACGTTATAGGCCCATACACACTAGACGACTTTCAGCTGAAAATCGCTCAAAACCGCTGTGTATGCCCCCCGACTGCTGATGATTTGTGCTCCCGCATCATCGCCAGCGAGGTGTGCAGTCTGCTGGTTTCACCAGCACGTCTAGCGATGATGGTTGGTTTTTAAGCCATTATTGCGAGGTGTGTACGCAGAGTGGGCTGAAAGATGATACACTTTCAGCCCGGCTGACCGCCTCTCTCCCTCCTCCCCACGCTCACTAGTACTACTCACCTGCCCCGCCGCTCGTCAGTGCCGCCCCCCTCCGTCAGGCTGGCTGGCTCTACATTCCACACGGAGGCTGCTCCCTCCTTCCGCCCGGCCACACAGTATATCCTCTGTGCAGCGCAGCACGCTGCTCGCAGCGCCCCCCGCCCTGCTTAGTACGCTGCTCGCCCCACCCTGCTCAGCATGGAGCCCTGGCCACCAATGTTATAAGACAGCAATAGGTACTTCTGTATTATCTGGACTCCCATGTTAAATGCACCCCATTTTTTCATACCCCTACTATCCAACTACGCATGGAGTTGATTTTATATAGTGTGGCGAGCACAGCGAGCCACCATGCCCGAAGCGTGGTGAGCGCAGCGAGCCCCGCGAGGGGACGCGGTCTCATAAGAAAAACGGGAGTCCAGATATTACATAAGTACCATATATACATTGCTGGCACAAGCCAGCAATGTATATACTTCTAGCACCACTGGGCACCAATGATGATTTGCAGTATTAGCCAGTAATACTGTATATACATTGCTGGCACAGACCAGCAATGTATATAGTACTGGCACAACTGGGCACCAATGAGGGTTTATTACCCAGTAATATATACATTGCTGGCACAGGCCAGCGATATATATTATTTATTTATTAACAGTTTCTTATATAGCGCAGCATATTCCGTTGCGCTTTACAAAGGGGACAGTGATACAACAAAACAGGGTATTTACAGACAGTCAAAATGTAGGAGGGCCCTGCTCGCAAGCTTACAATCTATAGGGAAATAGGCATTGTATTCTTTATTGCATCGATTCCACCAGAATGCAAGGTTCTATGACTGGTTCTGGAATTTGATAAGCTTGCCTGAAGAGATGAGTTTTAGGGAACGCTTATAGGTTTGGAGACTGGAGGTGAGTCTTATTGTGCTTGGGAGGGCATTCTACAGAGTGGGTGCAGCCCATTACTGGCACCAGTGGACACCAATGAGGGTTTACTACACAGCGGTGGGAAATCCAGCTGTCTCATAGCAGGTCCATCTGTCTGCGCCGACTTCCAACTCACGAGCAAATAGGAGCTCGTGGCCGGGCAGCCAATCAGGAGCCACCACTGCCTGATTCACTGCCGAGCTCTGACTGGCTGGCGAGCTGGCACTTCATTTGAACTAGCCAGGCCGCGGACGGATAGACTTGCTCTGAGACAGCCGGGTTTTCCACCGCTCTGCCCGGCTGTCTCCTTTACCGCACAGTGCAGTTCACACATTAACTTTCCCCTGGCACTTTGCATGTAACCCCTGGCACCGAGTATGTAACCCCTGGCATCGAGCAAGAAAACCCTAATATTACCATGTGTGGCATTGTGTAATGGGAATTACAGTGTGTGGCATAATGTGTAATGGGCATTATTGTGTGCCTAATCCCCTGTCCCACAAAGCCATGCCCTAAACGGTTCCATTTTTATTATGTGTTGGGTTGTTTTGCACTGTGGGGCATAATTTGAATTAGGGGTGGTATTATGTGGCCCAAATTATTCTTTTCATGAGTATGTGGGATAGGCCATTAATTTAAAGCTTGGAGGGGGGTGCCGAACACCCTAGCACCCATACGTATGGGGGGAAAGAGGTGGTGGAAGTGAGTTTCACCACCTCACCAGGACCACTTTAAGCACTGCTACCCACCAATGTATATTAATAATAGGCATTGACGTAAACATTGCTGGTGCAGGCCAGCAATGTATACGTTACCGCCACCACTACCCCCATTGTATATTTTGTTATGGCTGTAATGTATACATTGCTGGCGCAGGTGAACAGATTTCTACCTATGTGCACGGCTGCAAATAAAATCATAGCTGTGCACATGGGCAGGATTTTGTTCCGTCAGGGTGGCATGAGGCGGCATTTACTTGATCGCTGGGCTCCGAATATATGCAGCCCAGCAATCCGTTCTGAATCAGGCACCAAGAACAGGAATGCACTGAAAACAACGGCCCCTGCTCCCACCCTTGGAATTCAAACCCAGACCATTATGTCAATAGCCTTATAATGAAAGAATTTCAGCAAATTCTTTTGCCTCCTGAAAATCTCTCACTCTTTGGGGAAAATAGCTCAGTGTGTACGCACTACTTTGGTGACAGATACGTATATCTATCTAAAGCTAGTCTATATATGTCTGTTATTACCCAGTTTGTTTTATCACTGTTGCTTTCGATTGAAGAGCGCAACGGAACCTGCTGCGCTATATAAGAAAATGTAAATAAATACAGTAGAGTCATGTTATTTTGTTGCTCATGCTGTAAATTGATTTATTAAAGTGTCTTATAATGGCATGCATGTGGTTTAGCAATGAACCTACCCAACAGACATCATTCAAACAATGTAAGTTCTTCACACTTCTCTGGATGGAAAGGGAAATTCCCATAGGTCCTACTTGATGCGCTGCCAACGCCAAAGTAGCAAACTGACTCCTTTTATTGAGTAAAAAAGCCTACAGTTGTGCCTCATTCACTGACATAGATCACAACATTTAATTATACATGGCCATAATCATGTATACATGATCACACATACTTAAGTTACCGGTAATTAGTACAGCTCCTTACTTTCCCTACCAGCTGCTCCGCTTTTTCACGGAAGACATACGATGATGGAATGTGACCATCAGGAAGTGTTCTCCGTACCTCTAACAATATAAACCTTTTACAGCATCTATTACTTACAGCAAGCTAGAGTAGTGAAATGAAAGAAATCCTTCCATATGAATCTTCATTATTTTATGGACAGATGGATATGTGTTGTTCAATATTAGAATGCAGGAATTCAAATGTATAACATAGTTTTCAATGAATATCTTTACAGATCAGCATAAGGGCCTTATTCTAGTTCCCTCTTTCTGACAAATTCCTTCTTAGATGGATAAAACCATGTGCACTGCAGGTGGGGCAGATGTAACATGTGCAGAGAGAATTAGATTTGGGTGGGGTTTTACTTTAAAGTGAGATCTATATGGCAGTGTAAAAATAAAGCAGCCAGTATTTACTCTGCACAGAAACAAAATAACTCACCCAAATCTAATTCTCTCTGCACATTTTACATCTGCCCCCCCCCCCCCCCCTGCAGTGCACATGGTTTTGTCCAGCTAAGAAGGATTAGGTCAGAAAGAGTGAACCAGAATAAGGGCCTAACTCTCCATAAATGCTCATGATTTCTCTTCAGGATTTTAGGCATGTCTCCTATGTTAAATTAATATTATTATGTGAAAAAAAACCTGGTGTAGAAAGGACTTGGCTGGCCATGCTCTCTGAACTCCAACCTAGCATGAAGACATCTGCAAGGCTAGAACTTTCAGCTGATTACTGACTGAGAGAGCACAAGGGTCCTGAAGAGCAATTTATCATGTCCAGTAATATATATGATGTTCTGGCAATCAGATAGAACATTATGGAGGCAGGCCAAAAGAGGTAGATTTTAAGTATGGGATTTTGCAGATCTAAGTTGATTCTGACAGAAGGAGGAGGATTTGTAAGAGTTACTGAAGGCAAAAGCAAAAACAAAATATAATTTTTAAGTGGTCATGTAATATTAGCTGGTATAGTGATTTATATACAGCCATCATGCAGGGCATTTTGATGGCATCGCGTCGGTCGCATCGGTCGCGTGCATTAACATGGCCCCCGACGCGATGCCCGCGATTTTGCCATAGGCTTCAATGTTAAAAGATTTTTAACATTGAAATCGGGAGCATCGCGTCGGTCTTGTGCCATTATAATGGCACAAGATGAGATGGACTTGATTAAGTCCATCTCACATAGGAAACAATGTGAAATGGGCCAATATGACCCATTTCACATTGTATATGGCCCCGTCATGGGTTGCGCAACCCCATTGTGAGTGTCACCCCACGATTGACACCAACCCGAAGCGTGGAGAGCGCAGCGAGCCCGCGGTGCGCGTCCTCCGACCTTTTCATACCCCTACCATCCACGTCGGCGAGGAGTTGAGAATATAAAGTGTGGCGAGCGCAGCGAGCCACTGAGCCCGAAGCGTGGCGAGCCCCGCGAGGGGACGCGTATACCTGTAAAGTTATACGCGGCCCCTCACGGGGCTCGCTGCGCTCGCCATGCTTCGGGCTCGGTGTCTCGCTGCGCTCGCCACACTTTATATTTTCGACTCCACGCCGACGTGGATAGTAGGGGTATAAAAAGGTCAGAGGACGCGCACCGCCGCCCCTCGCGTGCTCACTGCGCTCGCCACCATTCGGGTTGGGGTCAATCGTGGGGTGGCGTTAAAGGCCAAAAATTGGGGGTCTGGGGAATACTTTACATTGAATCCAATGTAAAATAGGGTCCCAGGAACCCTATTCACATTTGATTCAATGTAAAAATCGGGTCAATCGCGTCGGTCGCATCGCATGTGATTTGGTTGCATGCGATGCGACCGACGCGATTTTTCCGACACGATCACCCCGATGCAAATCGGTGTGGCCGTGCTAGGAAACAAGTACCTAAGTCATTGTTTTGCTGATGGAGCTTTGTTTATGTAGTCTGTAATTGGTCACTGCGGATTCCTGGTGGCGCCAAAGGATACCAATAATAATAATATAGGGCCCCATTTACCAAAGGATCTTATAACAAGCTTCTTAATTTTGTTTAGTAACACCGTAATACTATCAAATATGCCAACGGTATTCACCTCATCGATGAGGTCCAGAGACGTTTCCCTCTTAGGCAGCATCATCTGTTCTCATGCAGTAGCCTATTGCTGCCAGCATCAGATTTTTATGTCATGCGCCAGCTCGCAGCGAGGTATCTGGGCGCTGAGATGTTTCCTCCTCGGCGTCTCTGCACAGAATGATTTCTTGGCCAATCAGGAGCCGAGAAAGTCGGCTCCTGATTGGCCAGAAATCATTCTGAATACAGACGCCGAGGAAGTAACATCTCAGCGCATCTAGAGCAGAGATGTTTCCTCCTCGGCGTCTCTAGTTAGAATGATTTCTGGCCAATCAGGAGCCGACTTTCTCGGCTCCTGATTGGCCAAGAAATCATTCTGTGCAGAGACGCCGAGGAAGAAACATCTCAGCGCCGGTCAAAGTCCTGCGAGCCGGGTACAAGATGGGAGCAGCGCTGTCACCGGAGAGGAGTCCGAGGTCGCCGCCGGGGACCAGGTGAGTTGGATTTGCTTCCTTAGGTACCCCTGGGGACTACCTCGGATCCCGGACCCCGGATTCTGCAGCCCAGGAGCCCCGGAACCCCAGGACCAGCCCCGGAACCAGGACCAAGGCCCCGGAACCGGACTCTTCTGCCCTGGAGCCCCGAAGGACGGACCCAGGATCCAGGGACCGACCTACGGGCTCAAGGTAGGTAAGTATCAGTGTGTGTGTGTTTTGTGTGTATTAAAGTTTTATTTTACAGTGTGTCAGTGTGATTTTGTTAACTATTTTTTGCACTGCAGAACTACAAGTGCCAGCGGGCCCTTTAATGCCCCGCATGCTGGGACTTGTGGTTCCCCAAGTCCCAGCATGCAGGGTAGGCTTGCTGGGACTGATAGTTCGCCAGTATAAAACAATAGTTTTAATTCTTTTTTTTACACAAGTCATCAGCCCGATGCCCACCGGCCAGGGGCATCGGGGACAGCCCCGGACTATCAGCATGGGCTGGTAAGTCCTGGAGGGGGGGGACCCCTTCATTGGGGGGGTCCCCACTTCCCCAGGACCCCTGCCCATGCTGACCAGCCAGGGGGTTAATGCTTTGGCCGCGGGAGCTTATATAATAAGTTTCCCCCGGCTGTGGCATTACCCTGCTGGCTGGTTGTGTCCGGTGCTGGTTCTTAAAATACGGGGGACCCCTAGTCACTTTGTCCCCCGTATTTTGGGAACCAGCGCCGGACCTTGAGCCTGGTGCTGGTTTCATAAAATCAAGGGGACCCCTATTTGTCGGGGACCCTGATTTTATGTCACCAGCACCGGCTCAATGAGCCCGGGGCTGGTTATACTCGGGCGGGGGACCCCGCGCTCGTTCTTTTTTTTTTACACTTTGCGCTGTCCTGCAAATGTGCGATTTTCAGACATGAAAATCGCACATTTTCAGGACTAAATACAGCGCACCACTTCGCTGCAAATCGCCCCTCTTCGCACTTTTCAGCCTCCAATGCGCATCACATTAAATAATCGAATTTTGGCTGAAAAGTGCGATTTTGAAAAAGGCGATTTGCGGCGATGTGGTGCGCGATTAAAACATGCGCTTTTAGCGCAAAGCATAGAATGTCACCCCTAGTGTCTAATATTCAATATTTAGACAAATGTAAAACCCAGGTAGGCAATATTACTAAGGCAATATTACTAAAATATTAGCAATAATGCCTACCAGGAGTCATTGGCCCTTATTCTGATCGGTGCGGATATTCCCGCATTCTTACGGTGCGGTCCGCACGCCACGGTGTTTTGCCGCGTGCGGCCATCGTCCGTAGAAACGCCCACGTGTCCTCCGCATTCGGACGGACTCACTCTTTAAGAACAGGGCGTGTTTACGGACGACATACAAAGCATGCGTGTGCGGGAGAAACACTCCGATTCGGCACGGTATTACAGAGTATTACAGAGTATGCTCGGGAATACCGCATCCGAACGGGAGCCAAGCGGTGCTACCGCACGTAAGCGGAGTATTTACGCCAAACAACCCACTATGAAGTATCTTCTGCTATACATCACATGACCCACTTATTCAATTACCTATCCTCATAAAAAACTTCTTATTTTGAATTGGAATCAATTAGATGCCAATATATCCTTACAATCATGCCTAACACATGCATTGCACACATTAACCCTTACAGCAATTGAAGTGCAATGGTTTCAATTAAAGCACTGACAAGCGTCCTATTAGTGAGTAATGAGTAAAGGAGTAGATTCTATTGGGTTCAGGTGTTAATGGTTGTAGTCATTAGGCGTACGTTCGCCTAGCGCATGAACGAGTGGTGTCCGCAAAGCAATAGTACACTTGTGGACACCGCACATTTCTGCCCTTTTTGATCGCGTGCATTCGGAGTGGTTTCCGAATGTACGCCCCCCAACATAAGTGTACTCCCCCGTGTCCGCCCATGTTTCCGCCCCGTTTTGCCCACTTTGAAACTACGCCCATGTGTCATTCCGCATGACGCCCATAATACGCCCCTATTTCCCGAATGATAGCGGTGAACAGTTCTGGACGGGATCTGGCCGAACTGGTACCGAGTCAAGGCGTGGCACATGCGCGTTGCGTTCTCCACGCATGCGCAGACGCCGTAAACACGCGATCCGAAAGTATGCGGTAAAGTCCGCGTCAATCAGAATAAGGGCCATTATGAGGTGGAGTCACATATTGCTGGCTCTCCCAAAGATCCTGCTAGCTCCTAGATTTGACTGACTGTCACTTCAAGTCTAAATGATTTTATCCACCCCTAAATAACATGGACATCTGGAAAAAGTACTGCTTCAAATTATATAGTTTACATATAATATATAACATTTATTAGATATATGTGTACTGTGCAAAACTTCAAAATACAGTAACAAGTTAGATGTTCGTGGGCTCTTCGACTGATCAGATAGCCATAAAACATAAAGTGAAGCAAATGTTTCTTTGCACGCATCTACAGAAAATCTGTGTATGATTTAATAATGTTTGTATATATATATATATATATATATATATATATATATATATATATATATAGAGAGAGTAATAGAACAAACAGCGGCACTCGCAGGGAACTTTTCAAAATGTGTATTAGAACATGAAAACCATTCCAACGTTTCGGGGCGTGCGTGGCCCCTTTGTCAAGGTGTGGGTAACAGTTGTTACCCACACCTTGACAAAGGGGCCACGCACGCCCCGAAACGTTGGAATGGTTTTCATGTTCTAATACACATTTTGAAAAGTTCCCTGCGAGTGCCGCTGTTTGTTCTATTACTCTCTATATCTTGCCTCCAGAAGGCACCGGGGCAGTTGAGAAGGTAGGAGAGTGCCGGGCCGCCACAAGAAGTATATATATATATATATATATAAACTTGTTTGGCGGCCTGGCACTCACCCAACGGGGTACAGCTGCCTGGGTGCCTTCCGGATACAGTGAATAGCAGAAAGAACTCACAACAGCGGCACTCAACAGGAACTTTTCAGCGTGTATTTTCAAAAAACAAAAACTAACGTTTCGGGGCCCGTGGTGCCCCTTTGTTACCCACACCTTGACAAAGGGGCACCACGGGCCCCCGAAACGTTGGTTTTTGGTAATACACGCTGAAAAGTTCCTGTTGAGTGCCGCTGTTGTGAGTTCTTTCTGCTATATATATATATATGTTTGTATATATATATATATATATATATTTATATATATATATATATTGTATGATTTTACAAAAAAAATAATATATATATGAATGAAAGGATGAAGGATGCTGGTGGCACTCACAGACAGGGATGCAATAATCCCAAACAGGCAGGCTGTGTTCAACGTTTCGATTTATTATTGTCTTCAGGAACCATAACAAATCGAAACGCTGAACACACCCTGCCTGTTTGGGATTATTGCATCCCTGATTTGAAAAGTCTGTGAGTGCCACCAGCATCCTTTCCTGTACAAATTTCTTTATTGTGAGGGCACCGGGCACATTGCAACGATTGAATTGGAGTGCCGGGCAAAACAACCCAATATATTTAGCCAACCCAAATAGCCAACCTAAATAGTCACAATTAATAAAATAAAATTTCTTTAGGTAAATAATCATATACATATACAGTTTATGGTGTTCACTGAGGACGGCTGGTTGATGAGCACCCACACTCTTCATTAAATACATGCACAAATTTGGAAACATACAGTATGTAAATAGAAACACTCTTACCTTCAGGGAATCAAAGCAAGCAATAACACGTCCATTTTCAACCTGACAGCTTTTGGGTGGATGTGCAAATTTGCATTCCTCATCGGATCTTGAACAAGTCCCCCTCTGGAACTGTCGGCACACTTCTAGCGTCAGCCATTTTGTATCTCTTACCGGAGCTACATTCAAAGCCATGCTGGAGAAAGCACTAGGGATCTGATGCCTGGCTAACAACTGTCACGTTGAAATTCAGGTAGAGCTTGGAACGTTCCTCACCAAGTTTTAGTAAAATAAAAGTATGTCTTCAGATGGAATAAACGGCTAAAGGAAGTCCAAGATATGCAAAGCAGCATGAGAACAGCCAATTAGCCAGCGCAGATTCAGTCAATAATCAAGAAGCCTGGGTTAAACAAATGTGTATGTCGGGGTGGGATAACCACTTTGCCGATAGCTGATTTCCATAAAGTAACTCTTGTTCAAAGAGGTTGTCTTCAATGGAAGATATTAGTTCTTGCTTGGCCACAATTTGATATTGATTTAACAATGATAAAACACAATAACAGGCTCTTTGAAAAATCAACAGGCGTTACTGGACAAAGCAAATGTCCCTTTGATTTTGCAGATACTCCGTTATTTCTCGATGAGTCATTGGCAACGATACAGTGGACATAGAAGGTAACTCAGTTGAATTTCCCAACAGACTTCTGGGTGTTTGCTCTTTACAATGTGTTTAAATCCAGAATATCCACTGTAGTACTTACTGGCAGAAGTGACTATCCAAAAGGCACTTTCCAAAGAAGCAGCAAACCTAAAAGACACAGATTAACATAGAGGTTAATATACATATATTTTTTAAAAGGCGGGTTAAAAAGAAACTGAGCTAAAAGACGACCCCACCCTTCCTATGAGGAAGTGTCACATAAATGAGCAGCATAGAACAGCCCTCTGTTCTGATATAAAAAAAATATCTGCATGACAGCAGATCATCCAATTGGAACACATATTGCTGTAATATTCTAGGCATCTATCCAGGACATGGGAGTGACTCATGGATGAATGCTGCAGACAAAACAATTAGACAAGCCACTTCGAAAACAATTCAGTTTAATGCAGTTAGTCTCTTAATCAATTTATTTACAGCCCCACTTCCAATTACTAGATTTCAGTCCTAAAGTTTATACATTTCTGTGCATAGAAATCGCTCAAAATGCAATTATTTTTTATTTATATATAAAATGCCAAAGTAAAGTCCCGTTCTTTGTTGCTTTTTGATTGACTGTATAATGTTCAGTAATGTGACTGAATCGTTTTTTGACAGGTAAAAAACAATAAATGACATCTATTCTTAAACAAGAAACACTAGGGTTTATTCTGCAGAAAAACGTCTATGCGCCATAAAGAGTCAAAAGAGTCTAAATATCAAATGGAGATAAAAGTACATATACAATGTGCCAGGAAGCTTTCTACAAACAAAAGTTATGGTTCTATACATTTAAGGGCTAAAGCAGAGTTTGGAGCAAATACAAAAATTGTAAAAACCATGTTGCATCTTATATACTGTATATGTCACGTAAAGCTGCCCAGGCACACTGCAGTTTGCAGCCAATGTTAATAATTTTGCCTATACTGTAATGCAGGGGTGGCCAAACCTGTCCTCAAGATCTACCAACGGTGCGTGTTTTCCAGGCAACCTGTGGATCTATAGTAGAATGAATGCAGCAGGTTTTAATATGTGACAGTTAGTAATGACTACAGCTGTGCACCAGCTAGGTAACCTGGAAAACGTGGACCGTAGATCTCGAGGACCGGTTTGGCCACCCCTGCTGTAATGCGTGACCACTGTATGGTTATAAGGAACAATAATCCTGCTTCTCAAGCTTGTGTAGTCACATTAACACATTAGGCACAGGGCCACTGGAGGGCGGCACTTGTAGCAAGTCAGTGGCGGCTGTGGCAGGTCGGAGACCGGGTCAGAGGCCGCCGCACCCCCACATGGAGCGGGTGAGCATCCGCAACTCCTCCGTGGAGCCAGGTGAGCGGCGTCAGCTCCCCCATCCCCCCCCTAGTGGGCCAGGTGCGAGCAGGTGGGCGGAGGGGGGGGGCGGTCATCTGGGGTGATGACATGGCTTGCACCGGCCCTGATTAGGCAGCACATATTTTGTGACTGTATAGCTGGGTAAACACTAGATAACACTGCAAATTATATGATGTCTTCAACGATTTTCCTTGAACTCCCTGACAAATTATAGTGATTTTACAAATGAAATGGTCAGTGGCCACATACAGGAGTATGCTGTCATTTATGATATCCTCAGATTTTGCTGCATGTACTGACGACAGAGGATGCCACTAAAGACAGACGGTCAGGGGTCCACAAACTATTTTGCTCTGGGACCTCATCAGACAATAAAAATAGTTACAGGACCCCAGCAAGTTACTGCAGAAGGTCATCACATCACATGTGTAGTCAGCAGACAGCATTGTGGAGGCACATAATGATGGGAGGAGTCTAATATAACAGATAATACAACAGATTTTTCAGATTTCTTGAATTAACTGACTGAGATTAAGTCATCAGCCTGATGGTCAGCAACATGGAGTCGTGACCCCATGGTGAGAAGGTCAGGACCCACAGTTTGAGAACCGCTGATATAGTGCGTACGCACTGGAAGATAAGCACAAAAATGTTGTTATGGCTGGTCGTTAACGTACATATCATTTAAAATCTTGTCTGGTGTGCATGCAAAAGATTTGTAGATTCTGCATACTTACCATTATCATCTGTCCTACAGAAGGAGCCGGATCCATCCGTTGCCGGCGCCCGCCAGATCCCCTTCTCTGGCGAGGGACTGGGATGCGCATCTCCCTGCCCGTATCTGCTTCAGGGAGACACTGGCCAGTTCGGGGGAGGGGGGGGGGGGGGGGGGAGGGGACGAAGGGGACCAGCGGCGACCCACGGCAGGCTCCGTTGCCACGGGGCGTGCAAGCGTCTCGTGCTCACGCACCCTTGGCGGTAGCTGTCAGCGATTTAAAAAGCTGACAGCCATCGAAGTGGCTGCTGGGTCTGCCTGCTAGATACTGCATGAGGGAAGAGCCATATAGCCGCATGTTATGTGCCACTTACATACATTTACCCCTTGGTGGAGATGGAAATAAACTGACGTACTGGTGGCAACAGTTCTCAATCAATATTTCCTCGAATATTGTTCAATTGGTTCAAAAGTTCCCTAAAACTCTCCACAAAGATGCAAATGAGAAGGTTAGTGTTCAGATTGGACACACTGGCAGCTGGCCATGTTCTACTATATTAGGCAACTTACAGTTGATGCATCATTGGCGGCATCACTGGTGCTTGTTAATATAACCAGTAAGCTGAAATTATAGACTGAAAATGGCCTTATAGTTGCATTTAACAACATATCATATTAGTAAATTTATAGTTTACCCCAAGAGTCTGCAAAGTAGAACAAGATGAATCGGGACTTTATGTGTGCACAAAGGTGTGTGTGCAAAAAGGCATGTGATCTTGTGTTGAGCTGTGTCACACATTCTGGTGTGACATTTTAGTGAAGTGACTGTGCCAAGCAACTGAACAGTCATAATGTTAGCACCAGGATGTCAAGCTATGATGCGGACATTGTTGAAATGTCAACATCTGAAGAATTTGAATATGTTCACAATGCCAACATCTGTCAATATTTGAAATGTTGTCATGTGAAATGCTGTTGTTCTAGAGAATGCTGACATTAGTTAGGTTTTGTAAGGAGGGTCAGTGTGAGGGTTTGAGTGAGAGTTAGAATTTAGTATAGGGGTTAGCATTCTTTAATTCCACATCACTTGACACCGCTGAACTCAGAAGACACCATTGCTACACAGTTTTGTCAACATTCTGAGCATGTCAACATTTCATCAAAGTCCGAATGCTCTTAATATCAACTTTGTAACACACAAATAAAGTTTCTGAACTTAAATGGACTATTTAAAGTATGAAGTTAATGGAACAAGGAAGTTCTGAAGGAAACATGATGCATGATTCCTTAGGAAAGGACCACTTTAATTCTTACTGTTTAACATACACTGCTGCAATTCTACTGCAATTTAAAAAAAACATCAAAATCATATACTAAATGCCCCCACACACTTATGTATAGATTATTTGAGAGTATCAAATATACAGTGAAAATTGCACGGTGGAGGAAATTATAAAACGCAATATGTTTGCTGTGTACTGGAAAACATGAGGTTCCTTCCTCCTTGCTCTGGGCCACATTTTGCACAAAGGCATGGAACTTTCTGTCATAAGTTTATGAAGGAACAGAGATTTACAAAAGCCAAATGGAGGTGTAACATTTCTGAAAAATATAGGTAGAACGCACAATAGTGTAACATGGTTTTGAATAGGAAGACTACTGAATAACACTGCAACAAGAAACACAACTTCAGACATTATAATGAAGTCCGCAGGGAGGTCTTATTGGGGATTTGTTTTCCGATTCTCAACAGGCACTGGAAAAAATCCCTGATAGTTTGTTTTCACAATTGCAGCAGTAAAAACACAAAATCTATATATTTTCACCCCAATACAGAAAATGGAATGGGCAAAAAAAAAAGGTCTCTAATTAAATTGCTAAAGGCGACCCCCTTATCTCTTGGACAACAGCTCAGAACTGGAGATGTTAGGAGGTCATCGTGATCCAATTTGGGTGTGGATTATTAGATAGACAGTGTCTAGATTTACAGTCAATAAGTCTACCCCAAAGGTCAACATGCAAAAGGTCGATAGGGTCAAAAGGTCAATATGATAAAGGTCGACAGGGTCAAAATGTCAACATAAAAAGGTAGACACATGAAAGGTCCACATGAGTTTTTCAAGCTTTTTAGAACTATCGGCATGGACCCCCAATTAATGCAATGTGTACCCTCACATGACTCGCCATGCTTCGGGCTCAGTGCCTTGCTACGCTCGGCACCCTATTATTTTCTCCCTTTTTTCCCGACATGGATGGTGAATTAAGATTGTTGAAGTCCGTAAAAAAAAAAAAAAAAAATGAAAAAACCATGTGGACTTTTTCATGTGACTACCTTTTTAATGTTGACGTTTTGACCCTGTTGACAAATTGACGTTCTATCTAGACACTGTAGATCTATCAACCAGAACCAATCTAATTCTGGACAATAGTGTTGCAATTCAGCAAAGGTTCATTTTATAGGGGTGCTCCCAGCAATGGACTAAAAACCAACACATACTATATGTAGGAAATGGCATATAATACAAGGAAGGCTAAATGAAGCAGTATTTTAGGAGGAAGATAGAAAAATTAGACTTAAATGAAAAGTGGTGATACAAAAGTGGAAGGCACTTTCTATACTGTTGCCAAGCACACATCTAGGGATATTTATGCCTCTGTGAATGTCTAGCCACGATTCTAGATTGAAACGCATGAAGTACAGAAGCATAGCATAAGAGAAAAAAGTGAACAACAATATGTGAAAGTCACAGCTTTTCTGTACTCTTCTGTTTTTGTCTTGAATAAAAAAATATATAAGCGGGCAGCGGCGGTAGAGCGGCAAGGAGGCTCCCTCAGAACTGGGTGTGCGAGCGTCTTGTGCACGCACACCCCCTTCTGGCAGCTGGCGAGAAACGGAGACTGGCGATAGAATTGCCAGGGGCAGCTCCATCTCTATGGCTGTATGGATGGATCACAGCTCATTGGATTTCTATTTCAAGTTATACTGTAACTATAAAACCCCTGACATATTAGATTTATGTATCTATTTATCCTTGTAAATCAACACTTTTCACAACATTTTCACACTGTAAACATTTCCCCATTATAGTGCAATGTCAGTTTACATTTATAGTTTACACAGTAAATTAAATAAAATCCCAGACGGATAAAAATAAGTAGGATTCTTAGGGCAGTATTCATAAATACATTAAAATGATAAATTTGTTTAGGATTCGCTGCACATTCGCAGAGTTCCGGAGGGCTGGAGCCTTCACTGCCATCCCTCCCTGTCACCCTATTCAACGCCGCAGGGGCTCACTGCCCCCGACGGTGAGTTATAACCCCTGCGGCAACGGGTGCCGGCAGCAGGCAGGGAGACGAAAGCCTCCCTGCTTGCCCCAGAATGTGTGGGGGAGAAAGAGGGCTCCCGAGGACACAGGCAGCAGAAGCTGCTCCCCCCCAGAGCTGGCAGGGGACACGCCCCCCCCAAAAAATTCAGATTTTTTTTTTTTACACCCCAAAAAAACAACAACTTTATTTTAAAAAGATTACTTTCCAGTTCACCTTTAAAAGATGTCGAATGCAAAACGGTGAATCACGGTGAAAATCATGCTGAAAGAAGTTCTCCATCCTAGCATTGAATACACACTTGGCGAATCCCAGTGAAAACCCCACTGAAATACACCAGCGAGTTACAGCGAGCATGAAACGGAGAACTGGCCGGCATTCCCTGTTCGCTTTCGGCGAACAGTGAACATTGAATAGGGTGAATCAGATTTTTAGTGAAAAAGATTCACCGCAGAGTGAAAACAGCCCGATTTGCCTAAAAAAACGGTGAGCAATCGGGAGCATTGAATACTGCCCTTAATAGAAACAGGCAATCTGCTAAATAAAATAAGTTCAGCTACAGTTCCATAAACTAATAATTGTATTTACTGTATTTTTGGATTTGTAGCCTTGGTTATTGCAAAACACATGGGTTTGACATAACATAGGAGTAGAGGAATCAATGGGAATTTGTAGTGATTTGTGTTTATGAAGTGTGAGACAATGGTTTATGCCAGCTTACTATGACTACAGTGAGATATTGCTTCCCTGCAGCCCAGGCACCTAGCCATACATGGAATGCTATTTAGCAAGACACAAGTAAACAACTAAAATCCTAAAAGAGACATTTGTGCAACAGCCATGTTCGCGGATCGGTAAAAACTGCTGCCAACACATAATGCCAGTATTAGTATTATCCATGATCCAAATAACATTCAGCATAAATAAATGTTCAAATATCTATAGAAATATATAAAGTTATAAATTTGTCTAAAGCTGTGTACACACGGGGGCGATAGGGGCTGAAATAGCTGGAAATATGGTCGCAGGCGACCATATTGCCAGTGATGGGAGTGTGCCCCGGTGATAAATCGCCAGGTGCACGCTCCCGTTTTCAGCCCCATTATAATCGCTGGTCGCAGGAGCTTGCTTCTGCGACCAGCTGATTACCTCTGCGGCTCCCCCGCAGAGGTTCCCTTTCATCAGCGACCATCTCTGGTCGCTGATGAAAATGAGAAACTGTGCAATATATTGCTCAGCCATATATTGCTAGCAATATATGGCTGAGCAATATATCTCCCCCCGTGTGTACGGGGCTTTAGTGTAAATGAAAATATTCAACTGGAAAAAAATGGAATATAGATATAAAGGCGCAGTGACCTTTATAGGTTTGAAAACCACAGATAACACCGTGATAACACCATTTTAACATGGCAAAGTATTGTTCTTCCAATTTCCAAGGTCCCCCTTCAGCTCTCTGTTGATTATATCAGCCCTTCTTCTATTCCCAAGTTGGTTGGCATTATGTCTACTCTCTTCCTCATTCTACATTATACACATTTAAGCCATCACTCAACCCTTTGACTTACATTACCAGAAACAGCTGGAACTTACTTACCCCGGAAGGTAAAAAAAAAAAGTCATATATATGTGGTGATATATATATATATATATATGTCACCATTTTTTCATGTTTTCACTGTAAACCTCTCATGGAACCATGGGCTCCCATGGAGAAACATATCAAGTTTTTGACTCCTCAACGGTCCCTATTACACAATAAGATGATATGTCAGGGTTCGCAAATACTCGCTATAGTGAGTATTTTACCCACTTTGGAGCACCAGGGACTCATTTTTTATGAATAGCTGGGTCCCCTGGGACCCAGCCATTTCGGCGTGCACGCCGTGTTAATATGTGTGACAAGGGCGGAGGGATCCGTTTCCCCCTCAGTGGTGATGCGATCGTGACACAGCGTGACTTACGGCCGCTTCACACATCCGCTGGGTCCCTATTACCGCAGGTCATAGGCATCAGTGCACGAAACCCACGTAAGCTGGCTCCTGCACTGTGCCTCAACAACAGACGGCTGAAACCAACACCAGAAGCAGCTGCTCAGCAGGGGAACAGCACTGCGGCTGGTGTGAGGACAGAGCACGAGGAACTGAAACCAGCATTGGGGGCCAGAACCAGGGAGGATGTGACAGTGAGGACGGAGCAGACCCGGGCAGGAAGTAGAGGTAAGAGGGGTGCGTGGTCCATTTAGCAGGCTGCTTGGCTGTGTCATGTAAGGGGATTTATTGCTAGCAGGACTCGGGCTGCAAACTTCCCTCCTCCTCTCCTACCTCGCGGTGCTGCTCTCGTGTGTCACTGTCACCTCCTCCAGGCTCTGAGTGGTGGCTGTTAATGGCCCACTTGTCCCCTCCTCCCCTCACTGCACAGCTGGCAGAAAGGCTGCAGCTCACCAATTAACTCTTAACAGGCAGAGCTGCCTGTAGGAGAGGAGCCTTTAGACTCTGCTGGGATTTCACTAACCCTATCCCTCCTGTTCCTGCTGCCATTACTTTTACTATCGTGATTGGTGCAGCACAGGTGTCCCTATTCCTTTTTAGTATATGTGTATCTTGCTTTATGCGAGTAGGCAAATTGCCAATTGATTCTCCCCCCCCCCCAACCCACAATAGCCACAGTTTTGGGGTGCCCAAATCTATGTTTGCTTACAAAAAAAAAAAAATAGGCTCAGGCTGGCCCTTGGCTCAGGGTATATGCCATATGGAAGAGAGGAGGAGGCTTCTGTATGTGCCATGCTGGGGACGGGGAGAGGAGGCTTTATTCCGTTGGGACCCAGAAAAGGTCAAGTAGGACCCCGATATTTGTAAGTGAGGGGTCCCAGGGACCCATCATTTTTGGGGGTTTTCGCGATCACTGTATGTACTGCAGTTCCTAACTACACTATTCTTACGTGCTGTGCAGTCACCTGTCTACAGGTCAGGTCCGTACACATAGGACAACTAACAGATTTTTAGCTGCTCTTTTTCACTTGACGGGAAATTGTGTACAGGTTATTTATGTATAAATCTGGCCACAGACTCGTGAACAGAAATACAGACCACAAACCTCTGGTCCAAAGGTGGCAATTCAATTATAGGAATTGTATCTTAAGAACATTAGCAGCTCTGTTTATCCAGTTGCCCTAAAAAAGGACCAGAAGTCCCAGAAAACATCAGACATAATCTACAAAATCAATATTTAGTCTAATTAATATGCCATGCTATTCTGTTTTATAACAGCACTAAGGGGGTTATTCTGGTTTACTCCTTCTGGCAAATTCCTTCCTAGATGGACAATACCATGTGCACTGCAGGGGGGCAGATGTAAAATGTGCAGAGAGAATTAGATTTGGGTGAGTTAATTTGTTTCTGTGCACGGAAAATACTGACTGCTTTATGTTTACACTGCAATATAGATCTCACTTTGAAGTAAAACCCCCACCCAAATCTAATTCTCTCTGCACAAGTAACATCTGCCCCACTTGCAGTGCACATGGTTTTGTCCATATAAGAAGGAATTTGCCAGAAGGAGTAAACCATAATAACCCCCTAAGTCAGGGCTTGACAAATTTAAAAAAAATTTAGGAGCCAGGATAAAAGTGTAGGAGCCAGAAATACAAAAAATAGGGACAGTGCGCGCCAAAAAGTAAAAACATAATGCATATTACACATGTCACACACCCATTACCTATTACACCACTTGCAACAATGCCCATTACACATTATGTTTATGCCACAGGCTGTAAAACCTATTGCATACTATACCACACACTATAATGCCCATTACCGGGTAAACCAAACACCGTAATGCCCATTACACATTATGAAACACACTGTAATGCCCATTACACATACCACACACCGTAATGCCTATTACACAGCAAACCAAACACCGTAATGCCCATTACATATTATGCCACATCAGTGCCGCTAACCTATATTATCTCATTGCTATGGGTTTCTTGCTTGATGCCAGGCAGGAACAGATAGAGTATAAAGATGAGGGGGGGCACCATAGTGGATGATGGAGGCAGTGATGGACAGGGAGAGGCAGGGGGTAATATGGAGAGGCAAGGGTGGCCAAAAGTGGGTAAAAAATAGAGGGTGACATAGAGAGGATGATAAGCAGTGCTTGACGGAGACCGATGGAAAATGGGTGAAAGTGAGTGGCAGTGTGAGAGAGGCACAGGCATCTCTGTTGAAGCAGTCCACGTTCTTCTTGCCGCTGTGGTCCTTGCCGCAGGAGGTGCCCGCGGTGCTGCTATAGGGGTACATGCAGACGGAGCTGGCGACGCTGGAGCTGTAGGGCTCCGGGGAGGTGCTGGCACATGCTGGTCTGGGCGCAGGTGGTGATCGGGCAGGGAGGATGAGATGTTGCGTGGGGGGGGGCGGGGGATGGATTGCTCTCCTCACACAGCCCGTGGCTTGCAGGGTCCCGGGGAGCCGCCGTGTCTCTGGTGGGTTCTAGGTACCAGGCGGCAGCATAGGGAGACGCGCAGCGGGGCTCTAGGCTCATGGACAGGACACTCATGTACGCAGCGTGGCGCTGGCTGCAGGTGTCAGTGGCGGCGGGTGTCTCACCGGGTGGCGCAGGCTGCTGCTGTGTGGCGTCTGATTGCCCGGTACATGTGCTCAGTGTAAGTCAGCTCTCTTCCTGCTCTTGTTTGAAATAGGCGCGCTGCTGTCCTGCTCTGATACAGCGGCTGCCGTATGTGCACCACTGTGCCGGCTGCTGACACCGCACTGGCTGTTAATTGTAACCAGATAACCCACAGTGGGACCCGCTGCCGTCAATAATTCAAGTCCCCACTCTGCCCGGGGGTTTTGCTTCCTGGCAAATCTGGTCGCCAGGAAGCAGAACCTGGTCGCCATGGCGACCTGGCCCCTGGGTTTTGTCGAGCCCTGCCCTAAGTGCTCTTGTAGTTGGTTTGTATTCTGATATTTGAGTTGACTACCTCGGACTGTTTCCAGCTTTCTACTGTCTGTCAGCATAAGTGTAGTCCATCACTAGTTTCTAGCGGTACTCCGTGAAGACAAGGATTCCCAAAAGGCCCTGTTTCCCAGGTTTAGACAGCACCTGCCACTTCAGATACAGCCTTATAAATGTATCCTCAATATATGTCAAAAATGCGATGAGTATGCTCAAGCCAACTGTGCTGATTAATGTGATATATTGTATATTGTGTGTGGCTCTGTGAATATAGAGCAGAATTTGCATTGGAAAAAAAGCTGCGGCTGCTACTTTATAGCACTTAAGGCCCCCATGCACTATGCAACTTCTCCCACAGTAGAAGTCACATCCAATTCCCCTTGAGCTGCCCAGGACCCTCCCGGATCGCAGGGTAGTGTGCGATACATTTCGGGGGGTATTCAATGGATGTCGTGCTCCCGCAGCCATCTCCCGACGGGGGAGATGGCTGCGGGGCCCTATTCAATGCGGTCTTCCCCGACAGCATTGAACAGGGGTTCTCGGCAGAACAAGCCAGACATTACAAGCTGTCGGGCTCGTTCTGCCGAGAAAAGCCGGAAATAGGCAAGCTCCCGGCCGGAGCTCATCTATTTCCATCCTCAGCTCGCGGCCACGCCCCCTTCTCACCGCTCGGCGGCCGGGACATTGAATCCCGACTGCCGAGCTCCAGGCAAGCAAAGCGAGAACAGGAGAGGGGCACGGCTGTCGCACTCGCTCGGCAGCCGTGCCCCTGACATTGAATACCCCCCTTCATGCGGTACTTCTGCATGCGATGTATTGTATGCGATCCTCGTTACCTGCCGCTAGGAGGGGGTCCGACCCAGATATCTTACATGTAGACACTTATCCACTGACATTTTTTTATCAAAACACTGCTCAGACTTTGTTTTATGTAATGAGTGAAATCTAAAAAATATGTAATGAGTGAAATCTAAAAATATATTAAAACATATCCAAAAGACTTTGCCATTAAAAAAACATATATATAAAAAATATTTGCAAAACAATCTGTTTCCACCCAAACATCGAATCGGCACCAATATGACAAACAGAAAACTGCGACTGCTCGTTGGGTGATCCTGTTGTGCTGACCAATCAGCAGTAATTGGCAGCATGGCAGTTATTGGGGGAGGGTGCAGAGAGGCAGAGGCCCCTCTGTGAGTGGCAGCTGCAGGAAGATTCTCTGCAGTCACTCACTCTGTATCTGAACGGGCCACATCACTTGTGAAAAAAGTAAAGCACTTTTTGGTGTGATTGCAAATGATGTGTTATAGCCACCTCTGGCAGGTTTGTGTAACTGCAGCTTTGCTGTTTTTCCAGCCATTCTGATTGGTCCATGCTCCCTATATCTTCCTGGTCTATCTCTCAACTAGTGCTGGTCATAGCTCACAGTTGCGGCGTAAGCACTTGATACTCAGCTCTATGCTTTTGTACTAGTTAGTTAGTTAGTTACCAGTCAGTCTCAGAATTTGTTCCAGTTCTGTCTCCTATCAGTCCTCAGAATTCCTCCAACTCTGTTTTCCATTCACCCTCTATTGTGTATTAGTCAGTTATCCTGTCTGTTTTCCTGTATTGTATTCAGTAGTCTCCCATTATTAACAGTCTGTTTCCATTATTGTTTTCCTCTCGGTTGTTACTAGTCTCAGTTTCTCCATTACTTTGCCTCAAGTGATCTCTGCTCTACCCATCTCCATCAGCCCGTGTCTAGTTTTAATGTCTGTCACTATTCATTATTCCACTCTCCAGCCTCGCATCCACTACCTTCTCACTGTTGTTAATCACCCAATACACTTCCTAGTTTCCACCTTGCATTTATAATTGTTCTCCAGTCTCCAAGTAGGAACCTCCTTCTAGCCGGCATTGGTCCGGGTCACCTGGGGTTAACTTGTACTACCACCAGCGGCATAAGTCCTGGTAGCATCCAGTACCGGTACGTGTGCCTAGCCTTAAGGGAAAAGGTGGCTGTTACAGGAAAAAAGACCTGCATGTGTGTTCTACAAGTCTCAACCCTGGGAACACAAGCATCATTGCTCTGAAGATCCATCTTAGACAGAACACAGCCCGAAAGAGGTCAATACCCTCAAGTTTGGATCTACCAGTTATAACAAGTGTTTAAAGAATGCCGATAGTTAGGGTTAGGCAGGTTAGGGTTGGGGTTAGGCTACAGGGGAAGGTTACTGTTAGACTCTGCAAGAGTGTGGAGATGGATGTTACGTTTAGTCACTAGGGGGAGGTAGTGTTCATTCTAGCACCCACCAACTTGGAAAACCCATGCAGTTCCTTTTTCCCTGCCTGGGGTGTCACTGTCTGCTGTAGTGCTTCTAGCACAGTGTGGTCTGTATATCAGTACTGATATGCAAACCAGACCTGTGCTAGAAACACCACAGCAGACAGCGACACCCCAGTCAGGGAAGAGGAACTGCATGGGTTTTCAAAGTTAACGGGTGCTAGAATGAGCACTACAGAGGGCATGTCAGAATTGCTGCTCACATGACTTCTGGAACATGGCTGATGACCCTGGAGACACCAATGCCGCTGAGATCCGCTATTTGCCCGTTGAGTCACCAGGAACATTAATATTGACATTCTGTCATGTTGATATGTCATCTGTTTAGACATGGTCACTGTCAACATGCTAAGCATGTTAAGATTCCCATTTCAATCGTAACCAGTTTGACATGAGAATTTTCACCCTAATATACAGTACAACACCCACAATTAAAGTATTTATGAATACAGAACCAAGACTTGAAAGAAGATAAATTGTGTATAGTGAGAGGCTCAGAAGAGGTGTTTTCATGTGATCTTGGCCTCATTACAGGGAGCAGTGGACTTGATATGATCTGTAAGTGAACAATTTAGGAATCCATATGTTATACAGTACATTACTATTTTTATCACACCATCATAATATGTAGTGCTTCAGTACAAGGCAGCATCTGTAACCATTCTTAGTTATTGCAAGAAACAATAGATAACAGAAGGGGGTGAAGGGATTAAAGTAGCAAGAAAGGATTATCCAATGACATATCCATTAGAGTGGAGACACATTAGCAGGAAATGCATCCCATTTAATTAAAATGCTACTTGAATACCAATGAACAACATGACCAAATACCAAGCAGCTGCACTGGAACCATCATCTTCTGAACATGATGGTTCCTGTATAAGCAGGGAAGTGTACATTTGGTAAATAATGTACAAAATCTTGGTAACAAATCTTACAAACTAATGAAGGTATTAAAATGCCTTTGAATGCCAACATCTTTGTGAGAGATGTTTAAAGTATCTGCTAAAAAGGCCAGTGTTGATCACATTTCTTGGGCGTTTCTATGGGCTATGCCCCCGCCGCCACCCCACTGCCCCCTGGTCGCATGGCTAGGTGCGATCGGGATGGCGAACTTACAGAAATGCACAAATGCAAAACATCGGTTCCCCCCGTACGAAGGCACGGGGGACCAAACCAATCAGAATAACCCCCAATGTCCCTGTGGTTGTCCCAATGCTGATAATAATGACCGATATCCACTGGAGGTGTATTTGAGAGCGATGTGGCACTTGATCCTTTTGTTCCAAGCAAGGAATAATTAGCTTAAGGAGCTGTAATGCCTGGTTTCCATTTTACCCCAAATGCAAGTCCCAGCAGAATATGGGAGAAGGGGAATCCTGTTGGGTTGGTTCAGACTTCAATCCAAGAATCCTGGTAAAAAGTGGGTGTAGCAACTTTTTACCAGGAGTCTTGGATTGAAGTCCAAAGGAACCCAACAGGATCCCCCGTTCTCCCATATTCTGCTGGGACTTGCATTTGGGGTAAAACGGAAACCAGGCATTACAGCTCCTTAAGCTAATTATTCCTTGCTTGGAAAAAAAGGATCAAGTGCCACTTCGCTCTCAAATACACCTCCAGTGGATATCGGTCATTATTATCAGCATTGGGACAACCACAGGGACATTGAGTGGACACGTATGTCTCATCAAAACTTTGTAAAGACCATACATTTTTACATATTTTTTTAAATAGCTCTAACTCTGCTTGTTTTTTCTTGCTTTTTTTTCTAAAAAAAAACCCTGTCGGTCTGACAGGCATTTTATCTGCACGTGCATTCCCAGCATTAGATGTCTTACAACTAAAAAATATAATTTCAGCAGCGTCAGTCTAGTGCATGCTTAAGCTATTAATAAATATGTGGAACTAAGCTGGAGTCCACTACATGTGTTTGTGAACCAGAAAATATTTTATCTCTTGGCCTCTTGTTTGATTAAAGCCTCAATTTTGTATTTGTGATCACTTTTCAGCTATGACAGAATTAGCAGGCACTCCCGCGTTAAAAATCTGCAAACTTCATGTACAGTATTACCATTACAGATATCAGAACACACACAATTCAAAGCCAAATGTCACATATAAGAGTAGGAAAACCATCTACAACTAAAAGTGATAGATAATATAGCTAGTAATCAGAAATAAATTTAGTATAGGAGGCTGGAAGGGGCCAAAAGGGACTGTTATTAAATCTTTTATCTGTGAATGACAAATAATACCCAGAAAGAGTATTTCAACAAATAAATGGGTACTTGTGTAGTTTCACGGTGCCACGATACACTACGTTGTCAGCGTAGGCTATGCTACGTTGTCAGCGTAGGGCAACGGCAGCCCAGTGTAGTCAGCGTAGTGTCCCCGCAGCAGCCCTGCGTAGTCAGCGTAGTGTCCCAGTCAGGCAGCGTAGTCACCGTACTGTCCCCGCGAGCTGCAGCTGTGTCCCCGGCAAGCCTAGTGAGAACCTCTCACACAGCACCGGTAACCGCCAGATCCCCTGCGCTGGCGGACATCGGCAGAGAGGTGATCATGCGGGCGCTGGTGGAGAGGCACTCCATCTGCCTGAGACACATGAGTGTCTCATACGCAAGTGCATCTCAATAATTAGTGCGGCAGGTTATGGCTACCCTGCCTGTGTCCGCTTCAGGGAGACGGTCAGGGTTAGGGGTTTGGTAGCGCGTGCGTCTCGTCCACAAAGGGGGGGGGGGGTGCGGTTGCAAATGTGTATCCTACACAATAAAGGACGCATCTGCCAGTGCTCCCTCCATGTTACATACTGGCAAATGCCTCCATTTCAAACCCCCACTAACCACGTCAGGCCAAGCGTGGCAAGCGGATGCGGTACGTGTCCTCCCGACCTGTTCATACCCCCACTATCCACGTTGGCATGGAGTTGATTGTATAAAGTGAGCCCGAACCGTAGCTCAAGCTCAGTGTGCCCTGCGAGGAGACACGGAATACACGTCAAGTAATCCACGTCCCCTCGTGCTCTTTTTAAAGAAAATTACATTTATTGACCATAATCCACTTTTTTTTTTATAACCCTTCGAGCGTCAACATCTCAGTGCAGTATTCAATGTGAATAATGGCGATGTGCAGCAAATCCTGTTTAGGATTCGCTGCACAGTCGCCGTGTTCTGGTGGGCTGTAACATTCGCTGCCAGCCCTCCCTGTCGCTGTATTCAATGCCGCAGGTGCTCGCTGCTCCTGACAGTGAATTTTAACCCTTGCAGCGAACGCCACAGGGAGCCGGGGGATGGCGGCAGGCAGGGAGATGGAAGCCTCCCTGCCTGCGCCGGACACCGTGGGGCAGAAGCAGGGCTCCCGGGGAAACAGGTAGCAGAAGCTGCCCCCGGGAGAGCTGGCAGGGGACTGGGGTAGGAAGCCGCTGCACTGCTCCCGCTCGGCATATGTAATGAGCGGGAGCAGTGAATATATGAATATCTCGGCATATCTAATGAGCGGCTCTCAGCCCCCTGCTGGCTGTTATGTGTATAAAATAAAAATAAATAAAAAATTAAATATATATCCATGTGCAGTAAGTGTATGAAAAAAAATAGAATGCCCCTTCACAGAAAAAAAAATACAGATTTTTTTTTTACACCAAATAAAAAAAAACAACAACTTTATTTTAAAAGATCACAGTTCAGTTTACCATAAAAAGATGGAGATTGCTACATGGTGACACACGGTGAAAACCACTTAGAAAGCAATTCGCCATCTGATCATTGAATACACTCACGACGAACCACATTGAAAAACCACAGCGAATTACGGCGGCTATCAGGCGGCGAATTGTCCGTCATTCACTGTTCGCCATCGGCGAATAGTGCATGTTGAATAGGGCGAATCAGTTTTTCAGTAAAATGATTCACCTTAGAGCAAGAAAATAGCACACATTCGCCGTAGAACATGGAGAATCAGCCTCATTGAATACTGCCCATAGTGAGAGATGCGCATAATATCCGCTAAAAATGGCAGCATCGCTCACATTTGTTATATAAATTCAAATAAAAAAAGGTTGCATAAAAAAAGATTATATTTCCTATGTAAGGCAAACATTACAGGTCATTATAATGAATAAAAATGTTTGCTTGGCAATTTCACACCAATTTTGACAAATTCACTAGATTTGGAGCTGAAAGCTGCTCAAAACACCAAGTATGTACGCCCAGTGTGTACGACCCGGCCATGAGTGGTGATGCGCGCTCCCGCATCATCGCCAGGAAAAGCCGCTCACGTGCTTGTATTACCAGCAGATGAGCAACTTTGTGGACGGCTTTGCATAGAGCTGGGCTATGCAAAGCTGTCCGCTGACAGCGTCGGGAAGGGGGAAAGCTGCTGATCAAAATCGTCCATTGTGTATGGACCTCTAGTTCCAGCCGTGTTTTTTATTTAGCACTGTAGTGTCACATAACCTATTTCACGGCTAAGCGAATCTACCTCTAACACTCTGTTGTAACTGGAACAGAAAAAATAAAACAGTTAAATATCAACTAACTAACAAGCACTAGGGTAACTTCTCCATATGAATATCTGCAATAAGAGTTAGGTAAAGAAATGTACAAGTTAACGGTCTACTATACAGCATGATACATGTAATAAAAATCCTAAACGGTCTTCTCTTTCTCATTAATTATTTTAGCCCATGTGCAACACATAAAAAAATAAGCACCCCTCCAGCTCTTGAAAGCTAAATAAGGAAATACATGTACTGTACAATATGTACTGCCAAGCACTTTGTCATGGAATAAGAGAGCAATAGTATAAATGACATAGTAAATATTTTTGGGGCTTAAAACTTTTTTCTTGACATCATTTATTGTTGACACATAAAAGTCTTTGCACACTGAGCTACGATAAATATAGGGATAGTTTGTTAATGTGGGGCATAATTGCAGTACCAGACAAATACACAGATACAAAAATAATTCTCAGTTGTTAAACTATTATGTGTGTCAGCCATCTTAGCCATTACATGCAATGGAATACTATTACTAACTTGTATTTAGCTCAAGAAAAACTTGCCGGTAAGTTTAAAAAAATTTATTTTAATGTATAAAGTCATACTTCAGAGCCATTTGTCTCAACAATATATCAGTTTTAACCTCATTCTTAAGCGGCATACACACGTGGAGATGTGTGCTAAGCAATTTTGCTAAGCTATTTAGGGTAGGCGATTTCCTGGAGTCCAGATCTCGAATGTAGAGTGCATACACATGCAAAGATTTGTGCTAAGTGATTCTGCTAAGCAACTTTGCTTAAGCAAAAAAAGGCCGGGTTGTAGTTCAGAATGAGAGATTGCGATCAGTATCTCTCTTTCTGTACACATAGAGAGATTTGCAGTCACTTGCTTAGCAATTTGACTAGATTTTGACTGCATGCACTGACTTAGCAGTAGATAATTAATCTCTCAGAGCATACACACGGAGAGATATTTGGTTACTTTCTGAACAATCTAGTCAGATTGCTTAGAAAATAGCACAAAATCGCTCTGTGTGTATGCCCCTTAAATCTCATGAAATTCAAAACACATGCAGAGGTTTGTGTAGGGTTCAATATTGATAAACAAGATCTACAGTATGGGCAATTTTAATAGACAACAGGAATGTCAGATTGCATAGATCCAGTTGTCCAGCGATCTAAACATCAAACAGATCCTAGAAGAAAATTTATGGGGCCTACACAGGGGCAATTTCAAGGCATTTTCTAAGGGATCTGACCAGATCGCTTAGAAAATGCCCCTACATCGATCCGGGTGTAGTTACCATGGCACGATGCATGGCACCACGTGCCACTATTGCCCGGCGATTAATATCCAGCATGCTGGATAAATCTACTTAAATCGCCAGTCATCGGAAAACACAGATCGCTGGCACAACTCTGTGTGCTGAGCAATCTAACATCCTGGCCAATGACACCACACATGTGAACTGCTTTATTTAGAACATATAGCTATGTAAATAGCAATACCAGCTAATTTGATTGAAAATTTACAAGTGCATTTTGTTTTATAGCATATAGCAGTGGTTCCCAAGCCTTTTTTAAATCACGGCACCCCTATGCCAAATGTTTCTCATTGAGGAAATCAGAACAATAAACTGTGTTTATGTCTCATCCATAGGGTCAGTTAGGTGGTAATTCACTTATGTTCTCCATGGAGAAGCCTACATCCAATCAGTGTTGAGCTCAGCCATGCTTGGTTAAGGGTAGTCCCAGTGATTGAGTCACTGGGATTCCCTCAGTAGTGGGAAAAGCCTCCTGTGAGTATACACACAGGCGGCTTCTCCAGTTCGGGTTTTTTTTTTTTTTTTTTTTAAATGCATAGATCCTATTGGAGAAGAGGACAGACCAACATTGCAGCCGGGTGAGGTTGCAACAGAGTCTGAATTATGCCCTAGGTTCCATGCCTCTCACTAGTAGGATGGCTGAATCAAAAGCCAGTAGCCAGCATTACTGCTACAGTGTCAGCCGGAGCGTCTGTCATACATCCTGCACAGCTTCTTGGAGCGTCCTTAGGATTCTGTGGTCAGTGCATCACTGCTCCAGGCATGGGATCTGAGGAAGGGGGCAGCACATCCCCGAGCCTGCGTCATTGCTGCAAAAAGAATGGCGGCAGACGGCTAGAGGAGCGGCAGGGGTTAGAAGATCTCCGGCGTACGCTGGAGCACAGCTGATTGGGGGGGGGGGGGCTGGGAGATGTAACGGGGGGCTCAAGAGGTGGTGCGCCAGTGGTGCACACCTGGACACCACTGGTGAGCAACTATTTCATATTTGTGGTATGCCCGGAAATTTTCCGGGATAGCCCGCTGCGGCAGCCACTAGCGGGTATTTTTAACATTTAACAATCAGCCCGCCACCCACAGCCCTGGTGGGAATGGCCCTGCGCTTCAGGACTGGATGGGTTAAACCAGGGGGTCAGCATTTTATTGGGAAGGGGGGGGGGGGGGTCACCATGGAAGTTCTAATGAAAATTTGATGCTGCCCATAGCAACCAATCTGATTCTATCTATCATCTTCTAGAGAACTTAAGGTCCATACACTCTGGGCGACTATGCCCAGCGTGTATGGACAGCGATGATCACTATCATCGCTGTGGGGAAAGCCACTCAGTGCATACACACTGAGCGGCTTTACGCCGGCCCGGCGCCGACGGAGGGGGGGAGAACAGCATTGCAAAGCGGAGCGCTATGCAAAGCTGTCCTGAAAGCCGCTCATCTGCTGGTATAACCAGCAGATGAGCAGCTTTCCCGGCGATGTTGCGGGAGTTTGCAGCAGCGCTCATCGCCGGACCATACACACTGGGCGGCTTTGAGCTGAAAGCCGCTGTAACCTGCTGCAGTGTGTATGGGCCTTAAGCTAAATAAATAAGAAGTAGAATCTGATTGGTAGCTTTGGGCAAGATGAAATCTTCAATAGAACTCCCATCTTAGTAACTGTACCCCCTACTCTGCATATAGGGGGTAATTCAGACCTGCTTGCTAGGCTGCATATATTCGCTGCCTAGCAAGCAGGTAAACACTGCCCGCTGAACGCACGCCCCCCCTGCTATCCTAATCCCCTCACTATGATGCGAGCGGATGTGTACACTTACACATGCGCTCACATGTGGCCGCATAGAGGAAAAAAAATAGCTTGATGGTTACTCACCACTGAATGATTTTTCCTCTGTTTGGTATAATAAGTAAGCCTGGACTTATACTGTCATCCACCCGCCCCAAGTAGACAGTGCCCAGCCCGCATTTGCTGCGGTACACCCAGCATTACCATGGGCGCGCACACCATTTTTGTGGGAACGCCCATGAAACGCTAGGCGGGCCTAAGTGGCTGCCCCCTGCCTGTCACTCATTTTGCGAACGCCCGACGAGTGAAAAACTTGCCGAATGGAGATTACACATGCGCATGAGCGACTATGCGCACACCCCAACTATCAGAAACGGGGACAAATTCAGACAAATCGGCCCGATAATTTCTTATAATGACTGGGATACATGCTAGACTGACATTTGGCCCAGAACAAATGATAAACTAGTCTCCATTAATAGTTTGGTTTTTAAGCCATTATTCGTGTGATCTGTGATTGGTAATACAAGAACCTTATGGTACAGCATACCTTTGCCCCCTAAATTGCTGGCATAGTAATTAATTAAGACAAGCTCACTGCAGAGGTTCTGCAGTCAACTGCTCCCACTATTACAAAGTGACTCTTTGGAACTGCAGTCAAGGATTTTGTTTAAAGCGGAAGGTCTGATCCAAAGAACACAGGAACAACTGCAGAGGTATAATGGTAGATATAATGAACAGGGCTTAACCAACCCTGTGTTTGTGTACACACTCACGCATACAAATAGTTGTTTACATAAACAAACATACAGCTCTGTTTAGATGTACATGCATACACACACATATAACAATATAGTATCTCACTTATCTATAAACTACTCTGCTTTTTTGTCCTGAATTCCATACTTCAGGATTTCTTTTCCAAAGGCTTATGTACTGAACCAGTCAATGCTGCACAAGTAAATAGTCATGCACTTGAGGCCTAGCCTTCCCTTGTCATTCTACAGGATTGGCAATACTTGACTTATTCTTAAATACGCCCTTTGCCACAAAAACGCCAATTTCAAATGAACCCTCCTTATCTGACACTTGAGACTTGATGAAAGCTAGAAAGTTTGTTGCTAAAAGCAATAGCAGGGCTTTCAAAACAGAAATCTGTTCCCATTAATTTATTCTGCTGGCTGTGTGTTCTCATTAATATTGCATGAACACAGCATAATTGCAGTAAGTTTATTTCCATAGCTAATCCACTTATCTATAAGATAAAAATATAGAAATGACATAATGAGAGGCCACCAGTCTTTAGATTTTGGCTAGAGTTTGAAGTACGTGATGTAATAAAAAGCAACACAAAACTGCAAGGCTGTGACCTACAGGCGCTGCGTAGAGCATCTGCGTTTTTACATTAACTACTTGTAAAGGAAAATGTCACCCTGTGCAATTCTGGAACTAAATTGATGGCAACGTCATGTCATCTCCCCATGTCAATACTATAATACATAACCGCAAATCACAAGGTGTTTTAATCTGTCGCTTAAACGCGCAAAGTACAGTAAATTGAAGGATAAATGTGCAGGGCAATACATAGCAGAACACTAGTCAGGAAACCATCTGTTATTCCTAGTTCATAGATCTGGCTGTGTGCTCTAGCCTTTGCCCTGTAAGGCTGATCCTGACTCATGTAAGCAATATTCTGTATGCAGCACACTGCAGCAAACTCTTATTACATTCAGGGACACTAACAAATCCTCTTACCTTTCACAGCACTTGATGTTCCTCTGCACAGTCCACCCACAGCTCCATCAAATGCAGCAGCGGCAGCGTCATCTCTATCACTACGCTAAGGTCTTATCTGCAGCAAATTCTGTATTGTCCCTATCTTCTTTTTTTTGGCACACTCACATATGCCTTGCCCTTCCAGGGGATTTTCCCATCAGATGATGAAGCAGAGAGAGATGGTTTATACAGTGTAGCTGGAAAACTGCAGCCCTTTCTTCCAATCCCTCCCAGCCCACAGGAACCAATAGGATGCCAGTTGCTGCTCCCTGTCTTCTATTTACTGGCTCTGGGATTGTGAGTGACACTGCAATACAGCAGAACTAGAGTGCAAAACAACAGTGTATCCATACTGATGAAAATGGAATTTCCTTTACAGAATCTCAGCGTCACCTACATCAGGATAAGATGATAGCATCCGCATCACTCTGCTGCAGGGGATGGCCACCTTCAGCATTCCAGCTGCTGCTAAAATACAACTCCCACAATCCTCAGTGGCTGCTTGAAGGTGATCAGACCTGTAACTCAGCAACAGCTGCGGTAAAATTGTTGCCTGTCTGTGTCCTGCTGAGTAAACAAGAGTGCTTTCTGCACTGTAATGAAATGCAGATCAACATTAATGACAATTTTCTCAAAAATGTTGCAGTGACAATGCTGGTTATATATGCTTACTGTATTCCAATTAATACATCTGCTGCAGCCATTTTTTTGTTGACTAGTCATCTGTCAAGTACACATCAATAAGAACATCGGTTTCAGCACTACAACGTCAGCAGTAACGCTGCAAATCTAGGCAAAGCATAACTGCTGATTTGAATATTTTTTATTAGTCACGTTAAACTATCATGTGCACTACTGTATATACAGTACTGCTGTCTATTCGCCACATAGCATTGTATGCTCAGACTTGTAGTTCAACAATACTAGGAGTGTCACAAATGTCCTAAGTGCAGGCAGGCACACCTAATATTAAGTACAGCTGATTGGTATCATTCAACCCAACCTTTCTTTAAAACCTTTCATTCCCACACAACTTTGGTACATTTAGGTCTGAGGTTCTATTCCATAAGGTGGCTATCTGTGACAGAGAATTGGCCATGAACTGTTCCTGTACTTTACAATTGCAGTCTTAAAGTACTATGTACAGTATAGCCTACTTCCCCACCAATTACAAGAAATCATGTTTTTCAAACACTGCTCATAACATGACAGTTAGGGGCTGATTGACGTTCTCTAAGCCTTGATGAGCAATAAAGTGGATGGAGATAAAGGGGCAGATGTATTATACTAGATTATATATTGTGTGGGTTTAACAAAGGTGAAGCAGGAAGAGACATCGACAAGATGCATCAACATTTTGGATGCCAAAGTGGGGGAGTCAAAACACCTTCTCAGGCGATGTCCGCCAGGTCCCCCATAGTGCATCCGCCTAGTGCTGATGCACTGTCTCACACCCAGATGGCTCCTGTGCACACACACTACATCTTGCGAGTCTTGCACACACCGGCAGATATATATGTGTACTTCTCCACCATAATGGAGGATCATACATCTACCCTAAAACACCACCCAACAAGCTCTTAACTGTCATGTTTCAAACTGTGTGGCATACTGTATGTATTAAGCCTGGAGAAGCAATAATGTGGAAGGTGATGACCAACCAGCTCCTAACTGTCATTTTGCAATCCCAGCCTATAACTTGACAGTAAAGGAGCGGATTGGTTGGTTCATTAACTTCGGCCGCTTTATCACTTTTCCCGGCTTAATTCATCTGTCCCACAGCCTGTAATATGGCAGGTAGTAGCTGACTGGTACTTCATATCTGTCTACATTATCGTTCTTCAAGGTTTAGTACATAGACCCCTGAGCAAGAAATCTAACTATAAAGAAAGTGACAATAACAAATGTCAAGTCCTGGTGGCGTTACATTTTTACATCATAAGACTTGAAGGCTCTTTATTCCCCTTTCTATACCACAAAGCAGATGGTAGGGGAGTCACAACTACAATATATGGCAGAAGTTCCAAAACACAGTCATCAAGCCACCCCCGCAGTCATACCATTGCTAGTTGAAGTTTTGCCAAATTTTGAAAAACTGCAACAGAGTCTGAATTAGGCCCTAGGTTCCATGCCTCTCGCTAGTAGGATTGCTGAACCAAAAGCCAGTAGCCAGCATTACTGCTACAGTGTCTGCCATACATCCTGCACAGCTTCTTGGAGCGTCCTTAGGATTCTGTGGTCAGTGCATCACTGCTCCAGGCATGGGATCTGAGGAAGGTGGCAGCACAAAGCGCACTGAAGACCTGATACTGGGCTGGTAAACAGCTGCGATACCAAAGTACTAGGGAAGTGGTCATTTTTGCATAAACAATGGGACCCTCCATTAGGAGAGAATAGTGCACATAAGTGGCCACATATGATCAGAAACCCTTGCTGTGTAGTACATTTCAGCTGATAGGTGTCATTTATTTTAATAAAAGTGAAGAAGCCAAACATCTATTATCTAGACAACTCGTCAGCAGGCTGTCCGAGTCAGTAATTCTGCCCCTCTTAAAGTGATTTGTTGATATTTATTTTACATAGCCCAAAGACACAAGTAAAAGTTCCCTAATGGAACTCTTAATAAAACAATCCTTACTATACAAAGAATGATAATGAACGATAATGCACCTGAAGTATAGACATCGGGATGGAACTGTACTGTACGCATATATAAAGCAAAATTCTGTGTTTATGTGTGGCATCATTTACCTTTCCCAATATGGCAGATTGGCCGCTACAAGTTCTTCCCACGTTAGCCTGAACACAATTTTACCACTTTGTGGAATTGGATGTATAACTTATTTGATAATATTTTTTTTATATAAACTGAAATACATAAATAACTTAAGAAAGCATTCATGGCCTATTACTACATTTAGATTTTCAGGTTTGCTTGGCAATATAATCAAATTGGTCCAATATTAGTGTGGCTTCAATGTGATGTTCAGTTCATTTTATGACAGCTTTGGAATACTGTCCACCAACATGCAAATGCTGCAGGAGGTTTCTATATGAAATATACACCTCCTGCATTGCATTTGCAATCTGGGTGCATCGTCCATAGACGCAGATCACCATTGCGACCATCGGTTTGGTTTGGCAAGGCTGCATAATCTGAGACTTACTTAGTATGGGAGACATACTCGCCCAGCGAGGCCAGGGAATCTGCATGCAGCCATGGAAAGCCTGGCCTCATCCTTGTTCCCAAGAACACAGCTATGATGCGCCCCCTACTCCTCCCCCCTCCACTGTGCTGCGGCTTTGGGAATAGGCAAGCGGACTCGCAGATGGAGGGCTGCACATGTGCAGTAAACATCCTGCGCATGCACAGTCCTTTCACCATCAGCGATGTGCACTAACCATCAGGCCCATATGGGTTAAGGGGCATACACATGGGGCAATTTCAGTTCCTTTTCTAAGCGATCTGATTAGATCACTTAGAAATTAGATCACGTGTGCCCTGCAGCGATGCCAATGCGCAGTCCCGCATGGCCGCGGGGCTTTGGCTATTATAAAAATAGTCAAAGCCCTGCTCAGCACGAACGCTCAGCACACAGCATTGCAATGTCCCACTATGTCCTGCTGCAGCACGTTTCTCAGCTAAAAAAGCCAGGCTGCCCCATGTGAATGGGGCTTAAGACTTTATGACTTTATGATATTTAGACTTATTTGGTCTTGCCTATCTTTGCCCATCTTTCAAGAGATATTGGCCAGTCTGAATGGATTGCTGTCAAAGCTCAAGTCTATGATTCTGTCATCACCTTAATTTATTATTTATCACCAGTTATTTTCTTTTTTATACTTTTAATAATTGAAGCAGCAAAATGTAAATCATAAAAGTGAGAGTACGAGCATAAGATAACACACAAAATGTAATTTTTTTTGTCAAAATAAAAAAGGTACACTGGAATGCTACCGTACCGTATCATTGTCTCACAGGGCCTTATTTTGGTTCACTCTTTCTGACAAAATCCTTCTTAGATGGACAAAACCATGTGCACTGCAGGGGAGCATATGCAAAATGTGCAGAGAGAGTTAGATTTGGGTGGGGTTTTACTTCAAAGTGAGATCTATATTGAAGTGTAAAAATAAAGCAGCCAGTATTTTCCCTGCACAGAAACAAAATTACTCACCCAAATCTAATTCTCTCTGCACATGTTACATCTGCCCCCCTGCAGTGCACATGGTTTTGTCCATCTAAGAAGTATTTTGTCAGAAAGAGTGAACCAAAATAAGGCCCACAGTTACAGACTAATAAAACTAAAACAAAAGTGAGATATCGGCTAACATAACAATATAGTAGTACAACCTATCGATGGCTCCGGGTCTAAACATCTATCACCAGTTATTTATATAGCGCACACATATTCTGTAGCACTTTTACAGAGAATATTTGAGCACTCATATCCTATGTATAACTTAATGCAGTTTATAAAAGATGATCCAGAGCTGCACATTTTTAAGATGGAATTATGTAAGATTATATATATATATATATTTATTAAAACCCTTAAAAGGAGTATGAAATAAGAGTATCCCAAATCTACAAACTGCTGAACACGACATGACTATAAAATGTAATGCCAAATAAAATTTAAGAGTACTTTAATTGGCATGTTAAGTGGTTCAGATATTTTTGACCATACATTTCAGCTCAGGAAGCAATATTAGCACTTGAGGTAGAAGCCTTATTTATTTGTTTAATTAACAACACCCAAACCAAAATGTGGCATTTAATTAAATAAGAACTATAAATAATACATTTATAAATTCGTACCTCGCTTGTCTTGTATTCAATGGTTTAATTTAAAATAGTAATTAAAAAAAAAAAAACTAATGATTCAGGGCTTTGGAGAGGAGACAATTTTGGGTGCAGTTGGTTGAAATGTGCAGACTACAGCTTCAAACAACTGGGAGTATAAATTGGCAGGGCTGGCATACCAACACACTGAGTCAGCACGGCTGGGTTGTTCTCTGTTTAGGAACAATAAAGTTCTGTTAGAAATTAATGCCCCATGCCCACGGTTCGATGTGGTCTGTTTTTCTATTCAATTTGGATTATATTCGATTTAGATTTGATCCCAAAGAGCAGCCCCACTGCATCAAATAGAAAAATAGATTGTGCAGGCAAGGCCATATAGTACAGATCTTGCACCATGTGTACACCCCTTAACCCAATTAAAACTATAGCTGTATGGTGATGTTTAAGCATTATCCGTGGCTCAGCGAGTGATTGGGTAGTGTAAAGTAAGTAAGACATGATCACATGATACTCTTAATGGTAATAGTACAACTGGATTGTCTTTTCTCCCATACATTACCAATCTTTTGTTACCACCAGACCGATTGGACAGATAAATCTTTAAGTGTGTACACTAGAGACTACATGACATTGAAATAATGTATATCAGCCACTTGTTTGGTGTGGATGCATCAGATGTAACCTTGCCAGGCTGTGCTATCCCTGACATGGTTGCATTTGACTCCACAAGTCAGAAATGCCCACTGGGTGGCTGCCTGAAGATAATCTTCATGTATCTAGCAATCTCAGAGGGACCTCAATCCCCTGCGCCCATGGCTCCACTTTCAATGTGTTCTGATTATTTCTAGCCACAGTCTCTGGGCAAAGAAGAGGTTGGGAATAGCAGCACTGGTGCCTGTAATGTAGCAAATGTATGTAAAGTATAATCAATTTCACATTAAAATTAGATATATTTAATAAAATACATTGTGTGACCAATTATTAAAAACACACAATTTTGGTATTTGGTAATGATGCATAGGGAATAAAGCCTCCCACAAGGTGAATATTGTGGCTGTCCGTTCCTAGAATTCCTAAAAATTTCGGACCAAGAAAACAGTTAGTGAAAAGGATTTTGTTACCGTCCACCTTAGTTGAGGGCCAATGTGTCCTTATATCTCCCAGAAGCTTGAAGAATGGATATATAAAGCTGGATAGTTGTCCAAAATAAGGGAGTAGTCTACCACAACTGTGGCCAATTGAGGTGGCGGAAGTGCCCTATTCCGGATGCAGTGTGGGTCCAACAGGGAATGGAATCTTCTGAGGCTGGTCCGGATCAGTCCAAAGCATGTGAGCGTGGGCTTATTTTGGACTATTCAGCTTCATACGTCCATTCTTCAAGCTTCTGGGAGATATAAGGACACAATGGCCATCATGAGTGACGAAACGAGTTGGTGGTATTCTTCCAGTGACACAGTTTGTATGTGGAGCCGGGAGTCTGACCGATGGTGCGCTAGGAGCTGTGCGGCTCTGGTGCAATGTGAGATAAGACTACCTGATGTAATGAACCAGAATGAAAATGTAATCCATAGAAGAAAGGGTACAGATGTAACGGGGGTCATCTTTGCAGGGGCTGGCGATTCTATCACCAGCCCCGCCAGCAGCCAGCTACCACCAGGGGCGCGCACCCACGAGATGCTAGTGTGCCCCTTGGCAACGGATCCGTCCCGACCACCCCCTCCCCCCCCCAAATTGGGCAGCATCTCCCTGAAGCGGAGACAGACAGGGAGACTCTGCCCAGCCGCCTTGATACTGGGACGTGCGTGCGCGTGAGACGTATGCGGCGGCGGGGGCCGGCGGCAGGATCTGTAGCCGGCGCTCTCCAGTGAAAAAGGATCTGGCGGGCGCCGGGATTGAAAGAGTGGCGCTACATCTCTATGTCTCCGTGTGTACATATGTCAATTCTTTTTCTCTCTGCTTACTTTCCCACAGGTTAACACTCTGTCATGCACCTTCTTTATTTCACGTGGCTTCATAAGCTTCTCCTTGTCCACACTCCCACAGTAATGTGCATACAGCCATAAGCAAAAGTCGGAGGATAGGTTTTCCAGAGAGAAAAAAATATTTATTTTACTTTAAATTAAGTAAATTGAAAACTAACTGGAAGTGTTTTAGTTACCATAGTTAAGCAAATACATTTTTAAATTATGGGCATTATACAGCAGTAAAAAAGGGGAATAAATGTAAAAATGCACCCCATTCCAATACTTTTACAAATAAATCTATACACGTTATAGTCATCAAGCTCTGCCCCCCAGTATTGAAAATCCCGCAATCCGCGGGTCCTCGATGAGTGGGGGACAACTAAATGATGCGATTTGATTTGCATCTTTAGCCACACCCCCTCCCTCAGAAAAGCTGCGAATCTCAGGGAATTAACGCTGCCACGGGGGAGATTCGGGGGGAAGCCGTCGGTATCCGGGAGGGTTGCCCACCTTTTCAGGGAGCCGGGAGGGGGACACAATTTTCGGGAGCCTCCCGGCCATTCCAGGAGGGTAAGCAACCCTGGTTTAATGCTCATCTGCCAACTCATTTATGGCTTTTTAAAGGTGAGATGGCTGTTTACTATGGTGTTATTTAGTTTATAATGGTCAGTGCAGAGCTCTGTGATTTCTATTTATACATTGTGGTCACGTACCACTTGCACCTCAAAAGTACATAGGTTTGGAAAAAAGAAGCAATAATAATAATAATCAGAGAACTAGGCATATTTATCAATTAAGCTGGGTACACACTGGGTGATTACTGGCACCACCGATATTGATAACTATTTTGGCAGAGCTGCGGGAGAATCGCATAGCGCATACACACTGACCGATGTCATTAACAATATTGGTCAGTGATGTCACCGGGACCCCCGCTCCATACATGTAGTTGCTGATGAAATTTTCAGATTGAGCGGCATGTGCAGACACTGGGGAGTGTAAAACACTAGACTGGGATGTATATATAGGAACACCATTCCATGTAAAAGTAACTATGTAGCTATCAGCTTTACTTTGTTTTTATTTGTGTTTATTTAAGCAAGTTCCCAAAATGTAACATACTAAACATACACCTTCAAACACTAAAAGTCTATCTTTATACAGAGGATATAAGGACAAACCTGTTTACTTAAGTAAGCAACAGGTACTTTGGCATCCTCCTGTCAATACAATTATCTTCAGTGCAGAAAGCATCTGCCTTATAAGTTGTCCCCACCCCCATCATTCAGCTGCTGTAGATCAGCTGACAGAAAAAAAGCACACTCAGCAATCACATTCATAGTGCCTGTAAGCCTGTCTGGGTGTCTCAGCTCTACATGCAAGGCTACTCTGTCCACTGCAGATACAGTATTTACGGAGGCCATACACGCTGCGATAGCAGCATGCAATGGGATGTGATGTGCGCTCCCCGCGGGCATCGCATCACACAGTACAAAAAGTATGTACTTTTTGTACTGCTTTTAGATCGAATCTAGCCCATAACGCATGTGATTCTCACAGCGTGTATGGGCACCTTATTGTATACAATTTGGACTAGATGGCATCACATTGCATAGGTTTTGCAATGCAATGAGATGAGATCTAGTACAAAAAGAATGTGCAGCACATACTTTTTGAGCTGTGCGATGAGATGTGTGATGGGAGCGCGCATCACATCGCACCCAACAATTGTACCGTGTATGGGCACCTTTAGACGATTGGCTAAAGACTCTGCTACAGTCACCATTTTTAATAACAAAGTCCATGCTACTGTAACATGGAAAAGGGTTTTGTTTTGGTTCCAGCAACAGTTTTATAAGTGAAAGCTATTCAATAGAATTTAGTATAGTTATACCATTGCAGCACCATTTAGAACAATACGGACCAAGTACTTCAGCCTGAAATACCACTGCAGTAAATTCAATGCTGTAAACTAAAGACAGACTGCAATGACCTTATGAATACGAACAATAGACTCTGAGGAAAAATACCACTTCCTGTCAATGGAATGGTAGACATTGCATGCAGCGTTAATTACACCTAACTTATACTGTGCGTCTCTTACAGCATACCAATCCTTTACATCCTGTTAAAAGGTCATTAAGACATCTCTGTATAAACAATAGCCGGCAATTTTATGATCAGAAAGAAAGATCACAAGTCAAGTAAAAAATATCAAATAGGAAGAAAGATCACAAGTCTATAGATTGGGCCCTCCTACATTTTGACTGTCTGTAAATACCCTGTTTTGTTTCACTGTCTGCTATTGTAAAGCGCAACTGAATATGCTGCGCTATATAAGAAACTGTTAATAAATAAATAAATAAGTCAAGTAAAAAATATCGCCTAAACGGCATTAAATATACCCCTATGTGTGTGTGTAAAATGACTTGTGTAGCACATTAAAGTATTTTCTGTATGCATACATGGGCAGAGAAACGGACCCTGGTCCAAAATTACAGTATCGAAGTCAATGTCATATGTCTATGTTCAATTTTGCCAGTATACTTTCTTATAAAATTTGCAATTCTACACCATAGGCATTTCCAGTGCAAACACATAGGTCTGCTTGTGCAACATAGGCCATCCACCTACATATTATGAACAATGAGGGTCATTCAGACCCCATTGCTTAGCTAAAAATTTGCAGCCCAAGCAATGATCGAAAAGACCGCGCATGTAAAAAGGTCCTCAGTGCACATGTGCAAGCCGTCCGTGCAATCACAGACATAATTGGCTAACCATCACTGGCCGTTGAAAATTGAGTGACAGGTGCCGGGCGTTTGAGGTGGTATGCCTGTATTTTCTGGGAGTGCGAAGGCGTGCCGAGTAGACTTACTCGGCGATGCGAACATGGGGGAAAGCCATTAGATGGTGAGTAATTGCACATGGTTTTCCCTCTGTGTGCAAGCCTAGCAATAATTCTGAATGACCCCCAAAGTCTGGTCTAAGATGGTTGGGCTGGCATTGAATGGCCCATTATTAGCTGAATTCATGTCTAAGGAGTCCATCTCTACCATTGCTTGATGTTAATAGTTCTTATGTTTTAATTACTGAGTTTGATGCTGCAATCAAGAGTCAGTCCTGTTTGTATTACACTAGTAACTTAATGCTTTTAAGGTGAGTCATACTGTGAGCAGCTTTGAAGCTAATATAATTTTTGATAATCCTGTAACACAGAAAAAGCAACCTTCTCCCCTCCCTTTATCACATTTAAATAATAATACCCAGCAAGTTTAAATCTCAAGTAAAGCCCCTTCTCTTCCCAACTCCTTCCCTCCCTATTGATGGTGCAAACAGAGCACATGACATTTTCTTGACCAGCAAATTCTTGTGCTGACCCATAACATTACAGTAGGTGTTTGATGTCAAATCAGAGCATAGGCACAGCAGAGACCTTTTGCCTCACCCATTATGGAAAGATAATCAATATTTCTCAAAAGATATAATAAATAATTCAATCTGTGCAGTGCACATAGACCTAAACACATATGGTGTACTGACTTTTTTTTCTACAAAGGGAACGTCTAAATGAGATCACACTATGACACTGATTTATTTAACACCACTACTCTAGTAAGATGAATCGATGGTTAATATCCTGGCATGTAGAGCAAAAAATAAACTGATGTGGGTTCAACAATCTGGCAAAGTGTATGATGGAGCATGTTGTTACTGAATTTTAATAGGGGTAGATTCAGCTGTCACAATTTGATACTGGGCTCATTAAAATCTGACTCATTATATGACAGTCGTAAGATCAAAACTACACTTAAGAAATGTTGTTTGGTAATTTTTGCCTGCGGGATTATTTTACATTCTCCGAGAACCTGCATGCCTAGCAAAATCATGTATGCAAACAAAAATCTAACACACAGAGATATATGAACAGGAAACCAGAGTTATATAGCTAATGACACCCATGTCTACTCATAATAAACATCCTTGCCAGTTACCCTAAAAGACCTTTCACTTCATCATCTGGATAACTATTTTAAGATGCTGCCATCAATGGCCACACATGCAACCTTTCTGCAGTCCATACCGTTCTTATCAGTCATATAGTATAACCACATATGTGAAAATAATACAGAGCACTTTATCATTCATATGGATAAAACATTTGTAAAACAGATGCTTTGCCTTATACACAGACTGATCATTGCTTGTTTTGATTTAGCAGGTGTTGGTTGCACTCCACTTTAATGATTAAGAGGTCTTAATGCTAAGCCTCTGGAGGGAGATACAGTGGACAGAGCTACAGTACAGTGCCAGCCAATCAACTTCTAACTGCCATGTTACAGGATGGGTTTGATAAATGACAGTCAGGAGCTGGTTGGCTGGTACTTTATCTCCATCCAAGGCTGAGTACCTAAACCCCCAACCCAGTGGCGGAACTTGTGGGTGGTAAAATTTAATTTGGGCCCCCCTCCTCCACCCCATCCTAAGTTCACAATATGCAATATGGCAGTGGGTGACAGGGAGAAGCCGAGGGTGACAGGTAGCAGCAGAGGGAGGCAGAGTGTGACAGGGAAAAACAGTGGGTGACAAGGGCAGCAGTAGGCCCCTTAGTCCTCAGGGGCCCCAGTGCACTGCACTTGCTGTACCAATGGTAGTTCTGCCTCTGCCCTAACCCATTGATACAGTGTTACACAAGGGAAGATGTATTAATCATTGTTATGTGGGAGAAGTGGTAACAGTGCATGTTATGTGCACTGATACCACTTCTCCCAGATGTATGAATGTGCCAGTGTGTGGTAAATGACAGGGGCACTAGCCTTGGTGGGTGCTGGCTTTGGGCTGCATGTGAGATTTACATGAGTAGCGAAATTTCGCACATGCAAACTGGAGCTGGCCGAGCAGAGAGACATATTGCATCAGCACTAAGCTTATGTGCTTTGTGCCCCGGTGGACACCACCAGAAAGGGGGGGGGGGGGGATTCAGGATTCACTCCCCCTGCCCCAGCAAATAAGATGTAATGACATTCTGCAGGTGTAGCTTCCTTTTCCGCCTTGGTATTGAGGCGGAGCAGGAAGTCCTATAGCTGCACCATACTTTTAAAGTGTGTCATCCAGTAAAAAATACACCTTTACTACACCTAGGAGATCTGCAACACATGCACGGATATAGGTCCGTGAGAAACACTTCACTACTGTGTATACTTCACAAAACACTTTCTAGTTAATAGTCATGTGTAATAAACAGTTGACAGAATAATAAATCACAAGATACCCGGCAGTCAGAAATTATGTAAACACTGAGCCCTTTATACAAACTATCCCAAATAGGACTTGTTCAGCCCTGCTATAGTGAATTATAGTTTGTACTAATCACAGATAAATGTAGGAATTCTGTTTCAAATATGAATAAAAAATAAAAATTGGTCACACTTTTGATTTTATAAAACAGTTTTAAATATTTAAAATAACTTTTAATTTTTAAATATTTAAGTGAATTTGTTTAAAGCTAATAATAATATTGGAAACAAAAATGTGCAAGGTGAATGTTAAAGTTCCAAAGTTCCATGACAGCAGATCTAAATACTAGTTATTTAATAAAATCCTGTCATTTCATAAAAAAATCTGTTTGGTGCTCCACGTGGCTCTCTGCAATACAGCGTCCTAAATCAATCAAAACTCCAAATATCTGCAGTGTTGGCAAATTCCAAACATCTGAAATGTGGCTTCATAAAGTAACTTGGATTTCAGATAATGTTCCACTTAATCCCTACTTGTAAAATAATGTACTGAAGATAAGAGAATATTTAGTCCCATGGGAGTGAGCTGGCCTAATCAGATATTTACACTGTGCACTATGACCACAATGCATATAATGTTTCATCTGCCCTCACAATAGTTGATTCAGCAGAACTATTCTGAGACCTGAAGTTAAGATGTATCCAAGGACAACAGACTTTCCATTTGAGGACTGTCACTGCTAGACAGGGATCTCTTCATCTTCCTGTCTGGACGCTAATCTTAAGTGGGATGAGCACAAAATTGTAAATACAGGACATACACTGGTGCGCATGCACTGTTTTGTTTATTGTTTTTACAATGTTATTATTATTAGCTTTAAACAAATTACTATTCACTTAAATATAAAAAAACAGTAATTTTAATTAAATATTTATACTGGTTTGTTTTATTAAAACAAAAGTATGTATAACAAATAGACCAATAACAGAAGCATTTATATTTTCAAATGAAGATATATGTACATGAGACGAGCTTCAGCGGAGGCCCGGGAATAGGGGAGCGTGGGCCATGCTGCAGCTTGTCTCTTGCTAGCAATATCTTTCAATGTCCTGCATGTACAGGCAATACAGTGCATACCCAGCTTAAACATATTGTTCTGCCCCCTATATTTTATTTGTTTCTCATTTTGCAAGAATGGAACAGTATGCAGTTTAGACATATCATTGTCATTTCATGGCAGAGTATTTTCACAGCACAGCCAGGCCTGCCCTGAGCAAGCCTACATTTGGTGCTGAAGAATGATGGACTGTGTGCAACTGAAAGGCCGTAGTCAGATGTCTGCTGCCAGGTACACTAAAGGTGCACGCACACGGTGCGATTTGAGCTATATAGCCAAAATGGGAAGAAATGTTAGCACAAATCGCAGTGTGTATGCAGCTTGCGATGCTGATGCGTGCCCTGTGGGATTGGCATTGCAAGAAAAAATAACTCATGCAGGCAAGCCAATATTGACTATATCTCAAGTAAATATAGTTAATATTGCATGTTTCTGGCTAAATCGCATAGTCAAAATCACCATAGCAAAAATCTCACTGTGTGTATGCACCTTAAAACTTCTCTGACAAGTGCAAAAAGGCCACCTGCACTTGGAAAAGGAAAAATTAATGACACGGCTCGCTTAGGAGCTTGTCATCATGAATAAAGACTTAGGGGGGTATTCAATCACCCGCAGCATCTACCGACGGGGGAGATGGCTGCAGGGCCCTATTCAATGCTGTCTTCCCCGACAGCATTGAACAGGGTATCTGGGCAGAATGAGCCCGACTTCACAAGCAGTCAGGTCCGTTCTGCCGGGAACGTCCGGGAAGTGACGAGCTCCCGGCCGCAGCTCACGGCCACGCCCCCTTCTTGTCCTGCTGCAGGTGGGACATTGAATCCCGCCTGCTTGTTCTCAGTTGAGCAGACCGAAAATGGGACAGGTTCATGGCTGTCAGCTCGACAGCCATGACCCCATATTGAATACCCCCTAAGGCCCTAGGGTTAACCAGTATAATATATTGTATTGGTAAAAGTGCAAACTACGCTAAACACACTTTTTAAAAGCATCAGTTACACACATGTTCTCCTTCGTGCATTTTTATCCCTTTTTATGATGTTTATCTATGAGTTAGACCGAAATGTATTTTAGCCTTCATGCTGAGGGAGGTGCTTAAGCAGAGCTCGCTCAGCACACATGGCGGCACACAAGCAAAGCACCCACGATGTGTGCTGCAAAGTTTTTTGCTACACCAAATACTGCAATTTATTAAAATAGATAGTGCATGTACTATCTCTCTAAGGCCAATTCTGGTGCACAGGACCAGGCATAGGCATCGCTATGGGTCATACACACAGAGCGATTCATGCCTCATTTATAAGCAATCTAGAAATGGGGCTTAAAATCGCCCCCTTTTTATGCCCCATTAAAAAAACAAAAAGCTTAAGATCTTCATTATAACATACCATACAATGAGCTTCCATGCACCAGAGCTACCAAAGTTTCCATTGGCCTAATTCATCTTCAGTCACAGTTTTGCTTAAAAAGCAAAACTGCAACTGCAGTCTCCTGTATGCTGCTGGCTTGCCAGCAAAGAACAAGGCCACCTGTCATGTAAAGTCCCTCCTTGCTTTGCAATTGCATTTCTATGGTAGCTCCCTGTCTCTGACGTTTGAAGAAGTAATGTAGAGTTGCAGCAAAAATCGCAAGCACGTCACAGGCATTTTTGGAACATGTAACTGCCTACATCTGTGATTCGATGTTAATACAGTACTTCTGCATGATAATACAAAATGCACCAAATGCATTTTCTGCGTGACTTCCATAACAAAAAGTTTTTGACTTGCAATATAATAATTATCTTTTTAACTTCAAAAAGAGTAAGGGGGGGGTATTTAATGTGAGGTTCACGATAGTCGAGCTTGCTCGACCGCCGTGACCCAGCCCCGTTCTCGGTCAACTCGACCGAGAACATGCAGGCGGGATCCAATGTCCTGCCTGCCGGGGAGCGAGAAGGGGGCATGGCCACGAGTTGCGGCCAGGAAGAGGCGAGCTGCAGTCGGCAGCTCGTCACTTCCTGGCTGTTCTCGGCAGAACAAGCCCGACAGCTAGTGATGTCGGGTTCGTTCTGCTAAGATACCCTGCTCAATGCTGTGAGGGAAGACAGCATTGAATAGGGCCCGGCGGGCACCTCCCGAAAGGGAGGTGCTCGCCGGAGATTGAATATCCCCCAAAATGATAGAGTTATAATGGACAGTTGGTGTAATGGTTAGCATTACTGTCTCACAGGACTGATGTGCTGCATTTGATTTTCACCACAGCCCTGACGGTGTGGAGTTTGTACATTCTCCCTGCACTTACGTTGGTTTCCTCCAGGTACTCTGGTTTCCTCCTTCACTGCAAAAATATACTGGTAGGTTAACTGGCTCCCGACAAAAACGAACACTACAAATTTTGTGATATCAACTTTAAATGTTGCATAATTAAATATCCCTTTTATTCTAACCACATGAAATGACAGAAGCAGTTAAATAAACACACTGTATCAGTGGTATTACCCATGGCATTTGCCTCAAGGTATTTTTTGACTAAAGCTATAAATGTATTAACGTCACATTTTGCTCAGACAACAAATGCTTCATATTAGTGGTTTCTATGACAACTTCCATTACTACTGACTTTCTCTGCAAGATGAACACAGGTCGGTACAAATGTTCTACATAATGGCCTTGAGAGCAATATTCATCCTATTTGGAGGATGTTAACTGTCTTTTAGTCTTCTATAATGGAAAACAGCTGGGTCTGCAATATAAAATGCTTGTGTTCTGTTTCTTGACAAGATCAGCTTTATCTCTGGGTTATGATCACCACACAGACACCAAAGGGCAGAGATGTGTATGCTAAGTAAAAGGCCACAGATTCTGTTTTCCTACTGGCAATTATCAAACAAAATGTACATTTTGCTCCACACAAACCTGCAGTAGGTTTCAATAACAGACATGATAGACAATGTCATCTTTATTCTCTGCCCATATGCGTTATTCTTAAAGCAACAAATAAAATGTATATGCAAGTCAGTGAAGATGGAACATTATTATTAGAGCCTGTCAAAATTTACTTTGTGGAAGTGCTCAGAACCATAATTTTCAGATTTGTGTAAACACTGTAATCACTCCAAAACTGAATCTAAATTTGCATTAAAACACAGGTGTTTATTCAGTAAGATTGAGACAAGTTTAAAATCTGTGATGATTTGAGACAGAGGAATAGATAGATTCAATGTGTGGCGCTATTTCCGACATGGGAAATAGCGTCCGCCAGCTATTCAATGCTGCCGTTTATGACAACATTGAAGGCGGATTTCAACAAAACAGATCAGATTTAAAAACAAGTCGGATCTCTTTTGTGGGAAACAGCCGTGGATTGTGAAATTCACAGCCACTTCTCGACAATCCACAGCCGTTTTCACCGACGCGCCCACTTTTCGACACTCGACAGGCGGAACTTTGAATTCTGTCTGTCGCGTTGCAGACGAGGTGGCCGACTGTCAAGATATTCCGACAGTCGGAATCAAACATTGAACACCCTCCATACTCTTCAATAGTATCACAAATCTCGTGTGTAGGGCCCTTAAGGAGGCAATACACAGAGAAACATCTAATGGTTTAATCTACTTCATGTTTATTTCAATTCAAAGCCTAGGTACACTCAGTACTGCATTTCTGAGTGTACTATAAATGTGTTAATATATTTAGTCTATATACAGCTATCCAGATGTAACAGGAATAATAAGTAGTAATAAAATAATTTTATTTAAAGATGTAAAATAAATAATATCAAAGTTTAATAACTTAATGAATGGTATAATAAGCAGGGATTTTTTTTTATTTAGGAAATCAGTAATGTAAAAAATAGCAATTCTAAAACAACACCTACTGTATATATTAATGTTCCTATGTATAGTGTCAAATGTCATATACTGTAAACTTTCAACAATTCAGATTATGTGCTCAAACTTGCAATTAATTTAGAGCGCATGAAGACAGAATACATTCACCTTGTAGGTCATAGTTTATTTTTTAATTGCTAATAATTTCATTGTGGGTAAAAAAAAAAGGTATTGGAAAAGTATTCCATTAATTAATTATTACAAAATAGTTTTGCATAGAGTACTTATGAATCTCATTTGTCAACATAATTTTATATGTAGATAAATTATGCTATAGTGTTAATACTGATTATGATGTATTAACACAATTATTTCTGTCCTTACCATTACCCTCCTGCCCCATAATAATCTTCCCATGTTTTTTCTGTACACTTACAAAGATTTCAATAAAGTTAATTTAAAGTCAGAAGTGAATAATCCCTAATACATGTAACATGCTTTAAATAACTACAAATATCATGTTAGTATATTGTACAAACAAAGGTTAAAAATGTTTCATGCTCACTGCCCATAAAGCATGATGTTACATTTTGCTGTGGACATATTGTCACCTCGTGAAATTAGGTCACCCATGCATTGTACAAGAAATTAATGAGCTTTCATAAATCATCTTAGTAAAAGCCTGCTGTCCTTTAGCTATTTGCTCAATACGAAAGAAAGCAGATGTCACCTGACAGTACGATATAAGTGTTTTATTACATCTGCAACACATCACCACAATTACACATATACAGTACAGTAAATGAATCTCTACAAATATCACTGTTTCTCTTTAAAGATGGCAGGTCAAACTGAGGTCTGGATGGCAACGTGTGACCTCTGACGCATACAATTTGTGGCCATCTACCAATGACGCACCTGTGGAATTAACGTTCTTTCAAAGGTTACGGTCTAAATGGTAGACAGTGTCTAGGAAGACACCAAATTGTCAACATAGACAAAATGCTGACATGGAAATGGTGGACACATGAAAAGGTTAACATGAGTTTTTCATGTTTTTTGTGTCAATTTGTACATTTTAACACATGTACCCAACATTAGTGTATCGTGTACCCTATGTACCCATGTACACCATACTTTGGGCCAAGTGCCTCGCTCCACTACACTTTACTGTTCCACATGGATGGAAAATGATGTAAAAGGCTACAGAATAATTCAGCGTTAAAATTAGGCACAGATAGGCCAATGTGCTGGCTTTCCGTAGAAGGCATTATACCACCCTATAACAAAATGTATTTATATTTGTACAGCTAGTTTATAGAGAACAAAAAGCAAAAACTGTAAAATGTCCACTTATCTTTCTGTATAAACCTATATATCCCAGTTTACAAAAAGAAAGTTTCCTCCTCCTTTACAGGTGAAAAGATAGCTATAGATGAAAGTAATTTGGCCTCTTATATGGTGGTAGCAATTGTTTGTGCAGTATGTAACAATCCCTTTTAATACTAATATAAAGAATGAAATGCACCTGAAAATTGAAACCATTGTTTAAAATGATCCAATACGCGCACATGTTATGCATATTTGGGCGTACTGCGCAGCTGTACTGTTTTCCCAATGATGCCTCCTTCATTCAATGAGTTTAACACAAGTTAAATGGATTGATGTCAATGGAGTAAATTCCAATGATGTACTGAATGCTAGATAACAACCACTTGTCGGATTCCTTTACAGTTCAAAACAAATGGCAGCGGATCCTGTCTTTACAGAAAAAAAAGAACAAATTGCAACAACAATGTAAAGAAAAGTAACAATAGTATTCCCAGAAGTTTGGGCTGTCTGCCAAGTCCATTGTAGTGATTAGGAATGGGGAGGTAGACAAGGATATAGGGGGATATTCAATAAGTGTCGAAACTGCCGTCTTGCCGAGCAGACAGCAGTTTTCGACATGAATACATTGGAAGGGGTTCCGATCTATTCAATCTTAGCTTTTTTTTTGTCGAAAAGTTTAGACATGCCGAAAAGCAGATGGATTGACGGAAACACAGCCAAAACTGCTGTGTGTCCGTCATTCTCAATCCGGCATAACAAGATGCCGGATTGAGGCAGGGAGGACAGCGCCGGGTGAGCAGCAGAAGCTTACACAGTGCCGTCCTCCTGTCCGCCACAGCCCGCACCCTCACGCCGCCACCCGCACCCTCCCGTACATACCCACCGCCGAACCGTGTGAGAGCAGCTCACCCGGCTCCCTCGCCATCCCCCGCTGCCGCGCTCACCCGGTCTGAGCTCCGGCCGGGTGAGTGTCAATCATCAGCCAAATCTGACATCCGGATTTGGCCGATGAATGTAATAATTTATGCCGGATCCATTCCGGCAAAATGGATCCGGCATCAATTGAATATTGCCCTTAGTTGGTTTCCTGTCCCAGAAGCTTCTCCTCAAATTATAAGTTTTTATCAGCAACTGTGCATAAATGTGGCTTTGGTCACCAAAACTTCAGTTACAAAAAACGGGCTTGCATGATCTCATCTCCATCACGTGACAGAGCCTACGGTAGCACCAGCACCAACTGTGCATATTCTCCCATATCCTCGCTGGTAAGGAGCATGTTTCCTGTAATAAAATATGTGATCTACTGCACTTTCTTATTGCTAACTATAGAATAGTTAGGGAAAAAAATGTAAATATAGAATACATTAAAACATCTTTAAAAACCTTAGTCTAACAACCCACAACTGCAAATCTAATGGCTGCACTGTTTCAACATGATCAATAAATAAACTGTAAAATATTGAAATTTGTTTTTTAGCTTCTGTATACAATTTATTCTTTGAACTTGAGGATACACTAAGGAGAATTCAATGGCATGCCCTACACAATAGTGTTGAGAATGAATGCCTGGAGCTATTCAATTAGCCGCTTTGTAAACCCACTTCCAGAGGATTTCTACTGGCACTCTCCGTATTCAGCCCCTGCCCGACGGTCGGGGTGTACACCTGCGCATTACTGTGCAAACGCAAACCCCGACTGCGAACAGCCTCATCGATTTACAATGTCGCTGGGCCAATAACAATGGGGAGGGGGGCTGAGGGCAGGATCGGGCAGACAGGGGTGGTGGCGTCTCCATGAAAATGCTGGGCGCACATGGGATTGCGGACGGGATGAGGTGTGCTGGGGGGCAGACGGCTAACGTCTGACGACGTCAGCCACTCGCCCTGTCTTTGTCCTGTTGCCCGCAAATATAAGTCAGTCTCTACTGACTTATATTTGAGAAGCAGGCACATGTGAGGGTACTGTATGTGTCTTCATAACACATCCCCCCGCATGGTTGGGAGGGGATACGGTGGCATGGGGGGGGGGATTTTTGGTGGAGCAGGCTTCACAGATTACTGAGTCCACCAGAATCAGGGCCATAATCCCGGTGCAATTCAATATAGCATTCAATTGAATTACCCAATCGTGTTCTGTAAAAACAGGCAAATAAAATTACCTACTGTGAAATATCATTATATTAACCTGCCAGCATGTTACGTACTTATGAAAATGGGGAAACATAAATGACTATACCTGTAAATTTGGTACATGTGGAAGTATTTCACTTTCTAGAATAACTTATTCATTACTACAGAGGACAAATCATTTTTCTTGCTACACATCTGCCATAGTGTGTCAGAAAAGAGAGGATGATTGTGTAAGTTCACAGACCATTTACACACTGATAACAGAAAGTGACAATTCCATGGTAACATAGCATTATGTTCATATCTGAGTTTCTAACTTCACCAGACACAGTTGCAAAGGTCGGTGTTTAAGAGAACCTGTAAACCTTTGCCACAGTAAGACATGAGACAAATACTTCTCCGATTCTTATACTGAATTAAGTTAAATATTTTGCAAGTAACACATATGAAACAGTGGGAAATTGTGTATTCTGTGTATATGTAGCCACAGCTTGCACATATCATTTTGTGAGGGAATGGCTTACACCAGTGGCTCTCAACCTCAGTCCTCAAGGACCCCCAACAGTGCACGTTTTCCAGATCTCCACACAGAATCACAAGTGAAATAATTAGCTCCACCTGTGATCTTTTAAAATGTGTCAGTGAGTAATGAGTGCACCTATGCACCTGCTGGGTGACCCTAGAAAACATGCACTGTTGGGGGCCTTTGAGGACCGAGGTTGAGAACCACTGGCTTACACTATCTTTGTTGGAGAAAAACAAAGTTTTTCTCTTTAGGATACAGCAATACACAAGCAATATATTATTTAAATATTGTAATATTTCTTTCTAAAATTAAATCTAATGTGAAAGCAACAAATGTATTCCAGTAATGATAAAACGCGGACAATAGTTCAGAAAGTCTTGCATTATACATTCAAAAAGCTATTAGGGCAGTGCTGAGAGAAGAATCATGGCACTATTGATTGTGAAGGCATAATAATAAGCAAACAAAGATCTAACTTCAAGTTTTTGTGAACTTTTAATACTAGTTCTTCAATGAAGGTAGCTGTATCTCTGCTTGTGGTCAAAATATTACTACGAAAACGTCATGTGCAGTTCCTGTGGACGCTTTCGGTGATGTTGGGTCCACAAGATGTATACGGTTTGTAGGCTTTCACAGAAATGTCTTGCATTAAATATCTAATATAAAAATCTAATTTGCCGATATAACATGGTATCTGTGAACTGTTATGTAGAAGATAAGGTGCCCATACATGTTGCGATTTTAACATGCGGTTTGAACTTTTAAAGTTCAAAACGCATCGCATTGGTTAAAATCGCACTGTGTACCTGCGGGGATGCGATGCGACGAGTGTCCCCATGGGTACGATATTGTATAGCACAAAAAGTATCTGCAGGAAGTACTTTTTGTGCTACATCGCATCGCATCACTTTTGTAGTACTGTACATGCGATGTCCATTTGGTAACTATAAACGTAAAAAAAAATATGACAAAAATCGCATCACAACAGTACAGTACTGTACATCGCATCACATCCCCAAGTGCCAAAATCGCATGGCACCTGGAAGTTCAAAATGCACAGCTCGTTAAAATCGAAATGTGTATGGGCACCTATACAGCAATGATGACTTTACTCATTACCATGGCGCAGTGTTCAAACGTCATGTAATAACTGGCAGGGCACTGTCAGTTGGCACAAACTTGTAGGTCAAATTGGTGAAAGGCAAGGGTGATGAAAGTGTTGAGCCACAGGATGTCCAAGGCTAATCAGGATCACTCTGTATCGGGCATTACTCATGTGAGAGAAGCATAGTCAAAGTCTCACCTCATGTATCTCTGCTTAAATTCATATTTATTTATTTATTTATTAACAGTTTCTTATATAGCGCAGCATATTCCATTGCGCTTTACAAAGGGGACAGTGATACAACAAAACAGGGTATTTACAGACAGTCAAAATGTAGGAGGGCCTTCTCGCAAGCTTACATTCTATATATATATATGGCAAGCAGACAGGAGCCAGCACCCCAATTCAGTTTAAAGATGCTGCATATCTGAGCCAAGAAGCCTCCTCGCATGGACCATAGGTGGTACTTTTTACCTGGCTCCCTTTCATTTGTCATTTCTGAGTCACTGAACACACCATAGGCGCAGATTCCGTGGGTGCTCAGGCCTGGGAGTGTTAATCACCCACCAGGCCCAAACCCCCGCATTCCCCCTGATGGATTCAGTATTGAATCCCGGCGGTCGGGATCCCGGCGTTCAGAATCGCGACGCCGGAATCCCGACAGCCGAAATGCCGACAAGGGGGGGACGTGGATCGCCCCCCCTTGCGGGCTCGCTGCGCTCGCCACGCAGCGGGCCCGGTGCCTCGCTACGCTCGGCACGCTATTTTATTCTCCCTCCAGGGGTGTCGTGGACACCCCAGGAGGGAGAAAGTGTCGGCATTTCGGCGGTCGGGATTCCGGCGTCGGGATTCTGAACGCCGGGATCCCGACCGCCGGGATCTTAACTGCATCCCCCCCTGATTTCCGGGACGCTTACTTTAATGTACGTACTGTGCATGCACACCTGGAACGAACCGCGAGGTTCTGGGTACCGGACTGTGGCTGAGCTGCAGTGCAAGCTGACAGGAAGTCAGCACATCGGGTCAGGAGAAGCAGGAGAGCCAGCAGCCAGGCACTCTGCTACTGAAGTTGGCTCTGCCCACCACATGCACCAGGGCAGGCTGATCCTCTCTTTTGCCTGCGGTGAGCTGCCTGCTTGCTCCCATTACACTGTAGTGCTGGGTCCCTGAACTTCCAGCCAGTGAGTGTTGTATGTCACGGGGAAGTGGGGACTGTGTTTAATGTGTGGGTGTGTGTGTACTGGCTGTAATATCGGGGTGGGGCTATAAGTAATGTAAAACATTGGTGTGTGTGCTGGCAGTAATATGGAGGGAAGGGGTGTGAATATGTGTAATGCAATATAATGGTGCCTGTGTACTGACTGTGATATAGATGGGTGTGTGTGATAAAAAAGATATGTCCATGCATTTGAAAATAAATAGCAGCTTATTTATATATTTAAAATACAGTATATACCATTTAGTAATTCATAAAAGCGCTTAGTAAAATATGTGTAAACACTGATTCATATATAAAATATAAATGTATACAGCCCTTCTGGGGATTAAATTAAGTAAACGGACTTCTGGGGTTTGATTCTCAAATACAGATGTAGGCTATCGTAGTACAGCGCTATCGTGCCATGACTGACAGCGGCAGTAAAGCTCGTAATGTGTAAAAAGGGGAACTCTGCTGCCGTAATTTGAATATTGGAGACAACTGTGCTGCGTAATATAAATTGGTATTATTTTGTGGCCACTCCCCTATATTTTTGGCTTGAGCACCCACCAGCAAACACATAAATCGGCACCTATGGAACACACTGTAGTATGTTTCCAGGAACATTTAAGAGAGGAGGAGGCCTGTGTGCAGCCTTCTCTGTTCAGCCTCCCTCCTCTCTGCTGGGAACAGCATCGCACTGCACAGCACAGTATATTCTGATCACTAGAGCGCTCAGAAGTCTACTGCGCATGCGGAGACCTTGGTAAAATTGGCGCGGCTGCCATTTTTTTGTCGGTTCCGGCAGCACCGCTGCCTTTCAGCGCTGGACTCTGGAGGGTAAGTTTTAAAAAATGGTTGCAGTATGTGCGGTGTGGCCAACCTGTGACTCAGGGGCCCGCGTGCACTGCGCACATTGCACCCATTACAAATATGTCACTGCATGTTTCATAAGAAGCTTCTCATTTTAAACATACAACTTAATAAAGCTGTATTCTTTAATGCCATCTTCTTCAGTATCATGTCAGTGGCACCATTACACCATAAAGTCACACTTTTCTTATGTCTGTACTTTGCCCTATATCCAACAACATTCTCTGATCATACATTCTGCAGAGGTGGTGTCAGTGTTTAAAGAATGAGTCAGCTTGTAGCACCAGAATGGAAGGATCACTATTTATATTTTAGACTTCCATAAAAGTCTTCCCTACCATGCACATGTCCATTTACATCTTCTGGTGTTTTTCTTGAGAAAAAGCATATAATAACATGCTTCAGGTTCTACAATTCAGTTACACAGTCACACATTAATAGCAGAATTGGATTAATATTAGAAAAATAGAGGCTTAGAATGGATCCTGAACTCTGACGCAGTAACACACACACACACACACACACTGGCCTTTATTCAGATCTGATCGCAGGACAAATTTGTTCGGAAAATGGGCAAAACCATGTGCACTGCAGGTGGGGCAGATGTAACATGTACAGAGAGAGTTAGATTTGTGTGAGTTATTTTGTTTCTGTGCAGGATAAATACTGGCTGCATTATTTTTACACTGCAATTTAGATTTTAGTTTAAACACACCCCACACAAATGTAACTCTCTCTGCACATGTTACATCTGCCCTACCTGCAGTGCACATGGTTTTGCCCATTTCAGATCTGAATAAGGGCCACTGTGTACAATCTAGTGTTCTGGTATAGTCAAAACCTTACATAGTCCAAATTGCAGTGTGTGTATAGTCAATATCAGTGGTTTCTAGGCTCCGGGGAGGTAAAGGGAAGTTGCATAGTCAGAATCGTACATAGCAAAACGGAACTCTTACAGTGTATATGTATGCACCTTTATAGCTAATGTACACGGCATGAGCAACAGTAACTGGGTGGGGCACACGCTAAGCACATGCACTACAGCCGTAATTATTATACAAACCTGCGTTATATGCCAATTTGAAATGAGGCAACATTTTCCAATGTCAACAGACACACACACACACACTCTCGTTACTGTGTTTGTTCAATAGTGACACAGTAATATTTGCTTACTTAATTTAAAAATTTCAGCACTTGGGGCCTTATTCTGGTCTGTGCGGCCGGAGCCGAATATGCGGCCAGGACCGTGTGTCCTAAACCCCGCCTTCCGTACGGATCGCTCGATCCGTCCGAATGCGGTAAGCCGCTGACCGCACGGAGCACGAGTGGATATCATGTATACACCTCCTCCATCTCTGGGAACCTCCCCCATCGCAGACCATCGAATGCAGGACCGAGTGGTCAGGCAGGTCCCGCGAGCTCAGACCACTCGGGCATTTCTCCGTGCAAAAGCAGGGATCTGGGCGGGCAGCTGACATCCGGCAATGTCATATGTCCGCCCCATACACGTGCGTCACGGCCGCATTACCATACGTACGCCCAGCGTTTTCATGGGAACGCCCATGAAACGCGGGGCGTATGCATATGTTAATGAGGCCAAACAGCCCTTCACACCCCTCTCCTCCCCCTGTTCGTAGTGTAAACAATTCATGCGGAATTTGGACGTATGTCCCTTTCGCACATGCGCAGATATGCCTCTGCACATGCGCAAACACAAAACATCGGCGGAACGAACGCACGCGGACATATCCGCACCAACCAGAATAAGGGCCTTGGTGAGAACTAAATGATTATAAATTAGGGTGCTAGGTCTTCACATGGAAAAGCACACATTTGGGAGAGTGCACACTTTATAATGTTGGAACGGTTATGTAAAAAAATAGACAGAAAAATCAAGATCATTTTTACATAAATAATTGTAAAGTATTTAACAGTTGGCACTGTTAAAAATAAATCCCTACCTAGCCCATCTACAGCTGGCCACACGCACTGCAATCTGTTTTTTCCTGGCCTGCCAGGCTAGTCATTCAGTCTGTTTGTGGAACTACGTTTCCTGTTGCCAATTGCTACACACAGGCTCATTTTGACAATAACAAACAATCCTTTTATGCAAGTTCAGCCACTCTGTGATAAGCAAAAGTGTAGAAAAATGGTGTAATTGGCCAGGTTTACCACATGCATGAACCTGTGGACAGTTGCTTTGCCATAGGATAGGATGGGATGGGGTAAATTTACTAAGATGAGAGTTGTACCGAATATGGGATGTTGCCTCTATTATCTAGAAGATAATAGAATGACAGGATGCTATGGGCAACATCCAATCTTCAATAGAGCTCCTAGCTTATTAAATTGACCGCGATGTGGCAGGTGCTTTAATCCTTTGAGTGCCAAGGGAATTTATCAAAAAAGGTGTGAAAATTTGCAAGCAAACCCTTTTATTAACCGTTCTTTATGGGTTCTTTGAATAACAGTCGTCTTTACTCATCCTCTATTTTCTGCATCATTAATCATCATAAGGGGTGAGTAAATTGTTCCAGGGTAACTCAATCAATTCCCGAGACCAGCCCCGAGGCTGCACTTATCACAGAGTCCTGCTCGCACCCTCCTGAGATACAAGCAGAAATGCACGTTAAGTAGGGCTTCAGGGCTGGTCCCAAGTGCCGGGCACACCGTGAGTGCATGGTGCCAGGCACTTAGCAAAAGACAAGCTGTTTAAAGTGGATAATCCGGTGCATGCTTTCATGAAAAATTGGCCATCGTGGGAATTAATTGAATAGCTCCTGGGAACTCAACTAAATTTCCCTGTTACAAATGAATAACCCCCATAATTGTTATAATTATTAGTCTAATGTACGTTTAAGGTTTCTTTTTAGCTGTGTAAGATTCTTAACTCTTGTGTAACCATTAGATCTCTCATGAACTAATGGGGCCTACACACAGGGCGAGGGGAGCAGTGTGTTGAGTGGTCTAGCTCAGCACATAACGCTCAGCACACAGAGATGCACGGCCCGTGTTCTCAATAGAGAGGACACGGCCCACACTAGATTTATGGTACATGCTCATTCTTCATCTACCAGGGGTATAGACGGATGGGGCCGAGCATCGCTATCGCAAAACTCTTAGGAAATTGCTTATTAACGCTATGTGTGTAGGCCCCATGAGGTTATTCATGGATTTATTGTCTATTTCATACTTGCTCTTAGTCAACTCTTGGTACTCATGAATGTTTGCAGTGGCCCCCATGGAGTCCGTCTCTCCTACTATGCTCACTTCTCCTCCCATCTTTCTTCAACTTCTTCCATCACATAAAAGACATTTGCGGCACAATAGACCCTCTTCTAACGCGTGTGGATCCTTAGGTTAACCACAGGAAGGTTGACATGCATTGGGTCGACCACTGAAGGTTCACATGGCTTTAGATCAACAGGATCCATAGGTTGACACAAGCATTAGCTCAACATTGGTAAGGTCGCCATAGGTTTTTCATGCTTTTTTGTCCCAAATGTCGACATGGACACCTTATCAGTGCTACGCTCGCCATGCTTCAGGCACACCATTCTATTCTCCCTCCACACCCTGCAGGGTCATTTCAAAATGGATAAAATCCTTTGGGGGCCATGTAAAAATATAAGCACCTTAAAAAGTCCCCTGCTTCCCCCGTCCCACGCTCCGGCTGCCGCTGAATGAAGAGTGAAGAGAGACGGCTGCTGCTGCTGCTGCAGAATGTCTAGTCTCCCAAACAAGTGGGTGGGCGGGCCACTCAAACTGGCTACAGGGGCCCACGGCTGCCCTAGTGGATGGTAGGACATGAAATACAACCTGTGGGCTCAAAATGAAAAAGGGTGAAAACCCCATGTCGACCTTTTTACTGTCGACCTTCCCTATGTCGAGTGTGTCGACCTAAGACCTGTTGACCTTCAGTGGTCGACCTAACGCATGTGGACCTTTTTAATGTGACAGTATGGCCATCTTACTGCTTTGATAAATATGTCGCTTTGATCATTTTTGCAAAATCATCTAATTCATGCAGTACCAGATTAGGCCACTCTCTTGGGCACACTACATCGGGTGACAAATTGAGATCAGCAAAGCATAGAAATAATTGTACAAGGATAAAATGAAAGTGAATTATAGAATACACAGTGCCAAAAAGCTTTCATATGTTGCTCAGCCTGCCCATGACAATACAAGGTAAGGCAGCCATCTTGGATATACTACATAGGTTGCATTAGGCAATATAAGCATGAGGAAGGAACATTTTACATCACTTTCACTACTGAGGAGGACACAAATTTTTTTTTTTTGGCCTTTATTTTTAAAGGCAACATTTTGGATGTTCCACCATAGCTGAAGTGGTGTCTTTGGACTGTACTAGGGTATTAGTGGTGTTAAGGGTGTCAAATACAAATAAATCATTGTGCTGGTATCACCACTAATTCTAAGAGATAATGACATAGGTAAATGCATGTTTATTGGACAGGGGAGCTTGGGTTTATAGATATATGGAGAGTGAGAAACCCCTGCACCTTCCAATACTCCTGTTTTTCGGCAACCCATAATACTCTGTCAAGGATCGATATGATCTTGATCTCCCAAGGTTTGGCTCCGATAGTTAAAAACATTGAATATTTATCGAGGGGTATATCGGACCACTCCCCTGTCATTATGGTACTTGATATTAATCCAGATAAAGGCTTGGGTACATGGAAATTAAACCCCTACTGGTTAAAGGTGATGGGGGAAAATAAGGGGATAGTTGAACCCTGGCAGGAATATTTGATAAATAACGAAGGCTATGAGAATGTTGGTATACGTCATGATGCTTTTAAAGCAGTAATACGTGGTACATTTATTAAAACAATTAACGAAGTAAAGAAGTCTAGTAAAACCAAAGAGCGAGAGTTAGAAGACAAAGTCCGACGGACTGAGTCGGAATATGTTAACTCACAATTGGTCAGGGACAGAGGGGACATGCTGAAAGCCCAAGAAGAATGGGCTGACTATTTATTCAGCAAAACAAAAAGGAAGTTAATGTTCTCTAGACATCAACAATACTACTTGTCAGAAATGGGGGGTAAACAACTGGCTTTTCTGTCCAAGGTCTCACATAATCAAGAAACAATAGCAGCAATATCTAAACCTAACGGTGAAACATGCTATAGTGGTAAGGATATTGTGGGGGTCTTTGCTACCTACTACAAAGGTTTATATGAATCCCGGAGTGGTCAAACAGACGGGGAAATGCAGCGATACTTAAGCCAAGTGCATTTGCGATCATTAACAGGGGAGGAAGCTGCAAAATTAGAAGCACCCTTCACGCTACAGGAAGTGGCGAATGCAATTTCGTCACTACCGGCATCTTAAACTCCAGGCTGCGACGGGATCCCGATAGAAGTATATAAGCAATATGCAGATTTTTTTGTGCCTTACTTAAAGGACTTGTTTAATTCACTACTAGAATGGGGTTTTCTCCCCCCATCAATGATGGAATCTACAATAATAGTGATACCGAAAAAAGATAAGGACAAACTGCTCCCTGAATCATATAGGCCGATATCTCTCTTAAATACCGATGTTAAAGTAATGGCCAAAATTCTCGCACTAAGGCTGAACTCTATAATAAACTTAATAATTCACCCGGACCAAACGGGGTTTATCCTGGGGTGCTCCACCAGCCATAATCTCCGTAGACTGTTTTACCATCTGCAGAGGGAACAGGGTAAGGTCTCGGAAGCCTTTGTTGTGTCTCTTGAGGCAGCAAAGGCTTTCGATACAGTGGAGTGGCAGTATCTCTGGGCTGTTTTGGAGAGATATGCATTTGGGCCAAGATTTGTTGCCTGGCTAAAACTACTTTATGACACACCAATAGCTAAAATCTCTGTGAACGGGTTCCGCTCGGACAATTTTAAGCTCTGTAGAGGAACCAGACAGGGCTGCCCTCTATCGCCGACCCTGTTTGCAATTGCAATAGAGCCCTTAGCCTCTCTGATACGCTCAAACAACCAGATAAAAGGGATCAAAATAATGGACCATGAGGACAAAATAGCCCTTTATGCGGACGACACGCTTTTATTCTTGGCCGATGCGGATGAGTCTCTGCAGACATTATTAGAGGTGGTGAATGAATTTGGTTTATATTCGGGTCTCAAAATAAATTGGGAAAAATCCAACATAACTCCCCTCTCAGGATTGATCCCTCTAGCTCACCAAAATAATCATCAACTAAAATGGTCCCTAAAATTTAAATATCTTGGGATATGGATTACCCCGAATGTGGGAGAATTTATATCACTTAATGTAGATCCAATCACGGAAGAATTCAGAGCGAGGTCTAATGTCTGGAAGAGGCTCCCTATATCGGTCACAGGACGCATAAATATGTTAAAAATGATAGTTCAGCCGAAGTACCTGTACGTTTGGCAGAATTCGCCAGTTTATATCCCAAAGAAGGTCTTCTCATCTATTAACTCTATGGTGGTTTCATTTATCTGGAAGAATAGCCCCCCACGGGTCGCACTGAAAACCTTGTGTCGACAAAAGGAGCAGGGAGGACTATCTCTTCCGGTACATGTTTTATATAACTGTAGGGGCATAGAAGGCGACTCGCCACTCTGGTACAATAATAATTACCCCGAACTACATAAGATCTCCAGAGATAATATGTGGAAAAACAGGGGGGTCACTAAAATAGGCCAATTGTATAACGAAGGTATTTTAAAAACATTTGAACAGCTTCAAAGGGAGTGGGATGTACCAAGTAAAGTATTCTATAGATATCTACAGCTGCGGCATGCTATCACCGCCCAATTTGGGGGGCTTATGCTGGAAACTTATGTGTCCCCAATAAAGACGAAGTTGAGTAATCTACCCAAAAGAGGGCAAATATCCCACTTGTACGCCAATATTAATAACAGGTGCCAGGAGGATCAATTAGGCCACTTGAAGGAGAAATGGGAACAGGACTTAGGTCCCCTCACAATAGAACAATGGGACCAAGCAAAGGCCTCGATAAAAACTGCTACTGCAAACGTTAGGTTTCAACAAATTCATTTTTATATTTTGCATAGGGTTTATTGGTCGCCGGCAAGAATGCACCAACACAAACTACGAACTAACGATAATTGTCCAAGATGTGGGGAGGACAAAGCAGGGTTCTGGCACTTACTTTGGGAGTGCCCAGAGATACAGCGCTTTTGGAGGAAAGTTTGGTGTGATATTGAGCATATAGTCCCTATCAATGTACAATTTAATCCAAGGGTCTGTATGTTTGGAACTGGGGTGCTGGAATTATGCTCCAGAGACACATACTCTTGCCTTATGTGCCTATGCACTTTAGCAAAGGTGCTGATAGCTCGAGTATGGTTCTCAGCCAAGTATCCAGAACTAATGCAATGGAGAGCACTAGTTAATGAAGTGCATAGACATGAGAAATTCATGTATAGGGAACAGAAAAACATGGCTAAATACCACGCCAAATGGGATCCATGGTGTCGTTCAGCAATGTACGATCCTTGTGTGGATGGGGGCTTGTAAAGTGCAATCTGGGCAGTAGAAGACAAAGAATTCCCTCACCCTTTCCCCCCTTTTTTTTTTTTTGTTGGTTCTCCGATGGTATAGATTACACCGTAAGTAGATACAAATTTATAAAGTATTACTTTATGTATACACAGAAACACTTGTAAACATAAGCCTGTAGGTCACCTGCAATAGGAATATATTAAAATAACTGTAGTCACTCCTTAAACACAGTGTGCACTAAGAGTAGTCTAAAGACATAAAAATAAGAAGTAATAAATAAGTATTAAATATATATTTTAGGTAGAGGTAAACTGTGTTTATAGGTCACATGGTAAGAAGGTATAAATATATAAAATATTAATATAGGAACACATAGAAGCACTATGGAGATATGAGGAGAGGAGAGAGGAGAGAGGGAAAGATTTTTTTTTTTTTTCTCTTCTCTTTCTCCTCTTCATAGATACACATGAATATACTAAAATAAAGATAGTCACGATTTAAATGTGTCACGTATTAAGACCTGCTCATTGATATAAAAGCAAGGAGCGACAAATAGGTGTTAAGGATATTTGTAATGATTTTCCTCACTCGTTTCTGCCCTTCTTCTCCCCCTCCCCCCCCCCTTTTTTTTTTTTTTTTTTTTCTCTTTTCTCTCCTTTATTATCAACTACAATAATAAGTCTTGATTGCACCTAAACACGCCCACATCCTGGGAAGATTTTACTTTGTTGTTTCGTAAGATATGCCATAATGCAACGACCTATACCTCATTTGGGTATGTGCAGTGGGTAGGGAATTGGGTAGCGTGAATATATATAATATTGTCAATTTAAATGTATGTAATGTTCTACTCTTGAATGCTATACTGTTTTTGTGAAGTAACAGCATCGGTTTTTATTGGTCTCTTTTGTATGTTTAATGTATAAATGTAAGAAAATGAAATGCATGTTTATTGATATATTATTAGGAATAACATGAATATCATGATGTGCCTCAGTTTCCATTCCATTACCGTGCTTAAACTGATGATGCACAATCTTACTATGTGCAGTACTTACAGGTAATTTTCATGCCCAAGGGCATCATAAACCGTGACTGGCTCCCAAGTGTAATTGAAAGGAGTGACTGGTGGTAAGCCTCCTGGCACATTATTTGTAAGCCCCGAAGTCCACCCTCCTGTTCTGTGAATGGGTTGTTCCTCCTGTGGGCTGGGCTGTAGTCTGGCACACAGCCATTTGCTCCGCTAATCTCCTGGTGGTGGTGGTGCTGGCGACCAGATTGTTAGTGAGTGATTGTGCGTTTGTGTGACATGCTCCAGAGAAGTGAATGGAGTCACAAAATCAACAATTAAAAAATGAGCATGGTGCAGCACACTGCTAAATGAGCTTAAGGCCTCCATATTTAGGAACATTTGGGACGAGTTCACCCGATCCCCACGGATGGGGCAGAGAAATCGGCCCAAATCAGATGTGTTTGACATCCCCACCGACCCGATGCACAGTCCCATGTGCATTGGGTCGTACCCTACAGATTGAACCTGCTGTAGGTTCAAACTATCGGATCGGACCCATCAGCGGCACATCGCGGCTGCTTTTTAGCACCCACAATGTGTTAGGTCCAAACCGTAGGTGTATGCCAGCGGTGAAGTAACGCTGGCACACAGCTATGTGCAGGGGCGGGTGCTACAGGGCTGGCAGCGGGTTTCCCGGACCCCGCCACTGCCCGCCCCGCAAATCACTGCTACCTGGCTCTCCTGCTCAATGCTGCAGTGCACCGGGAGTTTACTTGCAATAAATCACATGCGATTTATTGCATGTAAGAATGACACATCAAGTGCCAAATCGTAAGTGAGCCTCTCAGGGTGCTGCCGGGTGAGCTCCAGGGCAAATTGGTCCAACTTGTCCTTAGGAAAATTCGGGCTAATGTATTGGGGCCTAAAGAATGAAAAATACATCTTTATGTACACAGTCTTCACAGCTACATTATGAACCTGCAATATAAATCAGGACCAAAACAATATGCTCTTAGTAATCTAAATGATCATTCTCCATGGAGTTCTTGTACTCATTCTGATGTGAACGCACCAGACTGAAGCACACCATACACAAGCTAAATAACCACAAATTAACAATTTATATCGGTGAGGTTTTTATGTGGGAGAGTGAAATGTCTATACACCGTCCAACTAAAATAAGCCTCATGGAAAAATAGTGTATATGTAACCACATACAGTAGTATACATTGACATCTCAGGATGCGTCCAGCTCTGCACCAATAGGGTATGTGCCAGGTTTTGTCGCAACTATAGTACATCATAAACACAATGAACACTTTTGAAATTTGTATTAATAGTGAACAATGAATGAACAATGAACCTTTACAATACAGCAAACAATCTTACATCAAAACAAACAAAAATAAAATATGCACACAACACAGGCATGATTCATAAAGAGAGAATCAGTGCTGAATCCCCAAGCAGTGTATTCTTGCACCATCCCCCAGGCACCCATAAGCGATATGGCTAGGGACAGGCGTACATGCCTCACAATAATGCACACACGCTAACTGTACTCGTCGGCATTTGCCTGCATCTTCCCTCCCACTTCTCCCTCCACCAAGTGTAAAGGCCCCCATCCACTAGCAATAACTTGGATTCTTTTTCCCTGCAAAAAGATGGAACCTGCCCGGGAGGCCTGCAATTGCGATTTGCTACTTGCACTTGTTTTTCCTCCAGCAATTTAATCACATGCAATCTATCCTACTATGATCCATCTGATGTGATAAATCACATTTTTCCAGCAATGTACACATGCGATTCATCAAGTGGGATGGGCTATTCGCATATATAAATAAAATGCGATCGCATCACAGGTGTACAAACGCACTGCGATGTGCACCTATTCATGTGCTATTGTGAGAAATATTCATGGCAGTCCATCTGATCTGCGATTGAGATGCGAGGCACACAGGACCAAGCCTGTCATCACAGGAAAAGGACATTCGATGTGCCAGTTTTCATGCAATCCATCGCAGCAATGCTTTGGAATCGCATGAAAATAGGCCATATGGCACTAGTGGATGGGGGCCTTAAGGCTGTGCAAAACTCAGGTCTTCGTTTATGATTATATACAGTACAGTATATTTTACACTAAGCAAATGGCCGTATGCCCAACTGAGCATTATCCCATATAGTAAATACACCAGTGGCTAGAGCAATGCAATCTTCAATTTTCAAACTTCCCTGAAACAGTGATTACAGAGTACAAATACATTTAGCCAACTGTTCAGATAACAATCTATACTAGTAGCTTTGCTGATTGCTGTAATCAGCCACACACATGCCAGCTGTCAGTGACTGAGTTTTAAAACGTGACCAAGGTGCATATGCTGAAAGCATCTTGAAAGTAACCAGTGGAGTAGATCACATTAGATAAAATCTGCAAGTCTAACAAAATTACACCTTCAATACAGCATTAGTATAATACATGCAGATCAATTAGTCATCCAATTACAATGTATGGATAGACAAGAGCACTGAAAGATCAAAGCCATAACAGATAAACAGGAAAAAAGGAGATATGCAGTGATACATTCGGAAGCAGGTAAACAGTAGTGATAACTAAAGTCAGCTGTTCAGAATGACAGCGGGTTAACTGGCAGTAGCAGGCAGCAGATCGCAACAGACGCAAATGCATTACCAGTTAACATCATTTACATTGAGCTTTAGTGTCATTTATCTGTGAAATCACGCTAGCTTCCTTCTTTTGCGCAAGGTGCACCAAACCTCGCTGTGCAACCCACCACACATTTCATGGGCATTGATACTAATCACATATGCACTAACATGCGATTAGTACAGTAAAGGTCAATTCTTCCAATAAGAGCTGTCCTTCGCGATGCTCGTCCAACACTCAAATTCTGGGAGTCCCTATGCGCATGCCAAAGTGATGCCAAAGGTAGCACTGCATGCTGGGAGGGATCTGCGTCAGATCTCTCCAACAGTGCTGCAGAAAAAAGCAAAATAGGCTTCTATGGGGTAAGTGAACAGCTGTTACCCTCCGCAACGGAGCCTCAATGTGCAGGGTTTAGTGCATTCGGAAATCCGGTAAAAAAAAATACAGGGTTGTTTTACCGCATTTCTCCTTTAGCACGGGATTCCTTTTAGCCAAACCTCTCCAGGTGTATTGGGCCTGGGTGAAATAGATGGATCAACTTATTGTCCAGGCCTAGTTCTGTATTTTGTTTATGCCATTTTCTATAATTCTGTTCTAGGCTTTTCTCCTGACTATGATTTGTTTGCTGCCAGACCTACCCCTAAAGTGTTTAACATTATATATTCTGTAACCAGCTTTACCACTGGAATGTTTATCATTATACTACCGGCATCTAGCCATTGCCATTGGAGTATACCATTAGTTTATCAGAAGCTTTCCCTAACCACCTGAACCTATTACTGTTTCAGTTACCAGAACCCAGCATGTAATCATGTGGAACCTTATTAGTTTAGTCCATATGATACTAGCCATGAATTAGGATACCTATACCATAGTTATTGGTGCATTGCCCGATATTGTAATATACTTATTCTCTATGACCACTTTTATTACATTGCTATAGAATAACAAGTATGTCTTATTAATGAATGGGGGAATTTGTTCAGACTGAGAGAAACATAGGGCATCATAATACCTCTTGGGTGCGTCTTTGAAGGGAAACTGAACAATATAACCTGAAAAATGTCTATGCAGTTGCATCCTAAACTAGAATGCTGGCCAAATGCCATCCGTTTGTAGCTATCCTTTGTTGATACTTTTACCTCGCTTCTTTAAAAACTTCACAATAGCTTCCAAGACCTGCACACTGTGTACTATACAGCTTTGTCTATTACTAAAGATGACCAAGAAGAATCTCAGATTTTGTTAAGGTTCTTTGGCTTCTGGACTGATTCCTTTGGTGAAGTACAGTTGTGTTATGTTTTTTTAACTATAAGGTTACACAGTGATTTGTAATTCATCCCTGACTGTAGCTTCTACCCAACTTGCAGAAGCACAATGCTGAGTTAGCAGAACCATAATTATCACCCAACCGGATGTAATGGGGAGTTAGCACAGTTCACTACACTAAACAATTTCAGCAATAAGGAGATATGAAACCAAATCAATCAACCAGTAAAAACACCAGAAAAGAAAAAATGGCAACAGAGAACATGACACGCTAAAATCTTTAAAGCAGCAACCTAGATGGAATATTTTGTTAAGGTTCTTCTCCCCCTAGCCAGAGTCCCATGAAATACAGATTAAAGTAGAATCCATGTAGTACAAAATTGATGCACCATTTAAGCTAAGAAACATTAAATGGCAGTAGAGGCATGGGAGAACCAATCACAAGCTGAAACCCAGATATTGCAGCTTATTGTTGGTCCTTTAAATCAGTGGTTCTCAAACTCGGTCCTCATGGACACCCAACAGTGCACATTTTCCAGGTCTCCACATAGAATCACAGGCGAAGTAATTAGCTCTACCTGTGATCTTTTAAAATGTGCCAGTGAGTAATTAGTGCACCTGTGTAACTGTGAGGTGACCTGGAAAGCGTGTACTGTTGGGGGTCCCTGAGGACTGAGGTTGACAACCACTGCTTTAGATCACCCCAGGGAAAAAAGACCTTTGGGAACAGGTCTTTATGGAGCCACCCTTATGGTGCCCACACATGGTGAGATGTGTGCTAGGTGTGATTTGAGCCTATACAATTTGTGCTATGCGATTTGGACTGTACACACTGTTCAATTTGAACTGCACGAGATGTTGACACTTCGATAGTATCTAGTACAATAGCATGCACATACTATTTTGCCTTGTGATATGGACTACGCGGGAGTGCGCATTGCATGGGAAAATAAACACGTGCAAATTGAACTAGCTGTGGTTTGAACAAAAAAAATCAAACCGCACTCGATAATCGCACCGTGTGTGGGCACCATTAGGACTTCTGGCAGCGAGGCTTACCTGCAGAGGAAACCCCCTGAAGCAAGCATGCACAGCTGACATCAACCATTTGCATATAGGACATGGGGATTTTTCATGCTCTCTCCTGGGCATCGGTGCAGTGGTGTTGGGCAACTATTCTTCTTCTTCTTCTTCTTCTTCTTCTTCTTCTTCTTCTTATTATTATTATTATTATTATTATTATTATTATTATTATTATTATTATTATATTTATTTAAAAACACTTTATTTAAGAAATTACAGAATATTGTTAAAGCAGAATAAGTTTGTTTTGCTTACAATATGACTATTTTCTGAATGTGAATAAATTGTGAAAAGTTTAGATTACATGCACCTTCCGTTGGATATGTTGGAGACAGCCAAACACTACATATTTGTTTAAATGCCAACAATGTTTTAAACACAGACAGTAACTGGGAATTGGTCCGAGTTATTAGTTTATTCTCCATTGCTAAAAAATAACCTTATTTAGTAAATGCAGTCTTCCCCAATAAGATAAATGTGATGCAAAGATAGTTTCTTTCAGAGGATTACATTTTGCTGTCTGTGACTACAGGACAGTCCAGGAAATAAATCAATTAAGAATACACATAAGTAAAAGGTAGATGATAGCTAAGCTATAAATTATTCTTTGAATACTTGGCAAAATATACTCGTATATGTTTCTTTTCTTTACCAGATTCTCTGGGGTTTATTTACAGAGATGGGAGTTCTGTTGAAGATGGGATGGGATATATTCACACTGCCCCAGTGGAGCTTACAATCTATATCCCCTACCACATGTACACGCACACACAGACTTTCTAGGGTTAATTTGTTGGGAGCCAATTAGCCTACCAGTATATTTTTTTATTGTGGGAGAAAACAAGAGTACCCAGAGGAAACCCATGCAAGTATGGGGAGAATATACAAACTCCACACAGTTAGGGCCATGGTGGGAATCAAATCCATGACCTCAGTGCTGTGAGGCAGTAATGCTAACCATTACACTGTCCGTACTGCCCATATGTATGTATGTAAGTATATACAGATAGAGGTATTGGGATACTGGATAAAATATTATTACAAGATGCTTAATGATAGTCTAACCAATTACAGGCGTATACATAACTATCACACAAATATCATTGCTACATAACACATTTGCATGCAGTAAAAAATGTACACATTGCTAGTGTCACATTAAAATAGGTGAAAATTGATGATAATGCATCAATCAGATGCTGGTACTGTGAGGTCTAATGCAATTAATGCTTGCTTGTACAGTACATTTCAGCCTGTCTGATATGTAGCTACATACTATGCTACAGAGTAGGAAGCACATTCACAAAAGGGGCCTGACATTCTTTTGCAGGAATTCAGACTGTGACCCTAGAAGCACCGGGGCATAACTTACATCTACTGCTAGTAAAGGGTTTCCAACAAGCAGCTTATGGCTGTTAGTTTTATGACAGTGTATATGTATGAGCAAACAGTTTTTGTTTATTTAAATATCAAATAAAAATAAAAATGCTTGTTTAAAACAAAATTTCATTTTGATCTGAAAATGTATCAACACCAGTTATTTACATTTATACAACACATTCATATTCTGAAGTGCTTCAAAAATAATAGCACCAGTGTAGCTTGCAATCTATATTCCCTTCCACATGTACACTTAGGCTGATTTATTTTGGACCCAATTAACCTACAAGAATTTAGGTTATGGGATGAAACTGGAGTACCTGGTGGAAGTTCGGGGAGAATATACAAACTCCACACAGTTGCTATCCATTACACCAGACATGGTCAAACTACAGTATGGCCATCCAGCTGTTGTGAAACTACAAGTCCCATCATGCCTTGCCACATTTTGCTATTAGGAAATGCTAAAACTATGGCAAGGCATGATGGGTTGTGTAGTTTCACACCAGCTGGAGGGCTACAGTTTGGCAATGCCTTCATTACACCAACCGTGCTCTTCCACTAGTGACAACACTTTTCCTTTTTACCTTAATGGAAAAATGTATACTGTACCTATGGTTTATGCTAATTTATTCTCCCTCCTAAATGAAGGGCACATTATTTTTGATCTTGGAATTACTATTTCAGGTCAGTTCAGTTTCTTTTTCAGTTTTTACAAAGAGGGAAAACTAAAATCTCATAAGTTTATTTGACATTTTGAGGGAAATTTAATAATATGTGTATTCTACTTTCCTTTTGATGTTGCTATGGGCAACCAATCAGAATGTACTTCTTATTTATTAAGCACCCTCTAGAAGATAGTAGACAGGATCTGATTGGTTGCCTATAGCAACATCACATGTGAAGTAGAATACACATCTTATAAACTTCCCCCTAGTACTCATGCTCCAGTGAATGGAGGCTAGCAAGGTTGCTCCAAGTAGGAATGTTTGGGTTCCGGTCTGTGTGGTGTCTGGCGGGTGGTATAGACTCTTTACCAAGAACAGCTTGCTAAGCACTATACAGGGGATGCTCAGGAAGTCTTGTGACAAAGCCAGTGATATGGGCCAACAACTGTGTCTGTGAAGCATAAAGGGGTACATTTACTAAGATGGGAGTTCTATTGAGGGTGCTAAAAAATAAGTAGAATCTGATTGCTTGCTATGGACAACATCCCATCTTCAATAGAACTCCCATCTTAGTAAATTTACCCCAAAGTGTTCACAACCAATGTGCTGGTGAGGGAATATATGTAGTGTTCATTATAGGCTGTTTTAGCAGGGCGCCGCACCCTGCCTGATTTTTACAGGGCAAAATGCACCCTGATAAAACAGCTGGGCCCTTGCGCACGGCATCTATTCACGTAGACCAGGGAGCTTGGGTGGAGCCTGGCACTTCTGTAGGTGCTGGGCACGCTCCCAATAGTGATGTCTGCAGCCAGGCACGCCCACATTAGTGACATCGGTGGCCACGGGAACCAAGCTCAAGCTGCCCTCTTTCCCCTTCCACCCTGCCCTGCTGTGATCCTGGAGGGATACTATATATGGGAGAGTCTGTAATGCGGTGTAGAATTTTTACATGCAAACAGACTGGAATTGTGGTGAGGGAGCCCCTGATGACTCCAGATTAATAGTCCGACTGATTTGAGCGAAACAGTTCCACACATGACAGCTGCCAAGTTACATCCCAAACCCAGGTCATGCCTCCAATAAAAATAATTTCCAAACATTTTAACCCTGAGTTATAGGTTATAGCAGTGGTTCCCAAACTATGGGCCTAGGCTCCCTGGAGTGCCTCAGAGCACTTGCAGGGGTGCCTCAGGTTGGTGGTCGAGAACCAATTCAAATTATTTATGGCCAATGAAACAGGCAAAATCGGTGCTTGGGGCTTCCAATTATAAAATATGTGGGGAAACAGAAGTGAATCATGTTCCTCACCACATAACTGGACCTAAGGATGACATTTAAGCATGACTAATTTCATTTAATTTTTTTTTTTTATTCTTGTAACAATCTTTGGCCTAGGGGTGCCCTGAAAAATATTCTGATACTCTAGGGTGCCGTGATTCAAAAAGTTTGGGAACCTCTGGGTTATAGTATAGTAATGCTGCACTAGAAAAATAGAATTTGGTGGCCTATAAGAACCATTTGGCCCATCTAGTTTGCTCCTGCAATGGCTTGTCATGATGACCTATGTGTTTTTAATGATCCCTTTTTAAATGTGCTCTCACTTGATACAAAGGACAGAATGTAGCGCTGTCCGAGTTTGGCGGCAGTGCAGGATGCTGTCCGAACTCAGAGTTTTTTTTAAAGTGGCATTGTTTTGCCTTGTAAGCGCTTGCCCATGTAAAAAAAATCATCTGAGTTTGGCCAGCTTCTCGCACTGTAGCCGGACTCGGGAGACATTACATTCCGCTTCAATAATCTATTGCAGAAAAAGTGTCTTGGGTGTAATAATCATGTGTATGTATTTTAAAATTCAAGACAAAATTAGTTATTACTATTATGGTGGTTCATTTGGACAGAGGGAGTTATTCTGGTTGGACAAAAAAAACATGTGCACTGCAGGTGAGGCTGACTTTTTTTTTGGTGGTGCTCCAAACACCCTGTGCAGTGACCTAAATCTTGCATAAGGGGAGTACGTACGTATGGACCCTCCCCTGAGCCTTCTCAGCCAAAAGACACAAGAGGGGAAAATAGGGATGGGTGGATCCTCCTTGCCAAAGCTCAGAGAGACCCTCAAGCCCTGGAAGGGTTAGGGCGGGTGGGTCCTCCGCACCGAAGCTTGGAGAGACCCTCTGTATGCTTCCCTATGCCTTGCAGCTCGGGTCGCCCTCGGGGACCACAGCTTTCCCCCAAAGGAGAAAGGGTACTTCTGTACTTTCACGGCGCCACTAGAAATCGCGGTCATCGTGGGCATTGAATGCACTTAAAAACGGCCGCGACGCGACCGACGCGATGCCCGCGATTTCCCATAGAGATCAATGTTAAATTTCTCAATGGACCCGATTTTACTGTTAAATGCCTCAATTGACACGATTTTTCCATAGGAAACAATGTTAAATGGCCCACAGAGGCCAATTAGCCACCCTGAAGTGTGAAATGGCCCCCACAATTGTTAACGCCACCCCACGATCAACGCGAACCCGAAGCGTGGCGAGCGCAGCGAGCCCGCGAGGGGCGGCGGTACGCGTCCTACAACCTTTTCATACCCCCACTATCCACGTCGGCGTGGAGTTGAGAATAGAATAGTGTGGCGAGCGCAGCGAGCCACCGAGCCCGAAGCGTGGCGAGCGCAGCGAGCCCCGCGAGGGGACGCGGATACCTTCACAGGTAAACGCGTCCCTTCGCGGGCTTCACAGGTATCCTCGTCCCCTCGCGGGGCTCGCTGCGCTCGCCACGCTTCAGGCTCGGTGACTCGCTGCGCTCGCCACACTATTCTATTCTCAACTCCACGCCGACGTGGATAGTGGGGGTATGAAAAGGTCGTAGGACACGTACCGCCGCCCCTCGCGGGCTCGCTGCGCTCGCCACGCTTCGGGTTCACGTTGATCATGGGGTGGCGTTAAAAAATGTGGGGGCCATTTCACACTTTACGGTGACTATTTGGCCTCTGTGGGCCATTTAACATTGTTTCCTATGGAAAAATCGTGTCAATTGAGGCATTTAACAGTAAAATCGGGTCCATTGAGAAATTTAACATTGATCTCTATGGGAAATCGCGGGCATCGCGTCGGTCGCGTCGCGGCCGTTTTTAAGTGCATTCAATGCCCGCGATGACCGCGATTTCTGATCTAGTGGCGCCGTGAAAGTAAAGAAGTACCGGAGAAAGCTTTGGTACGTGGGGAGTGGGTAGCCCATAAGGGTAATACACACAGCCCAAAAAACGTGACCAAACAAACGAAAAACAGAAAACGTGAGAGGGGTGAAGAGAAATAAATATAAGGAGACCTCAGCCAGAAGGGCTGATGTTACATGCAGGTGGGGCTGATTGAACATGTGCAGAGAGTTACATTTGGGTGAGTAATTTTGTATCTGTGCAGAGTAAATACTGGCTGCTTTATTCTAATGGTGTGTACACATGGTGAGATTCCTTTACTATTCCACTTGCTATGCAATCTTTGCTAACTTATGTGCTATTTACATACAATTCATGCCATCTACAATCGATTTCCACTATAGTCATTGCTGCCCTGTCTATCTGGGTTTCGATTTGTGCTGTCCTGGGAGCGCGCATCGGGATCGCAAGGTAAAAACCTGTGCGCTCTGCATATACAGTATAGTCAAAATCTCAGTCTGGATTGTACTGTGTGTACACACCATTACACTGCAATTAAGATTTCAGATTGTACACACCCGACCCAAATGTAACAATCTCTGCACATGTCACATCTGCCCCACCTGCAGTGCAGCATGGTTTTGTCCATTAAAGAAGGAATTTGCTTTTGCAAACCAACCAGAATAACCCCCAGAATTGTAGTAAATATTTATGAACAGCGCAAGCTGGGTTTTGAAAAATGGTGAGCATCTTACGATTGGAGTGAGACATTTTTGCACGGACTCAAAGTATTCGCTACACCTCCATTTGCACAGCGTACACATTCATTCGAAAGGTGGGATTTCGCTATAGTGGGGTTGCTTATACCTGATTACTGCCCGCTACACATTCATGGCTGTGTAAACAGGTCTGAATTACCCCCACAATACCAACCATCCAATAAGTGACTATGTATATCCTAATAATATGACACACTGTGGCATTATCCTGCACATCACTCAGTAGAGTGGTACGTAGCGTGAAATCATTGTGACAATAGGCCCTATTTATCGAGGATGCTTAACTACACCAATTATAGCAGGTGAGAACGGGTCAGTCCCCATTGCCGGTGATGGGGATCCAGAGCTGCCTTCCAGCTCCAGTGAAGCCTTCTTGGCGTTGCCTGGTCCCTGACAGGTGAAGCCGTCATGCAAAATGCGCAGACCAGATACACACTAGTAGGGATGGCCATCGATGATTTCTATGGGCGATGTCGAATAGTTTTGCCATCGATGGGGGAGAACCAGATGGTTTCCCACCATCGATGTAAAGCTTAAACGAATAGTAAAGTGCCGGGACATGGAGCATAGCTCCGCCCCCGACACCCACCCCCACATTTTGATTGGCTCACAGGCCACTCAATCACAGAAAATGGATGTCCATCAATTTCCAAATCATTGATGGTCATCCATTGAATAGTTATACACTATCGATGGCCAGTTGCACTTATGCCATCAATGGAAACCATCCATGGCAAAGGCAACGATGGCCATCCCTACACACTAGATGACATTTGGAGCAATTTTCCTGATAAGGCTGAGTGATCAGAACAAATTATTCAAATCATCCTAATGTATTCCTAATGTATTCCCATAGCGATGCCATGCAGCTTAATGCAGCAGCCCCCCCTACCTTCTGCATCGCTGCCAGCATCAGCAAGTGTGTATCCACTTGCCAATGCTGGCTCCCCTGCCAGGTCCCATTGCCCGCGATGTGGTTCTGGGTATATATCATCATCTAATGTGTACCCAGTTTTGGGCTGCCAGCAGGAGAATGGAGGACGTTGCTGACGGGGAAAGGGGTCAGTGCTGGACCTGGCCAGAAAGGTTAGTGTTGCTGAATACCAGCTTCATTTTTGTTTGTACAGTTATGCAAAATAAAAAAATACAGCCGGTGTTATTTTTTTGTTGCTAAATGGGGCCCAATGTGTTTCCACCAGATCTGACTTTGTACCATCTGTGCTACAGTTGCAATGCATTAATGTGACACGTCAGATACAGACATTTTTCACAAATTGATTATGGATCAACTTGTTGTAAAAACTTAAATTATACTTTGCATATGTTTTTATTAATATACAGTAACAATAATGTTTTAATGACAAAACATTTGATTAACCATGTGATGCATTAATATTTTTTGCCCAATGTCCATACAAAAAAATTAATAATCCAACCAACACAGGTTCACTTCATACCCATATAATACCACCATATTACTTGCTTTTGGCCCTAGCCATGTATCACAGAGTTAAAATTACAATGCAGGAATATTCATGTGAACATGCATGCATGTAGAGACACGCAATCCTCTCCTACAGATATCATTTTAACATAAAAAAAAACATTCAAGCGTGAGTCATAATTATGCAAGAAATACAATAAGTGGAAATTTACAGCACTAGGCATGGCTACATTACAGACAGCAGTGCTGCATATAACAACCAAATAGCCACTGGGCATGGCTACCTCGCAGCAAGGCGGTAGTGGTGCGGAAATGGGCATGGTTGCCTCACAACAAGGCAAAAATCGGCATGGCTATCTCACAGCAATGCACTGGGCATGACTACCTCACAGCAAGACAGAACTGGGCATGACTACCTCACAACAATGCCAAACTGTGTATGAATATCTCACAGCAAAGCAGTAGTGGCACATAACTGGGCATCGCTACCTTACAGCAAGGCAGTAGTGGTGTGGCATTGGGCATGGTTACCTCAGAGCAAAGCAGCACGTAGGCATGGCATGGCTTCCTCATAGCAAGGCAGCATTGGGCATGGTTATCTACAGCAAGGCAGTAGTTGGGCAGAACTGGGCATGGCTAACTCACAGCGAGGCAGCACTGGGCATTGCTAACTCACAACAATACCGAACTATGTATGGTTATTTCACAGCAAGGAAGTAGTAGCGCAGAACTGGGCATGGCTACCTCACAACAAGGCAGTAGTGGTGTGGCATTGGGCATGGCTACCTCACAACAAGGCAGAACTGGGCATGGCTGCCTCACAGCAAGGTGGAACAGCATGGCTGCCTCACAGTCATGCAGCAGCACTTTATATGTGGCTAGCTAATGGTCAGGCACTAACATTGGGCATGGCTACCTCACTGCAAGGCATTACTGGGCATAGCCTCCTCACAGCAAGGTGGTACAGCATGGCTTCCTCAGTCATGCAGCAGCACTTTATATGTGGCTAGCTAATGGTCAGGCACTAACATTGGGCATGGCTACCTCACTGCAAGGCATTACTGGGCATAGCCTCCTCACAGCAAGGTGGTACAGCATGGCTTCCTCAGTCATGCAGCAGCACTTTATATGTGGCTAGCTAATGGTCAGGCACTAACATTGGGCATGGCTACCTCACTGCAAGGCATTACTGGGCATAGCCTCCTCACAGCAAGGTGGTACAGCATGGCTTCCTCAGTCATGCAGCAGCACTTTATATGTGGCTAGCTAATGGTCAGACAGTAACACTGGGCATGGCTACCTCACAGAAAGACAGAACTGGGCTTGGGTTCCTCACATCAAGACAGAATTGGGCATGGCTTCCTCACAGCAAGGCAGTACTGGGCATGGCTCCCTTACAGCAAGGCAGCATTGGCTATTGCTACAGTACCACACAGCCAGCAGCAACGTGTTGATTAGCAATGGGGGTAAAGACTTGCTGCTGCGACAGGACCGTGCTACGAGCTGACAGTAACATCTGCCTGTCATATACATCGCTATTTTGTACTATCTCCCTCGCATATATAGTGTGCCATGTATGTAGGTAATCATGTACACCGGGCAGATAACAGTGCCCACATCCAAGCAGGGAGCGGTGTGCCCGTGCAGAAGCTGCACCATATGCTAGCAGCGGTCGGTGAGAGGGTAGCATGCCACCTCCCGGCGCCCATGGAAGTCACACTACATAGCTGATCGCCTGGAAGCGCAGCAGAAGCTCCGCCACATCTGGCAGCGCCTGCAGAGACACGCACCCGAGCACTGCCTGCAGGGACAGAGCTCCCCTCCCCCAGTGCCCTGGCCGAGGAAGCAGTGACACCCAGCCAGCCGGCGCAGCGCTGGGACAGGGAGCGGCTGACACATGGAAATCTGTGCCACAGCCACACGGCAGCAGCCGGGCCCGGCACAGCCGCTCCTGCCCGAGCTCATCGCCACGCACACTGAGCAGTTGCTGAGGCCGAGGCCTAGAGATATCACTGGTCTTACCTTATGGCAGATGTCTGCTAGGTGACAGCGGTGGGGGACACGGAGAAGCCGATGCGTGCAGCAGCCTATGGATGCGCTGAGGGTGCGGGAGGAGGCGGATCTGCTGCTGCTGCTGCTGCTGTGTGTCAGGGAGAGAGCCAGGCGCCGGGCGGGGTGGAGAGAGCTGCGGAGGGAGGGACGGGAAACTTGTCAGCTACACTAATCTCTCTCTCTAGTACTCTAGTACACTACACACACTCACACACTCACATCCACACTCACACACCCTGCTGTACACACTGTACAACACTGCTCCACACTGACACACACACAGCCTACTGTACAACACTGCTCCACAGTGTCACTGTCACACACCTCGGCACTCACACGCGCAGTACTGAGGGAGCTGCGCCATTCACTGGACTGAAGCAATAACAGCAACATACTGTACTTAATACATTTTTATTAGTTAGTTCCAGATCTTTCTGTGTTTGCAAACAAAATGTGCAACTCATGCATGCTTTCACAGGAACGTGTAGACTACTGGGCACGGGCAGCACAAGGCCTTACCTAACTGCAATAACATTTTATACAGTGATACAGATCCTTTCGGATTCCTGCTATACTGTATGGGGCATATTTACAAAGATTGGAGTTCTATTTCAGATAATATGTTGCTATGGGCAGCCAATCAGATACCATCTAATACCTTCTAGAAGGTGCTAAATAAATAAGTAGATTGTTGCCCATAGCAACATCTCATGTGAAATAGAACTCTCATGTTAGTAATTTACACCTATGGGGTTTATTTAATAAGATTTGAGTTCTATTGAAGATGGTATTTTGTTCAAAGCAACCAACCAGATTCTATCTGTTGTATACTTAGAGGTGCTAAATAATTAAGAAGTACAATATGATTGGTTGATATGGGCAACATCCAATTTTCAATAGAACTGCCATATTAGTAAATTTACCAGACTATCTATCTATCTATCTATCTATCTATCTATCTATCTATCTATCTATCCATCTACTGAGAAAATCACTGAGGCAGATGCTGTGCAATGCATAACACAAGCAGGAAGAAATAAGCATATTATGATGATATAACTACCAGAAGCGGCCTGGCTGAGTCACCAATTCAGGGCAGTGAAAGGCTCCTTTCATCAAGATAGGTTTTGTTTTGTTTGTTTTTGTAAAAGAAGGAGGTAACCTGGTTGTATATCACACTACACTGATTCATTTAATTGATATATAGTAGCTGTAGTTTACAAGACACTGTTGGCCTGTTTGAAAGGTGGATGCTACTGTATCCGCATATGTGCCTTTCAGCAGAGATGCAGCAGCGATAATAGGCAAATGCTAGTTTCAGTGTTCGCTAGAGTACATGCGCAAAGAATGTACAGGCATTGGAATCACCACTTTCTGCACCACTGAACACAGTAACGCCATCAGCGTACCAGCATGTCAACTATTATGGGCAGCACGGACGGTTTAATGGTTAGCACTGAGGTCATGGGTTCGATACCCACCATGGCCATAACTGTGCGGAGTTTGTATATTCTCCCCGTAGTTGCATGGGTTTCCTCCGGGTACTCCGGTTTCCTCCCACAAGCCAAAAATATACTGGTAGGTCAATTGGATTCCTCGAAAATGATCCATAGAATGTCTGTGTGTGCGTGTACATGTGGTAGGGAATATAGATTGTAAGCTCCACTGGGGCAGGGACCGATGTGAATGTTCAACTATTCTCTATAAAGCGCTGCAGAATATGTGTGCGCTATATAAGAAACTTAATAAATAAATAAAATAATAAATTATCCCTTGCACATGGGGGGGGGGGGGTAATTTAGACCTGCAAATTCGCACAGTGGCCAATTATTGATAGACAGGGCCGGTGTAAGGCTTCTCAGCACCCTAGGCAAAACTTCAACCTACTCCCCCCTAACTCTCCCCCCCCCCCCCCCAATTTTTTTTAAAATCATGTGGTCTTCCATCCCCCCGACCCCCTTCCCCCCTGGGAAGGTGACCAAGTCCCCTGCTTTCCCTGGAGGTCCTCTGCACCCTCCCCTTTGCCACCCACAACAGAGTACAATGAGGAGGGGGCAGCAATGTAGGAAGTATGACTCAAGGGAAAGTATAGAGGTCTTAGAAGTACCACAGCCACCACCTGCTTTAAGTACAACAAGGCTCCTCATAGACAGCCTTGATTTTTTTATTTGTAGGCATGGTGGTGCCCCCCCCCCCAGATCCTGACGCCCTAGACAGCTGCCTAAAGCTGCCTAGTGGTAGAGCCGGCCCTGTTGATAGGCTGCACATGCGCATAGGTTCGCAGTGCAAGGCTGTCCAGCGATAAAAGGCTGCTACTTTTTTTGATCCCTGGTAGGGATGGCCATTGCTGCCGTTGTAACATGCGTGGGTGTAAGCAATGATAGTGTTGGGCTGAGCCCTCAGCCGGGACCGCTGTTTAGAACAGCCACGGCGAAGCCCTACGCTAACTCTGTTGGCCGTCCCGGGCAGGTGACCGCAGGCTGCAGAGTACTAGCCTTCTCCTTTAGTTGCCGCGTTCGAAGGAACGAGTTAAGCCCGCTCAAACCTCGATGCAACCAGGTTTTATGTTGGGACAAACCCACGGCGACCGTCAGGGACTGGACCAAAATGAAGATCTTACTAAAAGGGCCTACCTGGACTAAATACCCTAACTAACGGCACCAGGCCAGGGACGGGGAGCGTGACCAAGTCACAGACACCGAAGATAATAACAGGGTGCCACCAAACAAAACACACGCCAAAACAAAATGGTACACTTACAATAACGGTACCCCAAAACAGGCGTGAGCCCACAACAGTGAGCCTCTCCGAATCACGGAGAGCTGGACTAGGAAAATAGCAATAACTAAGGACGATGGGCAGCTTGCCCACAAAAATAAAAGATAAGGAATCGGGCTCCACTGGAGCACTTACGTAACCAGACCGGACCACCGGCAGCACAAGATGGTAACGTGCAAGCCCGGGGTGACTTGGCAGGACCAGATGGGGATATCGCTGACCAAGATGGATCCGGACCAGGACTGGAGAACGACCACAGCTAGATGGCAGCTGGACCACGGCTGGACGGTGGCAACAGCACCAGAGTTGGTGCACGGCTGAAACACAGCTAAGAAAGCAACTGGGGCCAGGCGGACCGGGACAGCAGAGTTCAGAAGACCCTTTGCAGAGAACAATATCACCGGCGGGGCTGAGCTGGGCCAGATCCTTTAAAAGGGATGCGCTGGCCAATCAGCCGCCAGACCAGCCCCCGCAATTCACTTATTAACAACAGCTGCCTGGGCGCGCCGCCCGGCGTCCCCTGGTTGCTAGGCAACCTCTGGACGATACGGCCCACTCACTGACAGCGTCCCCCGGCTGTGCCGCGCCGCGGCCGGGCGGACCTATCAATCATCCTGTCCCCACTGGGCGGAAGTACCCGGTCCGCCCTTCTAAGGGCGCCAGGACGCTGCGGCAGCGAAATTGTCAGCGCTGCTGACAGCCCTTGCCATCAATGGCAATAGTGCAACCTGTCATCGAAGGTGGTATACTATGCAAAAGAGGACCAACAATGTTTTTACCTATCGATGTTTAACCATTTCCTTTAAATGATTGGCCTCCCCTTGAGGGAAAAAAAAATGATTCATTTATGCTTGCTATCGATGGAGGAAAACCACCTGTTTCTTTCCCATCGGTGGCAAAACTTTTGGTACTTGTGTAATATCTGGGCGCTCGATTTTTTCATTGCATCGCATCGCATGCAATATAGTGGCATACAATTCATGCGATGCAATTTTTCATTGTAAAGACCCAATGTTTAATTGTATAGTCACCCATGGGTGATTTCATACCCCCACTATCCAACTACGCATGGAGTTGATTTTATATAGTGTGGCGAGCGCAGCGAGCCCCCGAGCCCGGAGCGTGGCGAGCGGCCGCAGAATACATGTAAAGTAATCCGCGTCCGCTCGCCACACTTCGGGCTCGCTGTGCTCGCCACACTATATAAAATCTACTCAATGCGTACTTGAATAGTGGGGGTATGAAATCACCCATGGGTGACTATACAATTAAAAATCTGGTCTTTACAATGAAAAATCGCATTGCATGCATTAAGTAGTGGCATGCAATGATAAAATTGGGCGCCCAGATAATACACAAGTACCAAACTTTTCTACATCGGCCATAAACCATTGATGATTTTGAATCATTGATGGGCAATGGGCATCCCTAATCCCTGTCCGTATGCATGGTGATTGGCAGGAAGTAAGCGTCTGGGGGTGGTAACCGGTTGTTTAGTAGGAGTGCCAAGAAAAACACAGGCGTGTTGGAAAAATGCTGGGAAAGTCTGGGGAAATGCTAGGCATGCCTAAGCATTCTACGGGAGGGCGTGTGATATGCCTTTTTCCATCGCACCGCCCAGTAAGTCTCTGGCTACTTTAAGTCTTCGATGAGTTGTGCCCAATGTAAAAAATCATTAGATGGTGAGCCTTGTACCATGAGTTTTGGACACATTTGCATGTCTATGAATAGATGTGTAGCTGTACACATCCATTCGCACAGCGAGCACATTAATTCACAAGGCGGTATTTCACTTTAGTGGGGCAGTGGCTTAACTGAACGCTGTCCATGCAAATTTCTGGCCATGCGATCAGGTCTGAATTACCCCTATGGTCTCTGTGAAAGCAGCTGTGCCTCTAAGAATGCATTAGCAGGCATGCCGACAACACTTCCATAACACATCTATCTCTTTTCTGCATTGCGTGCAGGGCCGACTCTACCACTAGGCAGCTTTAGGCAGCTGCCTAGGGCGCCAGGATCTGGGGAGCGCCACCAAGTCTGCAAATCAAAAAATCAAGGATGTCTATGAGGATCCTTGTTGTACGTAATGCAGATAAGGGCTGTGGAACTTCTAAGACCTCACCTCCATACTTTCCCTTGAGTCATACTTCCTACATTTCTGCCCCCTCTTCCTTGTACTCTATTGTGGGTGGTAAAGGGGAGGGTGCAGAGGAAAAGCAGGTGACTTGTCTACCTTCCGGGGGGCGGGGTCATGGGGATTGAAATGGGGGGGGGGGGGGGAGTAGCTTGAAGTTTTGCCTAGGGTGCTGAGAAGCCTTGCACCGGCCCTGATTGCGTGTGGTCTATGTACACGTCTGTATCTGGTACAACAGATCAGCCTCAATTCAAGCTTTGTGCCCCCCACTGCTGAGTTCTCTGGTGAGACAGTAGGGCCAGTCTTGCCTTTCCCTCCTTGGCAAACCCAGCCCTTTTACATGTATGAAATTATAAAAAGAGATATCAGGGAGGACCTTTTAGTGGCCACCTTTATTTCAGCTCCTCAGTGATGTGTTTGGCTGCTCTCTCCAGGGTTTTACCCTATTGAACCAGCTTCTTTCCCAGGCTTGTGAGTTATTTTAGTCACTAATGGTTGGGATTGATTCAGCTGTAGGCTTATCCTGCAATAGAGTCCTGCAAGAATAATATAGTAATGTCTTATTTGGCATTTTGCAGTGCTTAAATGGGTTGCTAAGATTAAAGTAATGTGTCACATGGGCCCTTATTCTGGTTGGTGCGGTAATATCCGCGTGCTTTCGTGCCGCCGATGTTTTGTGTCTGCGCATGTGCAGAGGCGTCTCTGCGCATGTGCGAGCGGGACGCACGGCCACATTCCGCATGAAATGTGTACACTACGAACAGGGGGTGGAGGGCTGTTTGGGCTCATTACCATATGTTTACACCCCGCGTTTCATGGGCGTTCCCATGCAAACGCTGGGCGTACGTATGGTAATGCGGCCGTGACGCACGTGTAGGGGGCGGACATATGACATTGCCGGATGTCAGCTGCCCGCCCAGATCCCTGCTTTTGCACGGAGAAATGCCCGTGTGGTCTGAGGTTGCGGGAGCTGCCTGGCCACTCGGTCCTGTATTCGATGGTCTGCGACCATCGAATGATGGGGGAGGTTCCCTGAGATGGAGGAGGTGTATTCATGAGAAATACACGTGCGGTCCGTTCGGACAGCTTCTTACCGCGTACGGACGGAGTTGGCTATCCGTATGGAAGGCGGGGTTTAGGACGCACGGTGCTGGCCGCGTATTCGGATCCGGCCGCACCGATCAGAATAAGGGCCAAGGTGTTAGAAATATATTAAATGGTTTAAAGGTGATGTGTCATAAGATGGTTTATATACAGTGGGACAAAAAGTATTTGGACAGCCACAGATTTTCGATTGGGTTTAGGTCTGGAGACTGGCTAGGCCACTCCAGGACCTTGAAATGCTTCTTACGGAGCAACGCCTTAATTGTCCAGGTGGTGTGTTTGGGATCATTGTCATGCTGGAACCCAGCCACGTTCCATCTTCAATGCTCTTACTGAGGGAAGGATGGTTTTGTCCAAAATCTCATGATACATGGCCCCATTCATCCTCTCTTTAATACAGATGAGTTGTTCCATCCCCTTTGCACAAAAAGCAGGCCCAAGGCATATTGTTTCCACCCCCATGCTTCACAGTGGGTATGGTGTTTTTGGATGACTCTCATCATTCTTTTTCCTCCAAAACGGCAAGTGGAGTTTATACCAAATAGTGCTATTTGGCTCTCATCTGACCACATGACAATCTCCCAATCCTCCTCTGGATCAACCAGATGGTCACTGGCAAACTTTAGATGGGTCTGGACATGTGCTGGCTTAAGCAGGGGGACCTTTTGGGTGCTGCAGGATTTGTATCCATGACAATGTAGTGTGTTACTAATGGTAATGTTGGTGACTGTATTTAGCTCTCTTGAGGTCATTGACTGGGTCCCCCCCATGTAGTTCTGGGCTGATTCCTCACTGTTCTCAAGATCATTGATACTCCACAAGGTGAGAGCTTGCATGGAGTCGTGGTAGATTGTCAGTGATCTTGTATTTCTTCCATTTTTTTTTATAATTGTGCCAACAGTTGATCTCTTCTCATCAAGCTGCTAGCATATTGTCGAATAGCTCACCCCAGCCTTGTGCAACTGCACAATTTTGTCCCTGGTGTCCTTAGACAGCTCTATGGTCTTAGCCATGGTGGAGAGGTTGCAGTCGGACAAGTGTCTTTTATATAGATAACCAGTTCAAACAGGTGCCATTAATACAGGTAAAGAGTGGAGGATAGAAGAGTTTATTAAAGAAGTAACAGGTGTGTAAGAGCCAGAAATATTGCTGGTTGGTAGGTGTCCAAATATTTATTTCACAGTTGAAGTGTACTTATGATGGAAATTACAGACCTCTCTCATCTTTTTAAGTGGGTCAACTTGCACAATCTGTGGTTGTTGAAATACTTTTTTGATGCACTGTAGCATAAATGTGCTGCTTGTAAATAGGCCACAACCTATTTAAAATGGGGCATGGCCTTGTGTGAGCTAGGCCACACCCATTTCTGCATGCTCTTGGTTTTTTGTCTTACCTTTGGCTCATTGCCTCTGGTTGGCCACCACTGTTCTATAGTATTTCACTTTGTTAGAACTGCTGCCCAAACTGACTTCTAAAGCTTGGTCTTGGGGTCTAGTCAGAGAACTAAAAGAAATGTATGCATTACTGGGGCAAGGAGCCTAAGGAATGGTGGGGGCTGGTTTAAATCCATGGGTCCAGCTCTAGCTTAGGCCATGTCCCATTCAGCTTTATAAAAAAAATACACTATTATTTACTATTGTCTACAACAGAATACAAAGACCATGACATATGCCAATGTATCCTGTTAATTCTAAATGAAAGAAATTGTAAAAAGAGGCTGCATCAGGAAAAGTGTGTCATAAAAAACTCTGGCTCTACACTGATTAGCAAACAAATATAACTGTTGACCTTACTGTGCTTAAATCCTGCAGCTGTGTACACCTTTAAAATATCACATCTCTTTGTTTCAGCTGGAAAAGATTTACCATTTAGAATAAAATATAGTAGACCTAACATAGTATTTTAATTTGTTTACTGTAACCACACAATGAGAAATGTCAGTTTGAATTCAAATGTATTTATTCAAATCACCTAAACATTAATTATTGTTAAATTGATCATAATAATAATCCCAAAGCTGAAAAAGAACTCACTGAGCTGTATTTTAAAATAATTCATGGTACTGGTTTAGTTTCACGGCGGCAGTGACGTACTTAGCATAGCGTCCCTTTCAGAATCGGCCTCGTGTTTCCGCGACCAACGTAGTCAGTCAGAAGTAGCGTAGTGTGTTCCGTAGTCAGTTAGAAATAGAGTAGTGTGTTCCACGCGACCAGCTAGTCAGTGTAGTAGTCAGCGTAGTCAGTCAGAAGTAGCGTAGTGTGTTCAGCTAGTCAGCGTAGGCAGTTCTAGTCAGTGTGTGACAGGCAGACGTATTTCAGTCATGGCTGCTGAAAAGCTGACACTCTTCAACCTGCCCCAGACTGAGGAGGAATCGGTGGCATTTCTGCAGAGCCACAAATTCCTGCCTGACACCCAGACCTGCCCCAAAGGGGCTCATTACCAGTTAACACATGTTCTCATTACTGTCTCAGTTGTATGATATGGCAGGTGTGAATGTGTTCCTGAAACACCCCCACTATCCACGGCAGCCCGAAGCGTGGTGAGCGCAGCAGTATGCGTCCTCCCAACCTTTTCATACCCCCATTATCCACGTCGGCGTGGAGTTTATTTTATAAAGTGTGGCAAGCGCAGCGAGCCACCGAGGCCGAAGCGTCCCCTAGTGGGGGTATGAAAAGGTCGGGAGGACACGTACTGCGGACCCTCGCTGTGCTCGCCACGCTTCGGGCTGGCGTGGATAGTGGGGGTTTCAAAAGGAGGCATTTGCCAGTATGTAACATGGAGCACTGGCAAATGCCTCCTTCATTGTGAATGAGACGCACTTGCGTCCGCACCCCAACTTTGGAAAGGAGACGCACGTGCTACAGAACCCCTAACCCTGTCCGCAGGGTTGATGTACCCTGCCGCAATAGCTAATGAGATGCAGGAGCATCTCAGTGCAAGCGCGTTTGAGACGCTCCTTTATCTGAAAAAGAGGGAGCGCCTCACCACCGGTGCCAGCATGATCCCCTTTCCACCAAAGAGAGGGGATCATGCTGGCGCCAGCGGTGTGAGAGAGGCGCTGACTAGGTTTGCCAGGGACGCCGGGGACAGATACGCAGTTGCCGGCAACACTTGTGTAGTTTCACAGCGGCAGCCTACGCTGATAACGTAGCTTAGCCTGGTGCCATGAAACTAGAAAAGTAAGGCAGCTGTTGGGCTACGCTATTAGCGTAGCATAAGCTGCCGCCATGAAACTATATATATATATATATACATATATATACATACAAGAAAGCATTTAGCTTTCTAAATTTATAATGGTAAAGGTTTTAGCAAGGATCATTTGTAGCATTTAATATTGTGATTACCTACTTGTTCTTTTACATATGGGATGCGCTTGTGCCTGATGTGATTATTATTATCACTATTGTAGCGATATATTATTAGCACGTGTTTATTATGCCGTGTTGATGTTCATTGTTATTTGGTTCTTGCCCATAACTTTGTTTTTTATTATGATTATTTTTTTGTATTTTATGTAACACTGGTTGTAATGTCACTGTTTTATTCAATGCAGCACAGCAATTTTCCGTGATTATTATTATGACAGTTGTAGTGGGTGGGAACACCCTTATGGCTAATGGACACTAGCTTGTGCTGTTACCATGGTTACATATGTACTCTCTGGCGTCTGTCCGGAGCATGAGTAGCCACACTCACAATGTGACATTGACGCTATCACGTGACTGGCGGCGCCGGGAGGGGAGGTGCTGGTCTGGCGTGCATCACTTGGTGGTATAAAAATAGTAGGTTTTTTTATACAAGCGCTGGAAGGGTAAGGGAGGGTGGGTTTTATACAAGCGTTGGAAGGGTAAGGGAGGGTGGGTGGTATGTATAAATGTAAGTTCATTATTAGAATTGTTACAATATGTCCTCACCGTTTGTATCTGTCTTTCCCCCTTTCACTTTACCTTACCATGACATTCATCTCTCTCCGTTTTATCTCTCTCCGTCTTATCCCTTCTTTGTTTTTCAATTTTGTTTTTCAATTTTGGTTTTCAAATTGCTACGTTCTCACCTTAGCTGTCCTCCTCTACCACACCAGTACATTACATCATTTTATCCCACACATCTGTAAACAAACCCCAGACTGAACAGCTCTACCCAGCCTCTAATCCATATGACCACATTCTTACAGGAGTAAGCGCACCAAATGCGCACACCCACTTCCAAGTTGTTATTTTCTATCTGCCATAAGTTAGTCACCGGCCATCGAGCCCAGGTATCAGCCATTCGTGCCCCCACTGGTCCACAGGACTGTCCATCATACAGCCGACCCTCCTCATTGGCTGCCCCACGTATTTAGCGTGCCGGGGAATCCCAGATCAGCGCGTCACTGTGATCAAGCCTTCCCGGCGAAACACGTGTCAGACGCAACCTCGGGACCACCCCCTGACGTCATTTCACTCTCGGAACTCCGTCCTCCACAGACGCCGCCAACTGATCATCCGGCGGCGGCTATACAGCTATCACGCTGTTACCAGTGCCCGACTGACTTGCTCAAAGTGAAACTCTTCCTGATACAGAAAATTTTGGGCAGACAAGACCAGCGCCAGAGAACCTTAATAAAAGTTACATATTAACTCAATCATCTTTACACACCATATCTTTTTGTCTATTTGTAGTAAGTGTGCCCCAAAAAACCTGTTGTGTTCTTCCTTTGTCCTTCCTTTTGGACACCCACTTTCATACATCTTTTGCGCTGAACTTTTTTGGGAGCACCACCAACCCAGCACCACAGACAACACCTGTCATTATTGGTCGCATGTTGGTAGAATCAATATCCAATGTAATTATTATTCTTACTTTATCACCGATTTAGCTTGTGATGATCCCGCCCAGTTTTCTAATAAATGTAAGTTTGTAATGTACACTTTTTTGTATCCTGATGAAGAACAATTAAAGTTTGAAACATTGAGAACCTACCTGCTGGACAATCCTTACTTGTTGAGTGCCACCTCCTGGATGTATGTTTTAATCCTGGAGGGGATATGGATGGCACCACGCTGTCAGAAGAGCAGCCGGCGACACACATCGGGCTCCTACTCACCCCTCTGTGCGTGCTGGCATCTCTCCTGTCTGGCGCTGGGTCCTGGGTGGCGGATCGGGGACAGCAAGGGGGCGGCTGCTGCGGGCTGTCAGTGACACTCCTGGCGTGCAGGTTCTGGTCTGCAGGGATTCAGCGGCATCTGGAAGCCGGTGCCGCCATCTTTGTTTTGGGCAAACCAGCCATTGGGCCAATCTGTGTAGTTCCTCCCCGATGTGCTGCTTTGGCCAATGGCAGCTTCTCCCTAGGGATTTAGGGAGGCTGTCAAGAGCTGTCCAGTGTCAGTGCAAAAAAGTCTTCAGCCTGTCTGCAGCTTTTCTTCTGGCTCCATTTAATCCTGCGCCCTGGCTTGGTTCCGTCCTCCCAGGGAAGTGCTATTACCAGTTTCCTGCCTCAGTAGCCTCCGCGCCAGTTCTCCTGTCCAGCCTGCTCATTCACCGCCTAAATCCAGTACTCAGTTAACCCTCACCATCCACTTCCAGACCTGTATTCAGTGGATCCTCTCAGTATACCTCCTATCTTCTCTCGCCATTCTCCCTCCAGACTTTTTCCAGAATATAGCAAGTTGCAAGTATTTAAGTTCCTCGGTATTGCTCAAAGAAGTATTTGAGTATTGATTGTACTTGAGAAGTATCAATGTACCTTCATGAAATCGTCTATTATTAAACCAGCCCGATTTAACCCCATTTCTGCTGCTCACAGTGTGGTTCCTGATCCTCACACAAACCCATCCAATCCTACTCCTGTGACACACGCCAGTAACTTTTTGTTTAAGATGTGCTGCTCAAGAACTGAAATATATATATATATATATATATACAATCCGTGGGAACCGGCACTCCCAGACGCTGTGTTCCAATTGCTTGCCCCGGTGCCTTCTACAAATGCAGGTAGCGTGGATATATAAACATAGAAGAAGCGGAACTGGTGGTTTAATATGACATGCGGCATCGTTTCGGGGTCAAGCCCCTTTCTCAAGCCAAAATACAAGTGTTGTATTTTGGCTTGAGAAAGGGGCTTGACCCCGAAACGTTGCCGCATGTCATATTAAACCACCAGTTGGTTTCTTCACCTTTACCCACGTCTCCGAGTGCTGCTTCTTCTATGTATATATATATATATATATATATACAGAAGAACATCGGCACTCACTCACCATCAAATAATTCTCAGAAGCTTTAGAGGTGCATTTGCAACGTTTCGGGTTCCTTTATTAAACCCGTCGTCAGGCAGTACATAATCAGGATTCTTTATTAAACGGGTTTAATAAAGGAACCCGAAACGTTGCAAATGCACCTCTAAAGCTTCTGAGAATTTTTTGATGGTGGGTGAGTGCCGATGTTCTTCTGTATGTATCCTGCTCCGTTCAGGCACCACCCCAGCAAGCTGTTTGAAAGCAAGTGCCGGCTATTCGCCTTTATATTTATAAATATATATATATCTCCGAAAGGAGGACTGGCAATCAGCTTCTGTGGAGATGCAATTGCTTTGGTGCCTTCCAGTAAACAATGGTATATGGTAGTAGAAATTGCGGCACCCAGAAGCTGGTAAATAACAAACTTTATATCAAATTATAAGGTGCATCAAAAGATCCGACATTTAGGGGTAATAACACCCAATTTTCAAGGTGCAGAATGGTGACCATCCTGCACCTTGAACAAGGGGTGTTTTTTTGATGCACCTTATATATTGATATACAGCCTCTTATTTACCAACCTCTGTGTGTCCCGCCATTTCTACTACCATATATATATATATATATATATATATATATATATATATATATATATATATAATCCAAATGATGCCTGGCACTCCGCACATCCAAATTCTAACTTCTGCGGTGTCCTGTCCTCCCAGATGGGAAACATAAGAAACAAAGGATGCTGGACGGCACTCACATTCACAACTAAAGCAGTCAGTCAAATAAGAGTCCACACACGGAGGTGCAGTCGACGTTCTGTCTTGATAAAGGGTCAGAGACCCGAAACGTCGACTGCACCTCCGTGTGTGGACTCTTATTTGACTGACTGCTTTAGTTGTGAATGCGAGTGCCGTCCAGCATCCTTTGTTTCATATATATATATATATATATATATATAGAGATCCAGATCCCCTGTCCTGAGCCCAGGCACAGGGGAAGAAACGGCACTCACGGATTTGAAAAAGGGTAATTTTATCAATACATGATAAGTGAAATTACAGCATCGTCATCAACGTTTCAAGGCAGATTGCCTTTTCGTCAGGATGCGCTGTGATGTGTATAAAGTGCCAAAGGTGCAGTGAATAAACCCGAGCAGTCTGCTCTCTTACCTTTTGTAGCAGTGTAGAAAGACATGCCGTGTGTGCGGTCTCCAGCTTCCGGGACCGAGGGCGCAGCACACAGTGACGTTGCGCCGTTGCCCTGGTTACCCTAGACGCCTACTGCCGTCATCCGCTGGACATGCCGTGCCTGTGTGCAAAAAACAACATAAGACCAACTTGTAAAATACAGTCGGATATAAGTGAAAACATACTATTAAAAACACACGTGCTGGGGCTGCTAAACCATAAAAATGTAAATGTGTAGTGCTTATCATAATTAAAATAGCTCTCTCCGCAGACTAAAAATGTATTGTATTGTCATGTTACATGTATTATGCATCGTATAGACATCCAAGCGCTTCCTACGAAAGTGGCTGTATAAAGGTAAAATATAATATCATCATAATTATGGCAATATAGCAACTCAGCCTATCTAACATTTACACTCAAATTTTCAATGTAATTAGGTAGCTACACACTGACTGGCCACCAATAGTTCACCCTAGAAATTAGCTAGATATTTCAGCCTCATAGGGTTATTACACAAAAGAGTTCCAAGCTATCATTTCATTGAGTCCCAGTGGTGCCATCGTATTCAGTCTGCAAATCCACTGGGATTCTCGCTGTGAGAGTATCTTCTGCCTGTCGCCTCCCCGGGCCAATGGTGGCACATGATCGATAATTTGGCATTTTAATTGGGCCAAAGAGTGCCCACTAGCTTTGAAATGTCTGGCTACCGGCTGGTTTATTTCTTTTCCTTGCAGACAGGCCAGAATAGCTGACCGATGTAGTGCCATACGTACCCGTAGGTTGACTATGGTCTGGCCCACGTAGAATTTCCCGCAGGGGCACATAATAATATATATAATGTACGGTGTCTTACAATTGACTACGTGCTTAATGTGATATGTCCTGCTTGTCTGGGGATGTTTGAACGTGGAGCCCGTGATGAGATAGGCGCAGGCGGTGCAGGAGGGACAGCGGTAGCATCCAGGTTTTTTCTCCTGTATATTAAACAGGGTGGGGGGTGGAGGTTTTGTAATATTGGTCCTTACTAGAAGATCCCGCAAATTGCGGCCCCTTTTGTAGCATGGCATGATGTTTTTATCCTTAAACCCCGGCAGTTGTTTATCACATTTAATTAAGGGCCAAACAGCTCTGAGAGCTCTGGGAAGTACTGTGGTTGCCGGTGTGTAGGTCGTAATGAATGGTATGATATTTGTAGACTTAGTCTTGTGGTTCTTCTTGGTTTGTAGTAGTTGTTCCCGAGGGATTTCCAGTACCTGTTGTTTTTGTTGCTTTAAGATGGATCTTGCATAACCCCTAGCGGCAAACTTTTCAACCATTTTGTCCAATTCTTGGCCCACTGTGGAGGTATCACTATGTATTCTGGCCACCCTCATCATTTGTGATTTGGGTAGGCTTCGCTTGAGCGCAGGTGGGTGGTTGCTATTTGCTTTCAGCAGGGTATTCCTGTCTGTTTCTTTATGGAACACTGTGGTCACTACTCGCTTGTCATGCAGCTCAATGTTCACATCCAGATAGTTAACCTTCTGTCCTCCTAGATGGTAGGTGAATTTGATAGGGCCTTCACGGCCATTGATATTATTAATGAGATCTATAAGGGCTTGCTGAGTGCCTGTCCATACGATCAGCAGATCGTCTATATAACGGGTATACATAGCGATCTGACGGCTAACATTCTGATCCATGAAGAAAAACTCCTGCTCCTGTTCAAACATATATATGTTCGCAAGTGATGGTGATACATTAGATCCCATAGAGCATCCAGTTAACTGTAGGTAATAGCTGCCATTATGGAGGAAGAAGTTTCTGGTTAATGTGAGGTTCAGTAGTTCCATGAATAGCGGTATATCAAGTGCCGAGAAGTTGACTTTAAACAGGAACGCCCTAGTGGCTGAAAGTGCTTGTGCGTGGGGGATCACAGTGTAGAGGTTTTTCACATCTAAAGTGCACAGTGCTGTATTTTGGGGTAATTCTCCCAGTGCCTTGAGTTTTAAAAGCAACTGGGTCGTGTCCTTCAAGTACGTCCTTTGTGTCATAATGTACGGCTGAATGAGATTGTCCAAAAACTGCGAGATCGGTTGGAATAATGACCCCCGGGCTGAGATGATGGGTCTACCCGGGGGATTCTTAAGATCTTTATGCACCTTCGGTATTGTGTAAATAAACGGGGTGATGGGGTGGTCTTTAGTCAATGTACGCAGGACTTTTTTGCTAATATGGCCCATCTGGTGAGCCTGAGCTAAAATCACGTCCAATTCTTTCTTAAATTGACCAGTCGGATCTGTTGGCAGTTTTCTATACGTTACTGGATCTGATAACAACAAATCTAAATTCTGGATGTATTGCTCAGTGTCCTGTATTACTATAGCCCCGCCTTTGTCAGCGGGGCGTATAGTTATGGCCAGGTTGTTTGACAGTTGTTTAAGGGCTTGACTTTCCCTCCTGGTCATATTCGACCACTTGCTGGGAGTTGTAACATCGAATTTCTTCACCGATTCATCTACAATATTTACAAAGGATTTGATAGCAGCATTACTTGAAGGAGGATCGAAAGTGGAGTGTCCAAATTTTTTTATGAAATCCTCATGTATATCCCGTTGGGGATTCTGTTTGTTCTGGAAAAATTCTTTCACTCTTAATGACCGTCCCATTTTGTGCAAATCTACATTCCAATTAAAAACATTATGTTTATTTGAAGGTACAAAGGATAATCCCTGGTTTAAAACTTTTTCTTCTTCTTGGGTGAGTGTATATGATGACAGGTTAAAAATTAAGGTCTCTTTCTGTTGGCGGTTGGCGGTTTTCTGTAGCCGATTCGATTGGCCGCCTCTTCTGGTATATCCCGCGCCCGATATACCAGAAGAGGCGGCCAATCGAATCGGCTACAGAAAACCGCCAACCGCCAACAGAAAGAGACCTTAATTTTTAACCTGTCATCATATACACTCACCCAAGAAGAAGAAAAAGTTTTAAACCAGGGATTATCCTTTGTACCTTCAAATAAACATAATGTTTTTAATTGGAATGTAGATTTGCACAAAATGGGACGGTCATTAAGAGTGAAAGAATTTTTCCAGAACAAACAGAATCCCCAACGGGATATACATGAGGATTTCATAAAAAAATTTGGACACTCCACTTTCGATCCTCCTTCAAGTAATGCTGCTATCAAATCCTTTGTAAATATTGTAGATGAATCGGTGAAGAAATTCGATGTTACAACTCCCAGCAAGTGGTCGAATATGACCAGGAGGGAAAGTCAAGCCCTTAAACAACTGTCAAACAACCTGGCCATAACTATACGCCCCGCTGACAAAGGCGGGGCTATAGTAATACAGGACACTGAGCAATACATCCAGAATTTAGATTTGTTGTTATCAGATCCAGTAACGTATAGAAAACTGCCAACAGATCCGACTGGTCAATTTAAGAAAGAATTGGACGTGATTTTAGCTCAGGCTCACCAGATGGGCCATATTAGCAAAAAAGTCCTGCGTACATTGACTAAAGACCACCCCATCACCCCGGTTATTTACACAATACCGAAGGTGCATAAAGATCTTAAGAATCCCCCGGGTAGACCCATCATCTCAGCCCGGGGGTCATTATTCCAACCGATCTCGCAGTTTTTGGACAATCTCATTCAGCCGTACATTATGACACAAAGGACGTACTTGAAGGACACGACCCAGTTGCTTTTAAAACTCAAGGCACTGGGAGAATTACCCCAAAATACAGCACTGTGCACTTTAGATGTGAAAAACCTCTACACTGTGATCCCCCACGCACAAGCACTTTCAGCCACTAGGGCGTTCCTGTTTAAAGTCAACTTCTCGGCACTTGATATACCGCTATTCTTGGAACTACTGAACCTCACATTAACCAGAAACTTCTTCCTCCATAATGGCAGCTATTACCTACAGTTAACTGGATGCTCTATGGGATCTAACGTATCACCATCACTTGCGAACATATATTTGTTTGAACAGGAGCAGTAGTTTTTCTTCATGGATCAGAATGTTAGCCGTCAGATCGCTATGTATACCCGTTATATAGACGATCTGCTGATAGTATGGACAGGCACTCAGCAAGCCCTTATAGATCTCATTAATAATATCAATGGCCGTGAAGGCCCTATCAAATTCACCTACCATCTAGGAGGACAGAAGGTTAACTATCTGGATGTGAACATTGAGCTGCATGACAAGCGAGTAGTGTCCACAGTGTTCCATAAAGAAACAGACAGGAATACCCTGCTGAAAGCAAATAGCAACCACCCACCTGCGCTCAAGCGAAGCCTACCCAAATCACAAATGATGAGGGTGGCCAGAATACATAGTGATACCTCCACAGTGGGCCAAGAATTGGACAAAATGGTTGAAAAGTTTGCCGCTAGGGGTTATGCAAGATCCATCTTAAAGCAACAAAAACAACAGGTACTGGAAATCCCTCGGGAACAACTACTACAAACCAAGAAGAACCACAAGACTAAGTCTACAAATATCATACCATTCATTACGACCTACACACCGGCAACCACAGTACTTCCCAGAGCTCTCAGAGCTGTTTGGCCCTTAATTAAATGTGATAAACAACTGCCGGGGTTTAAGGATAAAAACATCATGCCATGCTACAAAAGGGGCCGCAATTTGCGGGATCTTCTAGTAAGGACCAATATTACAAAACCTCCACCCCCCACCCTGTTTAATATACAGGAGAAAAAACCTGGATGCTACCGCTGTCCCTCCTGCACCGCCTGCGCCTATCTCATCACGGGCTCCACGTTCAAACATCCCCAGACAAGCAGGACATATCACATTAAGCACGTAGTCAATTGTAAGACACCGTACATTATATATATTATTATGTGCCCCTGCGGGAAATTCTACGTGGGCCAGACCATAGTCAACCTACGGGTACGTATGGCACTACATCGGTCAGCTATTCTGGCCTGTCTGCAAGGAAAAGAAATAAACCAGCCGGTAGCCAGACATTTCAAAGCTAGTGGGCACTCTTTGGCCCAATTAAAATGCCAAATTATCGATCATGTGCCACCATTGGCCCGGGGAGGCGACAGGCAGAAGATACTCTCACAGCGAGAATCCCAGTGGATTTGCAGACTGAATACGATGGCACCACTGGGACTCAATGAAATGATAGCTTGGAACTCTTTTGTGTAATAACCCTATGAGGCTGAAATATCTAGCTAATTTCTAGGGTGAACTATTGGTGGCCAGTCAGTGTGTAGCTACCTAATTACATTGAAAATTTGAGTGTAAATGTTAGATAGGCTGAGTTGCTATATTGCCATAATTATGATGATATTATATTTTACCTTTATACAGCCACTTTCGTAGGAAGCGCTTGGATGTCTATACGATGCATAATACATGTAACATGACAATACAATACATTTTTAGTCTGCGGAGAGAGCTATTTTAATTATGATAAGCACTACACATTTACATTTTTATGGTTTAGCAGCCCCAGCACGTGTGTTTTTAATAGTATGTTTTCACTTATATCCGACTGTATTTTACAAGTTGGTCTTATGTTGTTTTTTGCACACAGGCACGGCATGTCCAGCGGATGACGGCAGTAGGCGTCTAGGGTAACCAGGGCAACGGCGCGACGTCACTGTGTGCTGCGCCCTCGGTCCCGGAAGCTGGAGACCGCACACGCCGGCATGTCTTTCTACACTGCTACAAAAGGTAAGAGAGCAGACTGCTCGGGTTTATTCACTGCACCTTTGGCACTTTATACACATCACAGCGCATCCTGACGAAAAGGCAATCTGCCTTGAAACGTTGATGACGATGCTGTAATTTCACTTATCATGTATTGATAAAATTACCCTTTTTCAAATCCGTGAGTGCCGTTTCTTCCCCTGTGCCTGGGCTCAGGACAGGGGATCTGGATCTCTGTATTAAATTAACATAAGGGCACCGCGGTACCTACAACGTTTGTCCGGAGTGCCGAACATACCAGGATACTATATATATATATATATATATATATGTCCCAGTCTGTGGTGCGGCACTCCACATTAGACTCCTCTCATAGCGGTACAAATAATGTTTTATTCCGTCTTTAGCAACGTTTCAATGCCGCTAGGGCATTGTCATCAGGCTCAGAACAACAAGATAAATGAACAGACATACCTTAAATAAGCACCCAGAGTGAAGTCACGCCGGCAGGAGAGGCAGGAGCCGTCCGTGCAGCGCTTGCCAATGACGTCAGCGGCAATAGCCGTCTGTGCGTCCTAACGTGCACCCATCACCATAGCAACTAAAGAAAACAATATCAGGTTAAAATAAATGCGCTGACACAAGATAAACTGACAGCATAGAAATACCACACATTAAATACATGTAGCAATGCACAGTGAAAGCATATAAAACGCATGACATGTGACAACATCAAAGATATATTGCAAGAGAAATACATTATAATAGAGCAGAAATACCAGAGTGTTCATTGAGGCCGTGGGGTGCCAGTGTCCCCAATCTAGCAATCCATCTGGCCTCACATCTGAGCAATTCTGCTCCACGATCACCACCCCGCATAGAAGGCGGGATGTGATCAATCATTCTGTATTTAATGGATGTCACGCTATGTTTTAAAGTCACAAAGTGTCGTGCGACTGGCTGTTCACTGGTACCCAGTGTAAGTGCTTTTTTAATCGCCGACCTATGTGCTGCCATACGCTCCTTGAAAGCACATTCAGTTTTACCAATATATGTCAAGCCACATGGGCATAAGATTTGATATACAACATATTGGGTGTTACACGAGAGCGTATGGCGGATTTGCATGGTCTGTCCAGTGCGTGGATGATAAAAGGTGTTACCTGGGATAAGATACTGACATGTGACACAAGGGCATCTAATGCACCCTAATTTGCGGGTGGTACGGGCAACCTGAGATGGCGAAGCGTCAGATTTTACCAGAATGTCTTTAATATTTTTAGAACGTTTGTAACTCATGAGGAGTTTGGTGTTATCGATCCCTATGTCAGGGTCAGATTGTACAGTTGGCCAGCGAGAACGTGCAATTTTGTTAATTCTAGGGCTCATCATATTAAATGTGGATACCCAGGGCATGACTTTATCGTCCTCTTTTTTGGCAAGTTTTGGTTTGAGAAGATCCACCCGATCCAACTGCATAACCCTAGCTTTAGTGGCCAGTAGCTCATGCATGGGGTAACCCCTCCTGCTGAACCGAGTGATCATCTCATCTATCTGTATGGACACAATCTCAGGGTCAGACACAATGCGCTTTACCCGAAGCATCTGGGAGTATGGTAGACTCCTTACTGATGCCCCGGGATGACAGCTGGAATATAAAAGGGCATTATTCCTATCTGTCGGTTTGGTGTATACACTAGTCGACACGGCCCCCTCTTGGGTATTGATTTGAACATCCAGAAAATTGATTTTATGTTGGTCGTGTGTATAGGTAAACTTAATGGCATTGTGTGTCTACTAAAAATATTACCTCACTCCACGTATGATCCTCAATCTTATAACGCATCTATTAAGACCTTTGGTAGAGTCCTGAATAATGAGGTACTCACAACAGCCAAGGAATGTGAATTTCCCCGCAACAACCTCAGCAAAAGTGAACGGCTGGCATTAAAATATCTGGCCAGCAACAACTCACTGGTATTCCGCCCTGCCGACAAAGGTGGGGCATTAGTTATCATGGATATGGACAAATACCACCAGCAAGTCATGGTACATCTTAATGATACTAACACGTACCGCAAACTCCTAAGTGATCCTTCACATAGATTCCAGCGAGAACTTACGGGACTACTACAATCAGCAGTGAATAAGAAATTAATTTCTGAAAAATTGATGCGAGCACTACTTCCAGTTCACCCACTGGTCCCTCTGTTTTACTGCACCCCCAAGGTGCATAAAACACTTATAGATCCACCGGGAAGGCCGATCGTTGCAGCCAGAAACTCCCTTATGCAACCTTTGTCCATTTATTTGGATAGCGTCCTACAAACCGGAATCCGGAATCATCCACGCTACCTCATGGACACAACGGCCCTACTATGTTCTCTACAACAACTGCCCGTTCTGGAAGCGGATACTTGGATATTTGCCATAGACGTCTGCTCGCTGTATACAGCAATCCCCCACAATATGGGGTTACCTGCACTGCGACACTTTCTAAACAATGATGCTACATACGACGGTCCTGATGTGAATTTGATTGTGGACCTTATGGAAGTCATACTTACTAAAAATTTCTTTCTATACAACAAAGAATTCTACCTGCAGCTCATGGGCGTGGCTATGGGGGCGGCGGTAGCCCCCTCATATGCCAAAGTCTTTATGTTTGAGTTTGAGCAATCGTTTTTCTTTGATAACCCGATTATTTCCTCTAACATCATCCAATATCATCGATATATTGATGATCTGTTGATCTTCTGGCGTGGACCACCTGCGATACTATGTGAATACATTGACCAGCATAATTTGACACACAATGCCATTAAGTTTGCCTATACACACGACCAACATAAAATCAATTTTCTGGATGTTCAAATCAATATCCAAGAGGGGGCCGTGTCGACTAGTGTATACACCAAACCGACAGATAGGAATAATGCCCTTTTATATTCCAGCTGTCATCCCCGGGCATCAGTAAGGAGTCTACCATACTCCCAGATGCTTCGGGTAAAGCGCATTGTGTCTGACCCTGAGATTGTGTCCATACAGATAGATGAGATGATCACTCAGTTCAGCAGGAGGGGTTACCCCATGCATGAGCTACTGGCCACTAAAGCTAGGGTTATGCAGTTGGATCGGGTGGATCTTCTCAAACCAAAACTTGCCAAAAAAGAGGACGATAAAGTCATGCCCTGGGTATCCACATTTAATATGATGAGCCCTAGAATTAACAAAATTGCACGTTCTCGCTGGCCAATTGTACAATCTGATCCTGACATAGGGATCGATAACACCAAACTCCTCATGAGTTACAAACGTTCTAAAAATATTAAAGACATTCTGGTAAAATCTGACGCTTCGCCATCTCAGATTGCCCGTACCACCCGCAAATTAGGGTGCATTAGATGCCCTTGTGTCACATGTCAGTATCTTATCCCAGGTAACACCTTTTATCATCCACGCACTGGACAGACCATGCAAATCCGCCATACGCTCTCGTGTAACACCCAATATGTTGTATATCAAATCTTATGCCCATGTGGCTTGACATATGTTGGTAAAACTGAATGTGCTTTCAAGGAGCGTATGGCAGCACATAGGTCGGCGATTAAAAAAGCACTTACACTGGGTACCAGTGAACAGCCAGTCGCACGACACTTTGTGACTTTAAAACATAGCGTGACATCCATTAAATACAGAATGATTGATCACATCCCGCCTTCTATGCGGGGTGGTGATCGTGGAGCAGAATTGCTCAGATGTGAGGCCAGATGGATTGCTAGATTGGGGACACTGGCACCCCACGGCCTCAATGAACACTCTGGTATTTCTGCTCTATTATAATGTATTTCTCTTGCAATATATCTTTGATGTTGTCACATGTCATGCGTTTTATATGCTTTCACTGTGCATTGCTACATGTATTTAATGTGTGGTATTTCTATGCTGTCAGTTTATCTTGTGTCAGCGCATTTATTTTAACCTGATATTGTTTTCTTTAGTTGCTATGGTGATGGGTGCACGTTAGGACGCACAGACGGCTATTGCCGCTGACGTCATTGGCAAGCGCTGCACGGACGGCTCCTGCCTCTCCTGCCGGCGTGACTTCACTCTGGGTGCTTATTTAAGGTATGTCTGTTCATTTATCTTGTTGTTCTGAGCCTGATGACAATGCCCTAGCGGCATTGAAACGTTGCTAAAGACGGAATAAAACATTATTTGTACCGCTATGAGAGGAGTCTAATTTGGAGTGCCGCACCACAGACTGGGATATACATGCACTATTCTGTGCAGGCACCCAACCACCACTTATCATAGGAGGCTGTGCCGGGCCACGTTGTGTCTAAATATATATATATATATATATATATATATTGCAAAAAGAGTAGAAAAGACGCACCAATGAGCACAAAGTAACAGAATTTTATTTAATCAAGTATTCCCAATGTGTTTTGTTCCTACGCGGGACTTCATCAGGGGTTTGCTACAAACACATAAAAGCATACTTTAAAAATACTTTACCAACAAATTGTACATTTTTAACAACATTAAAACTTTCAACTTTAGGACTTTACTTGAAAGTACAAGAACAATGATTAATTTGGCTTGGTCCTCATGATATATTAACTAAACAGAGGAGTTTTGACAGAATGGAGGTGAACAGAAACACAACACAAGATAATAATCCACACTGGCTTATGTATATAAAATCACATACCAGATAACACAAAAGTTACTTCCGCCGGCCTTCACACGCAGAGTATTTTCACAATAGAGTGATTTAATAGGTCCTTGTGTAAAATTCTGAGGTACCTAATAAAGCAATAAACTTGTTTTAGGCTGATAATATATGTTATGTTTGACTCTTTGAACAGGATTTTTATATAAGGAAAAAGTTCCTTGTTGGAGGTTTGAGTTCTTCTGGTTATACTTACACTGTCTTTCAGACTCTTTTCATTCGAGAGTCCTTGTAAGGGCCTCTTAATTCTCATAAACGGTCATACCTACATATAAACAAGTTATTGGAATGATTATAGATGGAGGGTTAGTTGGTGCTCCCTTAGGAGCTATATTAATTGATAATTGATAATGTATCGGAGGTCCGCCTCCCGGACAACACCCTCCTGCTTACGCTGCTGGGAGCATCCATGCCGGCTGTCTCATAAAAGTGACGTCACCGCCCCGGGGCTCTCCTGCAAAACGTAACCATCAGAGCTGTTCAGGAGCTTGCTCCGCTTGTTACTATGGTGATATATACAAATACTAAGTTACGAACACACAGAAAGGGTAGATACAATGTATACAAACATTTTAACAACACAACTGATGGCTACAATATCATATGAACGGGAAACAACCACAGCTTATAATATTATTTACTTATAAGCCCGCAACTGAAAGGTTTTCATTTAACCCCTTAGAGGCAATCACGTCTAAACAGTGAATCCATTGCCCCGTTTAAAACTGGGCATAATTCTGACATTATTTAATTTAAGGGGATGTTTTCAGCTCCAGAGATCCCCGGGGATCGATCCAGCACATATAAACATACATGATAACATGTTTGTATATTAGGAATGTGTGCCGGCCTCTGTCATGGCTTTTGGTATTGGATCTGTATCTCCTTAGTGTTTTGTATCTATATTTGGTTTTGCCAAAAGTTAAACTGCCCTTGCTGCATTTAGTTTTGGATCTGTATATTTTTGCAAAAATCTTAAGAACTACTAAAATCAGAGAATTTTGTCCTGTTTTTGTCCTATGGTAATATTATGCTGCTTTCCCACTGCAGACCAGTTTAAAGTACTGGTAATCTTAAATGGTATTTAAAACGGTATTAGCATTCCCACTGCAGCAGATTAACATTTTAAATACCATTTAAGTACCATTCCCATTGCAGTGAACCATGTAAAATGTAGAGTGCCTAACCCCCCCTCCCCCAGTGTAAAGAGTGCCTAATCCCTCCCCCCCCAAGTGTAAAGAGTGCCTAACCCCCCCCGTACCTACCCTGTGCCCCCACCTCCCCTCCCCTTGTACTTACCTGCACGGGGATGCAGGGCAGTGGGGAGGCAGCGGGGGTCCATGCAGGGTTCAGGCAGTATGGGGGGGGGGGATCTTAGAATGCACACCCGATTTACATGAGGTGCTATCATGCTGGGACTTGTAGTTCTGCAAAGAAAGACATGTGGTGCAGATGCACACTCCATATTATTGATCAAAATCAATCAATAATAGAGGTTCTTGGTATATTCGTTGGCCAAGAAATATTTGCCCACCAACCAGCTTCACGGTAACCTCATTTCTGGTGGGTCCCTAATACTAAGAATCTGGGGCGCGGAACCCCAAAAAGGCCAGCATAAGCCAGTCACCCCAGGGCAGCACACAAGTGAAAAACTAATCTATAAATGTGTGTTAATAAGAAAGAAGCAGGAGCTAGAGGTTAAAAAGTGTAGTGTTAGGAAGTATAATATTAGTGAAAATAAATAGTGCTAAATAAATGTTAGGGTGTGCCATCCCGAAAGCAACTCGGTTACACCAACCCGAAGGGGAGCTGCGCCCCAAATCCATCTCCAAGACTAGCAATTAGTGTAAATTTTTAGGTCTTACCTTCATTGTGCCCTCAGTTTGCAGTCTGTGGCTACCAGGGACCAAACTGGTAAACTAATGTTCAGATCAGGTGGGCGGGGTGCTACTCTAAGTTGAAGGAGTCCCAACCTTCAGGTGTACACAATGTTAGCTTATGGGGGGGGGGGGGATCTTAGAATGCACACCCGATTTACATGAGGTGCTATCATGCTGGGACTTGTAGTTCTGCAAAGAAAGACATGTGGTGCAGATGCACACTCCATATTATTAATCAAAATCAATCAATAATAGAGGTTCTTGGTATATTCGTTGGCCAAGAAATATTTGCCCACCAACCAGCTTCACGGTAACCTCATTTCTGGTGGGTCCCTAATACTAAGAATCTGGGGCGCGGAACCCCAAAAAGGCCAGCGTAAGCCAGTCACCCCAGGGCAGCACACAAGTGAAAAACGAATCTATAAATGTGTGTTAATAAGAAAGAAGCAGGAGCTAGAGGTTAAAAAGTGTAGTGTTAGGAAGTATAATATTAGTGAAAATAAATAGTGCTAAATAAATGTTAGGGTGTGCCACCCCGAAAGCAACTCGGTTACACCAACCCAAGGGGAGCTGCGCCCCAAATCCATCTCCAAGACTAGCAATTAGTGTAAATTTTTAGGTCTTACCTTCATTGTGCCCTCAGTTTGCAGTCTGTGGCTACCAGGGACCAAACTGGTAAACTAATGTTCAGATCAGGTGGGCGGGGTGCTACTCTAAGTTGAAGGAGTCCCAACCTTCAGGTGTACAGGTGTACACAATGTTAGCTTATGGGGGGGCGGGGGGGATCTTAGAATGCACTCCCGATTTACATGAGGTGCTATCATGCTGGAACTTGTAGTTCTGCAAAGAAAGACATGTGGTGCAGATGCACACTCCACCCTGTGCCCCCACCTCCCCTCCCCTTGTACTTACCTGCACGGGGATGCAGGGCAGTGGGGAGGCAGCGGGTGTCCATTCAGGGTCCAGGCAGTCCCAGTGCCTGATAAGAACTAGTAGTTATCACTTTGCGCATGTGTAATGAGTGCACTTGCATAATGAGCCACTCATTACATATGCGCATTTGTAATTAGCGGCTCATTATTATGCACGTGCACTCATTACACATGCACAAAGTGAGAACTACTATTTCTAATCAGGCACTGGGACTGCCTGGAGGCTAAATAACGTTTAAGAGGCATTCCCACTGCCTCTTAAACGTTTTTTTAACGTGTAGGACTCTGCTTTAAAAACGGGTTGAAATACCATTTAACTTTAAACGGTATTTCAACTCTGGCACTTTCTCACTGCAGCCTTAAAACGGTAAATTGCGCTGAAAATCGGCAATTTACCATTTTTTAGCTGCAGTGGGAAAGGGGCATTAATCTGAATAACATTAGTTGTGACCATCTCAAAGCTCGCAACAATATTGTTTTCATCCAGAAATGGTGGCAGTTTAATAAACTATGAAGATTTTTTTCTACACAAAAAGAAAGTCAGCAATGCTCCAAACAGAACATAATGCAAAGAAAAGAGGTTGTTGTATATATTAAACAGAACATGCACAGTTTAACAAACCAATCATTTCAGCAACATAGACTGGCACACTTCTGGCTGAAATAATTGGTTTGTTTGGGCCCCCACAAAACAAGCTGCCAATGGTCTGTGTACTGTACATTGCTTACAAAGATCTATCCGTTGTCATCATTCGATTCCTCACCCCTATCACTGTGTACCTCTTCTTCACACACAATAATAAATCTTCCACACTGGAATCCACCCTTACAGGTGCCTCTTTATTTTTTGGATGTAATTGCAGGCAAATGTGTAATTCTAATTCATATCACAATACATTGCAACACATTGCAGCATGCCCCTATATAATTAGAGCACAGCCAATAATACTGCAGAGTACAGTGCAGCATACATAAGCGTGCTCCTATATAATTAACTGTAAACAGCCACAAGTATAGACCAGGGCCATCTTAACACCATTATTGGCCCCCAGGGAAAGCATTGCAGTGGGGCCCTACTTGGGCTCCTCCAGGAGCACAAACAAATCTAAAAACAGAAAGAGTGATGAGAGAGGCAGTGGGGTTGACCAGAGAGAGAGAGAGAGAGAGGGGTGAGAGAGGGGGGTCAGGTACAGAAAAGCAGAATGAGAGAGAGGGGGGTTTAGGCACAGAGAGATAGAGAAGGGGTGTAAGGCATAGAGAGAGAGAGAGAGAGAGAGAGAGAGAGGTGAGGTAGAGGGAAGTTGGGCAGAGGGAGAGAGAGAGGGGGTCAGGCACAAAGAGAAGGAGAGAGGGATGAGAGAGGGGGATATCAGGAACACACAGAAAGGGGGTGTCGGGCAGAGGGAAGAGAGGGGGATGAAAAAAGGGGGGCCCAGGCACAGAGAGTGAGTGAGAGGGGACAGGCAGAGAGAGAGGGGTAAAAGAGAGGAGGGACAGGCACAGAGATAGAGGAGTAAGGAGGGGTTTGAGCATAGAGAGGGATGAGAGAGAGGGGTTGAGCAGAGGGAGAGAGATAGGTGCGAGAAAGAGGGTGGGAGGGGTGAGAGGGAGGTAGGCACAGAGCAAAAAAAGTGTACGAGTGGAGACCATTTTTTCACACCCCCCTCAACCCAAGGTCACGCTCATGCTGCAGCCTCACATGCTGGGAGAAAGGAGTGTAATGATGGAAGACTCCCCCAGCATTCCTCACCTTAAAAACACCACCGGGAGCCAAGACGCAAAGCTGCCATGGTCGGCAACATCCCAGTGCCTATCGATGTTCCGGTGAGCGGGGTTGGGGAGTGCATTTGGGGAAAGGTGGACATCTGGTACTGAGCACAGCACACACAGCAGGAAGATATATCCGCAGAATGAGACAGTCATAGTAGTTCCTGCTGTGACTGTCCCATTCTACTGATACAGTAAATCTTCCTTCTGTGTGTGCTGTGCTGTGCTCAGGTGGGGGACAATGGACTAGTTTTCCCTTTAATGCCTGAAGCCCAGCAACAATTGTCCCTGGCACTTCCGCCCCTGTGCTGGGGGATTCTGGGGGTTTCAGATAGCTTTGCAGGGCAGTGGCATTAGGAGTATGCTAGGGGAGCGAGAGCCTCTTGAAGAATGCCCTTTGTCAGAAAGCTTGGGTGTTGGGCCCCTAGGATTGTGGGGCCCTGTGGCAACTGCCTATTATGCCCATGTGTTAAGACGGCCCTGGTATAGACTACAGCACAGCCAGGAATTATATACGCAGAGTACAGTGCAGCATAGAGAAGCGTGCCCTAACAATACAGAGTCACGAGTATAGACTACAGCACAGTTAGCAATAAAATATGCCCAGTATACAATAGAAGCCCATACCTAGACACACAGCAGAGATCATGATGTGATGGGAAATGATGCCAAATCCTGTCTGTGGTGCATTAAATACTTAATCCCAGTCCCATGAGAATCCAAAATCCAGAAGCTGATCTTTAGATTCACAGTGGGACGGCTTGGGTGGACCCAGATCCAAGAGTGGTTCAGAATCTAAAGAATCTCTAATGTTTATATGTACCTAGCGATCCTCCCTTTAGGGCTGGATTAAGGTGCGTGGAGGCCCTGGACAAAAAGGTCTGTGCCCCCCCCCCCTCCGCCGGATGGAGGCATCACCCCCCCCCCCTCCGCCACAGACGGAGGCATCATCTCCCCCCTCTGCCGGACGGAGACCCCGCCGCTGACTTCAGATATGCCGCAGGGACCCCCTGTCCACCAGTGCTACCCACCCTGCGCTGCCAGACCCCGCTGCCTGCCACCCGTGACCTGCCACCGCAGCAGTGGGGTGGCGGGTGTGGGGGCCCCGGAGTGACCACCCCTAGGTCAACAGGCTTAATGCTGGCTGTAGTATCTGGAGGTTACAGGTGCTGTCTATTGTATCTGGGGGGCCACAGGTGCTGTTGGTAGTATATGAAGGTCACTAATGCTATCTGTGGTATCTTGGTGTCACCGATGTGGTCTGTGTTATCTGGGTGTCACCGATGCTGTCTTTTGTATTGTATCTGAGATTAAAAGGTGCTGTCCGTAGGATCTGTGGGTCACAGGTGCCATATATTGGATCTTTAGGGTCACAGGTGCTGTCTGTACCATCAAGGGGATAACAGGTGCTGTAGTATTTGGAGGTCACAGGTGCTGTCTATAGTATCTGGGGGTCCCCAATACTTTCTGTAGTGTATGGGGGGAATTAATGCTTGCTGTGGTATCTGGGGTTCACAGGTGTTGTCTGTAGTAACTGGGGGTCATCAATGCTGTCAATAGCATCTGGGAGACACAGGTGCAGTCTGTATTATGGCAAGTTGTGCTATCTATAGTATCTGGGGGTCACAGGTGCTGTCTGTAGTATTTGGGGATCATAGGTGCCGTCTGTAGTATCGAGGGGGGGGGGGGTAACCAATGCTATCTGTGTTATCTGGGGGTCACAGGTGCTGTCTATAGTATCTGAGGGGTAGCTAATGCTGTCATGTGCGGTTGAGGGGGAGGGGGCCCTACCAACTTTGTCACCTCTAGGCACGTGGTATGCCCCTGTATATAACCCCCAATTATCTATTACATTAGTCTCCTAGTCAAAAAAAGTAAATAAGTTTTATTTGTCATGATCTGGGATAATCCACAACTACTGTATGTATTTCTGTCAATTTCAATTTCCTTACTTCTGTACGGCTCACCAGTCGGTAGTTGCTTGCATCTTTTTTGCTTCCACTTTTGTGCAATGGTAAAAATTTGCTCTTTTTTACTTATTTAATTTGTATTAAAATCCTTGAAATTTAACTGTGTCCCTTTCCCCTCTCTTTCAGTAGTGAATACTGAGCAAAAAAAATTAAAATAAGATAATCTGCTATTACGTTGTCTCTCTCAACAAGACTCCCAGTCTCTGTCTTTAGTCTTATTATTCCACCTTTTGTTGTTTTCTTTTCACCTATATACCTAATAAAAAGTTCTTCCTCCGTTTATATGCACCATTTTCTCCTCAGCTTGTGCCTTTGCAAATCTGATTACAGTACCTTGTTATGGCGTGTACATACGGGCTAATTCTGGTAATCGATATTGGTGGCTGCTGGGACCCGATGGAATGGAGGGAGGGATGGCAAGTATGGGGGGGGGGAAACAGGGTCCCTCATTCTGATATAGTGGAAATAGACAGTCTATTTCTAGTTTTGATTCCGATACCACGGTGACCTTCGGAAGATGTGAGAAGTTCCCCCTGCCCTGCAAATGGATGTTACTGAGTAACATCCATACGCAAACCCTTGTGAGCAAGTTGGCCTTGCGAATGGGTGGCCTCAGCCAACTGTTCACAAGGCCGAGTTTGGTGGGCACACAAGGCTGAATATCAACCAGAATAAGGCTCTTAATCTCTCACAACTTTACCGCCCCCATCTATTTATCATAATTTGCAGCCAGCAACCAAAAAATATATTTTCCTAAATTGCCACAATTCCCTTCCATAAAAAAAAACACATTTATTCTCCCAGATATACCACTGGCAAGTTGCTGGGACGTCAGCACATGTGCAAGCCGGAGCTGCTGGGAGGGTCACCATCTGTGCCTCCAGACACCTGGTATAAACACTCCAGGATTATATTAAATTCCTATAATTTTCTAGCCAAAAATTATTTTGCTTACCTGAGATCCATAAAACAGCACCTGCCAGCAGAATACCATCAACAAGCTCAGAACCACTTTGTAATATATGAATTTAATTTCCGAGGATAGTTATTTATTATCAATTTTCAATATTGTTTGAATAACTTCCTAATAAACCAAAAAAAAAAAAAAAAGATCAGTCAAACAAATTTCATTGGATATGCTGTCTCTTAGCAACAGCTAAATTATCAAGATTAAGAACTGCAAACCATCAGCAGATTTTGCCTTTGAACTGTGTAATTTTGCTGAATATTATCAGAAAAGAGACACTGGCAAATGCAGCTGGGGTTTCTAATTGCCACAGCCACAACATACTGTTTATAGGATGGAAGGATTGGAATCCCAAAACAAAGTGAGCAGACTGATAGCGGGATGCCAATGGCCAGAATACTGAAACATTCCGGTTGAGATTTTTTTCCCTACCCCTAATCTTACCCTTTAACTCACCCGTCCTGCAGCCTGATGCTAATTGGTCCTTCCTGCAGCCTAACCCTAACCTCAATAACCACTGCAGCCTAACACGTACAAACTCAGCCTCACCCTATCTCCAACTTCTGTACTTACCTCCAGGAAGTGTTGGGATTCTGGCTTTCTGGATTAAGCATATTATCATCATATTAATTATATTTTTACAAAGCAGATTTGAAGATGGCTGAATATACCTTCCACCCTTCCGTTGCCATAAAGATAGACATCTGTACACACTGAAAATTAGGCGGCATGGCCTCACAGGAAGTGCAGTGCCCATGAGCCACACACCCATTTTATGTCACTGTAGAGGCAGGCCCAGCACTCTGGGAGCTGCTGGACACAACCCAATAGCCTCTCTCATGAATAGATGATGTGCGCATTCATCACCACTGCTCTCCCAATTGCCCCTCCATCGGGAAGAAGCACAACAAACTGCCCTTCCCCCTCAGAAGAACAACAGCATTAACACACTGCTGTCCACAAGCAGACAGCGGGACGATGCTTGATAAATACAGTTGGGAGGTATGATGCTGGGGAACATGATTAATAATATTTCTTTCAATTTGAAATTCTGCACTGGATTGGATTTAATCCCTTGTATGGAGATGTTCTTTTTGCAAATGGCTTACATAGTAGTGGTTGTATCATAAGCTGGTAATAACATTTCTCCTGAAGCCCTTATATAAAATAAGAAATCACACAAAACAAACCACTACATTGCACTGCTGCTTAAAACTTTTTGTCCTTCATATGTTGACATTAGTGTTTGCCTGCAGCTTTGCTTGTGTGGATGTCTGATACTGCTCAGCGGAACTAACACATTCAGATTGTCAGGCGTTTGGTTCTTCCTTTATTGCTCCTCTCCCTGATGTTGTTACATTGAGGTCATATACTGTATACTCTACATCAGTGCAGTGGCAGAGCTTGTGGGCCCTGGTGCAAAAATATAATATAGGCCCCCCTCTTCCACCCCAAACCAAATTCACAATACGCAACATGCTTGTGTCTGACAGGTAGAGAAAGAGGGTCAGTGTATGGCAGGAGGAAATAGTGAGTGACAGACAGAGGGTGATGGGTACTAATGTCCTGTGCATTGCAGAGAACAGGGAGCATGTACCTTGGTGGAGGCAGAAACACAGTGGCCCATGCTCTGTCTTTGACAGCCCCCCCCCCACCCCTTAGGTTTCCTCAGCTTGGCACTCAGGCAAGTATACACTGACAGTTCCAATTACACCGGTTGTGAGCTGCCTTTAATTTACAGACAGAAGTGAATCAAAAATGTCCAGCTGTCTGTTAATGAGAGGCTGCATGTGACTGTGATCATCAGTGCTCAGTGTTGGCGGACTCTGCCATCAGTCGACAACATAGTGGGGTAACTATAGTCCCACAGCCCCCGCGGTGACAGGGAGGCGCTAAGAAGGTGGGGGCGCTGTGGGGGGGTCTGCGGGATTATAGTTACCGCCGGCGCTCCTGCCCCCTCCCCAAAAAGTTAACACCCTCCTTACCCCGTTGCCGCCGCCTCTTACCCCGACACGCAAATCTGTCGGGTCCCCAGCTCTCCCGGCTACAGCTACTAATAAGTGACACTCAGAAAATGGCTGCCCCCATACAGCAGACAGTTTTTAAGGTTGCTAGAGGAGGCCACCGCCTCCCTCTAGCATCCACAAAAACTGCCTGCATTTCCGAGTGTCACTTTTTATTAGGAGCCGGGGACCCGACAGATCTGCGTGTCCGGTGGCAATGGGGTAAGGAGAGTGATAACTTTTCTCGGGTGGGGGGGGGGGGGGGGGGGAGTGTTAACTTATGGGGGGCGCCCAATATTCCTGGCGGGTGGGCGCTTTAAATGTAGTTACGCCACTGCGACAACACAAGGTCATCCCTGCCTCTCTAAGGTAAGGGACAGGTCCCTCAGGCAGTGGAGACCACTCTGTTCCCTGCACTGGGCAATTTATTCAGCATTGCTCAAAGTGGTCTGTGTGAGGACCAGAGGATAACTCATTGTTGTTTTGGGCAACAGTGGGCCCTTAGTCCTCAGGGGCCCTGGTGCAATACACCTGCTGCGCTAATGGTAGTTCTGCCTCTGCATTAGTGTCTTTCTAGTACTTTAAGCTATTCAACAGAGAAAACATGATTCATTCAGTAGTATATTTTATATAATTTCTGAACATATAAAATTAATTTAATGATGTTGCTTTTTTCGTACAAACACAAGCTTTTCCTATACATACAACCACAAAGTGAACAATTACTGATATTTTTGACATGCACAGCCCCTTTGTTGAAAGTATCAGTTGCCACCTAGCAACTGCTAGTGGGTGCACACCTCAGAAGCACAACAATGCAGCAATAACACATTCCAGTGAAGCAGTGGAACACCCACACATTCTTCAGTGTGCATCACACCAGAGTATGGAACAGCAAGTGAGACAGGGGGAATATGGCCTCACAATAGTAATGGAAAATGTGCTATTAATGAACATCTGCAGTTTATAAATGAAACCATACATGCACTAAATTATTTCCAAAGGACGCCATTAGTCTTGACAACCACATATTTTGTTACATTACTCATATGACCAAAAAATGTCTGCGTTCAGAAAGAAAACATTGAAATCATTATAGGACAAATATTATGCTTAATTTTACAAATTTGACAATGAAATGAAACATGATCAAAAATGTAACAATGCTCAGCATCCAGTTCAAGATATCTGATTAGAACTTAATGTTGATTTCAGCTATGATTTTGGAAGACACTTGATAAATACAGCAGGAAATAAGTAGGGAACAGGTCATATAAGAAGATCATTAAACAGCATTGTGTCAATGATGAATGTGCTGTAAACCAGCTGTCCGATTTTAGCTGTCATTACTTCATTTTCCCTAGATCAAGAAAGATAATATAATCCACAAAATATTAAAATGATTGAAGTGATTTGACATATGCTGGGTCCCTTAGTACAGTAGTAGTATTACAAAGGTTGAGTATCCCTTATCCGAAATCCTCAGGACTGCAAGCATTTCGGTTAAATGATTTTTGCAGATTTCGGAATATTTTCTCCCCCCCCCCCCATACTTAACAGGTCCCCTGGCGGTGCCCCGATGTTCCCCCGACGTCCATGATGTCCCCTGGCATCCTTGGCAGTCATCGGAATCCTCTTTAGTGGCATTTCCAGTCCCAAGGATGCATTGCACGGGTACACCGGTGATTTCAGCAGTCGTTCAGGTTTCATTTGCAATTTTGCAGAGACGGAGGTTCCCCTATGGCTACTTGTAATTTTTGGGACACAAGTTATTTGATAGGTAATTGTATGGCCGACTAAGGCAGATTGCTTCACTCCTCAATGAACATATGGAAAGGGCTCAGCAGCATCAAATGCATAGTTATGATGTTACCGCACTCATCCTGTATTTTAACCCGGGAGACAAGGTGCTAGTACTTGTGCCCCCTACAGGTGCCCTTATGAAATCATGGAGGCAGTGGGACCGGTTAATTGCAAGGTTTGACAGGAATGTAGAAGAAGGAGAAGTACAAATCGACCATATAACCTGTTAGAACCTTGGAAGGAAAGTGCCAGTCAGCCCTCTTTGGAGGTCACCCTTAGTCATAGGCAAAAGCAGTGTGTGGTAAATTTATTGGCACAGTACCAAGATGTGGTTTCTTCCATTTCGGGAAAGACACAGATCATCCAACATAATGTTGTGAGTCCTCCCAGGGTGGTCACTAATCAGAGCCGTATCACATACCAGAGGCGAAGTGGGCAGGGGTAAAGCAAGAGGTGGAGGAGATGCCACGCCCAGGGGTCATAGAGGAATCAACCAGCGAGTGGAATAATGCCATTGTTTTAGTACCTAAGCCTTCTTTGGGTACATTAAGATTTTGTAATGACTTCCGTAATTGAAATCAAGTTTTGATTTAATCTACAGTAATTAGAGCTGTAATCTTATTGGGTCTATTACCTGCACACGTGTATTATATCATCTATAGTTTCTATCACAGGTTGAGTACTTTAAAGTCCTGTCTGCACATTGTATATACGCTTAAAACAAATCCATATACACAGTACCATATTTCTCCTATATTCTGTTTGTCAAGAAAAGAGCAAAGTGTGGCAGCACATTCAGAGCCACAGGTGATAGACACGGCACCTCTGTCTCCTGCAGGGAAAAGCCACTAGAATGAATGGAGAGAGTTCCTATTCCATATATATAGGGAGAGAAGGATGATGTCACATCCGCCTGTTTGTTGATTGGTCACACTCCGAATATTATATAATAGTATCATATGTACCACTATCAATAATGTGATCCTCAATTAGTGATTACTTATATTGTGGGCGAGTTTGGATAGTAAGAATTAGCCTAATAGTTATCCATTACTATCCAAATTCGCCCACAATATAAGTAATCACTAATTCAGGATCACATTATTGATAGTAGTACATATGATACTATTGGGATACGGTCGAATTATCGACCACACTTAGGTCCACAGTCATTAGGTCGACACCGTTGGGTCGACAGGGGGAAGGTCAACAGGTGTCTAGGTCGACATAGGTGAAGCTGGACAGGTGTCCAGGTCGACATATGACAAGGTCGACATGGTTTATATCAACAGGTTGGAAGGTTGACAAATGTCGACGGTGTCGACATTTGGGTAAAAAAACAGTAAGAAAAACATGTCGACCTTTCGACCTGTTGACATAAACAATGTTGACCTAAACCCATGTCGACCTTGACACCTATCGACCTTCACCTATGACGACCTAGACACCTGTCAACCTTCCCCCCTGTCAACCTAATGACTGTCGATCTAAGTGTGGTCGATAAAACGATCCACACCCATACTAATATATAATATTCAGAGTGTGATCAATCAACAAACAGGAGGATATGACATCATCCTTCTCTCCCTATTATATATATATATATATATATATATATATATATACACAGTATATATGGAATAGGAACTCTCTCCATTCATTCTAGTGGCTTTCCCTGCAGTAGACAGAGGTCCCAAGAGGAGGTATGATATGACACTGTAATACTTACCATTGAACTAGTTATACGCATGAATGAAATACTTATGGACTATGCCTGTTTCAATGTCTGTATAGGCTTAAACAATATTTTTATTCTTATTTTTATTTATATATATTTGTTAATTTTATGTAGTAATTTAAAAAAAATAAGTCATTTGTATTTTTCACATATATTCTGTAATGAAAGCTTGTACTTATGTGGTATTTTTAATGTTTATAGCCGTAATTTGCCGGCATCAATTCAAGAAGTTTTTTTGATATCCGCCTGTAAACATTTTTATTCACTCACTTAAACGTATTATTTAATATCTGGGATTACCACATAATGTCACTCTATCTATGTCCAGCTATGGATCAACAGGACAGTCACTAGAAATATTTTTGCCTTTAACTTTTCCAGTACGTAAAGGCCACAATATTAAGATTATAAGTATATCGGAATCAGTCCGAGGATAACCTATATTTCACTTGTTTGTAGGTTGTTTTACACATTTTTTAATGGTATCCAGTTTAGATGGAGTATCTGCCTGATATCATCCATTAATCACAGGTTGACAGTCACCCTTGTTCCCAAAATTTAGGTCGGTAAAGTTCTTTAACCTGTAATTATCACGATAGGGAGAAGTAACTCTGAATTAATTTGAAATATATTTATACCTATAGGGAAATGATCGACTCCTAGATAGCCTTGCAAGAATATCTGATTAAATCACAAGATTTGTGAAATACTATAAAAGGTACTTACGATTTAATCTTACCCAAACCCCTTATAATTCACTAACCAAATAATCACCCATTTTTCTATATCATTTTTTTCTTTGTTTCCCACCACCACTCATCTCTTTTTTTCTGATTCTAAAAATCTTAAAAAGTTATTGAATTGATCCTTTGTAATTAAAATCCTTGTTCTATGATTGTGCATTGAAACAATGTCTATATTTTTAGATTGTAAACAGTTCCCCTGATGAAGTCTTTGGAAGACTAAACGTGTTGGTACATTTTTCGGTACTTGTGTATTAGCCGGGCACCCAATAAGCATATGTACGCATACATACGCAGGCGTAGGGTAAGCTACGCTGTCTGTGTAGTCCAATGGCTGCCTAGCATAGTTAGCGTAGTGACTCCGCGGCAGCCCAACTGCTGCTTAGAGTAGTTAGCGTAGTGACTCCGTGGCAGCCCAGCTCTGTCCCCAGCGTCCATGGCTCTGTCCCCGGAGTCCATGACAAGCCTAGTGAGCGCCTCTCACACAGCGCCGGTAACCGCCAGATCCCCTGCACTGGTGGACGCCTGCGGAGAGGGGAACATGCGGGCGCTGGTAGAGAGGCGCTCCAGCTGTCTGAGATGCAAGCGTGTCTCAGATGCTCATGGGTCTCAGTAATTATTAGCACGTGCGCCTCATGCATAAATGGGTATGCTGGTGCAAGTGTGTCCTATGCACAATAAAGGAGGCATTTTCAAACCCCCACTATCCATGACAACCCGAAACGTGGCGAGCGGACGCGTCCTCCCGGACCTGTTCATACCCCCACTATCCACGTCGGCGTGGAGTTGATTTTATAAAGTGTGGAGAGCGCAGCGAGCCACCGAGCCTGAAGCATGGCGAGTGCAGCAAGCCCACGAGGGGACATGGAACACATGTGAAGTAATCCGCGTCCCCTCTCTTTGGGCTCGGTGGCTCGCTGCGCTCGCCACACTTTATAACATCAACTCCACAACGACGTGGATAGTGTGGGTATGAAAAGGTCAGGAGGACGCATACTGCATCCCCTCGCGGGGCTCGCTGTGGTCGCAACACTTCGGGCCAACGTGGATAGTGGGGGTATCAAAAACAGTGTCAAAAACGGTAAACAGCAACCTGGGAACCAATGTGCCACACGCAGGCTCACCTTCTTACGGCACAATTTGATATGGCAGCGCCACATTGACTCCTTCATGCTGAGGCGCATTGGGTTTCCATTTATGCAATTTTTAGTCTGTGGCAGCAAATGGTGCTATTGAAAGAATAACACTGCCTCCTACTCTGTCTTTGGCAAGCTAAACATTGTCACAGGTTCTGCAGCCATTACACTGTCACTTTACCTTCAGCTACAGTATGACAGGGACACTGACTGTCTGACTACGCTGATTCTGACAGGGATGCTCGCGGGAACACTGCGTTACTTCTGACTGACTACGCTAACTACGCTGGCTCTGACTGACTACGCTAACTACGCTGGCTCTGACTGACTACGCTAACTACGCTGGCTCTGACTGACTATGCTAACTACGCTGACTCTGACTGACTACACTAACTATGCTGGCCGCGGGAACACTACGCTGATTCTGACAGCGCTGCTACGCTAACTACGTACCGGACGCCCGGCGAATACACAAGTACCCATTGTTCATACTACCTTTGAAGAATCAAATAAAATACATTCTTGGAAAATTATCTTCAATTATTTTGTGAACTTTTATGGAATTTGTGGACATTTTAGAATTGTAGGCGCTATATATTATATATTGCAGTTGTCTAGATTCTTTGAAATTGGTAACCTGCTTTGTGCATGTTTCGTCAATTAATTGGGGGTGATTTCACAGTCACACCATAAATCTGCTGCAAAATATTGGATTGATTATTCGCTGTATAAATTGATAGATTCTGCTTGAATTATTTATTCAGCATCTCATTTTGTGAGGGCAACCGCAAGGTTGTTTTTTCCCACCTTTATTATAGTAACAGTGGGGTTTGTGCCACCTGTATTACAGTAACTGCAGGGTCTGTGACATTTACAATTGTAAAGCGCTACGTAATCTGCTGCGCTATATAAGAAACTGTAAATAAATAAATAAACTGCATTATTTCCTTCTCATACTATCCCTTTTAACCTGGGGCACTCATCATTTCCACAAGTACTATGTACTCAATTGCAATTCTGAAGTGGGAATTTCTTCTATTTAGACAGGGATTTCCTAAATTAGACATGGTCCTTGTAGTGTATCTTGTCTTAGCAGTTTAATTAAAATCATGGATATATGAGTGGCTTTTTGCTTAAGAATTAGCAAATATCTTATGGAATTTACAGGAATTGTCCAATAAAGTCAGTTATTCAATTAGCAATTATATTTCCCTTATAAGTCTTTTTCTTGCATTTTTATTTTAGAATATTACATACTAATAAAGAAAACGGTTTTGTCCTTGAATAGCTATTATCGTATGAGTCAGTAATTGAAGATAATTGTCATTGTGTAATAGACCGTCACCTTTTCATATGCTTTTGGCATAAAGCTAAATACAGAAGTACAATAGAATGTACATGACAGCTAAGCCTATTGCTATCTGTTTATGGACTGCAATAAGTTACAGTTAATTACAGATAATTAGGGATTACTCTGTAATGGTGGAAGCTGAAAAAGTTGTTAAGAATGATGATGAATTGTGAATGTATCAAATTGATATTTTAACCATGAACCTTTACAGCAAAGCAATACTTTATATGAGAAATCACACAAAACATTGGTGGAATGTAAACATAATGAATTTAAAAATTACCTTAAAAATAGTATTTCATTATCACCAAAAATTTAGCATTTTTAGAGAATACTAAAAACAGTTATTCATATTTTATAAAACACATTTAAACAATATTTAAAACACATTTAAACTTTTGTCAGAAATACAGTAGCAGAGTAGTTAAGTACTTTCTCTGTATGGGGGTTATTCTGGTTGGTACGGTGAAACGTACGTACGGTCCGTCACACCGTACGTTTCCCGTAAGTCCACCCACAGAACAGCCGCACATGGACGTTCACAGACACCGACAATGGGGAGTGGCGTACACTTGAGCGTACGCCACCGTGTACAGACGGATCTCCCTCTTAAAGTAGAAAAAGGCTTTTAATCCATGAGGTGAGTAGTGAGTAGTGTACATCAAGACTTGATGTACACTACTCACCTCATGGATAAAAAGCCTTTTTCTACTTTAAGCCCGTGGAGTGCCGCTTTTCCTTACTGGACTTCAAAACCCAGAGGGTATTCGTTATTTATCAATAAATAGGAAGGCACCCCGGCAAGTTGTCATTTTAACCAGAGTGCCGAACATCCGGATCTATATATATATATATATATATGGATTCAGTATTGAATCCCGGCGGTCGGGATCCCGGCGTTCAGAATCCCGACCGCCGAAATCCCGACAAGGGGGGGACGTGGATCGCCCCCCCTTGCGGGCTCGCTGCGCTCGCCACGCAGCGGGCCCGGTGCCTCGCTACGCTCGGCACACTAAATTATTCTTCCTCCAGGGGTGTCGTGGACACCCCCGAAGGGAGAATATGTCGGGATTTCGGCGGTCGGGATTCCGAACGCCGGGATCTCGACCACCGGTATCTTAACTGCATCCCATATATATATATATATATATATATATTATATATATATATATATAATATATTAATATATATTTTATATATATATATATATTAATATTATATGATATATTATAATATATTGTTGGTGCATTTAAATACATTGGTGGGCAGCTGTGTGCGTCGCTATCTGCTGGGGACGGCCATGGATAGTGTAGGGCACGGGGTGCCCCAGGCGGGGAGGGAGGGCGCTTTGGCGCTTACCCACTCCACTGGGGGGGGGGTTGCCGCGTTGCTCCATGGGGAAATTATGCGGAAACATCTCTCCGAGGGAGGGAAGGGGCTGGAGGGTGATGCGGTGATGGCCTCCGAGACGCTCCAGGGGCACATGGGGGGGGTCATTTAAATAAATATACATTTGTGGCAGTGGGCATATAAATATAAAAACATTGGTGGGCAGTGTTGGCGGTAACGTATATATTGCTGGTCTGTGCCAGCAATGCATACATTAGTGCCAACACTGCCCACCAATGTTTATATATTTATATGCCCACTGCCACCGATATACTGTATATATATGGAACCCTTGGAATTCAAACCCAGCCCATTCATAATGAAAGATTTTCAGCAAAGTCTTTCGCCTCCTGAAAATCTCTCGCTCTTTGGGGAAAATAGCTCAGTGTGTACGCACTACTTTGGTGAAAGATATAGCTATCAAAGATTTTGGCAAAGTCTTTTGAAATGAAAATCTTCAAGTGTGTATGGGCCTTTAGACGTGGTTTATGTGTCTTTTTCATAATAAAAACTGGTATGTTTGTGTTATTGACTCCTGTGAATTGAGTGTCCTGCTTTTTAAAGAATACAAAAACACTTTCTAAATGGTTGTAGATGGTTATAAAATAACTACCTGGACATATATAACCAGATATTAGAATGAATATTACCTAAAATTAAACCAACCTTTACATGTTGAGAAGTATAGAAAGATATGCTTCCAATGTGTTTGAGGGCTGTGTGTGGCTTGCAAGTAGTGAAATAATGGTTTTCACTTAATAGCCTGCAGCATTGCTTATTACATTCAGGTGTATGTGTGTGACTAGTAATCAGCGTTAATTAGCAGACCCAGGCGTCCGCTCTCATAAGTTATTTCTTGGGGTGGTCTGGAGCTATCTTTGGCGTCCGCCTGTTTTTGGGCCAAAATGCACGGTGCGTTTGCCGATCGAGGCGGTTGTGGCACCGTGCATTTTGTGTGCACACCCCCGTGTACGCCCATGTTTACACCCAGTTTTCCTCATTATTCCGGCCGCTCCCATAAAAACACCCACATGCCACCCACAATGACCGTGCTCTTGCGGACAGGATTTTTCGCACGGAGAGACCCATCCGTGAGCGGTGTGAGGTCGCCGCACATGCGCATTGCTAAAGATACGCATGCGCAGATGAAAAAAAAACCTGATCCGCCCGTATACGGTCCCACCGTACCAAACAGAATAAGGCCCTATGTGTGTATATGTATGCAGTGGTTAGTATCTACCAAAAGTGGTATGATAGGACAACTGTTAAATTGGTGAAAGGGTCAGGAACGCCCAATTCTCATTAAGAGCAAGATGCACTAAGCTTTAATAGTGATAAAAGGGAGAGTGATAAACAACCAACCAATCAGCTCCTACCTGCCATTTTTTAAACACAGCCTGTGACATGACAGGTAGGAGCTGATTGGCTGGTTGTTTAAAACTCTCCATTTTATCACCTTTGAAGCTTAGTGCATCTGACCCTAAGTCTGGCCTGTCTGGTCATATCCCACAGAAGAGCTAGTCTAGCACAAATTGCTGAAAAGGTTAAGGCTAGGTATGGCAGAAAGATGGCAGAAAGATGGCAGAAAGATGGCAGAAAGAACACAGGGCCTTATTCTAGTTCACTCTTTCTGACAAAATCCTTCTTAGATGGACAAATCCATGTGCACTGCAGGGGGGCAGATGTATAATGTGCAGAGAGAGTTAGATTTGGGTGAGTTATTTTGTTTCTGTGCAGGGAAAATACTGACTGCTTTATTTTTACACTGCAATATAGATCTCACTTTGACGTAAAACCCCACCCAAATCGAATTCTCTCTGCACATTTTACATCTGCCCCACCTACAGTGTACATGGTTTTGTCCATCTAAAGGCCCACACACACTGGGCGACTTTGAGCTGAAAGCCGCCCAGTGTGTAGGCCCCGGCGATGAGCGCTGCTGCGCGCTCCCGCATCATCGCCGGGAAAGCCGCTCATCTGCTGGTAATACCAGCAGATGAGCAGCGTTGAGGATGGCTTTGCATAGCTCTGCACTATGCAACGCCGTCCTCCCCCCTCCGTCTGCGCGGGGCAGGGGGAAAGCCGCTCAGTGTGTATGCACTGAGCGGCTTTCCCCCAGCGATGATTGACATCACCGCTGTCCATACACACTGGGCATAGTTGCCCAGTGTGTATGGACCTTAAGAAGGATTTTGTCAGAAAGAATGAACTTGCTTGCTGCATATGGGGCAGCCTATTAATACCCCCATATGACCCTGTCATGTGTGCACTGCATGTTAGTAACCTGGGGAACAGATGGCACCAGGTTAAAATTCTACTGGGAAATCTTAGGTCCTGGCATTTATGTGTTATTTGACAGAAACCACCGACATAAACGTCATTGCAGCCCAAGTTCACTCCTTCATGGAAACGATATTCTGTGATGGTAGTAGTGACCTCTTTTAGCAGTTTAATAAACTAATCAGGAATGGATTGAGGAGCATAAGAACAGTTCAAGATGTTGACTCCAAATTCCCCAGATCTCATACAAACATAGAAACATAGAATTTGACAGCAGATAAGAACCATTTGGCCCATCTCAATTGAAATGAGCATCTATGGCAGGCTTTCCCAACCACGGTCTTTAAGGCACACCAACAGTGCAGGTTTTAGTGATATCCAGGCTTCAGCACAGATGGTTTAATCAGAATCCATCAGATACTAATTAAGTCACCTGTGCTCAAGCCTGGATATCTACAAAACCTGCACTGTTGGTGTGCCTTGAGGACCGTGGTTGGGAATGACTGGTCTATGGGATGAACCGGAGCCATGGAGGCCCCACCTCACAACTTATATGACTAAAAGGTTCTGATGCTAATGTCATGGTGCCAGTTACCACAGAACACCTTCAGAGGTCTTGTACAGTCCATGCCTTTGATGGGAGAGAGCTGCTTTGGTGGCATGGAGGAAGGGGTCCTACTGTACACACTATAAGGCAGTTGAAATTAATATTATGGCTGATCAGTGTACTGTATATGTACAGTATGTATTTTTGTGTGTGTGTATGTATGCATGAATGTGTATATGTGTGTGTGTGTGTGTGTGTGTGTATGAATTTATACACTCATATTTGGAATGCACTGAAAGTGTAAATTAGCTGAAAATGTTGGTTAATTCATAGTATTGTATTGTATTATCATATAGGACTGGGAAAATTCACTCAAATTCTGAAACAGAAACATGCAAAGTATAATAGGCAAATGCTAAACGATGGGAATATTTAGCAGAACAACATATAATTTTTTTTCTAATTTAAAAAAAAAATCATCTAAACACATAAAAAGGGGAACAAATTAAGAAGAAATGAAAGTACAATATGCAAATGAGTTTCCTGAATGAGAGCTGGAATGCCTCTAGCCTAGATTTTGGCCCACACCGAATGGCTTTAAGATGTGCATAACATGCAGTTTTCATTTGAAAAGAAGGCACTCAATTATATTTGGTAACAAATATCATTTTAAATACATTGGGCCTAATTCCAAAATAAGTATAAACCTGATAGTTTATGTACTGTACATGTCCGATGTTGGGGTGGATGCAGGGCCGGTGCAAGGCACCAGAGCGCCGTAGGCGAGTCGGGGTGGGGGCGCCCCGGTGCCGGGGGGGGGGGGGGGCGGTGATGGTGGGGTACCTGTGTAAAAAACTTGCGGCGCCGGCGTCCCTGCAGTGCTGGAACGGACAGGGGTGTCCGTGCCGCGGGGGTACCTGCGGCGCTGTCATTGTGTATAGCCGGCGGGGTCCCTGCAGTGAATAGAAAATAACTAGCGCTTCCCACGCCGCCATGCGCATAGCGCTAGTTATTTTCTATTCACTGCAGGGACCCGCCGGCCGCCGCCAGGTTTGTACACAATGACAGCGCCGCAGGTACCCCCGCGGCACGGAGACCCCTGCCCGCTCCAGCACTGCAGGGACGCCGGCGCCGCAAGTTTTTTACACAGTTCGCTAACCCTCCATGCTGGGGGTGAGGGGCAAACTGACGCCCTCCAGGTGCCGGCGCCCTAGGCAAATGCCTAGAGCTGCCTAGTGGTGGCGCCGGCCCTGGGTGGATGTGCATGCATGTTATCCCCTTTATTTAGAAGTGGGGAGCAGTTCCAGCAGTCATACTGTAATTTTTAGTTTAATTAGATGGCCAACGACTATTGCAACTTACTGTCACAATTGGGATCCCAATTTGAAGGCAGATAAGTACCATTTGGCCCATCTCAATTGAAATGAGCATCTATGGCAGGCATTCACAACCACGGTCCTCAAGGCACACCAACAGTGCAGGTTTTAGTGATATCCAGGCTTCAGCACAGATTGTTCGGCGATTAGATTAAATCCATTTACAACTCATTTGCCATTGAATGGTTTTCCCAGTGAGTGCAGTCTGTGCATAACCTAGAACCTACTCTGCCTGTGCGATAAAAACAGGCTGTCACACGCCTTCCCTGAAAATGCCTGGGCACGCCTGCATTTTTACTGACACTACCAGAACCACGCCCAATTATCATCTCCAAACGCTGTCTTCCTGTCAATCAACTTGCAAAATGCTTGCGATTTAGACTCTGGATTTTATTGCAGAATGGTCTCGCGAATGCATGCAGTGATACATACGCATGCACAGCTGATCGAATTCACAGCCCATCGATCAGGTCTGGATGATCCTCATTATGCTGTGTTCATGTTGCTTTTATACCCACCTCTTACTTTATTATGGCAACACACAGAACAGCGTAAACAGGCTTGGCCACATCAAGGCCCCCTTGAGAGACATGGCCGTCCATCTCACGGCCCACGGAAATCCTACAAAGGCCCACTTACCTGATCTAATAGCCTGTCTGGTGACCTCTCAATAAACACCACACTATGATAATAATAATAATAATAACAACATAAAACTTTAGTAGATAATATATTAATAATACCAGTTAAACAATTTCTGTGCCTGTTTGCTAAATTCATAAGATAAGTTCAGAGGATATGAGGATATGAGAGTAATGACGCAATGCCTAATTATAAACATTAAATTGGCAGTCTTATTTTAAATAATGGTTTTAAATACATGGCTTACTAAACCATTGTATACAAACATAATGAATTTTCCTAATAGATTTGTTGCCATGGAAATGACATTTTACATGGGAACGAAATATGATGAAAACACATAAATTCTGAATTTATGTATTTGATGGTTAATATGTCACAATGAAACCATTTACACCTACATCAGTTATACTTCCATTGCCGCCTCATATAGATATTATAGGAAAAGTTATACGGTGATATATGTTAATGTGTGCTACTTCTCCAGTCACTATGGAAGGCAAGTGGTTACTGTAACTATGTAGGGAGTAAAGGAATACAGGAGACCAAGATGTGGGGTGAGACTGTAGTCTTAGCAACCCATGGAAATGTTACTTGAGGATTAATACAATAAGATCTGCAGAGGTTGTGGTTCACGGACGTCTTATGAAATGTGCGCATGAATATTCCATAAGTCTGTAAAATGAAATTGCTCACATTAAAGAGAAGGTCAAATATAACTGTTGGCAGAAATTTTAGTTTGTCGGGCAAAACATTTTCGCTATGTTTTAAAGCTCCTTTACCAATGCATTAAGATACCTTGCAAAACCCCTTCCCAAAAAAACAAAAAAGGATATTTTTTTCCTTTGTCATTTCATTTTGTACATAGAGCATTGGAGAAAATATACATACAGTAAAAATAGAACATACAATAATTTTTGTTCCCCCTCAACAACATAAAGAACAGGGTGGCTTCTCAAAAGTCAATGAAAACAACATGAGAAAAAAACTATATTCCGAAACACAATAAAAAAAGATGAGCACCCTACTGAGGAAAACAAATGTGTCGGGATGTAATGGAAGCCGAGTTTGGTCCTATTTTGTCAAATGTCCTATTTTTTCGCAAAAGTCAAACATTTTGCAAAATCAGTCAATGTAATAGCACTCCAGTTAATGAAAAGTTGGACTTTTTTGTACTCAGAACACGTAAAAAGTTGCATTAAGATGTTCTCCCCATATTGACCATATCACTCAGCTGAGTTAGAAAGTATCATACAAAACAGCTCTATAAAGTCAGACATAAACATAGCTTTTTGTGTGTGTGTGTGTGTGTGGGGGGGGGGGGGTGAGTTGTATGTTGTAAATCAATAACAAGTATTGTTTATATGTAAATAACGTGTAACCTTAAAAATATACTTTTTTGCAATTTTTCCCATAAAAATGTGGCTTATTCACCATAAGATGCAGAAAGAGGGAAAGAAAAGCACTCTCTTTTTCTAGGGGCACTCTTTAGTATATAAAATTAACTTTTATTCGATACGCATTAAAAAAGCTGTGAACGTGGCTCAATTAACCTTGACACTCCAGCTGTTGTTGAACTACACATCCCAGCATGCCCTGCATCAGTTTTAGCATTGCCAAATAGTAAAACTGATGCAGGGTATGCTGGGGTGTGTAGTTCAACAACAGTTGTGTCAAGGTTAGCCATTACTGATGTAGGGGATATCCTACCGGAGGTTGAGAGGTGATATGATTAGCATGTTCAAATACAGGATTGGGAATCATATGGAACTGGGAGATGATTTGTTCACTAACAGGCCTATACATAGGACACCTTGGCATGTACTGAGGCTCGAGGAAAAGAAATTCCATGCTGAATTAAGAAGAGGATTCTTCACCATTAGAGCAGTAAAATTCTGGAACTCATTGCCAGTGGGGGTGATTACAGCAACTACTGTGAATGAGTTTAAATCAAAACTGGATGCATTTTTGGCCACTAAGGGAATCCTATAGATTTGACTTACTCAAGTCAGAAGTTACAAGTTAGATAGGTTGAACCCGATGGACTAATGTCTTTTTTCAGCCTTAATTACTATGTTACTATGTTACTTACCAATCGTCTTTTAACTGTGCTGTTTGACATATGAAATAACGAGTTGTTGCTTTATCTCTCTTCAAGCTTTGGTTAAATTTCCTCTTTAAATTTTGTACAAGGATGTGGAAGTTGTTAGGTGGGTTTTTTTTTGCAACAAGTTTAAAGCAATTAAGGCGAGCATGACCCATACCCATCACCCCGGGTATGGGTCATTGGGTCGATCAAGCAAAGGTTGACATGCATTGGGTTGACCACTGAAGGTTGACACGGCTTAGGTCAACACCTGAAATAGGTCAACATGTCTAAGGTTGACGTGAATGGCAGGTTGACACAAGCATTAGGTCAACTGTCAAAAGGTTGACATGTTTTTTTTTTACTTTTTGTTGTCCCGAATGTCAACAAGGTCAATATGGACACAGTATCGGTGCACTGCGTCCCTTCCTATGGTTCTCTGTGCTTGCCATGCTTCAAACATGGTGCCTCGCTACATTTGGCACACTATTCTATTCTCCCTCCATGCCCCAGTGGATGGTAGGGCATGGAATACCGCCTGTCGGCATATGTCAGCACAAAATAAACAGTTAAAACCCATCGCAACCTATTCACTGTCGACCTAGCCATTTGCGACCTAATTCTTGTGCCGACCTTCCATCCATGTCGACCATAGGCATGTCACCTATTTCAGGTGTCGACCTAATCCATGTCAACCTTCTGTGGTTGACCCAATGCAGTGTGTCGACCTAACGACCGTATAGCGGGTATCATAAGGAATCTAAGACAGGGAATGGAGATATCAAAAACCAAGCATCATTTAAAAAAATACTAAATCAATATAGTGGCTGTCATCTTGATAAATAGAGGGTCCCTTTAATAATACACATTTTTTGTAATTACAGATGTTTATTAACATGTTGAGGGTTCTCAGTTGGATGTTTTAATACAGTGATTTGATATCTGCTTATACAATATTTTATATCAATAAAAACACTGTACTTAGTTTACATAATGTAAATGCGGGAACTAGTACAAATCTTAAAGTGATTAGTTATTGTTAAGAAATAAAGTCTTACTAAATCAAATTGACATTAAGCTTTAAACAGTTATAGTCAATTGTTTATAGTAACATAAAACTAGACAAGGAACATTTCAAACAGCGTATTTACTTTTGACAATATTTCATCAACATTTGGTGCTGTGTAGTGTATGCATAGAAGCAGAGGATAACCAACACACAGCAGACAAATACAGACAATTAATTGTGCTGTGTAAACTGTATAGACTGTACAGATTTACAAGAGGATATCTTAGATCAGTTTCAATGTCAATGTTTAAAGCAGACATTTACCTCAAGGGGCCGATTCTGGTTCACTCACAGTGAATCGAATTTGGCCCCTGCCCCGACGATCGGGGCTTTACGCATGCGCATTCCTGTGCATGTGCAAACTCCAACTGCGAATGGCCTCGGTGATTTACACTGTTGCCTGGCCGTTCGCAGTGGGGAGGGATGGGGGTGGTCGGGGGATGGTCAGGGGCGGTGGCGGTGCTGGGCAATGGGAATGCCCAGCATTTCATAGCTGTCCCCATGAAAATGCTGGGCATTCTCATAGGAATGCGGGTGGGACGAAGTGTGCCAGGGGGCGGGTGGCTGAGGTCACATGACATCTGCTGCCCGCTCTGTCTTTTCCTGGCTGCCACAAATATAAGTCAGTCTCCACTCACTTATATTTGCGAAAGCAGGAAAAAGTATTAGATGGTCCCCAGTTCCTTTCCCCATATGTGGATTTACTGCTGTACTTTTGGATTATTTTGTTGGATACTTTGCTCCCTTGATAAAGGTCCCCAGAGGACTGAAATGTCGGCAGGATACACTTGACTGATTAACTTTGGACCCCGTGGCAGTTTTGAATATTTCATTCAAGTCTGGTTAGTGTTGTTCTTTCCCTTCGGGGAACCTTCCTCTCTCTCTATCTCTCTCTCTCTCTCTCTCTCTCTCTCTCTATATACTGTATACACAAGGTGTATATATATATATATATATATATATATACATACATACATACATACACAAACACAGATACGGGGGGGGGGGGGGGGGGGGGGGGCAAACGAAACTCACCATAAATAAACCAACTCACATTAATATACAAATAATCAAATAAATAATGGGGTTTTAGTTCATGAATTGATCAATGCATTTAAGCTTGCAGCCCATCGCCAAGAGACCCCATTTCACTGTAAGTCCTACATACACTAACAAGTGGTCTCTTAAGAACCTGGCAACTGCTGACACTTTATGTACAAAATGAACATGTGCTTGTTTTCTGGTTTAGAGCTCATCTGCCAAATACCTTATGGCTTTTAAAAGTGAGAAAATCACCAACACAGCACCTGAATTAGTATTAAAGGGGCAGCTGTCACAGGTTTCAGGTAAGTGAGCTTACCTGCATGAGAACAGTATGATCACAGAATGGTGAATTAAAAATGAACCAAAATATATACAGACTACCACCACACTCAACATTCCTACAAATGAGGTAAAAACTGCACTCACCATTCCCAAATTGGGGTGTAGTGGACTGTGACCACGTGCTCTAATAAATACAGATACGGGGGGGCTCAACAATCACCATAATAAACTAACTCACCTTAATATAGAAATAATCAAATAAATAATGGGGTTTTGGTTCATGAATTGATCAATGCAGAACTTTTGAATTGGCACTAAGGGGGCAGCTGTTACAGGTCTTAAAGAGTTCTGTTGGTGATTGTCTCACCTTTAAAAGCCATAAGATAGTTGGCAGGTGAGCGCTAAACCAGAAAACAAGCATATGTTCATTTTGGCTATGATGTGTCAGCAGTTGTCAGGTTCATAGGAGACTAATTGTTAGTGTAGGACTTGTGCAGTGAAATGGGGTCCCTTGGCGATGGGCTGCAAGCTTAAATTCTTTGAGTTACAGTAATTTATTATGGTGAGTGTTGAGCCCCCCCAGGGGCTATTGTCACTGGCTAAAGGGAGTGCCAGGCTGGATCTATTTTGTATGTGTGTGTGTATATATATATATATATATATATCACCCCACTGACGAAGTCCTATGACGAAACGCGTAGGGGCATGGCCTGTGTGACGCATTGTGTGCCGCTGGAGATCGAGCTGTGTGGCTGCTCTTGCTCAAAGACGCTGATGCGCTGGGTTCCGGAATTGACATCGTGCTCCTGGAGCAGTGAGAGGTCCCGTGAGTGAGCTACAAGTGCCTGCAGTTTGTGCCAGTGGTTATTTGGTATACATCTTGTGGTAGCCAGCCCACACCGGAGGAACACCTCGGTACGGGTTCTACCTTCATAATAGGAGATTTGCTGTTAGCATTGTTCACCTGTTTTAAATAAACGGTATTACACTATGAAGCGCCCCCTCTATTTGTTTTAGATGGAAATGTTCTGAAGTTCCCATGGGAATCGGGTTCACCAGAGGGGAGCTGCTGCCCTAAACAAGTTAACCCATTTTACTGAGTGTGGATAAGGATCACTTTTAAAGTGTTTCTATAAGGACAGAAAAAGTGTCATAATTTTATTGTTTTGTATATATCTATATCTATATCTATATCTATATATATATATTATATATATATATATAGATATATATATATATATATATATCTATATATATATATATATAGATATATATATATCTATATATAAAGTGGTGTCGACCCGGCACTCCGCTGTCCTGGAATCAAAAACCTGGGTTCCTTTGTAGGCAGTAGATAGTGGTAGAGATGTGACCCACTCGGGGTGAAGCATCACACGGCACTCCAAGGATTTTCAAGTGAATTCAATATGGTATTTATTGCAACAGTTTCGAGGCTGCTTGGCCCCTTCGTCAGGCTTACATCAAGAATAGTGAAAACAGTGTTTAAGGTGCTTACCTTATAGTGTAGGAGAGGCCCCAGGTGATCCGGGATCAGCTGCATTAGCAGACGCCAGCATCAGAGGTGGCCGGAAGCCGGGCCGACGCCCGGAGACTCACTTCCTGTTACTGGACTATCCCTGGTTGGCTGCAGCGTCAACACGTCCCGTTGCCATGCAAACAGGGGCGTGCCTGTCAGACAACCTGGGTGTCTGGTGCTGCTGATCACCCGGCTGGAGGCTACATAATAAATAAAGTGCAAGTGCTTGTGATACATGAAAGTGACAGGTACATACACTATTAAAAACGGTCAGCAGTACAGGCATGACATTATAGTTGTTAACTAGGCAATTTAAAGTAGCTGCATGATTTTTAAGGCTACAAAGCAAACTAACTGAATGGTCGACATTGCGGTGTCGACACTTTGCAAAAATGTCCTGAAAGACGCAAAAAATTGGGCAAAAGGCTAAATGGATGATACAAGGGTCATATAAGTGTATTCCACATAATTCTTTCATTTAACCCTTTTGGGGATACAGTGTCCAACCGATGGATCCACCTTGCTTCAAGGCGGAGTAGAGCTTTCTGTCGGTCACCACCCCTGGGCATGGGGGGGACATGGTCAATGATGTAGTATTTTAGTGATGACAGAGGATGTTTCAAAAGCTTGAAGTGTACTGCCACCGGCTGTTCCATGGGCTTGTTTTCCAGCGCTGCCTTGATGGCAGATCTGTGTTGTGCCATTCTTTCTTTGAATTCCCTGGTAGACATGCCTACGTAATAGAGTCCACATGGACATACTATCACGTAGACAATGTACCTGGTGCTACACGTGAGGACATGTCTGATGGGATATATGATGTCCTCATGGGGATGTTTAAATGAGGTGCACTGTATCAACATTTGGCAGGTTGTGCATTTTATGCACCTGTAGCATCCGTTGGCCTTAGTTTTATATTTTCCAGATCTGCTACTATCAAAGCCAGTGACATCTGTATGGACAAGCATGTCACGCAAGTTCCTGCCCCTTCTGTAACAGGTCATCGGGCGGATGTTGGAAAAACACGGTAAGCTTTTATTAGTGGCCAAAATTGGCCATAGTGCCTTGCTGGCAATGGGTATGAGACTGCTGTTTGTGTCAAACGTTGTGGTCCATGGGAACACTTGTTTTCTGGTGACTTGTGGTATCGAGGGGTTCAACAACTCCTCTCTGTTCAATCGTAGTACTTTCTCTTTGGCTGATTTTAGAGCCTGGAGTTTATAGCCACGTTGGCGAAATCTCTCAATGATGGTATCCAATTCAGTTGGTAGCTGTGACGTGTCACTGCAGATTCGAGCCGCCCGGAGCATCTGGGAGTACGCTAAACCCCTCTTCAATGGGGGGGGATGGTGGCTACTTGCTAGAAGGAGCGTATTCCTGTCTGTTTTCTTGTAGAAGATGTTGGTACTGATGATGCCGTTGTTAAGAGTTAGAGAGACGTCCAGAAAGTCAATGTGTTCCTGATGCCAGGTGTAGGTAAATTTGATGGGTCCTGGCATGCTGTTAATTTGAGACATGAGGTTAATGAATTCCTCTGCTGTGCCCTGCCATAACATAAAGAGGTCATCTATATATCTGCATAGCAAAATGATGCTCCTATTCCTGATGTCCTCATTGAAGAATATTAGTTCCTGCTGTGCCATGTAGGTGTTGGCATATGACGGTGCCACCGCCGACCCCATGGCACAGCCCTCCTGTTGGAGGTATATCTGGCCGTCAAATCTGAAAAAATTACGCGTGAGGACTAATTCAAGGAGTTGGAGATATAGCAGTTTGTCAAAGGTGAAGTCATCCCCCAAAGATTCCAGGAACCTTTGCATGGCCAGCAGGCCCTGGTCGTGAGGGATGGACGTATATAGAGACGTCACGTCCATAGTACACATGATGGTGTTGGGGGGTAGCAGAGGTAGTCTTTTTAACCGGTTAAGAAATGCAGTGGTATCTAGCAAATGTGTTTCCTGTTTGACAACAAATGGTTGAATCAATGTATCAAGTAGTTGGGATATTGGCTGGAAAAGGCTGCCACGCGCCGAGATGATGGGACGGCCGGGTGGGACTGTGGCATGTTTGTGGATCTTTGGGACACTATACAGTATGGGTAGTATCGGGTGATCTGTGGTTAGGGAGTCCAACAGCCTTTTGTCAATTTTGTTGTCCTTATGTGCATTCTGCAAAAGTGACATCAATTCCTTTTTATACTTGTCAGTGGGGTCATTGTGTAATTTTTTATACACTTTGACATCGGCCAGTTGGCGGTCCAATTCTTTTTTATAAGCACTGAGGTCTTGTAGGACTATTGCCCCGCCTTTGTCAGCGGGGCGTATTGTTATACTTTTGTCCATCTGCAGTGTTTTAAGTGCATTACTCTCCCTGGTAGACAGGTTAGGATGGAATGGGGTGGTTGCCGCCTTGAATCTGTCCATAGATGCATTCATAAGTCGCGTATAGGACTTAATGGACGAATTCTGGGAAATGGGGTCGAAGGACGAATGTCGATGAGATTGTATAAATTGGGTGACGGGTGTCGGAGTCACAGGGTTGATGGTATGTTGGAAGTGCTCTCTGAGCCGTAGTTTGCGGCCCATTTTATGCATATCCAACTGCCAGTTAAAGGCATCGTGGCGATTTGATGGAATAAATGATAGTCCCTTATTGAGAACATTCTCTTCGTCCGCCGACAGGGTGCGACTTGATAAGTTGAAAACAGCTTTTACTTGCGGCCTGTGGGCTTTGTAGAGCCTCTCCCCTTGGCCGCCACGACGGGTTCCTTTGTGCCTCTTCCCCTTCTGGTAGTCACCCCTAAAGGGGGTCTTTGGCTGGAGCGTCTCTATATACGTCCATCCCTCACGACCAGGGCCTGCTGGCCATGCAAAGATTCCTGGAATCTTTGGGGGATGACTTCACCTTTGACAAACTGCTATATCTCCAACTCCTTGAATTAGTCATCACGAGTAATTTTTTCAGATTTGACGGCCAGATATACCTCCAACTGGGGGGCTGTGCCATGGGGTCGGCGGTGGCACCGTCATATGCCAACACCTACATGGCACAGCAGGAACTAATATTCTTTAATGAGGACATCAGGAATAGGAGCATCATTTTGCTATGCAGATATATAGATGACCTCTTTATGTTATGGCAGGGCACAGCAGAGGAATTCATTAACCTCATGTCTCAAATTAACAGCATGCCAGGACCCATCAAATTTACCTACACCTGGCATCAGGAACACATTGACTTTCTGGACGTCTCTCTAACTCTTAACAACGGCATAATCAGTACCAACATCTTCTACAAGAAAACGGACAGGAATACGCTCCTTCTAGCAAGTAGCCACCATCCCCCCCCATTGAAGAGGGGTTTAGCGTACTCCCAGATGCTCCGGGCGGCTCGAATCTGCAGTGACACGTCACAGCTACCAACTGAATTGGATACCATCATTGAGAGATTTCGCCAACGTGGCTATAAACTCCAGGCTCTAAAATCAGCCAAAGAGAAAGTACTACGATTGAACAGAGAGGAGTTGTTGAACCCCTCGATACCACAAGTCACCAGAAAACAAGTGTTCCCATGGACCACAACGTTTGACACAAACAGCAGTCTCATACCCATTGCCAGCAAGGCACTATGGCCAATTTTGGCCACTGATAAAAGCTTACCGTGTTTTTCCAACATTCGCCCGATGACCTGTTACAGAAGGGGCAGGAACTTGCGTGACATGCTTGTCCATACAGATGTCACTGGCTTTGATAGTAGCAGATCTGGGAAATATAAAACTAAGGCCAACGGATGCTACAGGTGCATAAAATGCACAACCTGCCAAATGTTGATACAGTGCACCTCATTTAAACATCCCCATGAGGACATCATATATCCCATCAGACATGTCCTCACGTGTAGCACCAGGTACATTGTCTACGTGATAGTATGTCCATGTGGACTCTATTACGTAGGCATGTCTACCAGGGAATTCAAAGAAAGAATGGCACAACACAGATCTGCCATCAAGGCAGCGCTGGAAAACAAGCCCATGGAACAGCCGGTGGCAGTACACTTCAAGCTTTTGAAACATCCTCTGTCATCACTAAAATACTACATCATTGACCATGTCCCCCCCATGCCCAGGGGTGGTGACCGACAGAAAGCTCTACTCCGCCTTGAAGCAAGGTGGATCCATCGGTTGGACACTGTATCCCCAAAAGGGTTAAATGAAAGAATTATGTGGAATACACTTATATGACCCTTGTATCATCCATTTAGCCTTTTGCCCAATTTTTTGCGTCTTTCAGGACATTTTTGCAAAGTGTCGACACCGCAATGTCGACCATTCAGTTAGTTTGCTTTGTAGCCTAAAAAATCATGCAGCTACTTTAAATTGCCTAGTTAACAACTATAATGTCATGCCTGTACTGCTGACTGTTTTTAATAGTGTATGTACCTGTCACTTTCATGTATCACAAGCACTTGCACTTTATTTATTATGTAGCCTCCAGCCGGGTGATCAGCAGCACCAGACACCCAGGTTGTCTGACAGGCACGCCCCTGTTTGCATGGCAACGGGACGCGTTGACGTTGCAGCCAACCAGGGATAGTCCAGCAACAGGAAGTGAGTCTCCGGGCGTTGGCCCGGCTTCCGGCCACCTCTGATGCTGGCATCTGCTAATGCAGCTGATCCCGGATCACCTGGGGCCTCTCCTACACTATAAGGTAAGCACCTTAAACACTGTTTTCACTATTCTTGATGTAAGCCTGACGAAGGGGCCAAGCAGCCTCGAAACTGTTGCAATAAATACCATTTTGAATTCACTTGAAAATCCTTGGAGTGCCGTGTGATGCTTCACCCCGAGTGGGTCACATCTCTACCACTATATCTATATATATATATATGTTTGTTTATATATATACATAATTGTTTCTTTGTACATTGTAAAGTAATGGCTTCTTAGTGTTATGTTCTGGTTGAGGAATACACTCAGAGGCAGAACTCTGGGAGGCAATGGAGTCACCTGCCGCCGGGCTCCTGCTCCCAAGGGGGCACCTCTCCCCTCCCTGGAAGTTTAAATCAGATATTTAAAAGCCAACGAAATTGCTTCTGTGGAGTTCTGAAATATATATGTGTTATCTATCTATCTATCTATCTATCTATCTATCTATCTATCTATCTGAACAGAAGTATATATTCTATATAAGGTTATATAGGGTTGTATGTGGGGGGGGGGCGGCACCAATATATATCTTGCCTCTGGGCAACTGGAACGAACTTACGCCACTGAATACACTAATTTATATAATTATTTAATAAGTATTTGTTGTAATATATCCAGTCCACAAAATTTTTTTTGTTGTTGCAAGAACACTGTATCATTAAGTGCAAGTAAGTGCAGTGGAATTAACGTAAGAAGTACTAAAGATCTGATGATATAAGGGGGTGGAGGACATATTTGTATGGTTGCTCTTAACTGTATGGAAGAGCACATGCCCGTTGTCACTTTGCCATAATACAGGGCTTGAAGTTTGCATGGCCTAAAAGTTGGCATTCTTCTGAATTGAATTGGACAAATTTTACACCATCATACTGTATTTCACTTTGGTGAAGTGTTTGCCTAAGCACACTCTGAGCTATGTGTTAAAAAGCTTCACACCAACAAAAGTGCCACAAGCAATAAAAACACACAATGTTCCCTTCCTCTTATGATTAATTAAGCTCAGAGATCAAGCTTAAGCAGCACTATTTTACAGGAAACTTAAAAGTTTTAACTGAGTGAAAGTGGCAAGAGGTTAGTCTATTACCCTGTGGTTTACACTTTTAAGAGGTGGTTTAAGAGAGGAGAAGCCCCTGGTGCAGCCTCCTCTGTCTGACCACCTCCTTTCTGCCAGCAGATCTTTGGAAAAATGGCACGGTATCCGGTTTTCTGGGGATAGTGGCAGCAGCGCGGCACTGTATGGTCTGAGCACTGGAACGCTCAGACCCTACTGCACATGCTCAGATCTCCAGAAAAATGGCACGGTAGCCATTTTTCCAGGGATTTTAGTAGCGCTGAGGCCAGCTACAAACCACCTGACATGAATGGGATGAGGCACTACTTTTACAACATATCGATAAATGGGCAGAACACAGGCAGGCACTAATTTTGAGGTATTGTAACTATACAGGCATTGACTAATGACACTAGCACTTCAGCTAAAAGTGGGGGATTTCTAAACTTACTAAAGAACCAGTATATTAGACATTTAGTAGAAACACTTACTCGTAACGGGGAGTATTAGACTTAGTGCTGACTAATAATGTTGATTTAGTATCAAACACCAAAGTAATAGAACATCTGGGAAACAGTAACCACTATATGGTTTCACTGGGAATTAGCATCTGTAAACAACAATATAAGGGACCATCTAAAATACTTAATTTTAGGAAAGCTAATTTCAAATTGTTTAGGGACTCTTTAAAAGAAATAAAGTGGGATGCTCTATTTAAGGGGAAAAATGCAGAGGAAATTTGGAAAACTTTCAAAAAGTTGCTGGATACACTAACAAATAAATTTATCCCATGGGGAAATAAGAGTCATATCAACCAAACAAACCTGTCATGGTTGAACAAAAAAGTTAGAGAAGCAATAAACCATAAGAGGAGAGCATTTAAAATATACAACTAGCAGGGACGAGAAGGCGTTCCCTAAATACAAACATTTTGTAAAGTTTGTAAAAGGGAAATTAAAGCCGCTAAAAGGTAAAATAAAAACTAATAGCCACTGAAAAGTATTTTATAAATAAATAAACAGCAAAAGATTAATAAATGAGAACACAGGCCCTTTAAACAAGGTTAATGGTAATAGCATTACTGATGATAAAGATGAAGTAAATACACTTGACTTATCTTTACTAGGGAGGAGGGGAACCGGGACAAGGGATCTACAGCAAAAAGATAGACAACCATTAGTTCGACACAATTAGTTCGACAAGCAAAAAGGTAGACATGCTAAAAGGTCGACATGCTAAAAGGTCGACACTGCCATTAGGTTGACATTGTCTAGGTCGACAGTGAAAAGGTCGACATGGGGTGTTTCACTGTTTTTTGACCCAAATGTCAACACAGTCGACATGGACACAGTTCGAAGTGAACCGCAGCCACTCGCAATGCTTCGGGGACGGTGCCTCGCTACGCTTGGCACATGATTTTATTCTCACACCTCGCCCTAGTGGATGGTAGGGCATGAAATACCGCCTGTCGGCACATGTCGGCTCAAAAAACAGTGGAAAAACCCATGCCGACCTAGACACTGTCGACCTAATGGTAGTGTCGACCTTTTTGCATGTCGACCGTTTTGTATGTCGACCTTTTTACATGTCGACCTTTTTACATGTCAAACTAATGTTGTCGACCTAATGGTTGTCTATCTTTTTGCTGTACACAAATAGTCCGGATATCAGGTAGGAGCAGGCAGTTGAATCCCACATCTAGAACTAAATATAGATTTCACTACAGAGGAGATCCAGAAGAGGTCAAAACAAATTACTAACCAGGGCCAGATGGGATTCATCCCAGGGGTCTAATGGAACTGAGGGCGGAGTTAGCAAATCCTCTGTATTACATTTTTTATAAACCATTTAATCTGGTATGGTGCCAAAGGACTGGAGAATAGTGGATATAGTACCAATATTCAAAAAAGGAAAAAGATGACCCAGTGAATTTTAGACATGTTTTCACCAATTGTAGGGAAATTATTTGAGAAAAGTTTAATGGATGGTATCCTGAATTATTTAGAGGGACATTAAAAAAATTGTAGATAAGGGGTATGCTGTAGGCATTTTGAACTTTGCAAAAGCCTTTAATACTGTGCCATATAAGAATTGAGAATTTTAGTCTACATGTAAAAATTTGTAGCTGGGTAGGAAATTAGCTGCAGGAGAGACAACATAGGGCCTGATTCAGCATTGATAGTACGTGGCCAAATTTGGCCCATTCCGATGGTGGGGGGTCTGCGCATGTGTGTATTTGCGCATGTACAGACCCCACGAGTTTCACACTCTCAGAGCCGTTCGCTCCAGAGGGGGCAGGTGGGGGCGGACATCCGGCAGGAGCAGGGGAACACCCAGCGTTTTAAGGGAATCCCCATTAAAACACTGGGCATTCCCCTGGGAACACAGGTGGGCCGATGCTTACATGACGTCAGCGCCCACCCCATCTTTGGCGGACTCCAACAGAAATAAATCAGTTTGGACTGCGACCATCAAATGATTTCTCTCCCCTTTGGCCACATGCATGAGGATGTGTTCACATACATCCCCTTGCATGGTACCAAGAGGAATTGGTAGTGGGGGCGGCGTTAAGCTGCTCACTAAGCACCAAACAACCTCTGCTTAGCGAGCAGTCCTGTATCACCCTCAGAAAGTGGTGGTAAATGATGCATTTTCAGATTGGATACTTGTCCTAAGTGGTGTGTCTTTTTTCCCTCACTAACACTATTTCTTTAATATTTTAATTACATTTAATTTAATTATTAATTTATTTCATTTTCCCTCTCACTTTCTATATATATATATATATATATATATATATATATATATATATATATATATATATATATATATATATATATAGTTAAGGCTGGATCGGCGGCACTCACTCCAACATATCACACTGACAACAGGCGTTCAGTGGTATGACATGTTTCGGTTATTTATTCAACCGTCCTCAGATACAAATGATAACAAAAATGTTGCTTACCTTTATAGAAGTGCATAGATAGACCTCCACCCCCATCACCATGTTAAAACCGGAAGTATTCAGTGCTTCATCTGATACATTCCGTACACCAAAGTGAAACAACATACAAAGTTGCCAAAGTTCCGGCAGGCTGAATTTAAAGAGATGCAAACATTTTAAATAGACTAATCAAACAGTGATGTCAGGCGTACATGAACAGATCAAATACTATGCAAATAAAGATACTTCATAGAAAACAGTTATAACTAAGGAATTCATTAAGTCCATACGGCGCCATCGTTTTCAATCGATGGATCCGCTGTACCTCCTTTTGCAAAAGGAGCCTGTCACGATCTCCTCCCAGTCTATTCTCTGCCACTGGGTCTATCATCAAATATCGGAGATTGGATAAATTGTGTTTACAGGCCAAGAAGTGCTTGGCCACAAGTTGGTCGGCCAGCTTACCCTCCAGGGTAAGTTTGATTGCACTCCTGTGCTGTGCCATGCGTTCGCGGAATTGGCAAATTGTTTTGCCTATATAGTACATACTGCACGGGCAATTAATGCAATAGATCACATATTTGCTTGTGCATGTTAATGCTTTTTTAATTTTGATCTTATGTCCCGAATGTGGGTGTACAATATAGTTCTGGGCGAGCAGATGACTGCAGGTTGTGCAGCCAAGGCACTTGTATTTCCCCGGTTTGCGGGACAGAAAGTGCACTGGTACTGTAGGTCCAAAGTCAGACACATCCGTATGGACCAATATGTCCCTCAGATTCCTTCCTCTAGTATAGCAGGGGAGTAAATGACGATCTTTAAATCCCTTGAGATCTGGATCGGCTGTGATGACCGGCCAGATCTGTTTGGCCATTGAGGTGATAGCTGTTGTTTCCGTTGAGAAATTATTGATCCATATAATTGAGTCCTTGTTTTTATCCGACTCTTTTCTAACCCCCTGTTTGGGTTGTGACTTGGCCTTGGTTCTCGCATTTGTTAACAGCTTTTTAGTATATCCCTTCTCCAAGAATTTCTTTTCCATTAAATCGAGTTGCCTCTCTTCTTTAATCGGATCACAACAGATGCGGTGCACCCGCAGGAATTGCCAGTATGCCTGGAGTATGAGAGCAAGTTGTAGCAATCTGTCACTTTACTGTATAATGTTGTGGTGAATTGCACATGTGAAATAGCAACTTGTACATCCAATAATCGGATACATTCATTATGTATATTGAATGTAAATTTGATGTCTGGATCTGCTGCATTGATAGTGTCCATCATTTCCACCAGATGTTCTTAGGACTCCCGCCATAGAAAGAAAATGTCATCGATAAATCTTGTATACAGTTCGGTGTTCTCTCGATATTTATGCTTAAAGAACAGTTCTTCTTCCACAATGAACATAAAGGCATTGGCATAGGTTGGTGCCATCACCGCACCCATAGCACACCCCAATGCTTGTAAGTAAAACGATTTGTCAAAGATGAAGAAATTTCTCTCTAATACTAGGCGTAGCAGGGTCAAAAAGAATGATAATTCAGGGCCTTTATACCTGGGGTTGTCCTCAAGTAGTACTTTGACTGCTTGGATACCTCTACTGTGCGGTATGTTGGTGTAAAGGCTGATCACATCAGCAGTACACAGTAGGGTCCCTGGTGTCACTTGGCCATGCAATCGCAATTTCTCTAAAAAAGAGGTGGTGTCCTTGAGATATGTTGGTTTGTGTTGGACAGGGGTTTGCAGATAGAAGTCCAAATACTTGGCGATTTTATAAAATAATGAGTCCCTTGCGTACACAATTGGTCTGCCCGGGGGATTAACATTATTTTTGTGCAGTTTGGAATTTTGGGTGTTTTTCCAATAGGGCCGTTTTGACCTGTTCTGTGATAACATTATTTGATACAGCATTTTGTAGGATTGCAGTCAGTTCTAATGAGAACTGTATTGTAGGGTCACAGTCCAATTTTGCATAGACATGGGGGTCATTCAACTGGCGATAAATTTCATTTTTATAATCGACAATGTTCTTAACCACTATCGCGCCCCCTTTATCCGCAGGGCGGATAGTGATATCAGTGTATGACGATAATCTAGTCAGGGCCAATTTTTCATCTTTGGTCAGGTTCTGAATGGTGGGATGTGATCGAGTATCACAATTCTCTATAGTATTGGTGATAGTCCTGGTGAAGGATCGGATGGCAGGGTTAATGGAGACAGGGTCAAAACTAGATTTTATTTTAACCGGACAAGTTGGAATTTCAGTCTGCTCCGATGGACGCCTGTCAAAAAATTATTTTAAACGGAGTTGTCGATTGAGATGGGCTAAGTCGACTTTACTGCGGAGGCTATCATGTGAGTTGGTTGGAACAAAGCTAAGTCCCTTGGATAGGACATTGATCTCCACTTCAGTCAAAACTCTTGATGAGAGATTCACTATCGAGTGCTTTTCTTTGTGTTCCTTTTTCCTCTGCCTCTCGCACTGGCCTCCTCTTCGGGTATATCTGGGGCGGGCCCTTCTCTTCTCGCCCTGGTCAATACCCCCAAAGGGAGATCTTTAGCCCTATTGGAGCGTGGTGCCTCAGATTCGCTGTTCGATGTGGCACTAGATGTACCTGTATCCAAGGTGGATCTTTGTGGGCGTCTCCCATATCTTTGACGTTGTTGTCTAGGTTTATTAGCTGGGTAATTGGCCCAATTGTAGACACAGTTGTCTTCATAATCCTTGGAAACAGCTGCAATTTTTTTTGTTTTGAAGGCGATGAGATCATTTTTATATTTATCCACATCTGTCTTCAATTTTTCCAGCCAATCACAAGATTTATCCGTCACTAGGTTGTCCATATGCTAGCTTTCAAATGCGGTAATTTTGATGCGTGTCGCTGCCAGCTCCTTTGTGGACTCTTCTATGACTAGTAATATTAAATGAAATGAGGCTTTGTTGAGCACAGCTGCCCATCGACGGCAAAATTTTGGGTTATTGCGCCCAATTGTCGGGGTGCTCCTAATCCGGAACCCCCTAGGAATTTTTCTATCTCTGAAATAATCAGATAGGCAGACTCCGTGCAAATGAAAGTCCGTTTCCCGGTTTTTCCAATCTTAGAAGTTGTGCATAGATCATGTCGACAGAATCTGCTGCTTTGGATGCAGAGAGTTTTTCATGTATCAGTATTCTGCTCACATCAACATCTGAAAGGGATAATACTTCTCCCGGCGGTAGTGCAGTAAACCTGAATCCCGCAACCTCCTCTTGTACAGGTTCCATGCTGGATGGTACTTGCTGCCAGATGATTTTGTGAATTGGCAAATCACCGTGAAAAAACGTGTGGTTAATAGGATATCGAGGTCCTGTAGATATTGTAAACGGCGGGTGCCTTGCTCAGTCCAGAACGTACAATGCTCTAGCGAATAATAGTACAGCGGGGATAGCCTTATAAAGGTAAGCTACATTTTTGTTATCATTTGTATCTGAGGACAGTTGAATAAATAACCGAAACATGTCATACCACTGAACGCCTGTTGTCAGTGTGATATTTTGGAGTGAGTGCCGCCGATCCAACCATAACTATCTCTCCCCTCCATGGAAGGCACCGCGCAGACTGTTTGTATACACTACCTGGGAGTGCCGGCTATCCCCACTGTAATATATATATATATATATATATATATATATATATATAGCTTCGGCTTCCTATCACTAATATTTTAAGCTTCCGGGCTTACACATAAATTTGCGCAAATATATGTAACCAATATCTCTGAATTCTATTATCATACAGTGTTCTAGACTAGTTACTAATACCATTTAGTGAGCTGGGCGAAGCCATGGATTGTTACTTACTCAGCATTACCTCTCCTTTCCATGCATCTGAACTAAACTAACTGAGCGCCTGGCCACTATCCATATGGCACTCCTAATGTTGCAAAAGTGTCTCCTGAGAGTAGATACTGTACTTTGACCATCCTGGCACACTGGTGTAAATCCAAGTCGTTTTTTAGTGTAAATACATTAAATTGACAAAAGTAATGGGATAGCAGTATGTAAAGGTAATGGTAGGTTGCGCCGATGTACTGTGATATTTTTGTAATGACCAGACCTGCATCGTTTCCACTTGTTTTGGGCTGGGCTGATGTTAGGGTTTGGGTGTGTTGCAGATGCCATGAGGCCATGGATGCTAGTAGTAAAAAAAAGGCACCATTCAGGCTGGTGGTGGTTCCATCACTGTGTGTGGTGTGTTCACGTGGCATGGGTTGGGTCCACTGGTCTGCCTGCACATGTAATTGACCAGTAAATGCCACAATGCATTGCTTAGTGACCATTGCAGCCCTTCATGGATAAAGATGGGATATTCCAGCTGAATAACGCACTGTGCCATCGGCCCCAAGTTTTCCAGAATTGCATTCTGGAATGTTCAGATACTGTAAATGGTGTGGCTACCATGTTTGAACCCATTTTATTAAGCATTTGTGGGGCGCAGGTCAAAAAAGGGGTCCTACACGATACTAGGCATTTGTCCAATTACTTATGTTCTACAGTGTAGTACACTTTGTAATTACAAATCTCTATGGCCCTGGCAGGGTCTGATTTGTCTACTTCTCATGCGTTACAGAAATACAGTACTACACGACAGAGAAATCCTGAGTTGCTGTGCTTCATGTCAATCCCTTGGGGACTGATATAATCCTTCCAAATTATGCAGTGATATTTCGTTCCCACTGGATACAAACAATTAAAAAACAGGCCATTTCATACATAATTTAGTTCACAAAAGCATATCCGTGATAATAAGAAGGATAAGGCAGTGCTTAAGATTTTCTTTCATGTTACATTAAAAAAATAAAAATAAAACATGATGAGTTTTTCAATATTGTCTACGAAAAGGACTAATTAGGTCCTTTAAGGTCCACTCCCTGTCCTATTCACACTGTATTCACAATGGTTATTCATTACTCACATTTGGATTTAGATTCAATATTAGGTATACTGTAGTTAATTCTTAACACTGCTTTATTATGTGTCCACGCAGCAATACTTGAATTAAATAATGTGATTGAAATGAAAGCGTTGCCATAGCAAACTTGTCATGCTATTCTTCAAGGTGATAATTAGAGCAGCTAAATGATGCTTTGTGTCACAGTTTCAAACATTAATCCAAGGGCTGCGTATACACTAAGAAGTAAATACTAGCAATTCAGTTCAGTTAGATACAGTATTGCACTTTATTTATGAGGCATACCAGTGATGTATCCACCCTAGGTGCATGGTGTGCAGGCCACATGTTCTTTTGACTAAAGGGTGCCACCCAGCCATTTGGTAGACTTATGGGCCCACATTGCACACAGTGTTCTGCTGGCATGGGGTAGCAAGGCTCTGGTCTGAGGCATATAAAAGCAGGCTCTGATTTGGGTTATTTCATGGTAGCTGGATCCTCCAGTGGCTAACAGCAGGGATAATGCATAAGCTATACAATGAACATAACATGCACACATCTCATGAACTGTGGTGCTTAAAGATTAGGAAGCAATTCAATTAAAGATTAAAAGAGATCTTCTTATTGTGAACTCATAAGCAAAGCATTTAATGATAACAATTCTTATAAAGGAGCAAAATATATTATAGGCTATTGGGCTGTACAAGCCCTAAAAGCTGTGCACTATGGACCATTGAGCAGGAATTGCAAACCAACTGCCATAATGGAAAATTGAAGAAAGTTGCCACCATATGTGCAGTACACTTGTCAGGATGGAGGATTCCTAAAGTTACAATCGTAGAGCTCGATAAGGTCTGTGTTCCGGGCATATTTCTTCATCATATGCTGGGAGGTACCGCACATCAGGATACCCTTGATATCAGTTACAGAGGACTGTTTACTCCAACCCATACTGCATAGTGTACTGGAGCAGAGGAAAGACAGTTCCTGGTCTTATCTACATAAAGACTCTGATATACAGTAGGTATGAACTGAAAATTTTGAAAATATTTACAAAAGCCTCCAATGGTACATGAAGTTGTTACACAAGCAATATGAGCTTGATACAATCCACCTCCTATGAGATATTATTGCGTTATAGTTTTTTGTATGAATGATTGTGTTGTTTTCTTGTATTAAGCCTCAGATGAGGACATAATTATATTGTTCTATTGGCATGCTTTAAGAAACCGGATGTGATTACTAATATATATTAACTAAAATGTAGATGGGAATTATAACACAGTGCACTGGGAGACAGCTAGAATGGGACACTGCAGGAGGGTTTCTCAGCACTCCAAAGTAATTGGTAACCAAAGAATCAAAGTAGAGTACCCATCACTGGCGCTTCCCACATTAAAGACAAATCTTACATTTTCTTAGTAACCTTTTCACCCATGCGTAGCAATCTCACTCTTGCTGATGATGTATATACAGTATGGGTATTTCTTTCTTTCCAATATGTGAATTACATGCAATAGAAAATAATTGTCATTGCGTAACACAATTAAAATACAATATAAAACTATAGAACATTCCTCAATTCCAGTGCACAAACACAAACTCAACCGCATATATATATCTGTATATATAGGATGCAATAAGCTGGCACTCCGTGGATGTGATAGTGATGCTGTATATTCGCCGGGGTGCACACCAGGGGGTGAAGATAGGGGTCGAAGAAGCGGCACTCACTCGGACTTGCAATAATGACACTACACACGCAGTGCTGATTGACGTTTCGGATGTAATTCCGTTATCAAAATCATAGAACCAACAGTGTACAGACAATGTGCTTACCTAAATACCAGTCAGTGTAATGTTCCACCTCCAAGCGCCCGTCTCCGGCCCGCCCGGCACACCAGACACTTCTGGGTTTCCGTCCGCCCTCTGAGTGACGTCACTGCGTCAGCACGTCAGCGTCGGACCGTAGCTGTGATGCGGTTGCCTAGCACCCGGCGTATACAGGACGCTAAGGGAACAAAAAACACTTACAAAGAAACGTCAATCAGCACTGCGTGTGTAGTGTCATTACTGCAAGTCCGAATGAGTGCCGCTTCTTCGACCCCTATATATATATATATATAAAGCCAGCAGTGTCCCCGGCACTCCGTTGCCCCGGATCGAGGGGTGTCTTTGCCCTGGTGCCTTCCGTTTGTGGCACAGCCACCATGGATATCAGGCAAGTTGTGGCGGCACTCAGAGTCGGTCACGCAGAATTTTAGTGCATAAAACTGCTGCTCGCCGCCCCCTGACGGCAAGCATTGACCAATGCGGCGTACAAGGAGTTAATGGCTCCATTTGTATGCAGTGTTCAAATATTCCAGATATATGCAGAAAAATGCGAATTAGCCTAAAAAAAAGATTCCAAAGCAGCTAAGTCTGTACTCCAAACGAAGAAGTGAGGAAGGAGAGGTGAATTATGGGTAGAATATAAAGTGAGAAAAAAATGCATCATGGGGGGACAAAAAATACCACAAAAAATCTAAATATATTAATGTGGCGCTTCTAAAGAAAAAAAGAAATATAGATCCATCAAATAATACAAAACAGCTTGTAACCACCAAAAAAAAAAGTACGTAAGTTGAGTTCACCCAAAAAAGATGCCGAGAGCAAAACGGAGAGCCATACCAAAAAAAAAAAAAAAAAAGTGAGCAGTGTTCTCCATTTTTTGCATTGAATACACAAACGGTGAGGTACACAAATTCCCATAAGAAAGCAATGGTGAACAATGGCGATGACCAAGCGGTGAAAAGAGCAAAGCTCTCTGTTTATTTTTGCTGAACCAGGAGCGTTGAATATTGTAAGAATCATTCAATGGTGACCCTGTAACAATGGGATTTGGTCATATTCGCTCGGCTGCGAATAGATTTCTAGCCATCCACATCCATTCGCACAGGTATTTCACTCTAGAAAGGTGGCAGCGTAATTGAACGCTGGCTGCTGTGAATTCCCAGCCGTGCCATCAGGTCTGAATTACCCACATACTTTAATACAGCTGATTTGCATGTAATTTTACACCATGCCCTGCATGACCAAGATTACACCTAGAAGCGCCCACATGTTCTGCTACATCTGAGAGGTGTGTCATAAAATGACTAACATCCAAATGTAGATGAGCCAGCAGTTAATAAGATTTACTGTAAAGACACTGATACATGATACAGGGCTTGTTCATGTATTGTGTGTTACAAGTGGTTCCATATAAGTGCCCATGAAAAATATTATTTAAAATGCATGTATCCATGGGGACCATTGGGCCTTATATCCATAGCATGGAGATGCCACTGATGATCCCATTGTTCCCGGGTTCAACCCGGGGATCTGGCTGGTGTGAATGGGGTAGGGTATATTTACCCGGGTTGCCGGTCCTCGGTGTCCTGTCCGGCCGGGAATTGACGCAGGTGGCGGGCGCAAATGATGGGACAGGTGGTGGATGATGATGACGCAGCTCTCCGGCGGCAGTGAGGGAGCCGGAGAGCTGCGTCATCTTCATCCGCCGCCTGTCCCGTCATTTTGCGCCACCGCCTGTGGCCAGCCCCCTTCACACACCAGAAAATGCAGGGAATTTTCTGGTGTGAATGAGTCCAAACCCGGGAATGTCCCTGCTTGTCCCGGGAACTGAATTCCCGGGTTTGTCCCTACATTTCTGGTGTGAAAGGGGTATAAGCGAAAGCAATGGGTTGCACAAACATGAATTTCTACATGGCTTATCTGGCAAACAGTGGCACTGCAGTGGCAGATAGGTTTATTTATTTATTAACATAATGAAAAGTTCAACTCAGCCACTGGAGTCAGGGCCGTCGCCACCACTAGGCAGCTCTAGGCATTTGCCTAGGTGCGGGCCACTGGAGGGCGGCAGTTTGCAGCAGCCCCCCCGGATGGAGGTGAGTGGCACCGGTGGCCGCAACTCCCCCCCATCCCCTCTGCATCACCTGATCCCCTCCCCACCTCCGGAGTTACTTAGAGACCCCCCCATGGAATGACCAGGCACACTTAGCGGCACCGGCGGCCGCATCACCAGGCACCCCCTGGCAAACCCCCCCATCCCCCGTGGAATGCCACTGCGGTAGAGCGGCCGAATCGGAGCAGCCCCCCGGGGACCAGGGGAGCGCCTCCACGCCCCCCCCGCCTGGGGCGCTCCAGTGCCTTGCACCGGCACTGACTGGAGTGTATAGACACATTGGACACTGAATGGTCAGGTCTAATGTGGTTAGACACAGTGGACAAAGATAGGTCAAGTCAGCTCAGCACTGGAGTGGAGTGGATGGACTCTCAAGACAGATAGGTCTCATCAGCTCAGCTCAGCCAATGGAAAAATAAAATAAAAAAAAATCTTTTTAAAATGCTTTGAGCCAACATAAGCATTTCACAATCATTTTATCTGCAGCAAAACATTGCAAAGGCTTAAGGCCAAATACACATCAAACTACCCTGTATTCAGAAGATAAACAGGGCATACCTGCAGCTACTGTAGTGTGATGAAATATTTGTTTCGGGAGCTTGCAAGGAAAATTACAGGCACACACAGTGCAAATTGCTGGGGTTATATCTAACTATATATATTTTTATTAATTGGCAGTTACAGTGTGCGAGAGCTCTGTGGTACTGAATGTAGCAGATTTGGATAGAGGAATGTAATATTACTGGACAGGGCACCGTTCTAAGCGTAAGTATTTATAGACTTTGGGTAAACTTGTTTTTGGAGATTATGGTATTTTGTTTTAACTGGAACATATATTTGTATATAGAGAGTTCAGTGTAAAACAGGGGTGGGCAATATAACTGGTATATTTCCTTCCTACTTACTTTCCTTTTATTATATACATATATGTGATAAAGATATACTTACCTAACCAACTGCTCAGAGAAGCTTTACATTGTTGCCCAGAGACTGTCAAAAAGATTTTTTCTATAGATCCAAATCTTTTTTTTTATGGCTGTTACCTAAGCAACCTGGAGATAGATATTCCCATAGTAACAAGTGTTTGTAACGGTAAATAAGAAGAAAGTGCTATGAACAATATTCAGTATTAGTGAATCTGCTAAAGGCTTAAGGCAATGAAAACAGAAGTTGATTTATATATATATATATATATATATATATATATATATATATTATTTTAATGAGCAACAGGTATATTTAAGTAATGCATTTCCTAATGGTACGACATATGCTTATTATAATATTTGTTTCCATATTTTTTCTGTAGAACAGCATACCTCCCAACTGTTCCGATTTTCATGAGACAGTCCCATTTTTTGGGACCTGTCAATACATGGACTGTTGTGGTTTGTTGGGATAAAGTTGGCAGGACCCCTATCACTTGCTGCTCTGCTTAGCAGAGCAGAAGTCAATAGATGCTGTGTGCATGATAAGAATCCATTTCTTTCATATTGTAGAGAGCATTCTATAGGCAGCCCAACAAGCTGGGGGTCTGGACAGTACACCTTGGTCAAGAGATTCCTTTATTATGCCATCATATTGGCTCTTCGAGATAAAGATATCCTGTACTGATGAGGGTTTCCAGTCAACAGCCTTGTCCAAAATGACTCATTCACATATGTCAAGACAACAATATCCCTTACTGATGGGGTTTCCCAGTGAAGATCATTGTCCAGTATGACTCCTCCACATATAACATCTCATTGATTGAAGCAGGAGTTAAGTTATTGGCAGATTGAGATATTGCTGTTGCTTGACCTTCACCTGGCTCTACTGCTAATGTACCTGATGCCACTTATTACCTGTAAGTTTGGAGAAGATGAGTCTCTGATTCTGATATTTGCCTGTTCTCATCCTCTTTCTAGGTTCAAATCAGCCTTCATACAGGAGTTTTGGGCTTTAGTACTCTGAGACATTAAGATATTCCATGACACCCCTTATTCACTTATGCCATTATGTCTGACTGTTCTATTTCCTTCCTTGTAGTATTTTAGCAATGACATCAGCTACTTTGTGTTGTTTTTATCATATAATTATTATTATTATAATTTTATTTATAAGGCGCCACAAGTGTTTCGCAGCGCCGTACAAAGGAACAATACAGGGAGACAAAGTTTGGCATAACATTGAATAAATAACAAAAATACAGTACAAATAAAGAGCGCCACAGTTCAATACACATTACAGCTTGGATATAAGTAGTGAGGACTCAATCAACATACAACTAGAGGCTTGATGCCAATGATGGAGATGAGTATGCAGACGAAGATGGTCACTGAGTGTTGGAGTATAGGAGAGCTGTGAGTGACATGTGAAGAGAAGTGGGCTTAGACGACAGGAGGGAAGAGGGCCCTACTCGGAGGAGCTTACAATCTAGTAGGAAGGGGAGACAGACAGATTACAAGAGGTGCAAGCAAGTGGGTGGTGGTTAGATAGCAGGATGTAAACAGGCAAGGGGTCGGAGAACCATCTGGTTTATGCAGTGGACGGGTATGCTTTGATGAATAGGTGAGTTTTCAGTACCCGTTTGAAGCTTTGCAAGGTTGGGGAGAGTCTAATGGAGCGAGGGAGTGCTTCCACTGAAGGGGTGCAGCACGGGCAAAGTCCTGTACTCTAGCATGGGAAGCAGTGATCAGGGTGGAGGAGAGACTACAGTCGTCAGCCGACCATAGAGGGTGGGAGGGTTTATGAATGGAGATGAGGTTAGAGATATATGGAGCAATGGAATTAGAGATGGCCCTGTATGTGAGTGTGATGTGTTTGAAGAGGATTCTGTAGGGGAATGGGAGCCAGTGCAGATTTTGTTGAAGGGGAGTGGCAGAATTAGAGCGGCAGGAGAGGAAGATAAGCCTGGCTGCAGCATTGAGGACAGATTGGAGAGGAGCCAGTTGGGATTGAGCAAGGCCGGTGAGGAGAACATTGCAGTAGTCGAGCCGTGAGATGACCAATGAGTGGATGATCAGCTTAGTTGCACTCTGTGAGAGAAAGGGCCTGATGTGAGCAATGTTGCGTAACTGGAACCGGCAAGAATGGGCCAGGGCTTGGATGTGGAGTTGGGGAACGGGGGAGATGATGGTGTTGTTAACAGTGATAGAGATATTAGTAGGGGGCATAGCTCTGGGTGGGGGAAAGATAATGAGTTCGGTTTTGTCCATATTCAGCTTCAGAAATCGCTCAGACATCCAGGTGGAGATGGCAGAGAGGCAGTTGGAAACTTGAGAGAAAACAGTGGGGGACAGATCAGGAGAGGAGAGGTAGATTTGGGTGTCATCCGCATAGAGGTGATATTGGAAGCCAAAGGAGTTAATGAGTGCACCCAGAGAGGAGGTGTACAGAGAGAACAGAAGGGGGCCAAGGACGGAACCCTGAGGGACCCCGACAGGAAGGATAGAAGGTGGTGAGGTAGAGCCAGAGGCAGAGACTGAGAACGGTTGAAGAGGTAAGAGGAAAACCAGTTGAAGACTGTGCCAGAGAGGCCAATGTTTTGGAGTGTGTGGAGGAGGAGAGGGTGATCCACAGTGTCAAAGGCAGCAGATAGGTCCAAGAGGATAAGCAGGGAGAAGTGACCCTTGGATTTGGCTGACAGCAGGTCATTGGTGACTTTCACTAGGGCAGCCTCAGTGGAATGAAGTGGGCGAAAGCCAGATTGAAGGGGATCAAGGATGGAGTGGTCAGACAAGTAGCTGGTGAGACGCCTGTAAACCAGCCGTTCTAGTATTTTAGAGGTAAATGGGAGGAGAGAGATAGGGCGGTAGCTTGTGGGAGATAAAGGGACCAGGTTTGGTTTTTTAAGAATAGGAAAGACCAGAGCATGTTTGAAGGGTGAGAGAAAGATGCCAGTAGAAAGAGATAGGTTAAAGAGGTGAGCAAGCTGGGAGCAGCAAGTGGGGGAGAGGGAACTGAGGAGATGGGAGGGGAGAGGGTCCAAGGGACAGGTAGAGGGGGGAGAGGATGAGATGAGGGAGTGGACTTCCTCAGCTGTAGTAGGGCAGAAGGATGACAGAGTGGGGTAGTTTGGAGGGGAGGATGATTGGGGTGGGTTGGCAGCAGAGGGGGTATTGGAGGAGATATCATGTCGGATTATCTCAATTTTAGAGAGGAAGAAGGAGGCAAAGTCAGTGGCAGTGAGGGATGAGGGGAGGAGGGGTGGTGCAGGGCAAAGTAGAGTGTTGAAAGTTTCAAAGAGACGTCGGGGATTGGAGGACTGGGAAGAGATGAGAGATTTGAAAAAAAATTGCTTGGCAGAGGAGAGAGCAGCGCTGTAGGAGGAGAGAATAAACTTGAAATGGAGGAAGTCTGCCAGAGAGTGAGATTTCCTCCAGAGGCGTTAAGCAAAGTGTGCACATTTTTGCAAGAATCGTGTTATTTTGTTGTGCCAGGGTTGGGGTTTAGAGCGTCGGAGGGGGACAGTGTGGAGGGGGGCTACAGAGTCGTGAGCAGAGGTGAGAGAAGAGAAATAGAAAGAGGCAGCCTGGTTGGGGCAGGTCATGGTTGAAAGAGGAGAGAGGAAAGTCTCCAGGGAAGACAGGACAGTAGGGTCAAGAGACCCGAGGTTACGTCTGGTGACTGTGGGTCTGGGCAATGAGGGGAGAGGTGAGGATGAGAGGGTGAAAGAGAGCAGATTGTGGTCAGAGAGTGGGAAGGAAGAATTAGAGAAATCAGAGAGATTACAATGGTGGGTGAAGACTAGGTCAAGGGAGTGTCCAAGATTATGAGTGGGGGTGGAGGTCCATTGAGAAAGTCCAAAGGAGGTGGTAAGGTCAAGCAGATTAGAGGAGGCAGCATTATTTATGTTAATAGGAATGTTAAAGTCACCGAGGATGATAGAGGGGAGGTCAGAGGCAAGAAAGTGTGGAAGCCACGCAGCAAAGTTATCAAGGAAAGGGGAGCAGGGGCCAGGGGGGCGGTAGATTACAGCCACAAGGAGGTGAATGGGGTAGAAGAGGCGGATAGTGTGTACCTCAAAGGTGGAGAATGTGAGGGAGGGCTCAGGTGGGATGGCGGGGAAGGTGCAGTTGGGGGAGAGGAGGATGCCCACTCCTCCACCCTGGCGGCCATCAGGTCTGACCGAGTGTGTGAAGGAGAGGCCTCCATAAGAGAGGGCAGCAGGGGAGGTAGTGTCAGAGGAGGATAGCCAGGTTTCAGTGATGGCGAGAAGGTTAAAAAAGTGGGAGATAAAGAGGTCGTGGATAGTTGGGAGCTTGTTGCAGACTGATCTAGCATTCCAGAGAGCACAGAAGAAAGGAAGGGAGGGGACAGGTGAGATAGTAATTAGGTTGTGTGGGTTGTGGGTGCGTGTGAGAGGTGTGGAAGTTGAGAGGGGGTGAGACCTGACAGCGAGGACTGGTATGGGACTGGATCGAGGAGCCATATTTCTGTGTAAAGTTGATCAGAGTAGTGATATAGAATGAGGTTGGAGTGGCCTAGAATGAGTAGTGAGAAGGTGATGTACTGGAAGCGTGGAGAGCCTACAGGAAGTATAGGGAATGTATAAGGGAGACAGAAGCAGTATGTGACAGCACTTAATTCAGTGTGGAGATCAGTGTCCAGGTTGTTCAGACTGTAGGTGATGTTGAGTCAGGTAAATCACTGCAGTATGTTGATTGCTGGGGTTGCAGATGGAGGATGAAGTGTTCTTTGTCCTCCTGTTTCCCTCCTGTTCATCTCCTGTATATCTCCGATGTTATATTACTATAGTCTGCATACTTGACACTAGAATACTTCACATCTAGAAGACTACACAGCCAGAAGGCCTCACAGCCTAGCATAATCTATTCTAGTAAGGATATCTGATTCAAGACATTATTTGATCCTTGTTTGGAAGTTTGAGAATTGTGAGATCACACATATGCTCCAACACACACCAAGTGCCTTTCCTACGAATTTTACTAGAAACCCTTCAGAAAGTACTAAAAGCCCACCTAGTGTTTATGGGTGATTTAAACTTAGTGTTGGATGAAAAATTAGATACGTCTTTCTCAGGAGATCAGGGTTGTTTCTGAGTTCTTCAGGCAGTCTGGGCCAGTTTCTTGCAGAGTTTTATGTATATGATGTATGGTGGATTTATTCCCCATTGGCAAACGATTATATGCACTTTTTCCATATGCATAATTCTTATTTTTAAAAAAAAATCTGATTCTGCTTAGCAAATGTATGCTTTAACATACTGGTTGGTCTGAAATATCTTCAGTAGTGTGGTCAGATCTGCTGCAGTAACTTGGACATGGCACTTCTACCACTCTAATGCCCCTCCGTGGCCGGTATCTGGACCCTAGGTTGACCATGTCTAGATCGACACCCTATGGTTGACAGTGAATAGGTCGAAACCTATGAATGGTCGAAAGGTTGACACATGTTTTTCACTCTTTTAATGACATGTGCCGACAAGCGGTATTTCATGCCCTACCATCCACTAGGGCATGGTGGGAGAATAAAATAGTGTGCCAAGTGTAGCAAAGCACTGTGTCCGAAGCATGGTGAGCGATGTGTTGACATTCAGGACAAAAAAAAGTGGAAAAACTTGTGTCGACCTTTGACTGTTGACCTTCCTATTGTCGATCTAAAGCTTGTGTCGGCCTTTAGACACTGTCAACCATGGGTATGTTGACCATTCATAGGTGCAGACCTAGTCACTGTCCACCATAGGGTGTCGACCTAATGAATGGTAACCTAGACATGGTCGACGTAACATACCCTAACCCCGTGGCCATGACAGCTCACAGATTATTTGTTGTCCTACCCTGAAGCGGTTGCTGCTCCCAGATGCTTTAACTGCCTATTTCTACTAACTCCCCCAGAACACATATATTCCAGTGCTTTCGTGTGCTCTTAAGGTGGTGGTGCTAGGCGTGGCTATTCATGCAGGTGCTAGGCTACGGAGACAATACCTTGGTCAACAGGGTGATTTAGAAGAGAGCTTACTCCAAGTAGAATCCTTCAATCAAACCAAGCCCTCTCGTTTACTGAAACGCGAGTTTGTTTCTAGGTAGAACCAACTCCATATTTAAAAATCTGAATGCATTCTGCCCCTACCAAATTATAACAGAAGTATTATACCCTAGATTATAAATTGGGCATACTTTTAGGGAAGCTCCTGGGCTGAATGGATTCAACTACTCTTTTTATAACAAAAAAATTACATTTGACCTAGCCCTTATTATGTTCCGTAGTCAGTCAGAAGTAGCGTAGTGTGCTCAGCTAGTCAGCGTAGGTCCCTGGCTACGTTATTAGCGTAGGCTGCCACCGTGAAACTAGACAAGTAACTACTGTACTGTTGCCGGGAACTGTATCTCTGTCCCTGGTGCCCCTGGCAAGCGTACTCAGTTCCTCTCTCACACTGCCGGCACCAGCATGATCCCCTCTCTTTGGTGGAGAGGGGATCATGCTGTTGCCGGGAGAGAGGCGATCCATCTGTTAGACACGCAGGAGCGTCTCAGACGCTCCATCAATGAGACGCTCCTGTGTCTGAATAGATTTTACGGCAGGGTGCAGCAACCCTGGCTACAGGGTTAGGGGTTCTGTAGTGCCTTTTGAAACCACCACTATTCACGGCAGCCAGAAACATGGCAAGCGCATTGAGCCCTGTGAGGGGATGCGTTACGCGTCCTCCAGACCTTTTCATACCCCCACTATCCACGCCGGCGTGGAGTTGATTTTATATAGTGTGGCGAGCTCAGCGAGCCACTGAGCCCGTAGTGTGGTGAGCCCTCATGGTGCTCGGGAGGGGATCATGCTGTGAGAGAAGTGCTAAGTACACTTGCCGGGGACAGAGATGCAGTTCCCGGCAACAGTACGGAAGTTACTGGTGTAGTTTCACGGCAGCAGCCTACGCTGATAACGTAGCTTAGGCTGCCGCCGTCAAACTACACAAGTAAGGCAGCCATTGGGCTACGCTGATAACGTAGCTTAGGCTGCCGCCGTGAAACTATACAAGTAAGGCAGCCGTTGGGCTACGCTAATAGCGTATCTTCAAACGTAGCGTAAGCTGCCGCCATGAAACACGTACCAATGTTGCTAGCTAGGATTGTTACTATTCTCAAGCAAGGGAAAGACCCCGTCCCTTATCCAGACCTCAACATACTGTAGATTTCATTTTTTTTTTAATTGATCGCCAATAGACTTTCTCCATTTATATCTATTCTTATCCATTCGGACCAGGTGGGTTTTGTATGGGGTAGACAAGTGTCATATAATACCCTTATGGTCTTTGATATAGCCAAGATACTTACTAGTGAGGGAGGTAAAGCCAGTTTTCTCTCTCTAGATGCAGAAAATGGTATGCAATTGCATTCAATGGGATTTTTTAATGCTGTTTTGTGGAATTTTGGAATGCAAAGAGTTATTACATGCTCCATATTGGCATTATACAGCTGTCCAACTGCTACAGTACTGAGTAATGGTTTTGTGTCTTACCCATTGTCATTTCCAATGAAACCCAGTAGGGTCTGCCTCCTCTCTCCATTTATGTATAATCTTGTTATCAAAAGTCACTTAGGGCGTGGGACGCTAAAGTGATATTTACTAAATGTCTCTCTTTAACAATCAGTAATCTGTCTTTGTCTGCCTTTTTCCATCTACTCCCTGATTTGAATGTTATGAAATGTCTTTCATGCGGACTTACTACCATTGCAGATATTGTGGAGAATACCTCTATTACCCTATTTTCTTCTCTACATTTCAGTACATTCTTCCTCACAGGGAATTGTTCACATATACACATAATACCCATTGGATTTGTAGTATCTTCACACTTCCAGAGCTTTACATCTTCCACCACCTAATATCCTATCCAAGTTATCGATTGGTAACCGTAATGGTTCTATTCATTTTTGTTATTCCTTATACCAGGGTGACAAGACTGGAATTAAATCATCAGCGTAACTGTAGTGGGAATCTGACTTGCACTGTGTTCACTACCTTCAAAATATAATTTTTCTAAATGTAATAACCATTTGGAAATACGATTCAAACTGTTACATATACATTCTATTTTACTCTGGCCAAACTATATAAAATGTGGCCTTCCAATCAAAATTTTGTTAGGGAATTGTATGGAGATTGAAGACATTTACCATGTGTTCTGGAGCTGTCCAAAAATATGCACATTAAGAAGTACTAAGACGTGTTTACTTTGGCTTAAGCTGGTCATACACCTAAACATTTATTGTCCCATCTGGTTGGTTGAAACAAAAGCTGGAAAAATCTGAATGACCATGTTTCAGTTTGCAAGCATTTAAAAGCAAATGGTCAACTGTTATTTGCTCCCATATGTTCCAACCAGCCAGATCGGACAATAAATCTTTAGGTGCATGGCCAGCTTTATAAAGTTTGAATTTTTTTAAATGTTAAAATAATGAAAAAAAAAAAGGGAAACATATTTATAAAGGTAAAGTTAAACACAATAGATTCACTGTGGGCCTAATTCAACACCATTCGGAATGGGGAGAATTCAGCCCCAATCCAATGGTGGAGGGTCTGCGCATGCCCAAGTGCATATTTGTGCATGCGCAGACCCCAACAATGACGCTTTACACACTCGCAGGGCTGTCGATGGCGGGAATGGGGCACAGCCATGGGAACACCTCATGAGGACACCTAGGCATACCCATGGGTAAGCGGGTGGGCTGGTGCCTGCTGGGGGCTGACATCACAGGATGTCAGCCGCCCGCCCCGTCTTTGCCGTAGTGCTCACAAATAAAGGTCAGTTTTCACTGACTTCTATTTGTGAAGGCAGGAGAAATCATTCAAAACCATTTGATTGCCCTGCTAGCGGAGGCATGGAAGGGGATGTATTCTCATTACACATCCCCTCGCATGTTACTGAGGGGAATCATAGGTGGGGGGTGGGCGTTTGTACGCAAGGCGTCTCAGGCGCAGCTTACTGAGCCCACCTGAATTAGGCTCTGGGTATCCATAACATACAGTATATGTTTTGTTACTCTGAAGGCCATACCCCACTGTGTATCTGTGACTTTGTAGGCCAGTGGCGTAACTATACATTTTTCTTTCCCAAGCCAAAATAATTTTAGGTCCCCTCCCCCCATAATGTCCCTTATACTATACACCATGCAGCATAATGGCCCTTACACTATACGCCACACACTGTAATGCCCCTTGCACTATATGCCACATCATAATGCCCTTTACACTATACACCACACACCATAATGCCTCTTACACTATATGTCACACCGTAATGCCCCTCACACTATACAGTGCACATCTTAGTACCACTTACACTGCACATCACACACTGTAATGCCCCTCACACATTAGTTCTCTGTCTCTCCCCATATCCCTTTCCACCACATGCCTCCTTGTGCCCACCCTGACCCCTTCCCTCTCTGTCTCTCCCCATGCCTCTCTGTGTCCCCCCTGGCCCCTTCCTAACACATACCACTCTGTCTCTCTCCATGTTCCTTCTCACCACATGCCTCCCTGTGTCCACCCTGGCCTCTTCCCACGACATGTCTCTATGTGTCCATCCTGGTTCCTTCCCACCACATACCTATGTGTGCCCCCCTTGGTTCCGACTATGATCACCCTGTTGGTACTTTCTTTAAATCAATGACTGCAGAAAAAGGTGAATCCCTGGGGCTGCTTCTAATTCCTGCTGTCTACCCCACTCAGCTGAACAGCAGACGCTGAGCATAGATTTGTCGGTGGGACTTTCTGTCATCCTGGATAGTGATCCAAGGTGAGTTGAAGTAATAATATCCAGTTTGAGTAACTTCAGACTCCTAACTTCACTGTCAAGCTGTGCACTCAGATGGGACATCAAGCAGCCTTCAGCAGGGGAAGTATTGCCAGTGGTTACATCCTCCAGAGGGGGCAGTATCACAGTTCCCAGCGTGTCATAGGGTGTGGGTGTCATAGAGTATCTGCACCATGCATCTGCTGCCTCTGAGCTGTCTCCCCGACTCCTCTCCGGCGTCTCTCTCCCTTGTGCGTGTGACATGATGACGTTACATGCATTATGGAGAACTCAGAGGGATAGAGGAGGCAGAGACCAGCACTAGTAAGGCTGCTGTGCTTCCCCTCCCATCCCAGCACGCCCCCACCCATCCTGTACACAGCAGCCACTTGGCTTTGTGTACAGTGATTGTCAACAATGGGAGCCAGGCCCAGGCCAACGGCAGTGCAACTTCGTGACGAGCGCCATTGCCATGGCCAAGCAGCTCCTGGCTGCAGCTATCACTAAGCTCAGCTTAATATCTGTGCACTGGCGTCCACCACAGGCCACGCTGGCTCCCTAAGCCACCACATGGTCTGCGGCACCATTGTTACACCACTGGTAGTCCATGCCTCACTGTGTATCCATATCGTTCTAGTACTATGAACTCCCCAGTCTGTAATCCAATGTGTATCTATTCCATACAAGTACTGTGGACTCTGCAAGCCATAACCAGTACTGTGGACTTTGCAGGCCGTGTCCCGCTTTGTATCCATAACGTGCAAGTACTGTGTATTTCACAGGCCGTAACCCGATATGTATCCATTCCGTACAAGTACTGTGGACTCTGCAAACCATAACCCACTGTGTATCCATGGCGTAGCAGTACTGTGACTTCACACTCCGTGTGCCAATGTGTATCCATTATAAACAAGTACTGTGACTCTGCAGACCATACCCCACTCTGTATCCATAACTCACAAGTTCTGTAAACTACACATACTGTCAAACACTGTGTATCCGACAAGCCGGCGGTGACCCGGGGGAGTGGCTGGAAGCGCCGTCGGAAGGGGATGCGCGCCTCTCGTGCGTGCTTCCCCTTCTCTCTATACAGATGGCGCTGGCGGGGGATGGCGGCTGGCGTCGCCATCGCCATCCCCTGCCAAGATGGGACCTGCCCCATCTGTATGTCCATTACATACAAGTATAAGGGGGGTGGTGTCTGTGTGTGTGGGGGGGGGGGGATAGCTGACTGTGGCATTGGTGAGAATGTTGTTTTTGTAAGTCAAGCACCAATGGAAGAAGTTATTGCTCATAATAAGAATGCCATTGTTATACCTTGACATAAAACTAAAACAATCCAGCTCTTATACTGTATGTGGAATTATGTTTACCCAAATCCTGACACTTGTCTATACATTTGTAGCTGACAGTAATTTGCAGTGAGTTCTTGGAAAGTTTTAAGAAATCTTTTGCTAAAAAATAACTACAGGCCAGCTCCCTCCTCCGAGCTAGATCTCAGCACCTGAAATCTCTACCGCCAACACCTTTATCATCAATATCCTTTATTCAGGATAAGGCTTTGACTATATCCAGGATTTCTCAGAAGAATAAACCATGACAAAGCCTACTGCTTCTTCTGTTGGGATGGACCTTCATCCCAGTAGGGGACCAAGAAGACTATGAGCAGTTTCATTCAACAATTGATTGTTAAAAATCCTTTGCAAAAAGCAAGTTTGACAGCTGTCACCCAGTAGCACAGTGGATCAATAACTCTTTGACGGGTATGCTGCTATTAGATCTAGTGACTAAAGTCCAGCATTAATTCAGTGGTTCTTAGACAGTTAATTGATATCCTGTGTCCCAGCTACCAAACTCCATCTTGGTTCCATTTTACCAGACAAGCAATTCCTTGCCTGTACAAGGATGTTAAACAATACCTCTAAAAATACCTCTAATTATAGGCCTAAAAATGTTACTGTACCCACTGTCCACTTAACCACAGATATGCAGACATGCAGAACTGGGTTTCAGGGCTCCGGTATCAGGTGTACCCGGCTGTGGCAGCAGTGAGCTAGTGGAGGATTCTGGGTACTGGAACACAGGACGCTTTAAATTGTGACAGTTCATATGTCACTGGGCACCGAGAACACAGTTAGGTAGGGTAGTTGATGTGACTCTGACCAGAGGCGCGTAGTCTAACCCCACCAATGGTATTTACCAGGGACTCAGCAGGGAGGTTTGGACTTTGCTGCAATTGGTGGACAGGTCGTGGCCCTCTGACAGAGTTCCTTTACCTAACTGGCCTATCACCAATGAATGGGGGGTGATGGATGAGGACTGTGGTATATATTCTTGGCTTGGGAGCCGCAGACTGTGTCAGCTTGGGAGCTGTAGACTGTGTTGGCCAGGGAGCCCTGGACTGCATTGGTCTGGGAGCCACGGACTGAGTCGGCCTGGAAACTGTGGATTGTGTCAGCCACGACCCTTGCCGTTTGAGGGAATCCTCACCTTCCCTGATAGCGAGGATTCCCCCGGGATGTTGAAGCGGGTGAGTGGCCGGCACGGGGGTTAAACAGCAAGGATTGCTTGTTCAATGATCCTCCCCAAAAACAAGCCATCCTAGTGATAAAAACCCCCTCGCCGGCCACAATGAATACACCCCAATGTATTACTGTCTTCGCTAAATGGTATACCACTCATAACCTGTTAGAAAAAATAAGGTATATAATAGCAAAATGGCTTACCTCCTTTGGACTCTCCTCAGGATTTGTGATAATATTTTGGAAGCATTACAGCAGGATTCCAATGCGTCCCATGTTTTGCTCACACAAATAACTTGATGGCAGAGTTTTTTTTTAAGATTTTACAGGGACATACAGGAGGTGCTGGCTTTGGCCTGATAAATGTTGGGTCATTTTCAGCATTCAGCAGCTGCATGTATAAGACTGCAACTTCTGTAAGAACAGTTCAATTTTCCCTGCCACCAACTGAAGCAAGAGGTGGTAACAAGGTGGAATTCCTCCCTTTACATGCTTCATTGGATAGAAGAACAGCAAGAAGCCTCCCACCGCTACAAAACAAGCCATAACATTGGGAGAAGAGGGGGAACAGAGGTCGAACTACCATTGGTGCAGCAGGTGCAGTGTACCTGGACCATGAGGGCACCCACTGCTGCCCTTGTCACACTCACCGTGTCACCCACTGTTTTTCCCTATCTACCACCCAGGGCTGGATTGAGGTTTGTGGGGGCCCTGGACCAGTGGCGGAACTTGTGAGTGGGGGGCCCAGGTGCAAAAGTACAATTTGGGCCCCACAACAGTGGGTGACAGAGGTACAAGCTGCTGGTCTGGGCAGTAGTGGGCCCCTTAGTCCTCAGGGGCCCCGGTGCAATGCACCTGCTGCACCAATGGTAGTTCTGCCTCTGCCCTGGACAACACAAGGACAATACTGGAATGTGTGGGAGCTCCGGAGCGACCGCTCCTGTCGCCCCGTGGGTAATCCGCCCCTGCTCCCACATCTCCCTGTCAGCCTCTGCCTCCCCCTGTCACCCAATGCTGTGTTACATATTGTGAACTTCTGTTGGGGTGGAGGAGGACCCAAATTATATTTTTGCACCTGGGCTCACCACCCACTGTCACTGAGGGGGAATGTAGCTTAGTGCAGCACAGTCACCAGGAACCCATTATAGATATACCATTGACACTGCACATTCTGCATTGTGCATTCTTCACTGTTACCAATGGCATATATCACAGCTCATTACTGGGGACATACAGTATTACTGGGCACTGCTACTTCTATTATACATTTTACAACGCAGTACTGATTACTATGGCACTTTTTCAGCAATATTATTTCTACTGCAGTAATTCCTAGCATTGTCTGGAGGCTCACAACATTCACTTGACATTTCGAGCTAGTGACTCACATTAAGAGAGTTTCACTGCACCCTGGTGGGGATAATGAAAATACAGCAGAAAACTTTTTGATGCATACTTGCATACCTCCCAACTGTCACGATTACAGCGGGACAGTCCCGATTTTCGGGTCCTGTCCCGCTGTCCCACCCGCGGCAGGCATTGTCCCGCTGTGGGGGGTGGCAGTTGGAAGACCCCCCAATCTAATAGAATAGACGCTGTGCGCATGCGCACAGCGTCTATTCCCGTATGAAAATGAGGGCATGGCTAATTAGCATGAGCCGCACCCTCATTTGCATACGCCCGCCCCTTTTCGGACGCTCGCGCGAGTGTCCCTATTTCCCCAACACAGAAGTTGGGAGGTATGTACTTGACATTTAATTGATTTAGAAATTCGAGGACCCCAATATGTAGCCGGCTACACGCATCTGCACTAGATTCACAAAAGAAACATGACAATTTTATATTTATATAAAACCAAAACATTTATTAAAATCAATGCAGCCCTGTCCTCTATCTTTCCTGCTTCCATCAATAACTAAACAAGGGCCGGATTTCCCACTAGGCCCGTGATTTTCTTTTTTTTGTCACTTTAAAAAAAAATACTTTTCCGCCGTGCGGGAAGTGCCGCCCCCCTCCCCCAGCTGTGCCTGCAGCGTCTGTTCTGTGAACCGGCATCGGGGATCACCCAGCACCGGAAAGAGGCAGCCCTGTCATGTCAGTGACATGAGAGAAGTGTAGCGCTTCCGGCGCTGGGGAGTGCCTATGGGCGGTATGGCACTGAAATACGGCCCTGGCCAAATGACCAGAAAAGTCACAAGGAAGGTGAGCAATCTGTTACTGTACAGTAACTCTTCCAGTGATCAAAAATAAATGATCTCTCTTATTTTTGTTGAATATTAGTATTAGTGAATATATAGATTAAAATTCCTTTGGACTGCACTAGAGTAATATATTACATTTGTGCATTTATAATTTGCAATATAACACTGATTTCACACAAATAGTATTAAAATAAACAAAAATCATATTCAGTATAAAGTATGTGTTAAACAATAGTGACATCTAGTGTTTCATAGTAGAAAATGCACCTGTACTGCAACCTCTAAATCGCAGTACACAAAAAGATATTCGGACTGGTTTTACCATTAGACTTTTAACTTTTAGGCAGTTGCCATAGGGGTATGTTTATGAAAGTGCATATTTTTTAAGTAGATATGTCTGCCTCAGAGACCAATAAGATTCCAGCTATCATCTTCTAGAACAGGGGTGTCCAAACTGGTACTTGTGGATTATCACGGCTCCCACGATGGCCATCGGATGCAGAAAAATCGCATTGCATGCGATCGCATCGCATGCGATCGCATGCGATCGCATATGATTTTTCACTGAAAAGCATCCAAATGCATTTGAATTAGTATGAAACATGTTCAATAGCCCCCAAATGGCATTTTTGAGGCTGTACCACCCCCACTATCAACGCGAACCCGAAGTGTGGCGAGCGCAGCGAGCCTGCGAGGGGCGGCGGTACGCGTCCTACGACCTTTTCATACCCCCACTATCCACGTCGGCGTGGAGTTGAGAAAAGAAAGTGTGGCGAGCGCAGCGAGCCACCGAGCCCGAAGCGTGGCGAGCTCAGCTTCTGGCTGGAGGCTGCGGGCCACTTGAAATGATGGCACAGGCCGCAATTGGCCATACTTTGGACATGCCTGTTCTAGAAGGTGAATCAACATCTCCAATTCTAGAAAAAATGATGCACTTTTAGTTCTTCCCAGCTTGCGAGGTCAAGGAAACTGTGCCTTGTGACGTGGTCCTTGGTCTGGCCACTTCCGTAAAACAGGGACTACACGCACCCATCTCTGAAATTGCCGGCCGCTCCTGGCCCTCCCCGCCAACACTTCTGCTTGTAAATCAGGAATTCACTATTACGCGATGAGTTTCATCATCTCACCGTAGCCCTGATTCTGGTTGGCTCACAAAGCATTGGTAGTTTGTTGCTTTGAGAGCCATGTCACACCGCTCGCCGGTTGTGCGAATGCCCCCCCCCCCCTCCCGGCTACACTGCAAATATCCCTGCAGAGCCGCGAATGGATGTTTTGCATAAACAAGCATTCGCAGGCTTGAGTGGGAGTCCGAAGTCATTCGATGGTCACGACCATTGAATGATTTCTGTATTGCTCGCTAATCTAAGTCACTCTCTGGCATAGCACCCCTGTCATTTACCGCACGCCCCTGTCATTTAGCGCATTTGTCACATATGGGGGAGAAGCGGTATCAGTGCACATAGCGTGCGCTGATACCCCTTCTCCCCCATATCGCCCGGTCATACATCTGCCCCATAGTTTGAAAAAGTCAGTTAGGAGGTGATTGGCTGGACGTTTATCTGTCTTTGGGGCAGATGTATGATCAGACGATATGGGGGAGAAGGGTATCAGCACACGTTATGTGCACTGATACCGCTTCTCCCCCATGTATGACGGCGCTAGCGTGCGGTAATGGATAGCAGGCTGAATGTGCTAAATGATAGCAGGCCGAATGTATGAACGGTCAGCATCGCTGACCGTTCTGCCCGCTGCTGCTTTTGGCTTTGCCAGCAGCAGGCTGGCGAAGCCCTATCTAAACAGCAGGGATAGCGCTATCCCTGCTGTTAGGTCTGGGCTGCGCTGTGTAAACTGCTGCGCTATCTCCAGGAGGGGACATCGCCCGAGGGAGGAGTTAGCCATAGGCACCGATTCTGTGGGTGCTCAAGGGCCCGAGCACCCACGGAAATTGATGAGCACCCACGGGCCCGAGTCCCGCTGCTGAGCCACCGAATTATCTTGCTAATTTGCGGCTGCAGCACCTGAAACAGTATGCCGGGAAGAGTGTTTTCCGTCCACAGAGTAATACGTCGCAGACACGGGCCACCTCTTTAGTGAACCGGTGGCTGCCGCATGCGCATTTGCGCAAACAAGATGCTGCCCGGCATTCCTGTGCATGGGGGAACAAACGGTTATCATAGAAAAACAGCTGCAGGTCCACCAGTTATGTGTAAAAAGGGGAACTCTGCTGTCATAATTTGAATATTGGAGACAACTGTGCTGCATAATATTAATTGGTATTATTTTGTGCCCCTTCCTCCTGAAGCCACTCACCTATATTTTTGGCTTGAGCACCCACCAGCAAAACCATAAATCGGCACCTATGGAGTTAGCGCTCCCCCGCTTCGGCGGACAAGATATTAATACATCTTGTCTGTCTCCCCTCCTGTTTCGCCTCGCTAATGAGGCGAAGTAGGAAGTATTATAGCGGTGCGATAAGCGCCGCTATAATACATCTGCCCCACTATCACCCTTGCATTTATCTCTTGTTAAGGCTTAATACATCTGCCGCTCTGTTAGAAGCGAATATTTCCTACACCAAAAGCTATATATGACTCAGTAACCTTCACCACATGACTGCTGCTCAGTACCCACTCAGGGACACCACTACTTAGAATAAACATTACAGTATGTGAGTGATACAGAAATAATTGATGTCCCTTGAATAGAATATTTGTTTACTCTTTATACTATGATGTACTGAAAACATTTTAAAACTAGGCTGTTGGAGGGGAGGTTAGGCAACGAGAGAGGATGGATAGCGTTAAGCCTTGGGTGGGGAGAGATAACATTATGCTACGGGAGGGGAGGTTAGGGTTTGGGAGGTGTGGTGGGGGGGAGGTCAGAGTTAGGTTGCAGGAAGAAGGTTAAGACTAGAGGGAGGTCAGGGTTCGGTTGAATGAGGGGAGTTAAGGTCTGTATAGTTCCGGCTGATACTGGCTGCTGTGTGTAACCAGTAGGTACAGGCATCGGCAAGGGTATCCGGACTATTGTTAGACAGCACTTACATAGACAGCCATTACATCGACACCATTAGTTCGACAGCTCAATAGGTCGACATGGTTTTAGGTCGACATACCATTAGGTCGACATGTCATTAGGTCGACAGCTCATTAGGTCGACAGCTCATTATGTCGACAGCTCATTAGGTCAACATGTTTTTAGGTCGACACTACCATTAGGTCGACAGTGTCTATGTCGACAGTCAAAAGGTCGACATGGGTTTTTTCACTGTTTTTTGAGCCGACATATGCCGACAGGCGGTGTTTCATGCCCTACTATCCACTAGTGCGTGGTGGGAGAATAAAATAGTGTGCCGAGCGCAGCGAGGCACCGTGCCCGAAGCATGGCGAGCGAAGCGAGCGATGCGAGGGGCTGCGGTACACTTCAAACTGTGTCCATGTCGACCGTGTCGACATTTCGGCCAAAAAAACAGTGAAAAAACCCATGTCGACCTTTTGACTGTCGACATAGACACTGTCGACCTAATGGCAGTGTCGACCTAAAAACATGTCGACCTAATGAGCTGTCGACCTAATGAGCTGTCGACCTAATGAGCTGTCGACCTAATGACATGTCGACCTAATGGTATGTCGACCTAAAACCATGTCGACCTATTGAGCTGTCGAACTAATGGTTTCGATGTAATGGCTGTCTATGTAAGTGCTGTCTAATATCCGTCCCAGACCCTCGGCAAGTGCATACACACTGTTACGATTGGGTCTGCTAGCAATTTTGGCAGATCCCTGTGAACCTGCCAATGCCGGCGGGTGACGCGACAAGCAATAACAGGGGGGAGCGGCAGTCATGCTGCATTCCAAACACAGGAGGCATTTACATTTCATATACACATCATGCACATAGCTTGAATGTCATTTTATACAGTATTATTTAATACATTTATGCATGAAACATGGTTTGTTTACAATTACATACAAACATTTAATTTTGTTTCATAGACAGGTTATACACATAGGCCAGTTTCCATTTAGCTGCAGTAATTTACATTAGCTAATGGCTTCAGCCAGTGCTATCCAATGAGCCTCAATATGTGGCATTTATCAGGGATTATACTTCAGGTGCCTAAGGCACTTGAAGCATGATCTGCGATATGTAGTTCTCAGAGCCACGATAACAAGTGGGATTGGGAATTTATCCTGGATTCCATGTCTTATTGTGAAGTAATGAAAAAAAATTTTCCTGGGAAAAAAAAACAGGCCATAATTGGATATCGCGATAATGACCAGCAATTTAACTACAACTGGATACCAGTCATAGGGCCTCAGAGTTAACCACTAATTAGAGAATTTGCAAGCTGTGTGATTATTGATGGAATCACGTGCATTAGGGGAATTGATGGAATCACACGTGCATTAGGGGAATCAGCAACATAAAATGCCAATGGATCATAATCAGCATTTGAGGATATAAACCTGATGTTTTACGGGTCTTTCTGAAAAATGATGACCACCTCCACCCTATCTCAGTCCCCGATTAGCGGTAACCTGAGACTAAGGGCCTTATTCTAGTTCACTCTTTCTGACAAAATCCTTCTTAAGTGCCGTACACACGTTTGGATTTTTGGCCATTTTCGATTCGATTTTGCTTATAGGAGCAAAATCAGATCGAATCCTGTAAGAAATCGTTTCGGTTTGTTGTTCCTTTCGATCTAAATTCGATTCGATGCGCGCTCCCGTTTTCGCCAAATCGAACAAAAAAATCCTCTATGCAGCCAAGGAAATCTCGAAAGGGATCTAGTAAATCGAATGTGTACAATGTACCATGAATGTATATCAAATTCTATATCGAATTCGATATCTAATGCAAAAGTAGAGATCTAATGCCAAATCGAATGGAAAGATCTAATGCCAGATCTAATAGAAAATCGAATCTAACATCAAATCAAAAGCAAATCGATGTGTGTGTACTGGGCTTTAGATGGACAAAACCATGTGCACTGCAGGTGGGGCAGATGTAACTTGTGCAGAGAGAATTAGATTTGGGTGGGGTTTTGCTTCAAAGTGAGATCTATATTACAGTGTAAAAATAAAGCAGCCAGTATTTACCCTGCACAGAAACAAAGTAACTCACCCAAATCTAATTCTCTCTGCACATTTTACATCTGCCCCTCTGCAGTGCACATGGTTTTGCCCATCTAAGAAGGATTTTGTCAGAAAGAGTGAACTAGAATAAGGCCCTAACTCACATTTGCACAGACATTCAATCCTTTCAATGGGTCGAGAATTGCATATTGCCTTGTGACTTACTGCTCGCAGTACACTGCAAATTCTCACATTAGCGATCAACTCTGAATCAGGCCCATAGTCTGAAGATCATTTTATACAGTATCTGTAATATTGTTGTGCATTAAACTACTGTAGGTTTATGCACATTGTAGGTTTATGTACATTGATCCATCAGAAAGCAAGTTTTACTTTATTTCATGTTTCAGAATTTTCCATGTTTAGGAATTTTGGATATGTAATATATTTCTAATAAGAGAATTATAGTATTGCTCTTTACAAATATGTGCTCTTGTAAGAGGTACACTATACAGTCCAGAGCACGGAATGCTAATAATAATTGTACAGAGTTTATACTGTTTATACAGAGTAGAGATGTGAGGCAACCCCTGTGTTTTGGTTTTGCATCTTTTTTCTCCAAAATGTAATAAAAAATTTAGTGGCGCCGCTGATTGGCTGTCTGGGTGCTGCACAGCTCAGTAATGATATGTTCCCCATGTCTGTGTCCCTCATTAGAGTACATCTAGTATATATATCAGTACTGTTACTGGCTACCTAGCTGGCTGTGCAATCACCATGTGGCGCCGCTGATTGGCTGCCTGGGTGCTGCACAGCTCAGTAATGATATGTTCCCCATGTCTGTGTCCCTCATTAGAGTACATCTAGTATATATATCAGTACTGTTACTGGCTACCTAGCTGGCTGTGCAATCACCATGTGGCGCCGCTGATTGGCTGCCTGGGTGCTGCACAGCTCAGTAATTATATGTTCCCCATGTCTGTGTCCCTCATTAGAGTACATCTAGTACTGAAGTAGCCAACCCTAGTCCTCGAGAGCTACCAACAGTGCATGTTTTGCAGGTCTCCTCACAGAGGGGGAGATTCTCTTAGTGAAAAATGCGGTAAAAACCTTGTTACCGGGGTTTTTACCACATTTTGGGATGCTGTAAGCATCCCCCGCCGGGTTACCGCGGCGGGGGGCATCGCCAGAAAAATCTGGCGATGCCCCATAGAAGCCAATGGGCTTCTACCGCAACCCTCTGCAGCCCCCCGTGCCGACCCCCCGCCGCCTCGCATCGCCCCCTCCCCCCCTCACCTGTGTCCGGGTAGCACAGAGCTGTGCTGCCCGGACCTGTGACCTCCTCCCTGCACTGATCCTCTTCAGGGTGCAGGGAGGAGGAGAGCCTGGCGCAGCAGCAGCAACGCCGGGTGTGTGAGGGAGGGGGGAGCCGCCAGGACCTGCTGGGACCCGGCGACTCTCACCGTAAAGGACAGCTCTCAACGCAAGAGCTGTCCTTTGCTATAATTATCGCATATGTTAGAACATTTGCGATAATTATAAATGCGATGGGCGGCGAAGGGGGGTGGAGATTCTTAGAGAACTTCCCCCAGAATCACAAGTGAGCTAATTAGCTCCATCTGTGTATCTTTAAAAATGTGTCAGTGATTAATGAGTGCAGCTGTGCAGCAGCTAGGTTGTCTGGAAAATGTGAACTGTTGGTAGCTCTTGAGGGCTAGGGTTGGCTACCACTGATCTAGTATATATATCAGTATTGTTACCGGCTGTGCAATCAACATGTGGCGCCGCTGAATGGCTGCCTGGGTACTGCACAGTTCGGTAAATATGTTCCCCATGTTCGTGTCCCTTACTAGAATGCGTCTTGTGCATATCTGTATGTGTGATGTACATCTGTACTGCCATTGTTGCCTGTTCCTTGTACTGATAACCCTTTGTATTACAGTATGTGCATACAACTTACTTACTTACTAATAAAAACAGCTAATATCACATAATTTGGCTTTTTTTTGTGCCTACAGTATTATTAACCTCACATCTCACAGTGTTGTTCAGCAGCACAGGCTAAAGGTGCGCCACTGATTACTGTCTCTATAAAGCCTTGATCAATGTGGCTTTTTGTTAAGCAGTTTCCCAACAGTTCCCTGACCAGTGGCGTAACTATGGAGGGCAGGGGCGTAGCTAAGGGTTCATGGGCCCTGGTGCGAAAGGTCAGCTTGGGGCCCCCCTACATACAACAAAATTATCCAGAAAGGGGCGTGGCCACAGGTAAATGGGGCGTGGCCACTGCACCTTTCAGAATTTGTATGGGAGAGATGGCTTGCTGTATGCAGAATACAATGCTGGCATCACAATGAGTCTGGGCTCTGATAAAAGAGTGACAAATCGATCACTAGACAACTTCCTGGCATACAGCACTAAATATGGCGAAAGGATGTACAGTAGTTTGTTTCCCACAAAGTACAGCTTCTCCCCCCGCCCACGTTGTCTTGACACCCATTGTGGAAGCATTATATTGCTATGGTAACAGCAACACTAGTGTAAACAAAAGTAAAGCTAGTGGTGAGAAGGGAACAACTTGTTCTATACACTGGTGCAGTCCTTGCAGACACAGATGTAGGTGAGGTATGAAGCATGGTAACAGCCAGGCAGGATCACCACCAGCATGTGTAGTACTACAAATACCAGCATGACTCTCCTGTCTTGTTTTCTACCAATAACTGTCTGGTTGGCTCTGACAGTGAAGTACATAACTGATGCATGCTGTTATAGTTACAGATAGCGGTGCCTGTGAGACCATGCTGATCACTCTCTGTACAGTCTGCAGCTTGTTCTGTTGTCTCATCATAACTTACTAGGCTCCGGGTCACCAGGGTCACATTGAAGTCCAGATCCCCCCTCATGCGCGCCCCGGCTCTGGCTGCACTGCTACACCGACCGCGCACTGATTGCCCGCCTCTGCCTCACTGTCCTTTCGCGCCCTGAGACAGTGAGGCAGGGCAGTACACGGTCTCCCATCCATCCCCTGAGCGCCACACTGTGCGCAGGGTTCGGCGCTGGTGCGGCAGTGACGTCATGACGTCATGCAATGCCCGCCGGCGCCGCAAAGGACACCTGGGAACGGAACTAGGGAGGGGAGAGCCGGGCACCAGGAGAAAACACACTTAAAATCGGTGAGAGAGGAGCAGAGGCGGCCGGACAGTGGCGGGGGCTGGGCCCCCTGGCTCAGGGGCCCGGTCGCAGGTGCGACCGCTGCGACCCCTGTAGCTACGCCACTGATGGAGGGTGCAGGGGATGCAGCTGCTATGGGGCCCGGGCCCTTGGGGGGCCCCATAGCACAGCAGGCATCCCCTGCACCCTTTTTCCTTATTAGTGCCGCTCGCTTGGGAGTGTAAGTGGTGCCTCTGCCCTCTCCCCCGCTAGTGACGATGTAGTACATATGAAGGGGAATGTGGTGGTCCGGCTGTTGCAGCCTTCCCCCCTCTCCCTTCTTTGATGCTGCCGGGGACTGACGTCACTATCTAGTGACCAGCCCCGGCGTGACACACGCTGTGCTGCTTGCCTGGCCCTGGGAAACAGGAGACACGGAGCTGTCAGTGCAGGAAGACCCGGCACTAACAGCATGAATTATACTGGTAAGGGGGGGGGACAGGGTTAACTGTGGGTCGGAGGGGAGAGGATGTGAATAGGAGAAACACTGTGTGTGTGTGTGTGTGTGTGTGTGACTCTCTCTCTGTATGTCTGTCTCTCTCTGTCTGTGTGTGTGTCTCTCTCTCTGTATGTCTGTCTCTCTCTGTCTGTGTGTGACTCTCTCTCTGTATGTCTGTCTCTCTCTGTCTGTGTGTGTGTGTCTCTCTCTCTGTATGTCTCTGTCTGTATGTCTGTCTCTGTCTGTATGTCTTTCTCTGTGTCTGTCTGTCTGTCTCTGTATGTCTCTCTTTCTCTCTCTCTGTCTGTATGTCTCTCTCTGTCTCTCTCTCTGTCTGTCTGTCTGTCTCTCTCTCTCTGTCTGTATGTCTCTCTCTGTCTGTCTCTCTCTGTATGTGTCTCTCTCTCTCTCTCTGTCTGTCTCTCTGTCTGTCTCTCTCTCTCTATATCTCTCTCTGTCTCTCTCTATCTGTCTCACTCTCTGTCTCTCTCTCTCTGTCTGTCTGTCTCTCTCTCTCTCTGTCTCTCTCTGTATGTCTCTCTCTCTCTCTCTCTGCCTGTCTCTCTCTCTCTGTATGTCTATCTCTCTCTCTCTCTCTGTATGTCTCTCTCGCTGTATGTATCCATCTCTATCTGTCTGTCTCTCTCTGTCTATGTCTCTATGTCTGTCTCTCTCCACCTCCTCTCATTTACTCGCTCCCCACCATGTCTCTCCTCTTTTTCTCCCTCTCTTCTGCTACAACTCCCCCCCCCCCCCCCTTTACACCTCGGCCCCTTCCATATAATCTCTCTCTATCTCCCCCCCCCCCCCCCCCAAACACAAACACCTGTCACCCTCTCCTCCTGTGGTGGGGGGCCCTTTCAAAATTTTGCTATGGGGCCCAGAAGGTAGTAGTTACGCCTCTGTCCCTGACCAAAAATACAGTGTCCATATCTGCTGGATACAGTGTGGGGTACATTGGGACGCACAGTTATATATTGAGCATGTTACAGTGTGGGACACACAGTGTAGGTTGGATACAGTGGCCAAACACAACTTCAAACCCCAAACACAACCTCATCTATAAGAAGTGTGTATGTGCAGAGGTCCACATGATTAATCTGGAATTAGCTCTTTCCACTGTTAATGTTAACTCAGAAGTCATACGGTGTTTTGTAACACCAGCACTACAGAACATTACACAACTTCCTGATTTTTCATTAATATTGTAACTACTGTAACTGTGTACAAAACACACACAGACAGTATCTTCACTTGTAGACAAGATAATACCCGGAGCAAGGAAATAAAAGACTTAACTTTTTTGCAAAACTTTGCCAATAATGGCAGCGAGCTCCTGGATTATTAATACCATCGTAATGCTTTGTCCAACAGATGTTCTTTGAGTTAAGCTTGGTAGGCCCTAGATGAAAGCTGCGCTATATATTTACCTTACTGAATGAGGCCACCTTGTCATAGCTTTGTTATGGTAGATCAGCATTCGTTGTTGGATGGAAATGTATGCTCACAGCACTTGCAGGTAGTGATATTATATATTTTATCTGTCTTTCCTTTACAGTTTTTACAGTACAGTTTTACTGATGGGAATTATGGGTGTAAACCAGCCCCAGAGTATTTGACCAATAGCCAGACATTTTACTGTATACTTTAGTGGCATGGAAGTTTTGTTTCCCATTTACATGAAATGAAAGCCAAGTGGTCTAAGCCATTTTCAGTCCTGGGACCGCTGAGCCTGAAACTTTTGTCCCCCTGGGTTCTCCTTGGACTCTAGGGCTCCCTATGAGTAGATTCAAGTCAGATAATAGATGTGAGGAGCAAAGTACTGTAGAGGGCATAGATGCAGGTTTGGTAGACTGAGGAAATTGTGATCTTGTTGATGGTGTGAGGCTTATAAATTCGGTATTGGACATGTTATGCATTAACTTTGCAACCAACATGTGGAATTAGTAGTAAGAGGCAGGTGGTCACATGAAACAGTTGATGGGGGAAGATGTCAATAGCAAAAACATGTAGATTTGCATGTTGACAGTGTAGCTGTTATAGCCAACATGGTGGTTTACATTGCTGCATTATTACTTATTATCAATATAAGGGACATATTTAATGTCTATTCACACAAGTGCTGATTGAAAAGGAATGCTCCTGCCTCTGCTTTTCTCTTCCATAGGTAGACATGGTAATGCTACTGTATGCTGGTTATTGTTAAGCTCATATGGCGTGGGGTCCCCCCCATGACTGTACCCAGCCAGTCCTGGTTATAAAAATACATGGGGTAAAAGATGTAGGGGATCCCCGGAATATTTAAAACCAGCACCAGGCTCAAGGGCCGTCACTGGCTCCCAAAATACAGGGGGACAAAATGAACAGGGGTCCCCTGTAATTGGAGAACCAGCACTGGACCCAACCAGCCAGCAGGTTAATGTCACAGCTGGGGGACACTTATTATATAAGGTCCCGCAGCCGAACCATGAACCCCCTGACAGGACAGACCGGCGTATTCGTAGCCATTTCTACTTAGTAAATTTCCCCCGTTATGTCTTTGTAGTCAAAAGATACAATAAATAAACTTGTCAATGTTTATTGCTCTTTTGGGGAAAATGTAAGATCCCTCACATCCTGATCACATACAATAGGCTCAGTCCCATGTAGGGTGAAAAAAGTGACCCTGAACTGCCCCTATCTTACTTCCTATTCAATGTTACCTTGCTGATGGATGTGATGTAGTGACCTGTGTGAAGAGAAGATTTGTGTGTATATATATATATATATATATATATATATATATAAAATTGTTATTATTATTTATATACATTCGGCCTATCTATAATACTTTAACCGACCGGCATATACTGGGTCACATAAGTGTCCATCTCTGTGCTTTGCTCCGCCCCTCTGGAAACCCTGCGTTTGCCCCTGACGCACAGTACATTGCTCTCACTGATGCTGCGCACAATACATTGTACTGAGCTCACTGATGCTGCGCTTTAATGAGACTTTACCAGAAAGTCTAGCTTTGCCCTGATAGAGAAGGAGGACATGGGGTCACCACCATGTCTCCTTCCCTCATTTCTTGGAATCCTCACACTCTTCATCACTTCATCTCTGTCGCAGTTCTGCTGTTGCAACTGGTCAAGAAGAGGGGAGCGTCTCATGAGTAAGGCATTCCTTGTGAGGCCATGCTCCTTATAACATGATTACGCCCTTTTTCTGAGAGCTTGATATGCATATTGCCATTTACCTCCCCTCTTCCCCTATTGTGGTGCCCCTGCCCTGTCATTTTTTCCTGGATCCGCTCCTGGCTCAGAGTGAGAAACACAGAACTTTTCCCCACGTAGTAAAAAAAACAGGCTGTTAATTGGATGCATAATATCATTTCAAAATATGATACTTTTGATAATTATAAATAAGCTAAATACCATAAACAATACATTATGATCTGCTTGGAAAGACACAATATATTGGAAAATGAAAACAGTACTGAGCAACCTTTGACAGTTCAGCTGAGACATCCCGTACAGTAATTTAATGGCTGAAATGCCAGACAGGGCAAGGGATTGTTTTATTTCTCCATCACTGTGATTTATTTATTTATTATTTATTAGCAGTTTCTTATATAGAGCACACAGATTCCGCAGCGCTTTACAGAGAATATTTGACCATTCCCATCAGTCCCTGCCCCAGTGGAGCTTACAATCTATATTCCCTACCACATGTACATGCACACACAGACATTCTAGGGTTAATTTATTTTTATTTTTTGGGAGCCAATTAACCTACCAGTATATTTTTGGATTGTGGGAGGAAACCAGAGTACCCAAAAGAGACCCATGCAAGTACGGGGAGAATATACAAACTCCGCACAGTTAGGGCCATGGTGGGTATTGAACCCATGACCTCAGTGCTGTGAGGCAGTAATGCTAACCATTACACCATCTGTACTGCCCATAATAGAAAGTATTGTCCGTTGTTATGTTCGAATGATGAACATTTCTTTCTGAGACTCATAAGACAGGGAATCAGATGTGCTAATCCTTGAAGAGAGATAAAGTAGAGAGAGATAACTACAAGCTCCTGGTATTTTTCAAATCCAACCTGTGGCAAGGCAGGTACTTTATCTCTCTCCAAGTATTAGTATACCTCTCCAGTATAATAACTAGTCTAGTGGCTACTTCAGCTTGGTGTTCAGGACACACCTTTTACATCAATAAATCTTACAGTGTGCTGTACAAATATAATTACCAGAGTACATCTTACACATGACTTTAATTATAGTTTATTATTCAGATCTTGTTTTGTATACATTATTCACTTATTATTTTATGTACAAACTTAACAATGTAATATTAAAAGAACATTATAATAGGTTTTTTTTCATTAGCAGCTTGTTCCTTACATGGTATACTAAACTCTGAGTATAATTATGCAACAGAGTTTCTGGGAATTGTCACTTTGGTTTGTGCACGTATCAACCACAATTGATCCTTATGCTAACAAACTTTCTTTTTGGGTCGTTTCAGTTCTTGTGTATGTATAAATATGCTCCGCTCCCATTAATGTGCTAAAACCAGTTGCCACCTTTGCTAGCTTGCATCACCTAGTAAAATTACATATCGGGGTTGAAAAAAGTTTTATCCCAAACAAGGTGTTTGATCATCGGAGGAAGGTCGACAGGTCATTAGGTCGACACAAGCATTAGGTCGACATGGGCAAGGTCGACAGTCAAAAGGTCGACAGTGGGGTTTTCACTGGTTTTTGAGATGACATGTGCCGACAGGCGGTATTTCATGCTCTACCATCCACTAGGGCGTGGTGGGAGAATAAAATAGTGTGCCGGACGTAGCGTGGCACCGTGCCCGAAGCATCGCAAGGGAAGCGAACGATGCGAGGGGATGCGGTGCACTTGAAACTGTGTCCATCTCGACTGTGTCGACATTTGGGTAAAAAAAAGTGAAAACCCCGATGTCGACCTTTTGACTGTTGACCTTGCCCATGTCGGCATAATGCTTGTGTCGACCTTATGTCCTGTCGACCTAGACCCATGTCGACCTTGACCCATGACGACCTAGACCCATGTCGACCTTGCTACCTGTCGACCTAGTGGTTTCGACCCAGTGCTTGTCGACCTAGTTGTTGCAGACTTAACAACCCACACCCCAATAGACTCCTCCGTGAGCCATAATATACTGTAATTATTGTTCCCAGCATCATACATAAGACTCGTCATTTATGGTTGCTGTTTATAGGGATTGGATTTATAAACTGCCTGAACAGCCTGCTGGAAATTCCCACCAACACCAACATATAGTAACAAATTACCAAATGTATTGAGTGATGCTATTGGTCTAGAGGCTATATATATGGCATGGATGTGTTTTTCATACATACATCCTACAGGATACAGTCGAGTTTCAATACGAATAGCTCTAAAGATATGTAAAGGTAAGAAACAAGCATAAAATACAACCAAGAGAATGACAACAAGCCTTCGAGCTTTTTTCTTAGGGGCATCATTTGTATAAGGTCCATTTGCAAGGCAGCGGTTGATGGAAGTATAAGAGAGAGTCACTACTATTAATGGCATTGCAAAGCCAATGGAAGTGAGGCAGGCATTATACCAGCGTACATTGTATTTATCAAACGATGCAGCAAAGTCCATGCAAGCTACTGTGTCCTGTACCTCCGTCATTAGCAAAATCATAGGAAGGACCTCAATCACTGCAATTATCCACACAGATGCACAAGCTATAACTGCCCACCTCCTTTTGTGGATAGAGTGAAATTTCATAGGGTGAACAATGACAAAGTAGCGGAAGATACTGAAGCAAGTGAGGAAGAGAATGCTGCCATACAGGTTGAAATGAAAAACAAGGCGGATCAGCTTGCACATAAAGTCCCCAAGACTCCATTGTTCCTTATTTGCGTAGTTGTAAACCAAGAACGGTAAGCTGCTGAGGTGCATGAGGTCTGTAATGGCCAAATTCAGCAAGATGATGATACTGGTTCTCCATGGCCTCATCTTCAGGACATATACTGAAATTGAAATAATATTTCCTGGAAATCCAACTATAAAGATGATGCTGTACATAGTAGGTAGAAAGTACACCTGGATGAAGTTGTCAACTACAAGGTTTGTACAGTTTGTTGTTTGTAAGGTATGTGAATAGCTGGAGTTATTGTCATATCCAGAAACATTGTCCATCCTGGTAGAGGAAACAAAAATGTAAATACAAAACAGCTTGCACCATTGTAGTCATATACATATACTGTATGTCATGTAGGATCACTTATTATAACATAGTGATTAGACCATGGACATGTACAATCAACCTATAATTGTTTTTCAACAATACAGGTGGAAACAGTGACGTGGTCATTACTCTATATGTATTCCAGAATACTTTGAGCAGCATGTTTTAAATGTCTAGTATGAACATGTGAAAAGCATATTGGGTGGTATAGACGGTGTGATCAGTGATGCAACTATAGCCCCGCAGCCCCCGCGGTGGCGGGGAGGAGCTGAGAAGGTGTGGACACTTGGGGGGTCTGCAGGGCTATACTTATTCGCTGCCGTCTGCCCCTGCCGCTGGCCGGTATCTCATGCCGCCGGCGCTTCTATCTGGTCCCGGCTCCTGCAGCTAATAAAATTTGACAGAATCAGAAAATGGCTGCCCCCATACAGCAGACCGTTTTTAAGGTTTCTAGAGGAGGCCGCAACCTACTCTAGCATCCTGAAAAACTGTCTGCTGCATTATGGGTGTAGCCATTTTATATTTTCAGCAGGGGTTTAATAGTTACGCCACTGGGTGTAATGGTTAGCATTACTGCCTCATTGGTTCGATTCCCACCACGGCCCTAACTGTGCAGAGTTTGTATATCCCCCCTGCTTGCGTGGGTTTACTCCGGGTACGCCGGTTTCCTCCCACAATCCAAAAATATACTGGTAGGTTAATTTTCTCCCAATAAATACTTGTCTTAGAATGACTGTTTGTGTGTACATGTGGAAGGGAACATAAATTGTAAGCTCCACTGGGCAGGGACTGATGTGAATGTTCAAATATTCTCTGTAATGCGCTGCAGAATATGTGTGCGCTATATAAAATAACTGTTAATAATATATGTAACTGGAAGAGAAGTACTTGAAGTCTTGGGTCCACTTTTCAGATATATATATATATATATATATATATATTTTTTTTATATATATATAGTTTTTTTTTTTCATTAAACCATCAAAAACCCCAACCTCTGTACAGACTAAAAGTAAAAGAAAATCCCTGAAATCCAGAAATGGGTAGAAGAAATACTATGTGTATCATAAGCATTGACTAATACAGGCATGCCCAAAGTCAGGCCCGGGGGCCAATTGCGGCCCGTCCTGTCATTTCAATCGGCCCACAGCCTCCAGCTGGAAACAGGCAGAGCATTAGATGTGGGAAGCAAAGCACAGGACACTTAAGGTGGGGCCCCGGCGAGCGCCTTTATCTTGCTGTCTGCTGCAGTGAGGAGGTGCCGGCCGCCACAATCAGATGCGTTTGGGGTCCTACCCCTGCTGCTGCAATCGTATATCACCCTACTCCACAATCACAGTGACAGCAGTATTTGGGGAGGGGGGCAGCAAGGGGGAAGCTTGCTCCCGTAACATGCAGAGCGTAGGAGAGCAGCAGCGGGAGCCCAAGCATCTCCTGTCCTTGCAGTGCCTGCTTTTACTCTCCTTCCTCTGTCTCACACAAGGGGCTGGGAAACATACAGAGAAGGGAGGGGGCAGAGTGGGGGACATTCAGCGAAGGAGGGTCAGGCTGGGGGACATACAGTGAATGGAGGCAGTGATGGCCATTCAGAGAAGGGGGAGCAGGGGCAGACTGGGGGACATACAGTGAATGGGGGCAGAGTGGGGTACATAGTTAATGGGGGTCATACAGTGAAGAAGGATCAGGCTTGGAGACACTGATGGACAGTAAGAGAAGGGGGCAGGCTGGTGGACAGAGTGAATGGGTGCAGAGTGGGGAACATACAGTGAATGGGGGACATACAGTGAATGGGGGCAGGCTGGGGGAAATACAGTGAAGGGGCACGCTGGGGGACATAGAGTGAATGGGGGCAGAGTGGGGGACCATTCTGATGTGATTAATGATTCAAAGAATGTCAGGCTGAATGGTCGGCCCCCACACATTTACACTTCACCAAATCTGGCACTCATCGCAAAAAGTTTGGACACCCCTGGACTAATACCTGCTTTTCTCTTCAATCAAAAGCTTCTCAAAATAACCACATTAAAGCAAATTGTATCAATAATCGTTCAAGAGTGCAAACTTCTGCAAATCTGCAAAAGATCTTGCTCTGTAAACCGAAGCACATTTGCCATCTAAATTAGTCATTCTCAAACTCGGCATACCAACAGTTCACAGAGGGCAGAGTTTGAGAATCTATGATCTACAGCAGTGGTTCCCAACCCTGGTCCTCAAGTACCCCCAACAGTGCATGTTTTCCAGGTCTCCACACAGAATCACTGGTGACATAATTAGCTCCACCTGTGGATCTTTTCAAATGTGCCTGAATAATGAGTGCACCTGCCGGGTGACCTGGAAAACGTGCACTGTTGGGGGTACTTGAGGACCAGGGTTGGGAACCACTGATCTACAGTAAATACATTTTGCACAAATGCAGGCCGATGACAGCTGCAAATAAATTGTAAATGAGGTCCCCTTTTCAGACATACGTTAAATTAATTTGCTTAAAAGTACATTCACATTTTCTAAACTATGTTTTTATATAATCTACAATATTAAAATAAGAATATAAGAGTTTACAATGATACGTGCTAAAATATACTTTTTCGTTTCTGTGGCAAAACTATGATAAAACACCGGTCTACATCTGAAATAATGACTCTATGTCACACAGGTGACCTTCAATCAACCCAGCCCCATTGAGAGCATCCAATGTACACTATATACCATATATATCATATATTTCCATTGATTAAACTGCAAAATCTACATTATGGGGGAAATGTACTAAAATGTGAGTTATATTTCACATGGGATGTTGCTATGGGAAACCAATCAGAATCCACTTCTTATTTATTTAGCACCTTCTAGAAGATAATAGATAGTATCTGATTGGTTGCCCATAGCAACATCACATCTGAAATAGAGGTCCCATTTTAGTAAATTTCCCCCTATATATCTTCTTCATAATTCTGAAAATCGTACACAGAAGGTGGCTAACGTATATCAGGTGGCTAACTTATATTGTAGGCTAAAATACACTTTATAGAGGACATGTTCCGCAATCTTAGTGTCTGTATGTGTCTAGATAAATTGTAATCTGTTTCAGATCTGATCCGTAAACTGTAAAGACACCAGATAAGTTTTCTGGAATCAGATAAGAAATCTTCAGTCCCAGGTGGGATTTGCCTCCTGGGAATAACGGGGATTTGCAGACTTTGGTTTTTGAGTTGCTGATATTATATTCTAATTACGACCTCAAGACTTGGTTCATTCATCCATGGTTAATCACTGGTTGCATAATCCCATCTTCATGAATTCAGTAGCCGTTGTTCCTTTGTCAAATTACAACAACCCCTCTCATATGCAATATTCAGGAAATATTGTACATTGAAATGATAACAGAACTAACTACCATACCTGTCTCAAAATGATGTCCTCAACGTTTAAGTCACCTGCTCATTTGGACTATTTATCAGGATCAGTAGAAAATTGTTCGGTAGACATTTCGATGTGCTGAAGCAAATACTAAAGTGGATTACGCCGTCCCAGGATCCTGTGAATAATCAGATAAGAAAGAAAAGTTATGATGTCGTCACGTCAGGCAGCACTCACTAATCCACATCAAAGTACTGTTTTGGTAGTGTTACTCCTCCCTTTGCCAATGAGATGTTGACACATGATATATATACTAGCATTAACAGTTATTATGGGAACTCTTACAATCATGAAAAACATTACTAAAAGTTACTCTAATACATGTGGGTCAGTCGTGTATTTGTTTAGCATATGATAACAATCTGGTAATAAGGTGAATTAATAAAACACAATTAAATAGTGAAGTTTAAGGACATAAAAATGATTGTTATTCAAAATGCGGATGTATGTAAACTGCATGAACCAAAAAAGAAACTTCCGATCTGAGAGGTCAGTATATTACCCCTGTTTTCTGTTTCTCAAAGTGGGGCAGATGTATTAAGCCTGGAGAGAGATAAAGTGGAGATAATGTGAAAGGAGATAAAGCACCAGTCAATCAACTCCCAACTGTCATTTTCAAACACAGTTCATTGGCTGGTGCTTTATCTCCTTTCACTTTATCTCCACTTTAGCTCTTCTTCAGGCTTAATACATCTGCCCCAATGTGTGAAAAGGCAATCAGAGGTTTCCTAAGATACGCCTAACTGATTGTCCAATTACACCGCCAACAGCTAAGACAGCAAAGCATTTTACTAACTCAGATGAGTGCAGGACATTATGTATCCCTGCGACTGACCAACATAAAATATCTTGGGACACATACCTTCTGTCCAACACTGTAACTGGCATGGTCTCTTTCTGCCTATGTGCAGTGTAAAGCCTCATATACATCAGATGAGAATTTAAAAGGGCCCTTTTGAAAGAAGTCTACACACTCAACATCAACAGAACAAAACCAAAACTTTGAATTAACACAGATCCAAAACCAAAACATGGTAGTATGCGCACCACTATGTGTCGCCTACTGTATCAATAATGGAGAAAATGACAGGACTGCAGAGAAAGTAACGTTGCCCAAGCAACCACTATAGAGCAAAGGTGTCAACCTTTGTTGGAGGTTGTGGGTTGTAGGCCCAGATGCAAAAAAATAATTTAGGCCCCCCTCCTTCACCCTTACCCAAGTTCATAATATGCAACACGGCAGTGGGTGAAGGAGAGAGGAAGAGGGTGACAGTGTAAGGCAGAGGGTAACAGGTACAAGCACATTGTCCTCCAGGGTGCGGATGACAGGGGACATGTACCTTGGTGGGGGAAGGAACACAGTGGCCCCTGCTTTGTCTTTGGCAGGCCCCCCACTCCTTGGGTTTCCTCAGTTTGGCACTCAGGCAAGCATACACTGACAGTTCCCATTACACCGGTTGTGAGCCTTTAATTCATAAACCAAAGTGAATCAGAAAAATGTCCAGCTGTCTGTTAATGAGAGGCAGCATGTGACTGTGATCATCAGTGCTCATAGGTGGCAGGACTCTGTCTCAATCCAGAACACAAGGTCATCCCTGCCTCTCTAAAGTAACGGCCAGGTCCCTCAGGCTGTGGGGCCCATCCTGCTCTCTGCAGTGGGCAATTCATTCAACATTGCTCAAAGTGGTTTGCGGGAGGGCCAGGGGATAACTTATTGCTGGTTTGGGCAGCAGTGGGCCCCTAAGTCATCAGGGGCCCTGGTGCAATGAATCTGCTGCACCAATGGTAATTCTGCCTCTGGTGTCAATGCTTGTTTACCACCAACCAAAATTCATATAATTACATTAACAGATATATTTCCCCCCACATATTCTTGGATATTCATTTGGAGAATTTTTTTTTTTTTTTAATGCAATAATTTTTATTGTCAATTTTGTGAATTGAGATAGAAAACAACAAAAAACAAACATAACAAGAAAGTAAAATAAAAATATGATATAACAAACAGATGCTCAGGCGTATTCAGTTACAGATCATATTGTTCTTGGAATGACATCGAGGTCAATTGTGGATGTTGACTATTAACATGTATATATGCAGATTACTGAGTAAAGGGTATTGAAAGGGTGTAGATAAGAGAGTAGTAGATCACATCAAGTTATTAGTTACAAAGGTGCATAATAGTATAGGGCAGTGCTAGTAGTGGTCGGCGATGGGCCTCAGGGGGCAACCGGGCCACGTAAGCTTAAACCTCACAGATGGCATATTGGCCCTTATTCTAATCGGTGCGGATATTCCCGAATTCTTTCGGATGGCGTTTTTTAGCCGTCTGCGCATGCGTGGAGAACGCTACGCGCATGTGCCACGCATGGTCTCCGTACTTGTTCTCACTAATCCCGTACAGAAATGTGCACCGCAATCATTCGGCCAATATGGGTGTGTTATGGGCGTCATGCGGAATGACACAGGGGCGTAGTTTCAAAGTGGGCTAAACTGGGCGGAAACATGGGCGGACACATATTTTGGTAGGCGTGCATTCGGACAGCACGCCGAATGCACGCGAACAAAAAGGGAAGAAATGTGCGGTGTCCAAAAGGTTACTCTTGCTTTGCGGACACCACTCGGTCATGCGCTAGGCAATCGGAACGCATAATCAGGACGGACGCACCTCAACCAATGTCACCTGAACCCAATACAATCACATACTTTACCCATTACTTGTTAATTACACGCTTCTCACTGCTACAATTGGAAGCATTGCAGGGAACTTTACATGCTGCACTTGTCACACACTTTTACACTGCAAATAATGCACACAACTTAATATTAATACACATGGCACTTCTGCATGTATCAATTAATACAGACATTTGGGGGGCCAACATAAAATTTATTAAAGAAACTTTGGTACAAATTTCAAAACCATAACAAAACAAATGGTACCATACCAGGACAAAAATGACATAATATATAATAAATAGCCACAGCAGAATCATTGGGAACACATCAGGTGGCTTCACAACAAAAGTACAGCACCAACACTTCAAGTACAGCACACAGTAATGGTAGCCGAAACAGGGCAACAGGTGAACCAAACATGACATTTGAACCGTGGGCAAAAGTGGTGACCCTGGGCACGGATTTGGACACAGGATGCTGACACACACAGCTCAATGGAAGATTTGGGAAGACATAACGGTGGAGATTAATGGGGACACAAGTTCATTTGCGGGCACGTTTGCCCCTGGCAGGCTCCTTGCCACGTGCAGCAGCTCTTCGGCCTCGTCCACGGCCAGAGTCCGATGGTGGCTCATGTGGAGCACATGCTGGTGAGGGGGTGGATGTTCTTCCCCCTCTGGCAGCAGGGAGTGATGCTGTTGGTAATGCACCCGAAGCGGATGACATTAGGGCCCTATTGCTGGTAACTAGCTCCACCATAAGTTCATTATGGCGGAGGAGGAGGTCATTTTGCCGCAGGGCTTGATCAGCCAGCACCTGCAGGCTAGCAGCAATAGCTTGATGGCTGGTACTCATAGCTTGCTGGCTGGCACTCATAGCCTGCAGGCTCTCAGCAATACTCTGCTGGCTGGTGGTCAAACCCTGCAGCACCTCCTCGGCCCTACGCACCCGCTCTGATGCCGAGTCTCCCTGCTGCATAATACTATCCAGCACACGGCCCCACATGGACAATTCAGCCGCGGACAATCCCGGCGGCTGCTGCTGCACGGGCCTGCTACTGGGGCCAGGTGGCACAGACTCCACAACCTCCTCAAGAGAATCTGGACCAAGCGGTGGGGATGCTGTTGAACGAGAAATTACCAATTACCACACATTCCATGCCAAATCTAAAACATCTACTTATGGCCTGGCAAATAATTACCTTCAAGCGTAGAAGCCATCACTTCCGCTGGGGACTCGCTGTCTATAGTGCTCACCCCCCGGACCTCCTCCACTGCGATACAGCACTGGGCCATCTCTTCCAGGGGGGTGAGCTCCAGCTTTGACGGCATGAGGTCTGGCTGTGTTCCCACCGCTGGGTCAACTTCTTCTTGAGGTTGCCTTTGAAGTCGTGCCACCTGCAATCAAAGTGTACATATTAATACATGTAACTACTCATGTTTGCTGTAGCACCCATTGCAATATGAAACATAATACAACATGTGGCTACTGACACCAAACTGACATTATATTCATTTTTCAAACCAACCCTTAGAAGATACAAAACCAGTCACCCTCCAATAACTATCAATTCAATGTCATGGCCAACATGTATGTGCCTCCAAGCAACGTGAACACCCATTGGCCAACTCCATCTAATATTGAATGTAAACATTACTGGACTTGTACTACTCAAATGTAACACACATGTTCTTGCCTCTTCTTAACATGCTCCGTCTGACGAACTTGTGGAGCCACTGCATTAATCTCCGCCGTTATCTCCTCCCAGATCTTCCATCTCCTTGTGTGTGTCAACTTGCCTGCTGGGCACTCTATTAAATCACATGCCCGGGTCACCAGGATGTCAAGCTCCTGCGGTTCAAATGCCATGTTTCTTGTGGTTGGTTCCTCTGTTGCCCCACTGCGGCCACGGGCACTGCCACGGGCACTGCCACTGCCACGGGCACTGCCACTGGCACGGGCACTGCCACTGGCACGGCCACGGCCACCGGTTGCTGTACTTGAAGTGCTGGCCTGGCTACTCTGTTGGGAAGCCACTTGCTGTGTTCCCAATGATTCTGCTGATGCTGAGGATGGCCCAGCTGCTGATTGGCCTGATGTTGATGGGCCATCTGTGGGCTCTGGGTTGAGGGGCACATAAGTGGTGTTGGCTTCCATGCGGGACAACAGATTCTGCACCACCTGGTCTTCCTCTGACTCTGAGCCTGGCATGTTTGCAACAACTGTTTGCCTTTCTAGGCCAACTTTAAATACTATTTCTGTAATTGGCGTTAATCAGCTGCAACCTGCGTTCCGTACGGCCGCGTCCCGTACGCTAGCGTCAACCGTGCGGCGCATATGGGCCGCCCCTTGGTGTTGAAAAATATTTCCAAAAAACCTGGCAAACTCAGTAAGTGTGATTTATTAGATAAATGCAGATTCCAACACCAATGACCAAATACAACTGAGGTCAGACATGCAATGTATATTTCAATGTACTTCTGTACTGTGCACTTGTTTGCTATGTAGTACAACTGCCACTACTCATTCCATATGTCAATCCAGTCCACCACTTAGCCACAAGTAATCAGTGCTAGCATCCAAATCACATGTGAAAGCACTCCACATTCAGGTTAGATGCTAGCTACTTTTCATGACACCTCTGTAGTAGGGGCCAGTAGAAGGTAAGTGTACACATGGCAGCATGTGGAGTTAGGTGTAAGTGTCTAGAGATGCACACTATTTCACCAGTTGCTTAGACCCATGTTTGGTGAATGTTATAGATTAGATATAATGTGTTTCCATCTTATTTTACACTGTTTAGGATGGGTGTGCGATGCAATGGGTTAGCCGTCTGTTCGGGCGCATACACGCTGTTAGTGTACAAATGAACAATAAAGTTAATACCAAATATCACTCTGATCAACCAATGACAGCACATGATTGTTTGATTTGTGCCATTGCTAAGATGGCGGCTTATGGCAGAGCAGCACCCTTCTCTGCAGCCGAGCTGAAGACACTGGTCTCCGTTATGGAGACCAGGCTGGGTCGTGCGGGCCCATTCATCACAAATAGGCAGAAACGCTCTGCCTATGCGGTGGCCCGCCGGCGGATATACGCCCGCACCCATGTGCGGCGGACCATCGCTCAGCTTGAGCGGCGGTGGTCCGACCTCCGGCGCAGGGAGCCAGAGAGGCTTCAAAGCATAAGGGCCAGTATTGCTAGATGTGAGTATTTCAACAGTAAATGTGGATTTGTACATGATTGCTTACCTGACATTATTTAATCCACTAAGGTCAGCAGCCTGATCATGAGTTAAACATGCCATACAATATATGAGTGCTACTTCCTGATTGACACCCTGTAATGGTCATAAAATATGTTATTGGGGAGGATTAATGCTTGTGATGCTTACAATGGCCCAAATGTCACAGCATACCTGCCATGTTACAGGCTGTGTTTTGTAAAGGCCACTGAGGAGCTGTTTGCATGTACAAGTATCAGTCTAACCTTTGCATTTATAGGTTGATAAGGCTTAATACGTGGGGCCCTCCTTAGACTCCGAGGCCTGATGAGGGAAATGTTGGTCCTAATGGACGAAATAATTGATGGGGAAATGTAAAGTTATTTTTGTTATGGTTCTGTATGAATAAATTGTTCTTTAAAGTTGAAAGTTGTCAGTGATTTTTTCTAACATGCTAAAGTATATGTGTAAGTTGTTTAAAATGTTTAAAATAAGCAAAATGTACATAGTGTATCTAGATGTATGTTAGGGTCACATGCTGTAAGGGTTAATGTGTGTCATGAATGTAGTAGGAATGTGGGTCAGTATAGATGAGCATTTAATTGATTACAATTGCTAAAAATCCCTTTTTCAGGAGGTTGCCTAATAGCCTAAGTGGGTCATGTGATCGCTGTGTGTACTCAGTACAAAAGTGTAGGATTGTGCGTAAATACTCCGCATCGGGGCGTACGGACAGCTTTCCGTACGTTCTCACGCGGTAAGACCGTGCTTGTGCGGGAAGACCGTGCAAGAATCTGTACGTTTCCCCCGCACACGCACGGTTTGTATGTCGTCCGTACACACGCCCTGTTCTTAAAGAGTGACTCCGTCCGAATGCGGAGGACACGTGGGCGTTTCTACGGACGATGCCCGCACGCTGCCGCACAGCGTTGCGTGCGGCCTGCACCGTAAGAATTCGGGAATATCCGCACCGATCAGAATAAGGCCCATTGTGAGTCCAGCCACCTAGACCAGACAGCTTGAAACTTATGTCCGGCTTTCCTGGCTAGATATGTAAATTTCTCGTGGGAAATGGTTTCATTAACTAGCCTAAGCCAAGTTTGTGTAGTAGGGAAATTCTTAGCGAGCCAGGTTCTGGCAATGCACACCTTGGCCAGGGTACATAGATTTATCACAAAGCGCCTGGTCGGATAATCCAGGGACTCCTCTTCCAGAGTACCCAATATACATACTGCTGGTGTGAGGACATCTCTTGGGATGCCTGTGATGAGGATAGCCTCGATAACTCCTGACCAGAAAGCCGCCACATGGGGACATGACCAGATCAGATGCCAAAAGGAGCCATCCAGTGTACCACACTTAGGGCACACCGGAGCAGGGATGTTACCAAGATGGCACAGTCTGTCCGGGGTATAGTATATCCTGTGCAAGATAAAAAACTGGATCTGTTGGAACCTAGCCGTTAAAGTTGAGATGCGAGGACTAGAGAGTGCCAATTCCCAGGTCACATCGTCTAAGGGACCCAAATCAGTTTCCCAGGTAGCCCGGAGCCGTGGTATAGTATCTGAGTGTATGTGTAGCTGAAGTCTTGCATAGAAGTGAGAAACTAAGTGAGCATTGGTGGTGTCCATAACCATGGCCTTTACAGGGGAATCTAACAGGGTCAGGGGGGAGCTCTGAAATTGAGCAGAGAGGGCATGGCGTAGCTGAAGATACCTGAAAAAGTAAGAGTTTGGTACAGAGAAGTCAGAGTGAAGGGTTTGGAAGGTCTTAAGTACATTGTCCACGTATAGATCACCTAGTGTAGAGATACCCCATTTGGCCCAGACGGCGTGGACTTGTAGATGTGCTATTTCAGGGAGACGTAGGGGATTGTATAGTGAAGTTTGGGGGTCCAAGCCCTGCCCACCCAGGAGGAGATGGACCTGCTTCCAGACTAAGATTGCCTGTCTAATTAAAGGGACCGTAGTAAAGTTGGTGTTGGTACTAAGGAGAAGCTGTAGAGGGGAGAGAGGGGGGTGAATCTGCGAGAAAAGCTGGGAGTGGGCAGAGGGATCACAGTCATTCAGCCACTGCCAAATAAACAACAGTTGGGTAGCAAAGTAATACGTCCTAAACGCCGGGAGTCCCAAACCACCCCGTTCCCTAGGCCGCGTCAGGACAGTAAGTTTTATACGCGGACGTTTATGAGCCCAGACTAGCGAGGACAGTAGGCCGTTAATTGCATGGAAGAATTTCTGAGGAATATATACAGGGGATTGTTGGAGTACATATAGTAGTTTTGGCTGGTAAACCATTTTAATTAAATTTACCCTGCCTGTCAGGGAAAGAGGTCATTTAGTCCATGAGCTAATCTTAGAGCGGAGTAGCGTAATCAGTGGGTCTAGATTCAATGGTATAAATAAACGGTGATCGTTAGAGATGGAGATACCTAGGTATCTGAAGGAGTCAGACCACTGCAAGGGTAATGAAACCTCCGGAGCGGACGGACACTTCCCAGTCAGTGGCATTATGCAGGATTTATCCCAGTTGATCAACAATCCAGAATATTTCCCAAACTGGTTAATAAGTTCAAGGAGCGTAGGCATAGATTCTGCGTAATTCTGTAGGAACAGCAGGACGTCGTCTGCATACAAAGCAATTTTATCCTCTCTATTTCCTATAGACAGGCCACGTATAACAGGGGATTGTCTGATTAGACAAGCTAGGGGCTCTATTGCAATCGCGAATAGGGTAGGGGAGAGGGGACATCCCTGTCTAGTACCTCGAGACAAGGGAAAAGAGGAGGAAACAAAACCATTGACAGAGATCCGTGCCACAGGCCCCGAGTACATAAGTTTAACATATCTTATAAAGATTGGACCAATACCCATGGATCTCATCACCTCCCAGAGAAGATCCCACTCCACGGAGTCAAATGCCTTGGCAGCATCAAGAGAGACTATGACCGAGGAGTGGGAATCCCCACGAGGAGATTGAAGGTGGGTGTAGAGCCGTCGTAGGTTAATAGAAGTGGATTTATGAGGCATGAATCCAGTCTGGTCCGGGTGTATAATATGTTCAATGACCCGGTTCAGTCTTATGGCAAGGATCTTAGCAAGGATCTTAATATCCGTAGGGAGCAGGGAGATAGGGCGGTAGGATTCAGGGAAAGTGGGATCCTTACCCGGTTTAGGGATAAGGACAATCAGGGCCTCCGACATAGAGGGTGGGTCTAACAGCTGGTGGAAAAGGGTAAGTAACCGTGGAGCAAAGAAATCTAAATGTTTTTTATAGAAATCTACTGGGATTCCATTGGTACCCGGAGCTTTTTTAGAAGGGAAGGATTTTACAGCAGTTACTACCTCTTCGAGGGTAAGAGGGGAGTCTAAGAGTCTAGAGGCCTCAACAGAAATAGAAGGAAGAGGGATACTACCCACATACGATTTTAGTTCGTCAGAACCACAAACCAGCCTGGTCTCATATAGCCTACTGTAGAAGGCAACAAAGGCATCTGCTATGTCAGGAGTATGTATAGCTCTGGATCCGTCAGGGTGTCGTATTTCCACCACAGTGCTATTCGCACGATCTCCTTTAGCTAAATGGGCCAGGAAGCTACCCGGCCTGTCCGCAGTAGCGTAGGCCGAGTGGGACGAGAATAGTAGTTTATATTTGGCCTTATCCTCCAGATACGATATCCATTCCCTTTGGTTCTGTAGCCACACTAATTTTAAGGCTTCTGAGCGGTCTGCTAGATACGCGAGTTCCGCGGTAGTGCAAGCTAATTCTAAGTCTCTCTCCTGTTGTCTATACGAAGCCTTCAAATCAGAGATAGTACGAATGAGGGTGCCCCTAGCAAATGCCTTGAAAGTATCCCACAGAGTCATAGGAGAGACACCGGAAGAATTGTACAGAAAAACTTTTCCCATGCAGCCTCGAGCTCCGTCATAGGACCCATGCGTTCAAGCCAGAAGGGATTAAGCTTCCAGACCCTCTGGCCAGTTTGGCAATTGAAATCAAGGGATAATGTAATGGGGGAGTGGTCAGATACACCTCTACTTTCGTATTTAACATGACTAGTGCGTGGCAAGAGATCTCTTGTAAGAAGGGCCAGGTCAATCCTCGAAAAGGAGGAATGGGAGAGGGAGAAGCAGGAGTATTGCTTCAAATGTGGGTGTTTTTCATGCCAGGCATCAACCAGACCCATCTCAAGGAGTAACTTTGCGAATGGCGTGGAGTGTATGTGAGATGAGGGGACAGAGGTGGTTAGCCTGTCAAGTTGTGGATTAAGGACATTATTAAAGTCACCGAGACATATTATTGGGGTAGAGGGGTATAAAGCCATAAAGCTAGCTAATTTTTTGAGAAGGTCATGGGAATAGGGCGGGGGAATATACATTGCTGCTAGAATAACTGAAACGGAATTAAGTGTACATTTTAGGAACATATAGCGTCAAGTCGGGTCTGTTTGCACCCTTTCCATAGAAAATGGCACAGTCCGACGTATCACAATGGACACCCCTATGGAGGCGGAGGTATATGTGGAGTGGTAAGCCCATCCCACCCAAGGTTTTTTGAGTGCTAAGACTTTTGTACCCGTTAGGTGTGTTTCACTCAGACAGACTATATCAGGAGAATATTTCTTAATTTGGCCAAGCACGAGGGAGCGCTTAAGCTTGTCGTTCAATCCACGAACGTTCCAACTGAGAAAACTAAGTCTAGCCATAATCCGTGGGGAGTAGGGAATTTGTGATCACAAGGCCCAGCACCGACCATTTCACCCAAACACAGTACCAGGGAAGGATTAGCAATGAAACAAATACATCAAGAGCATCATATATCATAAAAGGAAACAAAAAAGCTTCAAAACCCGTAACCACCCAAACCCACCCCGCATACCCCACCCAACCCGAGGTACGCCTAATTCCCGAACGAAGGCTAAACATCCCAGAATTGGGAAAGAAGATCAGCCAGTATAGGACTAGCTGCTAGTTACTACCTATATAAAGAAAAAAAACAAACAGAAACCCCATATGGGGGCCAAAAATGTAATGACAACTCAGCATTTGGAGCCCCTCCAAGGTGGTTCAGATTATATCAAACTCCACCCGGGGGGAGGGAACCAGCCCATTGTAAAGCCCCTGCATATTAGTATATATAATCAGCAAATAACAAATATATGTACTTAGGGGCAACGCGGAGATGCTGCATGAAGCCCGACAAAAGATTGCAAGGATCAATACCATCTATCCCACAGTCAACATGCTGGAAGACGTACAGTAAGCATATTCCACATTAGCTAGGAACAGCGTAACATTTGGTGAGTCAATAAGAGTATGAAAAACAGGGCGAAGTGGATAGAGGTATACACAACCTCAGAGGGCCGATGGGGATCAGTCATTGTCCAAAGCATGCCTAGCAGGTCTATGGCGGCCCAGCCAGACAGCCGCCTCCTTGGGGGTCTGAAAAAACTTTGTCACTCCATCCGCCACAACTCTCAGTTTTGAAGGAAATAACATAGCATATGGGATTTGTAGCTCCCGCAGGCGCCGCTTGGTTGGGAGAAACTGGGCCCTGTCTTTCTGGACTCCCGTCGCGAAGTCAGGAAATACAGAAAAGTTGGAGCCTTTACATGTAAGTGGACCCTTCGTGCATGCCAGGCGTAGGACTGCATCTCTATCTTGGTAGTGGAGAAACCGTGCTATGAAGGTGCGAGGTGGGGCGCCAGGAGGTAGTGGGCGCATGGGGACACGGTGGGCACGCTCCACAGCAAAGTGAGAGGAGAACTCCTCTAAGCCAAAGGACTCCACAAGCCATTTTACGAGAAACCTTTCAGGGGAGGAGCCCTCCTCCCTCTCGGGGAGGCCAACAAGGCGGACACTATTGCGCCGCAGACGCCCCTCCATGTCTGTGAGTTTCTTTTGAACATCATCCATCTGCGATTCCAGAGTAGTCGTGCGGCGTTCAATAGGAGTGAGATTGTCCTCAATTGTGGAGACGCGGGTCTCAACCTCCCCAACCCTCTTGCGCACCCGCTGTAGGTCCTGACGGAATGTGGAAAGGTCAAATTGAACTTGAGCAATCTTATCGGTGAGTCTGGTTTCACTGGCTAATAGAGCATCTAGCACCTTTTGCATAGGGACCCAATGGCGGGTCAACTGCATCAGAAGTCATGGGGGGCGGGGGAGAGGGGTCAGGGTCCGGTGCAGCCGACTCAGCCGAGCGAGGGTTAGGAGGGTTTCTGGTATATTTCTCCAGTTTGGCAGTGGCATTGGATTTCCCCATGCTTATTCGATTAGTAAAAAGGAGCAAAAGGGAAGTGGGGGCCCAGGTAGCTCAGCCTGGTGCAGGTGAACGTAGGGTGTAAGCTGCAACACCAGTAGTCAGACAAGTCTAATTTATAAGGTTAGAGAAGGTCCTCTCCGCCCCAGCATGGAGTGATGGCAAAGAGATAAGCCAGCAGGCCTGGATATGCAGCTCAGGGCAGAATGGACGCAGCCCTGTATGAAGGGGTGTATGTCTTTATAGTCCTGCTATGCTGCTGGTGAGGAGGTGAAGCCCACCCCTCACCCTTTACAGTGATTGTGGGCCGTGAGGGAGTATCTCTTATGAAGTCTGGGCAGTGGCAGGCTGGCAGCACAGAGCGGGAAGATGGCGGCTTCAGCAGCAAGGAAGGAGGGGGTGTCCCCCGTCCCGCGCACCAGGGTCACAACAGGAGGGGAGAGGGCAAGATCCAGGTACCTGTTGTGTGCGGCAGTTCAGAGTGCCCGTCCAGCACCGTCACGGGCAGCAGAGACAAGCGCCGGCAGCGTCTCCGTCCCCCCCGCCGCAGGCAGGCAAAGCAGCGTGTTGCGCTGTGAGGTCCCGGGGTCACCGCACGTGATGGGGGATAACGGCACCCGGAGAGAATGAAGGCAGCCGGCACCGGAGGAGGCAGCCCAGCAGCTCCAGTGGGTGATCCCCAGTAAGAAAGGGTAGGTCCCAACCCCCGGGGGGAGAGCAGGAGGATTACTTACAGGATTTCTTGGAGGAGCACAACGACTAGCGTGTTACTCCATTGCCGCCGTGGCCACGCCCCCTTCGAGAAATTCTTACTAAGAGGAAAGTGTGACTGCTAGTACATATATCCCCTGGTTCATTGATTAGCCCAGTGGTAAGGCTCCAGCTGTTGCTGGTCGCTCATCTCTGTTCCAGTGGTGCAAGTAGAATTTTTTTCTTGGTGGTACTGATAGCCTCCACCAACAATGGGCGTGGCCATGTGTCATGAGGGGGCGTGGTCACACAAGCTAGAGGAGTGACTAAATGACAATAATGGCGTGGCATCAGGGGTCAAGGAATGGGAAATAGGGATGGCTGGGGTGGGTTGGCTCTTGCTTGGGGAAGAGCCAGGCAGCTTGTGCTTACAATTGTGGAGCTTGCTCTTCATGCTGTCTGCGCTGCTGATGCCTGTCAGTGTGACAGGCTAAATCAGCAGTAGCCGGTAGCTGCATACAGCACCAATCATAATGCTGGGTGGGCGGGTTGCGGATGCATTATATTTAGACTTAAAATAAAAATAGAATTTACAGTGGGTCAGGGGGTAAGTGGTACTGCGTACCTGCAACATCTTTTTTACAGGTACTCCGTACCACGCCGTACCCCCTTACTTGCAACACTGCTCTGTTCTCACTTGTTCCCACAGTATTTTCCTTCATTTAATTTTTATGTTAAACAAAAAATCCTTACTGGGCACAGCTGCAACCCAGGCATGTTTCACCCTCCAAACAACCATTCTGTAATACTGTGCTTTGAGACTATGCTGTGGTTCATTAAATATTAAATATATATTTTGCTATGTTGTTTGAAAACAGTAAAGTGGTGATCAGTCCATTATTGATGCATCTATGGAGTGTGCAGTGGGTGCAACTGCTATGGGGGCCGAGCTGCTTTGTAGTCCAGCTACTCCCCCTGCACCTATGCACTTACTGCCTCTAAAGCTCCCCTTAACCCCCGCTAATAGCAGAATCCCATTTACCACAGTCCCATCCCCGTCGTCATGAAGCTGTAGTCATTTGGAGGATGTGTGTGTGTGTGTGTGTGGGGGGGGGGGGGTGTATCCAGCCAGCTCTGAGTTCCGCAACTAGCAGGTATTAAGGGTGCTGGGCTTATTGCCAGGATGTGCCCATCCTTATCAGGTACCTCTGCAGGTTAGGTAGTGCTGACTCCACTTTGCTCTTTCTTTTTCTCTCCCTCACTCTCCCTGACACTCTCTATTTCCCCGACAATGTGTGTCTCTCCCTGACACTGTCGCTCCCTCTCTCCCTGACACTCTCTCTCCCAGACACTGTGTCTCTCTCCCTACCACTATCACGCTCTCTCCCTGCCATTCACTCTCCTTCTTACTCTCTTTCTCTGACACTCTGGGTGACATTCTATGGTTTGAGATAAATGCGCATTTTTTTTATCGCACCACTTCGCCCTTTTTAAAATCGCAAGATTGGGCCGTTTTTCGCATATTTAATGAGATGCGAAAAACGGGCCAAATAGTGCGAATAGGTGCGAGTTGGTGCGATGTCTTTAGTCCTGAAAATGTGCGATTTTCATGTCTGAAAATCGCACGTTTGCAGGAAAGCACAAATTAAAATAAAAAAAAAACCAGCGCGGGGTCCCCCGCCAGAGCATAACCAGCCCCGGCTCAGTGAGCCGGTGCTGGTAACATAAAATCAGGGTCCCCGACAAATAGGGGTCCCCTTGATTTAATGAAACCAGCACCAGGCTCAAGGTCCGGCGCTGGTTCCCAAAATACGGGGGACAAAATGACTAGGGGTCCCCCGTATTTTAAGAACCAGCACCAGACCCAACCAGCCAGCAGGGTAATGCCACAGCTGGGGGACACTTATTATATAAGGTCCCGCGGCCAAAGCATTAACCCCCTGGCTGGTCAGCATGGGCAGGGGTCCTGAGGAAGTGGGGACCCCCCCAAAGAAGGGGTCCCCCCCCTCCAGGACTTACCAGCCCATGATGAAAGTCCGGGGCTGTCCCCGATGCCCCTGGGCGGTGGGCATCGGGCTGATGTAAAGTGTAAAAAAAAGAATATAAACTATTGTTTTCTACTGTAGAACTATGAGTCCCAGCAAGCCTACCCCGCATGCTGGGACTTGGAGAACCACAAGTCCCAGCATGCGGGGCATTAAAGGGCCCGCTGGCACTTGTAGTTCTACAGTACAAAAAATAGTTAAATAAAACACACTGACACCCTGAAAAATAAAAGTTTAATACACACATAACACACACACTGATACTTACCTACCTTGAGCCCGTAGGTCGGTCCCTGGATCCTGGGTCCGGGCTCCGGGGCTCCAGGGCAGAAGAGTCCGGTTCTGGGGCCTTGGTCCTGGTTCCGGGGCTGGTCCGGGGTTCCGGGGCTCCTGGGCTGAAGAATCCGGGGTCCAGGATCCAAAGTAGTCCACAGGGGTACCTGAGGAAGGAAATCCTACTCACCTGGTCCCCGGCGACGACATCGGCATCCTCTCCGGCAGACGCGCTGCTCCCGGCTGGTACCCGCTCTCGGACTGAAGAGACGCATAGATTTTCATCTTCCGCGCCTTTCCTCCGGATGATTCTATTGGCCGCCTAGCGGCCAATCAGGAGCCGACTTTCTCGGCTCCTGATTGGCCGCTAGGCGGCCAATGGAATCATTCTGAGAAGAGGCGCGGAAGATGAAACATCTCTGCGCCTCTTCAGTCCGAGAGCGGGTACCAGCCAGGAGCGGCGCGTCTGCCGGAGAGGATGCCAATGTCATCGCCGGGGACCAGGTGAGTAGGATTTCCTTCCTCAGGTACCCCTGTGGACTACTTCGGATCCTGGACCCCGGATTCTTCAGCCCAGGAGCCCCGGAACCCCGAACCAGCCCCGGAACCAGGACTAAGGCCCCGGAACCGGACTCTTCTGCCCTGGAGCCCCGGAGCCCGGACCCAGGATCCAGGGACCGACCTACGGGCTCAAGGTAGGTAAGTATTAGTGTGTGTGTTATGTGTGTATTAAACTTTTATTTTTCAGGGTGTCAGTGTGTTTTATTTAACTATTTTTTGTACTGTAGAACTACAAGTGCCAGCGGGCCCTTTAATGCCCCGCATGCTGGGACTTGTGGTTCTCCAAGTCCCAGCATGCGGGGTAGGCTTGCTGGGACTCATAGTTCTACAGTAGAAAACAATAGTTTATATTCTTTTTTTTACACTTTACATCAGCCCGATGCCCACCGCCCAGGGGCATCGGGGACAGCCCCAGACTTTCAGCATGGGCTGGTAAGTCCTGGAGGGGGGGGTCCCCTTCTTTGGGGGGGTCCCCACTTCCCCAGGACCCCTGCCCATGCTGACCAGCCAGGGGGTTAATGCTTTGGCCGCGGGACCTTATATAATAAGTGTCCCTTGGCTGTGGCATTACCCTGCTGGCTGGTTGGGTCTGGTGCTGGTTCTTAAAATACGGGGGACCCCTAGTCATTTTGTCCCCCGTATTTTGGGAACCAGCGCCGGACCTTGAGCCTTGTGCTGGTTTCATTAAATCAAGGGGACCCCTATTTGTCTGGGACCCTGATTTTATGTCACCAGCACCGGCTCAATGAGCCCGGGGCTGGTTATGCTCTGGCGGGGGACCCCGCGCTGTTTTTTTTTTTATTTTAACTGTTTCATTTTTTTTTTTACACAAGAACCCTGCACAGAACATTGCGATCTGTGCAGGGTTCTGGCTAATTCGCCCATCAGAACCTGGTCTGATTTTTGGGCGAATTATAGACACACTTTATACAAATCGCATACCATTAAATATGCGATTTGTATACTTTTTCATGTGAAAACATCTGGATGCGATGTGCTGCGAAAAGCAGCCATCGCATTTCCAGTGTGTCCAACTTGTTGGCAAAAATCGCACTTTTTTCACATTTTCGCAGCTCATTAAATATGCGAAAATGGAAAAAAATGCGATTTCGGCTGTTTTTGCGAAAAAAATCACAAAAGTCTATTTATCTCATCCCATAGAATGTCACCCTCTATCTCAATTTCCCTCTTACTCCACTGCTACTCTCTTATTCTGCCACTCTCCTCTCGCTACCTGATACCCTTACTCTTGCTCTCCCATCTCATCCCTTTCTCTCTCTTTCGTTCTCTTTTTCTCTCATGTCCTCTTTCTCTCATGAAACCTCTTTTTCTCTCCCCCCATCTCTCCCAATGGCCGGCTCCCCTGGGCATGAGCGAGATCTTGCTGCTACTGCATCAAATGATCTCCCATGCGGCCTGGAGAAGTCAGATGCCGCAGTGCTGTTCCTTCTGTGCTGAGTGGGCAATGACATCTACAGGTTTTGGAACAGTTACTTCCAATCACAGTCTTTGATAGCACTAAATTTAAGCTGGTTACACACTGAGCTATTTGTTGGTCCGATCCAGCAGATTAGATGACATATTGGGGCATACATACATCCATAACCGTGGTCACTAGTCAGGTTTAATGTGCTGCACTTCAAACCTGACAATATTGCTAGAGACCTAATACATGCTATTGAAGGATGGAACCAGGGTACAATATGTCGACCTGGCATGTTGTCTAAGTACACATCACTTCCATAATACAAATCCGGTAAAAGCATTTATAATGCAAATGGTATAATCCTATATATATTTGCTGATGCTGACATAACATTTACAGTATGTGGTCATTTTGATGGGCTGGTAACTAATTATAAGGAATTGTGTATCACATGCTTTGGACAACATTTAAAGCAATAGCAAACACATGTATTTTAGTGCCAGAGGAAAATAAAGGGGAGAAGGGTGTAGAAATTTGCAACGTGGAAAGGAATTATTTACTTAGAACAGTTGCCTTAGAGGTGCCCTGAGATGTACAATTATATTCAAGATCAATGAGTCTAATAAAGTTTGATGACAAGAAGGCCACTAATGAGACATGGAAGTTATTTTCACTATCAACATTGAAATGTTTTTTTGTTTTTTCTCTGCAGGAATAGTCAGGCTGTAGCATTACTTCCACATGGCTATCGCAATGACACTGCATGTTCACTAACTTTTTTGCAAGATGTTTTGGATACATTCATTACAAGGAGGGTAATTGATATTTATAGAAAGTATGTTAAATAGTGGGCTTAACTGATAAGGGAATAAATCCAATTACAATGTATTGAGTATTGAATTGAATATTGAGGATTTATTTGTATTATTTTCTGTGGGGTTGATAGCCAATTCCTGTGGGCTGAATTATGAGTATTATAAAAGACAGTACTATACTGGCTAAAATGGTACAGTTAAAGGGTGAGCCTTTGTTGGACAGCTGCCGGCAGTCAATAGGTCAACACAGTCATGGTTGACATGCACAATGCCAACATAGACAAATGGTTGACACAAGCAAAAGTTCCATGTGGCAATAGTCCACATCTGAAAAGTTTGGCATGGGTTTTTCATACTTTATCATCCATGTTTGGGTACGGCAAAGTGTCTCAAGCATGGAGAGCGAAGTAACTAATTGTTGGATAACATGCCGATCTGTTGACATTGAAGCCCGAAAAATCGTGAAAAGCTTGTCAACCTTTTCATGTGTGGACCTTTTGCTTGTGTCAACCTTTTCCCATATCAACACATGAAAATGTCGACATGCCATTTTTGTTGTCAATGTTGACATCTATAAACTTGGCCCCTAATTAATATAACGCGTTCTCTTACTTCCCTCACGTTACCATTCCCAGTCATAGTCCATGTGGTTCATAAGGTCTGAAAAAGTCCAAAGAAAGGAAACAAATTGTGAAAAACTCATGTAGTGCCAGTCGATCTATTCCTTGTGTCAATCTTTTGTCAATGTCGACCTAGTGCATTTCAAACTTTTTTCCATGTCGACCTTGTATCAGTTGGCTATTCATGGTTGACCTGTTGACTCACGACCTAGACACTGTCGACCTTAAGATGCATATCCATTTCAGATATATAAACAACATGTGCACTGTATTTTCCTAAGACTCTACTTCCGAAAGTCAAGCTATCAGTTCTTATAATGATCTGGCATTTCCAGTCTGGAAAGTTTAGACTTAGAACTACAGTAGTTGGGACCAAGAGTCATCTGTCAAAGAAAGTGCAGCCTGTGAGGCTTTCAGCCAATGACACTGGCTCCTTGCTAAATGCTTTGGAGAAACGCTCTCTTAGTTTTGAAGAGGAAAACCTGTCATACTCAGCATATGCTAATGTGTTTTTGAACTATTAATCTTGTATATAATTACATTTAATAAAAGATTTCTAGGCTGAGACACATGATGGAAAATCTAAATGATTTGTTTGTATAAATGTAATAACTTTTCGCAAGTAAACAAGTCTAATAACCGAACACAAGAAACACATCTTGCACTCTTAAGCATAGTTTCTATTACTAGGAATTCTAATGCAATAAACAAACAAACAAACAAACAAACAACATTACACTTCTGAGATAATCTGTACATTCATACCTACTATTTGCTCCCTGGTCTGTGGTGTGGCAGCATTAATAATGAGCAAGGACATCACAATCACAAATAATCTCAAAGGCTTTTGATGCACACAAAGCAGACACATCTGTAGCCACATTGCATGCTTTAAAATAGCTGTGGGGTCTCATCCAGACAGATGTTTGTGGCTAAACCCCCTATACATCCACTTGAGAATGCACAAGTAATCATTATCAGCATTTATTGCTGATTTATGCACCAGATGTTCCTTGGGTGCAAGGTACATTGTGGAGACCGCGAGGAGACGCGGATTACTGCGCTCTCCACACTGTATAAAATCAACTCCATGCATAGTGGATAGTGGGGTTATGAACAGGTAAAAAAGTAGCTACTCTTTTTGTCCTGTATTTTATTCCAAGGGTGCGTGGTCATACCTCCTGCAATTAAGCCATGCCCCCCTAAAAATTTCATAGGCCAAGAACCAACTATAACAAGACTCTTACCAATAACTACCCTCATTCTCATGAAATGTAGGCTTTAAGCTTTATTGGTAACTTATCATGTACTAAATTTAGGGGAATTAGCTTCTGGTGGGGCCGGGGACATTCGCACGCATGAAAGCTCCCATCCACCGGAGCTTTAATCCCCGGCCCCTGGAGAAGAGGAGCCTTGAAGACGGGGGAGGAGGGAGGCAGAGATGGAGGAATACGACAGAGACAGAGGACGCCGGACTGCCCCTGCGATAGGGGACCACCACGGCCGCCAGCAGGATCCCCCGGCAGCGTCACCCGGCTGTTGCCATGACACACGCTGGCATTAGCCCCGCCCCCGGCAATGAGGGAAGAGATGTCCACCATGCACCGCAGGATCCCCCAGCCGCACCATCTAGATCCCCTGGCCGCGGCACACGTGATCCTCCGACCTGCAGACCCCCAATCCACTGTGCTGCAGCAGACTGCAGGAGCCTGTCTGCCCCCACTGATGCTCCGGCAAACCCAGCAGAGGCCCCCAAGGGCGGAGGTGCCACTTTACTATCAGGGGCAGCCCAGAGAGGGCCCAACTCCGGCCACTGGCCTCACAGGCTCTCCCCCCTGGCCTCACTGACTCTTTCTACCCCCCCTTTTTCACCTCCACCCACGCTGGCCTGCTGAGCCCCTCCACTTCTGCCCTGTGAGCAGCAACATAAAGATGGCGCCGCTGATGGCTGCCTAGGATCTGTGCCACTAGCCAAATATGTACCTCGTGTCAACCCTGTTGTATTCCATATCTGTACTATTTTTACTGTCTACCTATCTGGCTGTTGCAATCACCAAGTGGCACCACTGAACGGCTGCCTGGGTGGTGTATAGATCAGTAATATATGTTCCCCATGTCCGTGTCCCCCATCACGATACATCTAGTATACAGTATATCTGTACGTGTCCTATATCTGTACTGTTTTTACTGTCTACCTACCTGGCTAGTGCAATCACCAAGTGGCACTGCTGAATGGCTGCCTGGGTGCTGCGCAGCTCAGTAAATGTATGTTCCTTATGTCCTTCATCAGGATACATATCTGTACATGTTATATTCATCTGTACTGTGACTGTTTCATTAAGTGTTCCCACCCTGGCTGTTGCACAGCAATTCCTAGTATACGTAAGTAAGTATACCTGGCCAATAAAGATGATTCTGATTAGATAACTAATTTCTGGTGATGATCTGCAGGTTAAAATAACATCAATAACCAGCCAGCACAATAACCAGCCAGCACAAGCACAGACAGATCAATCACCACAGCTGGGGTAAATTCTGGAGCCTGATTCCTGATTTAGGTTGTTTGTATTACAGCATCAGAATGTCAGTGACTGATAGTTTGATGTCATTTGGGGCTGGCAGGAAATGGCTCACCATTCAAAGGCAGAGATTTCCTGACCTCTTTGTAGTAGATGCATTGGCCGGCTTCCACAACCCCATGGGACATGCAACTGTGCCACGGTGTCAGAGATGATCCGATATTACATCCGAGAATGCAACATGGATCAGTAATCAGTTATTTACCACATTGGAAAACTGGCTATAACCGGATAGCCTGATAATGACAATCTGGCATAAATCATGATAAAAGCTCCTGATGAAGGCGTGTGAACACGCTGAAACGCGTTGAGCCACTGCATCCTACTCTAGCTCTTTATTGGTGAGCCATCCATCTCACACTCATTTCCATCTAAAGACCTTGGAATTCCAGAGGACTCAATACCTGGACCAGTTTTGTTTTAAACACCATCTTGGATCTCCCAAAACCTTCAGCCAAACACATCTGGTATCAGCCATACCTTAAGGACTGCCTCTCTCATCATTCCACCGATTGTGTGACATTCGGGAATCCTGCACTGGGAAATCTCCGGGACTCTCAAAACTCATTTCCAATAAGGTCATCCATAATATATGGCAACTATACACCGTGGTGTTGATTTGGACCAAAAATATTAATTTTTGCCCCAACATTGATCGCTAGCTGGAAATTAACCCCTTTTTTTTAAACACAGTTTTATCAATATTCTTTATTGCGAGAATTCTCATATGTATTGTATATTATTTGTATTACATCTTTTTTAATATTGTAATAAATACATTTATTCAGTAAAAACCCAAAGCACTGTATCATAATCCCCATATTTCTAAATCACGATAAAAGCCTGTTTTACACTCAGACAATAGGATACCCCCTTATGGTTGAATAGACAAATATGATTAGCACATGGGCTCCACAGGGTAGAAGTTACCACATTAGTATTTAGGACAGTTTCTTATGGATAGAAAGATTCGTACAGTATGAAGAAAGAACAGACCACTGTTAAAATGTTTTGCTGACACAATGGATATCTAAACCAGCGTCTATACATGCAGCCTGAGGGGCTGGGACATAGCCAGCAGCGCACAGAGCCGCTAGCCATGCCCCCACAGTGGTGAAAATGGGGGTGTGACCTTGCAGGAATAAGCCACTCCCCCTGTATTAAGTGTTATGTGCACTGATACCTCTTCTCACCCATGCAAGAAGGAGCCTGGGATGCACTAAATGACAGGGGTGCTATGCAACCCTGTCCATATTAGCACTGCTATCTAAATGATCACATGATTCACATGTATCAAAAAGTGATAAAATGGAGAGTGATACACAGCCAGCCAATAAACTCCTAACTGCCATGTTACAGGCTGGGTTTAAAAAATGACAGGTAGGAGCTGATAGGCTTGTTGTTTATCACTCTTCACTTTATAACTTTTTGAAGCTTGATACATCTGGCCCAGTGTGACTCATTTTCTTTCACTACACCTTGGTCTTGATCTTTTGGCCACACACAGGATGACTTGAGAATAACAATGACATATATTTTTGAGGTGACATTTGGACAGTATTACTGGATTTGTATGTGATCTTCATGGCTTGTTCAAAATGTGCCCATTGTTGGGAGAATTGCAGCCATCATTTGATTACGAGATGTGAAAGCTAGAAACAAGGGTAGCCAGGGTGGATTCAGTATGAAATCCTGGCGGTCAGGATCCCGGCGTTCAAAATCCCGACGCCAGAATCCCGACCGCCGAAATCCCGACAAGGGGGGGACGTGGATCGCCCCCCCCCCCCTTGCGGGCTCGCTGCGCTCGCAACGCAGCGGGCCCGGTGCCTCGCTACGCTTGGCACACTAATTTATTCTCCCTCCAGGGGTGTCGTGGACACCCACGGAGGGAGAAAGTGTCGGGATTTCGGCGGTCGGGATTCCAGCGTCGGGATTCTGAACGCCGGGATCCCGACCGCCGGGATTTAAACTGCATCCCGCCAGGGTGGCGTGATATTTTCACATTGGTCACATTCTGAAACAATGTTAAAAGAAAAGGATGACTGTGGGACTGTTACTAAACTGCTAAGTAATCTGGAATTTAGAGGCATGTGTCAGTAGTTTACAGGGTAAGTAGGTAAAATTCAGAAATGTGGCACTAAAGTTATATAGTTTCACATCAAAGCACTTTTTAAACTACTCATTCTTAATTAGTAACATAAAATCTCTGATGGTAAATCTTTTCATGTAATTTGGAATATGTAAATTGTGATCAATTACACTGTTTATAAGCCTTGAAGCGTATGATGTGATATATATTAAGTAGACAGTTAAGTTTTAGAGCCAAGTTGATTAAAACTTTTAATTGTTTATATATATATATATAGATTACAAGTTGATTAAAAACTATTTCAGTACCATAACTAATTAAAGTTTGGTTATAACTTCTTATGGTTCTAATATGAAAATACACTTAGAGAAAAGAAGACTTGTGTTGGGGGCACTAAAGTTGAAGAAAAGGATGTATTAGGTATATTAAAACTTAGCCTTTATTAATTATATTAGAAAATGGCCCTATAGTACCCCTTCAGCTGTAATACTGAACTGGGTGTAGGTGCTAGAAGGGAAATACAATATTTCCACAATTACACGTAACATACAGACGAACTTACACATATAAAACCCACACAGAGAATTTTGTTAAACCCAATAATAATTAGAGGAAAACTATTAGATACGAAGATTCCTTCAAATTGTGCTCAATAGCTAGTAATTATAGGTACAGGAGTTAATAATACAAACACTTATTTTCAGCTATTTTGCTGAGTTCCTATATTACACTTAATTCTTAAACTCCAGTCAACAGAAGGCTGTCTGACGCATTCAGTATTCAAATGGTTATCCCCTTTATTTTTTAAAAGGATTGATCTACTGTAATAAGAACTATCACCATTTATCCCACTTGCTAAAGTGTGGTAGGTGACGGAAATACGGTTTAGTATTGTAGGTAGTACAACTTTACAGCATAGTTATTTTTGCTGAGTACACTGTGTAGTGATTGCTTTTATGAAGAACCAAAAAGAGACAGATATTGACAGACTAACAGAGAGCCATCAGCAAGATAAACCACCTATCCTCCTACTCTCACTATCATGTTTCAGAGGATAGTGGGATGGGGACTAGGCAGAGAAGCTTTCTGCTCAGAACGTGACAGATTTATTTCCTTCTGCTGCTTGCTAATGACTGTATGGCGACACTGATGTTATTAAACCTTGCAGTGCCGTCGCCCAGTTACCAGTCAAGTGAGAGAGGAATGAACAGGAATTTAAGATAATTAGAAAAATGTCACAGTTACTGTGTGCACATATGTTTACCACCAAGTGGACAGAGATCTGCCATATAGTTGATACATTGGATACACACTAGCTGTGTGCACAAGAGAAGTCTGTTACAATGTATCCACCTGGTATGTATAAAGAAAAAGGTTTAAGATTAGAGATTAACAGGATATTATTTCCTATATCGATTCTGCTGTCACCTCATCTTTAATAAGAGGATGAGGGATGAGAGATCTGATAGGATATCTGTCAATTTAGAAGAAAGATAAGGTAAACTCTCTGCAACTCTGCGTTTAACATGTAGGACCAATCCTGATACTATTTGCGCATAGCAGAACTTGAACTACCGGTCCCGAGAGTGAGAAGAGTTTATAGCAATATCAGATAGCCGATTCACAGTTATGTTTAGACAGTGTTATATCTAAGCCTTAATATTTCTAATCGCCTTGGTGTATTTAAGAAATGTGGGCTGCGCTATATATCAGCTCAAGGTATAAATTGGTAGAGTAGTATGTATCCCCATAAGGTACACACCCGCAGGGTCTATTAAATATACGATGTTCAGCACAGTTTAAACACCCGGTTACTTATCTGGTGTAGTATTCTCCCGACATCTCATACGTAGCAGACAGGTCTATAACTCCGGCTGTCAGGGAGAAGGGAAAGAAGGGGAAAGCCGTCCCGCTTGGTGCAATAAACATCGGGAATAGGTTCACAGTCCTATCCGGGGTAGCACACAGTAGGCTACAATTCCGTTAGCGCTGTGTGCACAGTTTTAAATAAATGTCCCGTACGTGACCTGTGGTAGTACCAGGTAGACAGGAGCAGATTGCCCCTGGGTAGTTCCCTGTGTGGTGGCGTGGGGAGCGTAGAGCGGGCTGCAGTACCGTTTGCGCTGTATGCCAAGTCTTGAATCACTGTCCCGTATGTGACCTGCGGCAGCGCCAAACAAGCTCCGATCAGCAGGAGCAGATTGCCCCTGGGTAGCTTTCAGTGTGGTGGCGTGGGGAGCGTTGAGCGGGCTGCAGTTCCCTTTGCGCTGTGTGCACAGTCTCAAATCACTGTCCCGTATGTAACCTGCGGTAGCGCCAGACAAGCTCCGGTCAGCAGGAGCGGACTGCCTCTGGGTAGTTCTCTGTGTGGTGGCGTGGGAAGACGCGTTTCGCCCGTAGAGGGCTTGATCACTTCCTGTCGTTGGGGTGCTGGGGTTTGCTCTATTTAACCCTGCAGCCCTTCGCATTTTTTGAAAAACGGCAGAAATGAAAATCAATTAGCTTAATTAATCACTTAAATTAATGCTGCCTCTTGGTCCAATAAAGAGGTTGGAAGGATATTGATCTAAGAAGTATATATAATGGGGATCAATGGTAATAATAGTGTGATATAAGTTTAATTACATTTAAACTCATAGTTCTTAAAAACATAGGTTTCTCTAATTGAGGAAATAAGTTAAATCAAGAGAGGTTAATCAAGGTGGAAAATTCACAAATAGGTTGGCAACATTGGTGAATTTATATTTTGAGTGGATGTAAGTTCATAATATAGGGCTCCCTCGCAAAATGCATAGTAGTCATAATGATATAACTCATATTATTTGCTAAATTCAGAATTTCACTATGGCGGTATATTGCTGGTAAAGCCTGGGATATCAATTACTCGAGTAGAGTGTATTAGTCCATAGAAATATTCATAGGAGTGAGAGTATTAGTCTAAATATATAAGAAGCATATATGCAAGTCATGGCTCAGTAATATAGTATTAGCGGAATACTGTATGAAGGCTTTGTTTGTATACTAATGACTGCATTAGCATGTAGGTGATAAATGTCTCCTTTGTAAAGTGCAAAGGAATAGGCTGTGCTATATAAGAAACTGTTAATAAATATATAAATATTCCCTAGTGCCATGACTACTGTAGGGTTAATATAGATATGAGTAAAATACTCATGACTTTGTCACATGGGACAATTATGTTCTTTAGGATATTTTCTTCTATCTATCTATCTATCTATCTATCTATCTATCTATCTATCTATCTGGGTTGGGATCATTTGGTCTACAGCTAGTTGGTCGACAAGCATTAGGTCGACACCGTTAGGTCGACATGGTTCTAGGTCGACATGTGACAAGGTCAACATGGGTCTAGGTAAACACAAGCATTAGGTCGACAGTGTCTAGATTGACAGTCAAAAGGACAACATGATTTTTTATCTGAATGTCGACACAGTCGGCATGGATACAGTTTCCAGCGCACCGCATCCCCTTGCATCGGTCGCTATGCTTCAGGCACGGTGACTCGCTGTGCTCGGCACACAATTTTATTCTCCCACCACGCCCTAGTGGATGGTAGGGAATGAAATACCTCCTGTTGGCACATGTCGGCTCAAAAAAGTGTGAAAAACCCCATGTCGACCTTTTGACTGTATAGTTACTCTCCTCCGGCCCGGGCACCGCGTCGATCCCAGCTGAATCCCGGCGGTCCATGGTGAATCCCCGGCAGTTGCATTCAGTACCCCTGCTCCGGCACTCGCAGCGGATGCTGTACGTAATTCAGCGTAATGCCGCTGGTGGCGCATCACATGGTTTCCCTGCTCACCCAGCGGCACTACACCGGGGGTCGCTGCTCTCACCACGCTTCGGGCTCGCTGCGCTCGCCACACTTTATAAAATCAACTCCACGCCAACGTGGATACTGGGGGTATGACATGGATAGTGGGGATAATTTGCATTGTGTATTTTTAGGGCTCCAGAGCCACTTACGTAGCCAGCATAGTGCTGTATTGGTATTTTCAATACACCACTATGTAAACTACGTAATGGGCACCCTGATAATACACAAGTACCCACATTTCCACCTATGAGAGCAGTTAGCAAATTTTTTCCTTGTTTTTTCATTGTGCAGCTGTCCCATTAGGTAAGTGCTAGTAAGACATTTTTTTTGTTGGTTTCAGTAAAGTTGTCTTCAGGAAGTTTATAAATTTCTGCCAGAAGCAGTAGACTACCACTGTATTGTGTTCCTGGCATTCTGACATAACAACATACAGTAGCTAATATGCAAAATTTTGGTTTCTGTCTTGTAATACATCACATATGGGAGAATTGTTGCTTGTGCATTGGTCCATTGATAGCTTTGTGCCTCCTGCATGACAAATAAGTAGTTCTCAGCAAAATAAAAATCTGCATGGGAAAACTAAAAACAAATTAAGCCTTCTGCCAGTTCCAACCCATCCATCCAGAGCAGCAGCACCAAATGGTAATGATCGGGAGTAAGCGTTCTTAAAATATATGAAACACATAAGTTTATCTCAAAAGTTTTAAATATTTTATTATTAACATACTGGGTCATTGTACAGTACACAATACACATCAAAGTGCTTGTTTAAGGAGGTTAATAATAAAGTAATGAACAGGCCTTAATATATCTCAGTTTTATTATTTTTACCCAAAAAATCCAAAGGGAAAACTTTATCGCAGATGATCCCAAACAAAAACTTTGATGGATTTGTTAATAACAGTATGAACAATTATTTTTTTCTCAAAAGTTGCAAACTATAGCTTTATGAGAAAATACAAATGTAGTTTTTAACATTTTTCATTGTTATTGAAATATATGATATGAAAGCTCATTGAAAAGGAATATTCTTCTTGAATTTCACGTATCTCATGTATCTATGTCCAGGGGTTCAGTTCCGCATGAGAGTAATGTGGAGAATCCAGACCATGTTTTGGAGCAGAAGCCAGGGGCGAAATATAATAGGGGTCGTTTTTTTTAGACGTGTGCGATTTTTGGTAAAAAATGTCTGAAATCGCACGTTTTCCAAAAATCGCACATGTAATAGGGTGCGATTTGCGGTACAAAAAAATAGCACTTTTTGCCACGAAATCGCACATTTTGAATTGGCAATTTTTATTTTTATCTAACTCGCACATGTAATAGGGTGCGATTTTTAGTAAACCTTACCAAAAATCACCAAAAAATTAGACCAGGTTCTGACTGGCGAATTTGACAGAACCATGCACAGATCATTGTGATCTGTGCATAGTTCTGTCCAAAAAAGGGTTAAATACAAAAAAAAAACAGCGTGGGGTCCCCCCTCCTGAGCATAACTAGAGCTGGTCCTGGTTTCATAAAATCACAGGGACAAACAAGTTGGGGTTCCCTTGATATTACAAAAACAGCACCAGGCTCAAGGGCCGGTCCTGGTTCCCAAAATTTCCGGGGGGAAAAAATGACTAGGGGTCCCCCGTATTTCAAGAACCAGCACCGGTCCCAACCAGCTAGCCAGGTAATGTCACAGCTGGGGGGGAGACTTTTTATACAAGTCCCCCTGGCCAAAGCATTCATCCCTCTGACCGGTCAACATGGTCCCCCCTCTCCAGAACTTACCTGCCCATGTTGAAGCCCGGGGCTGTCCTCAATGCCCCTGGTCGGTGGGCATCGAGCTAATAAAATAGTGTAAAAAATAGAAAGAATCCTATTGTATATTGCTGTGGAACTAAGAGTCCTAGCAAGCCTGCACCACATGCAGGGACTTGGAGAACCACAAGTCCCAGCATGCGGGGCAATAAAGGGCCCGCTGGGACTTGTAGTCCCACAGTAGTACAAATAGTTAAATAAATACACACACACACACACACACTGACAGTAAAACTTTATTGCACACAGAGCCCATTCATCCAATACTTACCTATGTTGCCACGGAGCATCGGTCCCCTTGTCCAGTAGTATCCATTTGGGGTACCTGTGGATAGAAAACATACTCACCAGCCGTCTTCAGGACTTCTCCGGGACCCCTGCACCCCTGTAAGCACTCTCCGGTCTTCTGATTACTTCTGGAGCTCCACCCACCTACTGGGACTTAGGCCCGCCCACCAGCCAATTATGGTCCGGCATTGGGAAATCCCGGGCCATGATTTGACCATGATTGGCTGGTGGGCGGGCCTAAGTCCCGGTCAGGGCGGTGGAGTCCAAGAAGTAAACAGAAAACCGGAGAGTGATTCAGTTTTGTAAAGTTTGCAATCACATCCAGAGGTAATGAAAGCAGCCAGGGTGCACCACTAAAGATGTTCCTATTGGATTTCTTGAGTATGCTCAATTTGAGCATACTAAAAAAATTGCAGCTGAGGGCACTCACCAGGATAGTGTTGTCAATATTTTATTCAATACAGAAGCATATCAATTCGACATTTTGACCCTCGGGGGGCTTTTTTCAAGACAGAGACATTCAGGACGTCAGTTCAACAGGCAAGCTGAAAGTGTTCTGACTACCCCAGCCTGTCCCCTTTTTGGGTGGCAGATTACTCACTTGCGGTCGTGATTCCGACAGTCAACTCTCTGACATCTTAATCACAACTGGCAGGAGCATGACAGATGGGATCTCAACTTACACAGGCAATTTTCCACGACCTCCATAGAAGGGGAATAGAGCGCTCGCCACCGAGCCCGCCAGGGGCTTGAATGTGCATGCCCCCTGTCGGGCTCGTGATTCCAATGTCTGAGAAACGACCATCGGAATCCAGACTTTCTGTATTTTAAACCATACCACCCCCTTATATACTTAGAATACTTAAGGCAAATAACTTAATATACCTGTAGCACAGCTGTGATCGAATGGATTCAGGAATGCGCACTGTCGGTGGAATACATACTTCCGGTCATAAAAAGCTCATATAAAACAACCATAATAGACAAAGCCTTTACCAATAAAACAGGGTAAGTAGCAATGGGTCCAAGCGCTTGTATGTGCTAAACTTACCGGCCTCATTAATTTGCATGGCAGGAGACAAAATGCTGCCATGTATGGCTGTCTGGGACAGACCGGTAGTTGATACTTAAAGTCCCAGGTGGACGTTACCTGCCTGAAAGGGCAGTGCGCTCCACAGGAACATGTTTTTTGATTGTGTACTTGGGACATCAATACCCCTTTCACATTGCAGCTTTAACACGGTATATTGCCGTTTTTTTACCGTTTTAAAACGGGAACAGCTGCAGTGTGAAAACTCCATTGTCAATTTACCGGTTACAGAATACCGGTATTTTGAAACATGTTTTGACTACACGTTTCTGAGCAGTTTTCCCTGCAGTCTGAACAACTCAGAAACGGTATTTGCTACAAATGATAACCACACAAGGGTGATAGGTTATCTCCTTGCATGATCCCCACCCACAAGCAGGAAAAAACATTTAAAATGACATTGTATGGCTTTCTATGGGTGAAACAGGTTGAATCTGAAAGGTACAAAAACGGTATTGAAACTGCAATATACCAGTTACAACATGCATTATGAAAGGGGTTTAACTGGCTTTTGACCTGTTTTAAGACACGTTTACAAAAACGGGTTGAAAGCAGGTTTGCAATGTGAAACCAGTATTAGTGTCCCATTGAATTATTTTCTCTGCCACAAACTATTCTGTTTTGCTTTTGTTTTCTTTGTTTTAACGTTTCTAATGTTTTTTTTCTTTTGTGTTATCATGGATTATAAATTTAGCAAAAACTTGCAATAGCATTATGTATATGTTAATAATCTATTTGTTTTGTATCATTATTTTCTTTTTATATTCCATATACTGTGTTCATCTAATTTTCTTTCTCCACATGCACAGTATGGCGTATATTTCATTATTGATTTGAAATGAGCTTTGAACAGAAACGGTGGCACCCCAGGCTTTTCAAAACTATATAAAATCTTGACAAATGTAATTTATAATTTATTAAGATGTTGTAGACAAGTAACATTCTTAATTCTATTATAAATAATATCAGAAATTACGTCCAAAAATATTAAGGAGGGGTATTCAATCCCGGGTCACGTCTGTTGGTCCATCCTGACAGTCGGGAACCTGGCCCATTGTCGTTTTGCTCGAATGCAAATTGGCAGACGGGATTCACTGTCCCATCTGATGATCGTCGAAAAGGAGGCTTGGCTTTGTAAACGGCGGTGGATTGTCGAGATCCGGTCGTGATCGCGACATTCCATGGCTGTTCTCAGCAACATTGTCAAGACAGCATTGGATATGTGCCCGCCACTATTTCCCCTGTTGGAAAAAGCAACGGGGATTGAATATTCCCCTTAATGTCATTCGAGCATTACTATTTGCATGATATAATTGAAGCTATATGTTTATGTTTCTTCTGTATTCTCAATGGAACCATTTTTTTTGTCCGAAACGATATCTATTAATTAAAATTAAACATCACTGAAGTATCATTTGTATTCACTATAGGCTGCTTGTTTGTTTGAATAATTATCAACCAAGACTTTGGCCCTTATTCTGGTTGGTGCGGCCGGAGCCGCACACGGTGCTCCGGCCGCACAAACCAATCCCCGCCCACGAGACGGATCGCCACGGCCGTCCGTACACGGACGGCTGGCGATCCGCATAAAAATGGTGGGGCGTACGCCTCCACCATGGTGGGAGCTGCCCCCTGCATTCGATGGTCGTCGACCATCGAAGGCAGGGCCGCACGCCACAGCAGCTCCCGCAAGCTGAGACCACACGGACAATCGTCCGTGTGATAGCTTGTATGGGGGCTGAGAGCTGACATCCGGCGACGTCAGCTTTCCGCCCCCATCAGTGGCGTCATACCCTGATTAGCATGCATACGCCCCGCGTTTGCATGGGAACGCCCATGAAACGCGGGGCGTATACATAGGGAAATGAGGGTATGAAGCCCCTCACGCCCCTATACGCCCCCTTTGCGGCGGACGAAATACGTCCACGGCGAATGGGGCTGCACATGCGCAGATTGACCTCTGCGCATGTGCAGACTAAAAACATCGGCGGTACGGCCGCACGCGGGCCGTACCGTCCGATTCAGAATAAGGGCCATAAAGATGTATTTTAATATTAATAAACATTTTTTTTTATTTCTGTTTTAATATATTATTTGTAGAAATATTATTTTCCAGTTGTATCCTTCATATCTTATAGAAAGGTGTAATGTGTATATCAGTTCATTATTTCATCCTATGGAACCACAAAAAGTTTAATTATAACATCAAAGTACAGTATGAAGAAAATGCATTCATAAAACACATGAAAGGACTACAAACCCACTGGAAATGAACCATCTGTATAGATACATCAGAGATACATCATAAAGTGAAAGGTGAACCGCAAAACGAGTATGGGTCATTATCTACAGTAAAAAGGTTGACAGTTAAAAGGTTGACCACTATTAGTCGACAGTGAAAAGGTCAACACAAAAAAAAGATTGACCTGCATTAGGTCCACTTGGTTAAAAGGTCGACACAACAAAGTGCTGACATGAAAAGGACAGTGGTGGCTCCTGCCTTTAAACTTAAGGGGGCTGCAATTTCCTGGGTACTGCTCGTTCCAAATGGTCATTAATTATTTGCATGTTATTAGTTTGATTTGCGCTGTACAAGTGTTTGTATGCAATTACTGTAAATAAATGATGTACTCATATACACACAAACACAGGTACAGAGCAAAATACACACTTTTAATAACTTTAGTATTAATTAAAGTACACAAAATTATACTCTTAATAAAGATCTACACACAAAAATTATTAAAATAAAAAAAACTTCCATGCACTCACGGAAGTCTGGGCATGCTCACTGCAGAGCAATTGCTTCTGGGCTGCACAGACAGCAGCCCATAGAAGCACTGTAGCTCTGGTGAGTTGCACAGAATGGCTTCCTGTTGGAAGCTATTGCTGTCATCGCTCCATGTACTGGCAGCCCAAGAGGGGGAGGAGTTTCCATCTTTATGTATGATGAGTAGTAGCAGCTGTCAATAGGAAGCTACTACATGCTGAACTCCTCCCCACAGGGTTGGGCTGTTGCTGTATCTGCCCTGCTGCTTCATGGAGCCTAGTGAGAGGAGGTTACCAGTGTGTCAGAGACACAGCCAGCACCAGAGTTACGGAGGTAGCGCGCACATCCCTCCACGATTGGGGCCCACAAGAAGCACAAGAGCTCTGGTGCTATCTGTCTGTGTCTCTGGTGTTGTGATTTTAATTGGAGGGGCTGCAGTCCTGCAGCCCAATAACAGGAGCCGCCACTGGAAAAGGATTGACATCGGAAAATGTTGACATGAGTTTTTCATGGTTTTTGGTGTCTATGTTGATTTAGGTTGATATGGACACCATATAAATGTACCCTGTCCATTTGCGAAGCTCACTGTGCTTGCCAAGCTTCGGGCACGGTGCCCCTCTGCGCTCGCCACAATATTATAATCTGACTCTCTATTTCCAGTTAGATAGAATGAACAAGTCGGTAAAAAAATAATCATGAAAACCTAATGCCAAAATTTTTCCATGTCGACTTTTCTCATATTGACCTTTTCATTGTGTCGACCTTTTCACCACGTTGACCTAGTTCATGTCAACCTTTTTCATTTGTCGACCTTTTGGCTGTGGACTTTATCGACATAATGACGCCATAGGCGTGCGCACAGGGGGTGCCGGGGGTGCCCGGGCACCCCCTAATGACTGACACTCCCCCGCCGCTGCCGCCTCCTCCAGCCTTCAACCTACAGGCTTCCTATTTTCTATATGACGATGTGGCTGTGCGCCCTGCCCGGTGTGTGCGAGTGCTGGTTTGCACCCTGCGCCTGCACTCTTCCCCACGCGATTAAGCTGCCTGACATACAGGGAGCAATCGAGGGGCCGGGTGTCCGTCGGAGTCTGCATGGTGCCGATGCAGTACAGGCGCTCTTTCCCACTGACAGGCACCAACACCAGCATCAGGAAGCCTGGTGCCCTGGTTTAAACTTTAGCACGAGCAGCGTACCTACATCCTCCCTGCAGGCTGGTGACGGAGCTCCATGTCTCTGTCCTACCAGGTCAGTGAGCAGGGAGAGGGAGGTGCATTCATTTATGTGTTAATCAGCCTCCCTGCTACCCCACATAATTTTATCTTCTGCCTTTTTCGGCCAGCTCCCCCAGGCTGTAAGTTCACCCAAGATTAATTATTGCAACACAAAATAAAGCAAGCCAAAGTAGCCCAAGCAAATAAATCACAATAAAGCAAAGTTAAAGGTACATGGATTTTACATTGAATGTGGTGGGGAGGAAAGGGGGGGGGGGTGGTCTCAAGATATGAACATTGATGATGGGGTTATAGGCATAAAGCTACAAAGGGGGGGGGGGGTGATAGAGATATTGATCTATGGATGGCAGGGGGTGATATGTGTTATAATGTGTTATTACGGTGTTGGGTATTATATGTACTGGGCATTACGTGTGTGGTATAATGTGTAATGCATTAGGTTGTGTGGTATAATGTGTAATAGGCATAACGGTGTGTGTGGCATTATGTTTAATAGAAATTATGTTGTGTGGCATAATAATTTTGGTAATGGGCATTATGGTGTGTGGCATTATGTGTAATGGGCATTACGGTGTGTGGCATTATGTATAATAGGTATTAAGGTGTAATTTTTTGCAGCGCGCCTGCGGCGCGCACTGGCCCCTTTCCTGGTTTGTTTGTGTGGAAAAATTATTTATTCTGAATTCCATATGCATAACTAAGACACACCACTCCAGTGGTGCACCCCCTAATGAAATGGTCTGCGCACGCCTATGAATGACGCATAACAACCAAAAAAAGTAATAAAACTGTTAGCACATGGTCACCGTTATGATATGACTTCTGCTCAGGGGCAGACTGGCCATCTGGCACTTCTGGCAAATGCCAGAAGGGCCAATGTCTTTGCGGGCCGATTTTGAGCAGACCGGGCACACTGCTGCTGGCTACGGCGAGGAGTAGGAGGATCTGACTTTATTCACGTCTCCGCCAGGTTCCTCATATGAAGCTGTGCGGGTAATGTCATGACGCCGTCACCGCCTGCACACATGCACATCAGAGGGAGTGGTTAAAGAGGGACTCGGGAGTGTTGAGATGGCCCGGGAAGACAGTGAGTGGGACTTGAGCAGCAGCACTGCAGCCACCACTAGTGCCGACCATCGCCGCATCCGAGGAGGGTGGGAGCAGCAGCAGCCAGCAGGGAGAGGGCGGGACGGAGCAGCAGCAGACAGCACTTGAGAGATGGCAACCACACCACACACCCACTCCAGCACCACATCCTTAAAGCACCAGAGGTAAAATACTCTGCAGCATTTATTTCTGAAAATAATTTGAACTTAAATGCTGGAAAAGCCAAGTCTGGAAAATGTAGACATCCCTAGTAAACACAGTGTTTAGGGTTGTGCTGTAAAATGGATTGCATTTGAGATCTATAATGTGAAATAACACAGTTGGGATGACAGCAGAGGCACAGTAACTGCTAAATATGGCATCATGTGTAATTTGGCATCATGGTGTGTGGCGTCATGTGTAATGGACAGTACGTGTGTGGCTTCATGAGTAATGGGCATAACGGTGTGTTCCATAATGTGTAATGGGCATAATGATGTGTTCCATAATGTGTAATGGGCATAACAGTGTGTTCCATAATGTGTAATGGGCAGTGTAATGCCTCCTTTTTGTGATGCCACGCCTCCTTTCGATGAGGTCACACCCCCTTTTCGGCGCACAAGGGTCCCACCTACTGCAGGTGGGCCTGTGTGCTCAAAATGCCAGGGCCAATTTCTGGTCCCTGCTTCTGCTAAATAATAATACCTGAGCTTAATTTCTGTGCTGTACTTCAGAGGTCACAAGTTACCTAAGGATTCTAACTAAAAAAACAGTCAATATTTCATAATTATCCCTGAACAAAACCAGTTAGATCAGTGTCAAACTGAATTTAATGATCACATGTGACATGCAGTCTTCCCTTTGTAGGTGTAGGGAATGCTGTATGTTCTACAGAATATCAGCATCCCTTTTGCTTGACGAAGTTAGGAAACTGAAAATGTACATAATGTATGCTTTAATAGATATTAAATGCTTCACACCTGTCAAACTTTTAGTTTAGTTTGACAAATGTTTGTTCATTTCCTTGCTTATAAGTTATTTCCATAAAAAATATTAGGAATGGTTCCAAACAGTTCCCACCGATTACCTAGGATGGAAGCGGCAAGTCAATTTAAAAAAAAGTTTTTTTGTCTGCCATCTTCTGTGGAGGAGGAGTCTTCTCTGCAGTCTTGATGTATATGTGGAGGCAGGGGGTGGACTTAGGGGTGAGGGAACCCCTAGGCACAACAATAACGGCGACACTCCCCCCCCCAATTGTATTATTTTTATTGATTACTTATAAATCCTCATTTGATAATAGACAATTTAATAAATTAGTAAAAAAGCCACTAACTATTAAATTTTTTATTTTTTTATTAGTTACATACTGTATTTACTAAGTAGGACCGTTTATATGCATGTCCTATCCATTCACACTTTATTCAAGATGGAATATGGTCAGGGGTTAAAGTGAGGGGGAACGGGGTGGAACTGAGTTCTACCACCTCTAATGGTGAGGTAGAACATTTTAACCTCCACATTCTCCATTGCACAGTAATTCTCACAGAAAAGCATTCTAGTTTGCAGGGGGATGCCAAAAACCCTACCACTGGCCCTGGCTCTGCCTTATTGGGGAAGGGGAGGGGGTGTATTTAGGTAGCATACAGAAATTAGTTCCCCCACCTCTGCATGACCACTTTATGCCCTGAATATGGTACAGTACGGGGGATATTTTTCAGTTGCTGGTACATTTCAGGCTGACAGTCATGGCTGCTGAGAAGGGGGGGGGTACTAATTACCTGGGCACAGGCTTGCTGGAGGGAGCCAGTGGGGGCCCTGGTCCGACAACCACCCCATCCCTCCCTCCCGGGCAGCAGCAGCAGCACACACCTACAGCATGTGCTGCATACCTCCCAACAGTCCCGGTTTTAGCAGGACAGTCCCGATTATCAGGGCCTGTGCCGCTGTCCCACCTGCAGCCGGCAGTGTCCCGCGTGAGGGGGGGCTGTTGGGAGTCACCCCTGTCGGCTGCTAAGCAGCGGTAAATAAACGCTGTGCGTATGCGCACAGCATCTATTCCCGCAGCCAGGGGGCTGGGGGCATGGCTAGAGGCTCACAGAGCCTCTGGGTCATGCCCCCATAGTGCCAAAATGGGGGCGTGGCCTCACGGAAGAGCCACGAGTATAGGCCATGCCCCCAAAATTAGGCCACCCCCCTGCGCAACAACTACGTCCCGCCTCCGGCTCCTTCAAAGTTGGGAGGTATGTGTGCTGACTGCTAAAACCTCTCGGGGAAGCATCCAAGTGCCTCCCCCAAACATGTGGCTTCCCTAGGCATGTGCCTAATGGGAAGTTCGGCACTGCGTGGAGAATAAATCCCACTCATCCTCCGCAGAGGGGTTAAAGAAAAGGAATACCAAATTACTGCAGAGACTTTGCTCTGGTGGAATTGGTGGGTTGACTTATACAGTGTATACAAAGTTACAGCATCATTTCCAATTGCTACAGTGAGGCTGCCTCTGCAGTATGCTGACCAGAGAATACCAGCTATAACAAGAAATATCAGCCTGTGTGTTGAGGTATCTTGTGCCATGCTCCATGCCTTGCTCCCAGAGCTGTTATATAAATGGCATCACCCAGCAATTACTCAGTAGGAATCCTAACCCTTCTCATGGTAACATGAAGCTATGTTGTGCTTGAAAACTCTTAACTGCAATTTTATGGAATGTCCAGAAGGCGGCAGACTTTCTGTCTTGGGCAACTGATTCATTTTAACCCCTTCCCGACATTTGACGTACATTTACGTCATGGTCGGGAAGCACTTCCCGACACATGGCGTAAATGTACGTCATGGATTTAAACTGTCACCGCGTCTATAGACGCGGTGACAGTTTCAACATGTCTGCTGTCCCTGACAGCAGACATGTCCGTGCATGCCCAGGGGGGGCTGCGATGCCGCCCCCCCGTCGGCGATCGCTGTGATTGGCTGTTCAGTGTGAACAGCCATTCACAGCGTTTTCCTGTGTCACCGGCGAATAACGTTCGCCGGTGACACGGGATCAGAGGTGATTGGTGCTGTAAAGTACAGCACCAATCACCGCGGGGTGTAAGGGTGACACTGGTGTCACCCCACCTCACCCCGCCCGCCCCCAAAGGCCGTGATTGGTCCGTCGGACCGACGGACCAATCACAGCCAAGGAGGGGGATTTAAACTAACGGTGACTGCACTGCAGACGCCATTCCGGTCTGGAATAGCGTGCAGTGCGGTCACCGTGCCCACCTGCCGCCATATACTGACCAGAACCTTGCTCCATACTTACCTGATCGCTGCTTCATCACTGCTTGATCACTGCTTGATCTGTGCTGGATGCTTCCTGGATCCTGTTGCTACTTGTGCCTTCCTGTGCTGTGAAATTGTGCTGCTGCAGTGTAATAGCTAGATAGAGAGATAGATAGAGAGAGATAGAGAGAGAGAGAGATAGAGAGAGATAGAGAGAGATAGAGAGAGATAGAGAGAGAGAGAGATAGTGTCAGAGAGTGCTATATTTTGTGCTGCTGCAGTGTGATATAGTTATAGATAGAGAGAGAGAGATAGAGAGATAGAGAGAGATAGAGAGAGAGAGATAGATAGAGAGGCCTAGTGACAGAGTGCTATATTTTGTGCTGCTGCAGTGTGATAGTTATAGAGAGATAGAGAGAGATAGAGAGAGAGAGATAGAGAGAGATAGTGACAGATTGTGCTATATATTTTTTATATAACTGACTGCTGCCCCCTCCTTTTGTGCTGATCAGTATAAATTAACTGATCAGCAACTTTTTGGGGGCGCAGGTTTTTTTTTATATATAGATATACCTGTCAGTGCTGCTGCAGTGTCATAGAGTGATAGATAGTGAGAGATAGAGAGATAGAGAGAGATAGTGACAGAGAGTGATAGAGAGTGCTAAATTTTGTGTCTGCTGCCCCCGCCTTTTGTGCTGATCACTATATCTGAGGTGATCAGCAACTTTTTTGGGGGTACAGAGGTTTTTTTTTTTTTATATATACCTGTCAGTTGCACTGTCAGTTGCACCAAAGGTTGTGCACCTGCTGCACCTCACTGGTAATCAGTGTCGCATCACTGATCACCTTTTTTTTTTGTGTGTGTGCTGTGGGGTCTTTTTTTAATTTTTTTTTTACACACACTGTGATTTTGTGGGTGTCCTGTGGCCGCTGTGCGCTGATCAGTGACGTACATCACTGATCATCTTTTTCGGCACAGGGTTGATCTATTTTTTTTTTTTTTTTGATCAAATTCCTGTTGCCTTTGAGCGCTGTTCAGTGACAGACGTTACTGACCAACATCTGTGCTCAATTTTTGGCGCAGGACCTTTTTTTTTTTTTTTTTAACCCCTTCAATTTTTTATTTTTAACCCCTTCATTTTTTTTTTTGGTATTGGTATAAAGTATTTTTTTTTTTTCTGCACTACATACACACTACACACTACATACCCCCCGGGTTGAAATAAAGTTTGTACCCCCCCCTACACTATACACGTGTTGAAACATTTCACTACCAGTAACACAAAAATAAAAATGGCATCCCAAATGTCCTCCCAAATGTCCTCCCAAATGTCCTCCCAGTCATCCAGGAGAATGTATTCAGTGGAGGAGGCATATGCCATGCTTGCCTCTGACTCAGACACAGCCAGTGATGCAAGCGGGGAATTTGAAGGATTCGTCTTAAGCTCCTCTTCCTCCTCTGGTGATGAGGGACCCCCTCAAAGACGCCCCCGTAGAGCAGCTGAGACCCCCCCCCAACAATTGATCTCGTATGGACCCCACCACCAGACAATTTTGAGCCCCAGGTTCCTGAGTTTTTGGCCATGCCAGGAATCCAATTTGATTCCACAGGTCTCAGAGAAATTGACTTTTTCAAATTATTTTTCTCTGATGATTTTATAAATTTAATGGTGGACCAAACTAATTTATATGCCCAGCAGTTTATTGCTCAAAACCCCACGTCATCATTTGCTAGGTGGACCCCTGTAGATGCAGTAGAGATGATGACGTTTTGGGGTCTGGTGTTTCATATGGGCATAGTAAAAAAGCCAGAAATTAGGCAATATTGGAGTACAGATGTTCTGTACAGTACTCCATTTTACCGTATGGCCATGACCCGGACTCGATTTGAGACAATTCTTAAATTTATACATTACACCGATAATGCACAGTGCCCACCCAGAGATGATCCCACCTTTGACCGGCTATTCAAAGTCAGGCCGGTCATTGATCATTTCAGTGCCAAATTTGAAGAGGTGTACATCCCTGAAAAATTTATTTGTATCGACGAGTCCCTTATACATTTTAAAGGAAGGGTTAAATTCCGCCAGTACCTTCCCAGTAAGAGGGCAAGGTATGGCATAAAAATGTATAAACTGTGTGAAAACACCTCAGGGTACACCCACAGGTTTAGGGTTTATGAAGGGAAGGATTCAAGAATTGAACCGCCAGAATGCCCCCCCTCCCTCGTAGGTGTTAGTGGGAAAATTGTCTGGGATTTAGTGCACCCCTTCCTGGATAAAGGTTATCACCTCTATGTGGATAACTTTTACACTAGCATCCCCCTGTTTAAGGCCCTTGGTTCAAGAGGTACAGCAGCTTGCGGTACTGTGCGCAAGAACCAAAGAGGCCTCCCAAAAACGCACATTGCCCAAGTAATGAGAAGGGGTGAAAGCAGGGGAATATGCAACGAAAATATGTTGTTGGTCAAATATAAGGACAAGAGGGATGTCCTTATACTGACAACAATTCACGGAGACAGTACCACCTCCGTCCCTGTACGAGGTACCAGTACCCACACCTCCAAACCTAATTGTATCCTGGATTACAATAGGTACATGGGCGGAGTGGATCTTTCAGATCAGGTACTGAAGCCGTACAGTGCCCTGCGGAAAACAAAAATCTGGTACAAGAAGGTGGCCGTGTATATCATCCAGATGGCACTGTATAACGCTTACGTGCTATTCCGTTCTACCGGCCAGAGGGGGACATTTATGCACTTTCAAGAGGAAGTCATAAAGGGCCTAATATTTGGGAACCAGCAGGCAGAGGGCCCCAGTACTTCTAGTACTGGCCCCCGTATTGTACCAGGGCAGCATTTTCCTGATGAAATCCCCTCCACTGGAAAAAAGGGCAGGACACAAAAAAGGTGCAAAGTTTGCTATAAAAAGGGAATAAGAAAGCAAACTATTTTCCAGTGTGACACTTGCCCCGACAAACCCGGCCTATGTATAAAGGAGTGTTTTAAAATATACCACACATCTATGGAATATTAGGTTCATAATTTCACCGTGCTTCGGGGGTCTTGCTAATGCCACATAGCACCCACCATTCATTCCACCAGAATCTGAGCCGCAAAATCCAAAAATCACTCCTTCCCTTCTGAGTCCTGCCATGCACCCAACTGGTATTTTTTGGTCACATGTGAGGCATTGCCGTACTTGGGAGATATTGGGGCACAGATTTTGGGGTGCTTTTTCTCCTTCATTCCTTGTGAAAATGAAAAATTTTGAGCCAGAACTGCATTTTTGTGTAAAAAAATGTAATTTTTCATGTTCACTGCCCAGTTTTATCAAAATTGGTGAAACCCCTGGGGGTTTGAAATGTACACTATACCCCTAGATGAATTCCCTGAGGGGTGTAGTTTGCAAAATGGGGTGACTTGTGGGGGGGTTCCACTGTATTGGTGCTTTGGGGGTCTTGCTAATGCGACATAGCACCCACCATCATTCCACCAGAATTTGTGCTGCAAACTCCAAATATCACTCCTTCCCTTCTGAGTCCTGCCACTTTTTGGTCACACATGAGGCATTGCCGTACTCGGGAGAAATTGGGGCACAGATTTTGGGGTGCTTTGTCTCCTTCATTCCTTTTGAAAATGAAAAATTTTGAGCCAGAACTGCATTTTTGTGTAAAAAAATGTAATTTTTCATTTTCACTGCCCACTTGTATCAAAATTGGTGAAACCCCTGGGGGTTTGAAATGTACACTATACCCCTAGATGAATTCCCTGAGGGGTGTACTTTGCAAAATGGGGTGACTTGTGGGGGGGTTCCACTGTATTGGTGCAACATAGCACCCACCATTCATTCCACCAAAATCTGTGCTGCAAAATCCAAAAATCACTCCTTCCCTTCTGAGTCCTGCCATGCACCCAACTGGTATTTTTTGTTCACATGTGAGGCATTGCCGTACTCGGGAGAAATTGGGGCACAGATTTTGGGGTGCTTTTTCTCCTTCATACCTTCTGAAAATGAAAAATTTTGAGCCAGAACTGAATTTTTGTGTAAAAAAATGTAATTTTTCATTTTCACTGCCCACTTGTATCAAAATTGGTGAAACCCCTGGGGGTTTGAAATGTACACTATACCCCTAGATGAATTCCCTGAGGGGTGTAGTTTGCAAAATGGGGTCACTTGTGGGGGGGTTCCACTGTATTGGTGCTTGGGGGGTCTTGCTAATGCGACATAGCACCCACCAAAATTCCACCAGAATCTGAGCTGCAAAATCCAAAAATCACTCCTTCCCTTCTGAGTCCTGCCATGCACCCAACTGGTATTTTTTGGTCACATGTGAGGCATTGCCGTACTCGGGAGAAATTGGGGCACAGATTTTGGGGTGCTTTTTCTCCTTCATACCTTCTGAAAATGAAAAATTTTGAGCCAGAACTGCATTTTTGTGTAAAAAAATGTAATTTTTCATGTTCACTGCCCACTTGTATCAAAATTGGTGAAACCCCTGGGGGTTTGAAATGTACACTATACCCCTAGATGAATTCCCTGAGGGGTGTAGTTTGCAAAATGGGGTCACTTGTGGGGGGGTTCCACTGTCTTGGTGCTTGGGGGGTCTTGCTAATGCGACATAGCACCCACCAAAATTCCACCAGAATCTGAGCTGCAAAATCCAAAAATCACTCCTTCCCTTCTGAGTCCTGCCATGCACCCAACTGGTATTTTTTGGTCACATGTGAGGCATTGCCGTACTCGGGAGAAATTGGGGCACAGATTTTGGGGTGCTTTTTCTCCTTCATACCTTCTGAAAATGAAAAATTTTGAGCCAGAACTGCATTTTTGTGTAAAAAATGTAATTTTTCATTTGCACAGCCCAGTTGTATCAAAATTGGTGAAACCCCTGGGGGTTTGAAATGTACACTATACCCCTAGATGAATTCCCTGAGGGGTGTACTTTGCAAAATGGGGTGACTTGTGGGGGGGTTCCACTGTATTGGTGCAACATAGCACCCACCATTCATTCCACCAAAATCTGTGCTGCAAAATCCAAAAATCACTCCTTCCCTTCTGAGTCCTGCCATGCACCCAACTGGTATTTTTTGTTCACATGTGAGGCATTGCCGTACTCGGGAGAAATTGGGGCACAGATTTTGGGGTGCTTTTTCTCCTTCATACCTTCTGAAAATGAAAAATTTTGAGCCAGAACTGAATTTTTGTGTAAAAAAATGTAATTTTTCATTTTCACTGCCCACTTGTATCAAAATTGGTGAAACCCCTGGGGGTTTGAAATGTACACTATACCCCTAGATGAATTCCCTGAGGGGTGTAGTTTGCAAAATGGGGTCACTTGTGGGGGGGTTCCACTGTATTGGTGCTTGGGTGTCTTGCTAATGCGACATAGCACCCACCAAAATTCCACCAGAATCTGAGCTGCAAAATCCAAAAATCACTCCTTCCCTTCTGAGTCCTGCCATGCACCCAACTGGTATTTTTTGGTCACATGTGAGGCATTGCCGTACTCGGGAGAAATTGGGGCACAGATTTTGGGGTGCTTTTTCTCCTTCATACCTTCTGAAAATGAAAAATTTTGAGCCAGAACTGCATTTTTGTGTAAAAAAATGTAATTTTTCATGTTCACTGCCCACTTGTATCAAAATTGGTGAAACCCCTGGGGGTTTGAAATGTACACTATACCCCTAGATGAATTCCCTGAGGGGTGTAGTTTGCAAAATGGGGTCACTTGTGGGGGGGTTCCACTGTCTTGGTGCTTGGGGGGTCTTGCTAATGCGACATAGCACCCACCAAAATTCCACCAGAATCTGAGCTGCAAAATCCAAAAATCACTCCTTCCCTTCTGAGTCCTGCCATGCACCCAACTGGTATTTTTTGGTCACATGTGAGGCATTGCCGTACTCGGGAGAAATTGGGGCACAGATTTTGGGGTGCTTTTTCTCCTTCATACCTTCTGAAAATGAAAAATTTTGAGCCAGAACTGCATTTTTGTGTAAAAAATGTAATTTTTCATTTGCACAGCCCAGTTGTATCAAAATTGGTGAAACCCCTGGGGGTTTGAAATGTACACTATACCCCTAGATGAATTCCCTGAGGGGTGTAGTTTGCAAAATGGGGTCACTTGTGGGGGGGTTCCACTGTCTTGGTGCTTGGGGGGTCTTGCTAATGCGACATAGCACCCACCAAAATTCCACCAGAATCTGAGCTGCAAAATCCAAAAATCTCTCCTTCCCTTCTGAGTCCTGCCATGCACTCAACTGGTATTTTTTGGTCACATGTGAGGCATTGCCGTACTCGGGAGAAATTGGGGCACAGATTTTGGGGTGCTTTTTCTCCTTCATACCTTCTGAAAATGAAAAATTTTGAGCCAGAACTGCATTTTTGTGTAAAAAAATGTAATTTTTCATTTTCACTGCCCACTTGTATCAAAATTGGTGAAACCCCTGGGGGTTTGAAATGTACACTATACCCCTAGATGAATTCCCTGAGGGGTGTACTTTGCAAAATGGGGTGACTTGTGGGGGGGTTCCACTGTATTGGTGCAACATAGCACCCACCATTCATTCCACCAAAATCTGTGCTGCAAAATCCAAAAATCACTCCTTCCCTTCTGAGTCCTGCCATGCACCCAACTGGTATTTTTTGTTCACATGTGAGGCATTGCCGTACTCGGGAGAAATTGGGGCACAGATTTTGGGGTGCTTTTTCTCCTTCATACCTTCTGAAAATGAAAAATTTTGAGCCAGAACTGCATTTTTGTGTAAAAAAATGTAATTTTTCATTTTCACTGCCCACTTGTATCAAAATTGGTGAAACCCCTGGGGGTTTGAAATGTACACTATACCCCTAGATGAATTCCCTGAGGGGTGTAGTTTGCAAAATGGGGTCACTTGTGGGGGGGTTCCACTGTATTGGTGCTTGGGGGGTCTTGCTAATGCGACATAGCACCCACCAAAATTCCACCAGAATCTGAGCTGCAAAATCCAAAAATCACTCCTTCCCTTCTGAGTCCTGCCATGCACCCAACTGGTATTTTTTGGTCACATGTGAGGCATTGCGGTACTCGGGAGAAATTGGGGCACAGATTTTGGGGTGCTTTGTCTCCTTCATTCCTTGTGAAAATGAAAAATTTTGAGCCAGAACTGCATTTTTGTGTAAAAAATGTAATTTTTCATTTTCACTGCCCAGTTGTACCACAATTGGTGAAACCCCTGGGGGTTTGAAATGTACACTATACCCCTAGATGAATTCCCTGAGGGGTGTAGTTTGCAAAATGGGGTAACTTGTGGGGGGGTTCCTAAATTTTAGCATCTTATGGTGCCTAGAAACCTACATGGTGCCTAAAAAATAATCTCATAAAAAGGAGGCTCCAAAATCAAGTAGGTGCTCCTTCTATTATGAAGCCTGTGGTTTGGTCAACGTGCACACTAGGGCCACATATAGGATATTTTTGAAAACAAAAGAATTGGGGGAATCAATTTTTAGTCACATTTCTCTAGTAAAATGTACTGTGTTCCTTAGAAAAATGTATTAAAATTGCAAATCTGCAAAAAAAATGAAATTTTGAAATTTCACCTACACTTTGTTTTAATTCCTGTGAAACACCTAAAGGGTTAACAAACTTCCAAAATGCTGTTTTGAATACTGTGAGGGGTGCAGTTTTTGAAATGGCATCATTTATGGGGGTGTCTCACATACAAGTCCCTCAAAGTCATATCAGAACTGAACTGGTCCCTAAAAAAATCAGTGTTTGAAATTTTCTTGAAAATTTGAGAATTTGCTATTCCTATTGTAAGCCTCCTAGTGTCCAAAAAAATTAAAAGGAAGTTGAAATAATGATGGAAACATAAAGTAGACATATGGTCTATGTTAGTTATTAACTATTTTGAGTGGTATGATTATTTGTCTCACAAGCAGAAAATTTAACATTTTGCAAATCGCTAAATTTTCCATTTTTTCACGACATTTTGGTATTTTTCACAAAAAAACACAGACTGTATCGACCCAAATTTACCACTAATTTGAAGTACAATGTGTCACGAAAAAACAATCTCAAAATCACTGGGATAAGTAAAAGCAAAAAAAAGTTATCCCCACTTAAGTGAGACATGTCAGATTTGAAAAAAATGGCTCTGTCAGGAACGCAAAAACTAGCTCTGTCAGGAAGGGGTTAATAGTACAAAAGTAAACAGCTTTTTTTGTGAAATTCTTCAGTGTAACTAAATGTTTACACCTCACAGCGTGCATTTTAATTATTTTACTAAAAAGCTTTGGGATTTACAGGAATGTAAAGAAATGCAACTTTTGATATGATTTGGTAAGTGACTAAGGGTCAGCTGTATCAAGCTGCTTCAAATCATACTTGCTGACTTTTCAATGTCCTGAGAGGACAACAAAATGTGCAGGTCGGGGGGCGGGGACAAGGCTGCCGTATCAAAGCTCCGTCCCAATCCACGCAAACGCTGGGATTCGTGGGTCCATGAGTAGGGGGTGGGAATGCGGGAGGGTAGGCAAGTATGCTTTAAATCTCAGTAGCGCACGCAGGGGGGGTTTCTGAGTACCCAGAAACCCCCCCAGGAGTTTAAGGGTCTCAGCTGAAAGCTAATGTCCCCTCTTTCCATGGGTATAAGAATTGTAAAAATCGGCCCTTGGGAACCGGAGATATCTGACTTCAAAGCAGTGGTCCCCATCCAAGCCTGTTAATTGTTATTCCCAGTCAGATATTTCAGGTTCTGTCTGACATAGAGTTTTTTAATGGTATATTCCAAAAGCTGTGACTCTTCCCCTTTGAGGGACACTAGTAGCTTGTCTCTACTGTTCCCAGAACCAGATATATCAGCCTTCCAGCAGCTGGTTACTGCTCCAGCCCCACACACCTGGTATGTAGTTTTATATTCTCGTGGGCAGATTGCTTTGCCTCCTGAACTCTGATCCCCTAGTCCCCAATACCATTTGGTAGGTGGGATTCTCTATTTTTTCCATTCTAATCTAAGAAATCTATTTCTGGAAACTGGAGATATCTGCAGTCGAGCAAGCTGTCCTCCCACCAGAAAATTATGAATAATGAGCCCACTCCACTATACACCCCTCCTCTGCATATTAAACATCCTCTACCACCTGGAAGTTATATATCAGAGCCCCTTCATTCAGCCCAATGCCCCCTTCTCCCACTCCATCTCCCACCATCTGTGCAGTAAAGGGGTTATTAGTGGAAATTACTGATCCAGGCCCTACATGCAGAGCGGTTGATATAATACCCCCTACCATCTGCAGGACATCAAATCTTTCTCCACCCCTACCGCTGGAGGATCGGTAGGGGCCCCAATACATTGCTATGCCCAGGGGTCATACACTGCTGTTGACGCCCCTGTATGTGTATATATATATATATATATATATATATAGGTTTGGGAACAAATCACGGCACTCCAAGGATTTTGCAAAAAAGATATATATTGTAGGGAAAAACACACACCAACGTTTCGGAGCTCAGCGCTCCTTTTTCAAGGTGAAAAACAGTGTAAGGAGCGCTGAGCTCCGAAACGTTGGTGTGTGTTTTTCCCTACAATATATATCTTTTTTGCAAAATCCTTGGAGTGCCGTGATTTGTTCCCAAACCTGCACATTTTTCATCAAGGGCACCGGGGTCCCAGAACCACAGCAAGGAGAGTGCCAGGCCGCCGTCCCCCATATATATATATATATATATATATATATATATTATTTATATACATTTGGTCTATCTATAATACTTTAACTGACCAGGAATATACTGGGTCACCTAAGTGTCCATCTCCGTGCTTTGCTCCGCCCCTCTGGAAACCCCCTTCTGAAAATCCTGCGTTTACCACTGAATCTATATAGATTATAAACTCCACTGGGGCAGGGACTGATGTGAATGTTCAACTATACTCTGCAGAATATGTGTGCGCAATATAAGAAGCTGTTAATAAATAAAATAAATAAATAAAAGTGATAAGATGGAGAGTGATAAAGAACCAGCCAATTAGCTCCTAACTGCTATGTTACAGGCTGGCTTAAAAAATGACAGGTAGGAGCTGATTGGCTGGATAGTTATAACTCCATTTTATCACTTGTTTTAATTTTGCTACATTTGGCCCTATAGGGACTATTTATAAAGCATTTGTATCATAAATGTATGTAGAAACAGCAGTTTCTGCATAATTTCTGAATTGTTGCAATGTATAAGATATCACAAAAATCTACTGCAGAAGGATAAGATTATTATCAAAGGGGACTACGATTTGATGTAACAAAAATTAAGCGATGACCCAGCAAGGACTTTCTGCTGAAAATATGAGAACGATCTCAGTGACCAAGATTGTATCTGTAAGGTGACATCAACTTCCGGGTGAAATTCCCATATAGAACCACACTGACCTGAGTGTTGGTCCCTATATTCACTTAGAGGTTTGTTTGTGCTACATCAATCATGAACAAAGTCTCAGAAGACGGAGGAGGAAAGATTCCCAGTCAGCAATACTGACCTAGTAAATCCCTGTAGGCCCTTAAAGGTTGGGATAAATTTCCTTATAGGCATGTGAAGGTATCTTTCAATGCCATCAAAGGAATGCGGGATGCAGGTGAATACGTTCCTCCAAAGATAATTTTTTAGGTAAAAATCAATAAAGATATTTAAAAAGTATTTCTTAAAAATAGGGTAATGGTAGCAGGAGATCCGTAAGGCAACTGAGAAACAGCTGCCGGCTCCCCTCTGAGTGTATATAGGGACCAACACTCAGGTCAGTGTGGTCCTATATGGGAATGTCACCTTACAGATCCAATCTTGGACACTGAGATCATTCTCATATTTTCAACAGAAAGTCCTCGATGGGTTATCACTTAATTTTTGTTACATTGGACTGTGTTTGGGAGTGGTGCTCCCGAGTGTTAACTAAGCTGAGGATTATTTAGTGCATTGTTATACCTGGATTTATCGTTAAAAATTACTATGATTGGATACCTATGTACAAAATTCTAAAAATCATAGCTTTTCAGAGTTTAGCCCTGTTTAATGTAAACCATCCTTAGATGGCATAAAACACTGTATGGTTATGGTGGCCTATTTGCAAGATGACGATCTTATGATCCCTCTCACGGAGCCTGTGACTGGCTCCGGAAACTGACACACAGATGCAATGCCAGATTTCCCTGGAACATGTGTTTCCTTTGATGCAGCATGGATCTAACTCACAGTAAGACCAGTTATTGTATAATTATTGTTTAATTAATAATGCTATATTTTATACAAGTTTATCCATCATCTCTGGCCCTCATTTAATTACTTGCTCTTTGGCTACCCAACAACTCTTTGTCAAGAGAATCACTCTGTCCGTTTATGTAGATAAGTAATAAGTTAACTTTAGCTAAATAGCTATATTATAATATGCATCCTTACAGCTTCATTTTATGTTGCAGTAGACTAGTACTGTACTACTTACTGTCTCACACGCACGCACAACCCAGTCTCTCGGTGGCTGGGTGATGGGACCCTGCACGGACCCTGCCGGTCTACGCTTCAGGGAGACGGACAGGGTTAGGGGGATTTGGGGTGGCGGTGGGGACGGAGAGCTGGGGTGGTGACGGGGGCTGGGGGTTGGCGGTTGGCGGGGGCTGGTGAAAGATTCGCAAAGATGAGCGGCGCTACATCTGTATACAAAGTACTGTATTCAAGGGAATGATAGAGCAAAATCCCTTACAGTATCAATAAACTGTAAAGCTATGACAAAATCCATGACTAAAATTAGATGAAAATGTTAGTCAATATCCACCTACTCAAATTTGGCTAAGATGAAATTAAAATTTTTTAATAAAATGTGTAATTTAATTGTGTCAAATATTACACTGAAAATTCCTGACAAAATAAACACTGCGGCCTATAGAGCCGGCAGAATTCTAAGCCATTCACCAACCCCCTTTACTCTTCCCAAACACAAGGGCACTGTCCCACACATAAGTGCACTCACTCAAGGAGTAATGGAAAAAGCTAATTCTACTAAAAACCATTAACATCATAACAGACAAGTTAATAACTATTATTCTGCATTTACTCATGAATAAGCACCAGCTTATAATCATGTGCTTGCTTTGCATAAAAGACAATTTCGTTTTTTTTAAATAATATACTGGTTTTATCCTTTTAGTGAACATTTACATTTAGATTCTTGTTTGCTTTCAAGTAATAAGGTCTGCAGAGAACTTGGAACTTGTTCATTTTTCATATTACGTGTATTGAGCAACTTCCTCTATTTTGTATACAGCAAATAGAACAAATGTGCTATAGCACACAACAATGGTCGGGATAATACTGTAGGTATAATTAGCTAAACTGGTCTAATCTGAACCTCATATCTTACTGGCTGCTCTATATTACATCACACCGTGAGCCTGATTCAGACCTGATTGCTCATCTGTTAGGTTACAGATTGACTGCGAGTTGTTAGCCACCACCCAGACAGAGTGAAAACCCTCCCTGTGTAAATCTGCAAGTGAACTGTGAAAATATCACTATCTGGTATCCTGTTGCACATTCAACACCAACATAAGAGTATAGAAATGTAACACATGACGATGCACTCACCAGCCATAACATTAACACAGCTGAAAGGTGAAGTAAATAACATTGCTCTCTTTACAAGGGGACTTTATAAGGAGTGGGATACACCACCGGCAATGAGTTCCAGAATTTGACTGCTCTAATGGTGAAGAATCCTCTTCTTAATTCAGTACGGAATTTATTTTCTCAAGACTCAGTACATGCCTGTGTGTCCTAAGTATAGGCCTGTTAGTGAACAAATCATCTCCCAGTTCCATATGATTCCCAGTCCTGTATTTGAACATACTAATCATATCACCTCTCATCCTCCCTTACTCCAGTGAAAACATATTCAGCCTGGTTAACCTATCTTTGTATTCTAGTGATTCGAGACCTTTTACTAACTTAGTCGCCCTTCTCTGTACCTGTTCCAATTCATTTATGTCCTTTTTAAGGTGTGGTGCCCAGAACTGAACACAGTATTCCAAGTGTGGTCTCACTAATGCCTTGTAAAGAGGCACTATCACATTGGCATCCTTTGAGGCCATTCCCGTTTTAATGCATGTGTCAGGTGTGCTGCTGCTAATTTTGTTAATTAGCTCTTTTCTATGCAACCTGGACTGGGATTTCTGTGCAGCAGGCACACCTGCACTGAATCCCTCATAAGCTGACCCTTTATTAGGGTTTCTGACCAGCTGCTCCCTGCTGGTGATATTTCCCTTTTTCTGTTTGGTCCTCAGTGAAGGGAGCATGTGCTTGTCACTGTGAAAGTTCTTTGAGTTCAGTCTCCAGCCTGTTTCTTGGCGTGTGTCAGCAGTCGGGCTCCTGTTCTAATGTTGTCTATCCTAGACCGTTTGCCCTGTCAGCGTCCTGTGCAGCCTGAGATCTGTGTCCCTGCAGTTCACCACCTTATCCCCCTGCAGAAGGGTCCAGTTCCTGTCCTGTCTCCTGGTACTGGCTTCTGGGTGACCTGACCCACACCAGTATAGAGATAAGTGCCTTTCATCATCTAGGCATCAGTCCTTTCTGGTTATTGCAGTTTGCAGGACTACTCTGTGTGGAGTTATATGGTCTCTCTTTTGCACCTGCAAACAATTATTAGTACTGCTGAGGTAGCCAGTTCAGAGTTGTATCATCTTCCTATACTATTGCATACATGGGTCAAGTTTTTATGGTATTGTGTATTGTTTAACACCTTCATGCATTTTTGCATTTATGGTAGCTTGGTATAATGCTGTGTCGCTGCACCCTACTACACTACCCTCCTAAGTGATCCATCCAGGGGTCACTAGTCGTTTACGTGTTGTTAGACTGCTGGAGTATTCCCTCCCGTGGAGGACAGCTGTGCCACATGGTGTATTTGTGTCCCATTGTTACAGGTTTTAGTTAGCTTTCCTCTTGTCCACTCCGGAGGCGGTGGGCACCTTGTTTCCTTGCAAAGTCCTTGTGGCCCTGGTAAACGTGGCTATTATAGGTGAAGTCTTAGCTCTGCAGATGCCTATAACCTCTGGAGGGATTAACAGAGTCAGGGTTGGGATTGTGGCCCGTCCTCATCTCTATGCTCCTGGTTATTGTCAGTTTCTCTTATAGGTCCTATGTCCCATATTCAGTTAAGTTTATGTAATTAATTTATCCTTATCATCCAGCAACTGCTCCAGGTACCCTATCTGCTATAGTTCCCTGTTCTATCCCTATAGAACAGGAGTTAATCCTAACAGCATGCCAGTGTCCGGTTTGCTTTTTGCTGCTGCACTTGAGCAGTGTGCACTATTACCCAATTTTTCATCTATGATGACCCCCAAATCCTTCTCTACAGCAGAATTCCCTATAATAACTCCATTTAGCCTATAAGTAGCTTGTTCATTTTTGTTCCCATAATGAATTACTTTACATTACGTCGTTAAACTGCATTTTCCACCTTTCCACCCACCATTCCAGTTTATTTAAGTCACTCTGTAATGTTTCCACATCCTCTCCTGAGTTAATTTCCTTACTCAATTTCGTGTCATCTGCAAATATTGCAATTTCACTCACTACTGTATGTCACTTCCAATATCATTTATGAATATATTAAACAAGGTGGGATCCAATATTGAACCTTACGGGACTCCACTTTGGATCTTACTACAGTGGGAATGTTTACAATTTAACACCACTCTCTGTCCCCGATTGTACAACCAGTTTTTAATCCAATTATACATTTTATCTCTTAACCCTAAATTACCTAGTTTCATTAATAACCTTTTATGAGACACCATGCCAAAAGCTTTAGTGAAATTAAGCAGTATTACATCAACAGATTTCCCTAAGTACAGCCCCCTACTGACTTCCTCAATCACATTTCTATTACGTCCACATTTTTCTATTATATCAGGAGGATGGTCAGGTGCGGGTCCTTTATTATCTAGGGAAGAGATGGCGCCAGGATGGCCTAGAATTGCTTCTGTGTTAAAGCTTCTAAAAATGAAATGTGGTGATGTTGCCCATAACAACCATACAGATTCTGTCTATAATTTCTTTATTGCATCCTAGAAAATGATAGGCAGAATCTGATTGAATGCTATGGGCATCATCGCCTCTTTTCATTTTAGAGCTTTAGTAAATATACCTCTAAGATGGATAAATATTGTCAGCACAAGTCTTTCCCATGCCTTTCCTTACAGCATTGTTATCCTAAAGCAGTTGGTGCTCATGCACCATGGCATAAAATGTGTTGTACCCTTCATATAATTATATATAAAAAAATCCTCATTTTGGATACATAGTGGAATAAATAACGCTATTCCATACCTAGAAATGTGCCAAGGATAGCACTCATCATAAGAGCTGTCTTTTACAATAGAGGGACTTCCGGGGGTGCTGGGAGGGATCCCTCTCTGTGGGTACTGCACATAGAACCCCATAGGCTTCTATTGGGTAATGCCATCAAATATATATTCCAGACCTTGGTACATATGGAAAATGTTGGCACATTTTCCCTTAAGTAAATTCCAACCTTAATATTTTGTTAAATATATCCATGATACAATTTTGCCACAATATGATTACATTATTTTTTTTATAATTTTTCCATCCTAAACAATAAATAATGAATGGCTTTATTAGGCCTTGTTATTAAAATGAAGGGAATCTAGTACCAACCCTGTACAGGGGAGGAAACTAGGGGGAGCGCTTGGTACAGTGGCTAGCTCAGCAGCTGCTAAAGGATCAGGTTGGTGAGACCTGTACAATAGAAATGGGAAAAAAAAGGGGGGGGGGGGCATAGCAGCGCCCTAGGGATATTACCCAAGATTTTGATCAATTAATGAAATTGGATGATCTTTACAAATATTTAATAATAATAATGCACAATGTTAATACCTATCTTAAAACCTAATAAATAAAACCAACAGTGAAAAACAATGCCTATACCCACAATTAAGTCGACAAGGTGGGGGGAGAGTCCATTCCTATTAGGCCCAAACTTTGTAGATAGGATTTTGGAAAAGATGGGATATATAAACCAGTGGCGCAATAAATGATACTTAGAATTTCTGTGTATCCGGACTCTTTTCCTGGTGAGATGGTGGTGATTCTCAGGTAGGTAGAGTTTTCCAGATAGTGATGTTTAGCGTGAAAAAATAAAAAAGCAAAATTAGAATACAGTGTCTGTGTCTATTTATTATAAACGCTCAAAGGCGTGGTGTTTTTTATATGTGGAGATCGTTTTAATTCCCCTTGGGCGTACCGAAACTCACGTGGGTTCAAGATGGTATTCCTCTCGTAAAGGTTTCTTTACTGTGTTGACCAAAAGGGGATGCAACTTCTCCAAGTGGGTATTTTCTTTATGTGTGAATGAATTAATCCCGGCGTTCTCGTAATTACTCGGGAAAAAGAAGAAAGTGTCTGAGATCTATGGTCTCATCATGTGTGCATAAAGTAGTGATGTGAGGGCTGTATAAGTACAGTGAGCTTAAACAGCATACCTCACTTACATGGATGAAAAGAGGGGATACACGCGTAAAGGTATCTCTATTTGTTTGAAGGAAAGCGTACCCCAACTTTGTAAATAGGATGTTTATAGTTACCACTCCTGGTTAAGCTTGGTTGCTTCTATAGACACCGTCCAGAAGTCCAAGTGACCGGCCCAAGGTTGGCACAAATAACCGGTTTCACTGGCAAATTTTTGAAGAATGGTGGGTCTTTTTGTAGCAGGAGAAGGTTTAGCTGGTGCACCAGAAGGTAAGATGGCCTCCCAGATGGAAAAAGGGTGGCAAATGAGTTCAATCCTGTAGGGCTGGTCTGGACTGCAATCCCAAATGGGTAGGTGGGTATAGGGCAGGTACCCTCTGACGCGTTCCGCCGCTCCTGGCAGCTTTATCAAAGGTATAGTGCTTGCAGGCATGTGTGGGTATATATACCTTAAGAAATAGGACACATGACCAAACAATCAATCATCATAGATCATCCAATTATGTCAATCTATAAAATAATAGTAGCATGAGGCAGGAGGCAGACAATCATTAAAAACTGAACATACATAGTCAAACATAAGGAATTGGTAAGTAGATTTTGAGTACCCCTTGTCCTGCGCTCTTTCTCAGGCTGCCTTTGGGTTGTCACTTAAGGTCTCCCTCAGACCTTGGAATATGGCAGAAATGGTTGGATGTGACAATTTTCAGGCGCCAGAGATTTGGTAAAAAACATATAAAATTTTATTTTGACAAATAACATAGGTTCACATATAAAAGGATGTAATTGAAGATGAATCCTTACCCCTAAGGGTATTTGGAGCCAGCAAGGGATGGAAAAAGGGCAGGGATGCAATCCGGAAGTGCACCCTGCTGTGGCCCCAAATACCTTAGCACTGGTCAGGTTCAGTCTTGTGGTAGTCCAATCAGTCACTGCCGCCAAACGTGTTTCGAGCAACAGGTGCTCTTCTTCAAGGGCAAGGTGACTGATGTAAGTGTGGTAGTGCTCTTTATACTTAAAAAATGGCGCCCATTATATCCATTGCCGGAAGTGCGCGATCGCGACCGGAAGTGACGCGGCCGCGACTTCCGGTTTTCGTAGCTGTACTGAAGATAGCAATTATGATAATAGTAATATTCTGAGTGGCTTCCCTTATTGATATTATAGTGTCCTTTCGCTGCCCAAAACTGCAGGCAGTGGTTGTAGCTGAGTTGAAAGCCGGCGGAGGTGCCGCGATTCCCGGGTATCAACATCTGGTGACTACTTCCGGTTTCCGGTTCTGGATGTCAATACGTATTTCGTAGTCACCGGATGTTGATACCCGGGAATCGCGACACCTCCGCCGGCTATCAACTCAGCTACAACCACTGCCTGCAGTTTTGGGCAGCGAAAGGACACTATAATATCAATAAGGGAAGCCACTCAGAATATTACTATTATCCTAATTGCTATCTTCAGTACAGCTACGAAAACCGGAAGTCGCGGCCGCGTCACTTCCGGTCGCGATCGCGCACTTCCAGCAATGGAAATAATGGGCGCCATTCTGAATGGAAACATGACTCAAACACGGGTGGGGGGCAGGGCTGTCCCACAAAACCGATACTGTCCTGCGAAAAATGGGACAGTTGGGAGGTATGGGAATAGTAGAGTATATAACTATTTCCCTGGAGGTATGGGAATAGTAGAGTATATAACCATTTCCCTGGTAGACTTTGTTGAAGTCATCTGCAATACTGATCAGTACAGTAGATGGGGTGGAATATATCTATGACCATTATAAGTACATCATAATTAATTTAGGGACAGCAGAAATGTGTTATACAGCCTACTTACTCTCTATTGAGTCTTCTACCAGCTATAAGTGCCCATCATACAGTGTTAAATACAAACATGTTTACAGTTATTTTCTGTAAAACTAGAAGAGTCCTCATACCTGTAATTAACTTATATTGTTTATCTGCAAAATGCTTTCTGCAAAATTAATGAACATGACTTAAGCACAAATAAAGAATAATTGTTTTTTTTCCCTAATAATATTATAGCATATCTAAATAAAAGGACATTTCCCTATCGTCAATGAAAACGTTTAACAAAACTACCTATTTCTAATCACAGTGCAAGCAGTGTGATATGAAAATGTAATTAGATAAAGGTTACAGTTACTGCATTGCTAATATGGAGGGGAAACTTTTCCTAGCTGTATAAGTGTTTGAAATGATTAAATTATTAATCATGAACTTCACATTACAGACATACTGGAAATTAGTCATACTTTGTTCAGTCAGTTGTGTGAGTAGCATAACAAATTTGGTCTTTCTACAGTTTAATAAACACATTTGTTTTACATTTTGTTTTTTTAATAAGATTTTCTTAAATGGAAAATAAAAACATTATAAATTGAAAAGTTTATAGAAATGATTACTGTAAATAGTGTTCACAAACAAAATGGTGCAAATAGATCATTAATGTACTGTACAATAACTGAATCTCATTTACAAAAATGCATCCAGGTGCGCATATTGGGTCGAAAACCGCCAAGTACAGTAGTTGTGTAGCCAGCTGGTATCTGTCTGGTGATCAACCTGCTGTCATAATAATGGGCCTATATTTATGTGGAGGCTTGGAGCTATAGCTCATTGTGAATCTGGCCCTGACTCTAAGGGGGTGTGGATTGTTTTATCGACCACAGTAAGGTTGACAGTCATTAGGTTGACACCGTTGGGTCGACAGGCAGGCAGGTCGGCAGAGTTCTAGGTCGACATGGTTGAAGGTCGACAGGGGACAAGGTCGACATGGTTTTATGTAGACTTAGCATTAGGTCGACATGGGTTACGTCGACAGGTCGTGAGGTCGACATGGGCACTGTTTGAAGTCAACTGCAGCCCCTTGCATCGCTCGCTTCACTCGCAATGCTTCGGGCACACTATTTTATTCGCCCACCATGCCCTAGTGGATGGTAAGGCATGAAATACCACCTGTCGGCACATGTCGGCTCTAAAAACAGTGAAAAAACATATGTCGACCTAACGCTATGTCGACCTAAAACCATGTCGCCCTTGTCCCATGTCGACCTAGACACCTGTCGTCCATCAACCATGTCGACCTAGAACCCTGTCTATCTTCCTGCCTGTCGACCCAACGGTGTCGACCTAATGACTGTTTACCTAAGTGTGGTCGATAATTCGACTGTAAGCCCTCTAAGGGGTAAATTTATTAAAATGGGATGTTGCCCATAGCAACCCATCAGATTCTACTAATTTACTGTAGCACCTTCTAGAAGATAATAGATATAATCTGGTTTCCAATAGGAACAGTCCATCTTCAGTAGAACTCCCATCTTAGAAAATTTACCCCTAACAGTGCATGTACTAGTGATTACACTAAAGGAAGGAAATAAATACAGTGTACAGATCAGCCAGTAGTGCTATAATCTACACAGAGGTTCTTCACACCTCCACCACAAATAATGCACACAAAAATAATTGGGATACCACGCCACCAGCGCTTGATAAACTACTGAGTGCTATTTCATATGCTATTCTCCACTTTTAGGATCCTGTAACACAAGTGTATAGAGCCCCTACAGTCTGTGATTTGGGCCCAATTTCACCCGATTCCGGCGGATAGGTCAGAGAAAGTGGGTGAAATTGGCAAAATCAGCTCAAGTCACATATGTATGACATCTAATCAAATCCATTGCGTGGTCCCATACACATCAGACCACAGTCGGAGGTCTGAACATAAGATACATCGGAATTGTACTCACCAGCGGCACATTAAGGGTGATGTGATATCTGAAACCATCCATAGGTGTGTGCTAGTGCTGGCACACACCTATCTGCAGTTCTGACCGCTGAGCTGCAAGTGTCGGGCAGTGGGCAGGAGATTTAAAACAAAAAAAAAACATTGAAAAGAAAGGGTGGCCACTGATTGGCTGAGAGAGCTCTTTTTCATGGTTCTCTCCTAAAGGTATTAGTGGTATTAATGATAGTGGTTGTGGTAAGGAATAAGTGTACCAAGCTTCAGCTCAATATTTTTTTTATTACAATTTAAGAAAACTTACAAAAAAAAATCACAAATCAATAAATAAGGCAGTGGAAATTGAATTACTAATTTACTATTTGACCATGAAATCTGTAGGTTTAGGCTTGAGTCTGCATGAAGCCGAGCTATCACCTGTACTCATCCCAGCCTCCTGGTGCCTCTCAGTTGCTAGCAATTGGAATTAGGACACTTGATGGTGATGATGATAACAGTAAAAAAAAAAAAATGGGGGGGGGGGGCAGTAAAATACATGAATTAATAAATATTAATTAATAAATATGAATATATTAAAATAAAAAAAAAAAAATTACAAGTAAACTAATTTTAATGATGACTGAAATATTTTTTTATGAGATGAAAGGAGAGCTTGTTAATTGATTTCTGAGACATAGCATCAGCTTTATGATATGCTGCATTCATTTAATCAAAAGTAGTGGTCATTATCATTACTGAATTTTTTGCGGATCATAACTTCTTTACTTTTAGCTAGGATCAAGTATTTTATATGTTATAAGTTCTTTTTAATGGAAGACAGTTTATACTCAACCACAAGCCACAGCACACTTATTCACCCTTTCTGCTGCTGTACCAAACAGTTCCTATCAGCATGCCAGGTCCTGTGAGACTGCATTTTTTTTGACTGGAAATCTGTCTAATACCATGTTCACATTGCCACCCTGGCAATATCACAGGTTTTTTTAACCAGGTTATTACTGTCACAGATCATCCCAGCTAACTAGATCCCGTACACACTGCACCTTGGACCCCAACTTATCTCCATTATACCCAGGAAAGTCCCAGGTTAGCCCCATTCACCTTGAACCCTGGTCTGTCCTGGCAAATCAGCCAATTAGCTCCTTTCTTACAAACACGGGTTGAACCCAGGTAGCATCGTTCACACTGGTCGCTACCAATGTTGGACTCGGGAATAGCCCTGCAAAAGTCCTGTTTCCAATTCCTTGCTAATAGACCTGGGTATATGCAGTCACACAAGTTCACACTGAGCCATGACCCAGGTTGTCAGAGCATGCCTCAGTAATATACCGGATTCTGGGTTCAGTGTAAATGGGGTATTAATTGCAATGCATTGTGACTAATATGCACCAGAAGAAGTGATGATTAATTTGTGTGACTGAGTCCCAGAATCTGTATATAATGTGCATTTGCAGCAGCTGTGGCTCTTTTCCATAAAATGTCCAGTTGTGCTTATGCACTGCAGGTGGGGCTGATGTAACATGTGCAGAGAGAGTTAGATTTGGGTGGAGGGTGTCCCTCAAACTGAAATATATATTGCAGTGTAAAAATAAAGCATGCAGTATTTACCCTGCACAGAAACAACAAAGCACCCAAATCTTACTCTCTCTGCACATGTTACATCAGCCCCACCTGCAGTGCATATGATTTTGTCCATTAGAGAGTGATTGTGCCTTTCCAAGTAAACCAGATTAACCCCCATAGAGTGTGGAATTCCAATTCAGTAATACATTTTTGATTAGCTGATGCTATGACGGGTTACAGATTTTTGCACATGGCATATTAATCTACAGGCCATTTAAAATGGAAATAATTTTACGGGCCATGAGAAGCCTATTCACTTTTATAGGAAATTCAGAACAACCAGGTTATGTGAGCAAATTATGGACTGTGTTGCTGCTGCTACTACTCTCAATGCTGCTAAAGTTGTTACATCTATCCAGTGCACTTTAATTGCCATGTACTCTTATTTGACCAGTGCCAATTGTCCACATATCTATACAGTAGGTAGGTGTATATTGGAAACAATGTTCTTTTCAAGTAAAGTATTGACTTTATGTTAAATCTCCTTGTATAGTTGTGGGATTGATGTTCAAGAGGAACTTAGATAGAATTTGATAGCCTGGGCACATGACCTCTACAAATCATCTGAAATTTGTTGCAGATATTGGATGCAGATCAAGTGCCAACAAAGCTGTTATGACTTTAGTGATCTGCTGTGTAATATGATGGTATGTCATACTTGCTTATTCTTTCAAATGATTGTTTGACAGACAATTGATGAAAAATAGGATTACTCTGGTTACCCTTCAGAGAAGAAAATCTAACCCCAATAGCAACTGCCTCATCACCCAGAAATTATTCTTGGCAAGTATGGATTGCATTGCTTAAATCAGATTGTATTTGATCTAATGATACAGAACTACTTACTACTATTCCCGAGGAGTCCATGAGAAATGCATCCATGCTGCTAGTAGCCATTACTGGTCTGCTTAATACCCTGGACTTGACTTGTTGGGATGAACCATGATAAATCAATGGGGTGGGAAGTGATACATCCAAGGATACTAAAAGAGCTTGAAGATGTGCTAGTAGCACCATTTACAAATTAATTCAACCAGTCAGTACAGGAGCTATTCCAGAGAATTTGGAAAGAGTGACTGTTTTACCACTGCACAAAAGTGGAATCAAGGAAGAAAATATTAACTGCAGTAACAGTGAGCATCATACTTCAGTACTATGGAAAGTAATAGAAACACTATTAAAATAAAAAAATGTGCAATATCTTAACTCCAACAATTTAAAGGATCTCAAACAGCATGGATTTACTTGGATTAGATTATAACACTATGGATATGGTGTGTATAAGAGAACCTGATTGTATGGCAGTAAATGGAGTGTATTCTAAGGAGGAAAATGTTACCAATGGAGCACCCCAGGAATCTGTACTTCGGCCAGTGATCTTTAATATTGTTGTTGGTGTTACTGCAAATGGTATTTAACCCCTTCCCGACATTTGACGTACATTTACGTCATGGTCGGGAAGTACTTCCCGACACATGGCATAAATGTACGTCATGGCTTCTAACTGTCACCGCGTCTATAGACGCGGTGACAGTTTGGAGATGTATGCTGTCCCTGACAGCAGACATCCCCCCTCGCCGCCCGGGGGGGGCAGGGATGCCCCCACCGGTCGGCGATCGCTGTGATTGGCTGTTCAAATGTGAACAGCCAATCACAGCTATTTCTGTGTTACCGGCGGCTAAGCCACTCGGTAACACAGGGATCGGCGGTGATCGGTGCTGGCACCGATCACCACCGATCCGCAGCTCTCCCACCCGCCCGGCAGCCGCTCTCCCTCCCTCCCACCCGCCCGGCAGCTGCTCTCCCTCCGGCAGCCGCTCTCCCTCCCTCGCTCCCTGTCAGCTAGAAGCAGCCGCAGCGCTCCCCCCCAGCTCCAACCCCCCCGCATGTAAAACTCTTAAAAAATGTATAAAATGAAATCATATATATATATATACACATATATATATGTTTATATATATATATGTATATATATATGTATATATATATATATGTATATATATATATGTATATATATATATGTATATATATATATACACATATATATATGTATATATATATATGTATATATATATACACATATATATATATATGTATATATATATATATATATATATATATAGACAGATAGATATTCCAGACATATGACGTATATATACGTCATGGTCGGGAGGTACTTCCCGACCGTTGACGTATATATACGTCATGGCTTTGAACTGTCACCGCGTCTATAGACGCGGTGACAGTTTGGAGATGTCTGCTGTCCCTGACAGCAGACATCCCCCCTCGCCGCCGATCGCTGCGATTGGCTGTTCAAATGTGAACAGCCAATTGCAGCGTTTTCTGTGTTACCGGCGGCTAAGCCGCTCGGTAACACAGTGATCGGTGGTGATCGGTGCTGTTAAGTACAGCACCGATCACCACCGATCGCCAGCCCCCCCCTCCCACCCGGCAGCCCCCCCTCCCACCCACCCGGCAGCCGAAGCGCCAGCACCCCTCCCACCCCCCACCAGCCGCAGCGCCAGTCCCCCTCCCCCACCATTCATTCCACCACCAAATATCACTCCTTCCCTTCTGAGTCCTGCCATGCACCCAACTGGTATTTTTTGGTCACATATGAGGCATTGCCGTACTCGGGAGAAATTGGGGCACAGATTTTGGGGTGCTTTGTCTCCTTCATTCCTTGTGAAAATGAAAACTTTTGAGCCAGATCTGCATTTTTGTGTAAAAAAATTTAATTTTTTACACAAAAATGCAGTACTGGCTCAAAATTTTTCGTTTTCACAAGGAATGAAGGAGACAAAGCACCCCAAAATCTGTGCCCCAATTTCTCCCGAGTACGGCAATGCCTCATATGTGACCAAAAAATACCAGTTGGGTGCATGGCAGGACTCAGAAGGGAAGGAGTGATTTTTGGTGGTGGAATGAATGGTGGGTGCTATGTCGCATTAGCAAGACCCCTGAAGCACCCATACAGTAGAACCCCCCCACAAGTGACCCCATTTTGCAAACTACACCCTTTAGGGAATTCATCAAGGGGTATAGTGTACATTTCAAACCCCCAGGGGTTTCACCAATTTTGATACAACTGAGCTGTGAAAATGAAAAATTAAATTTTTACATTTTCACAGCCCAGTTGTATCAAAATTGGTGAAACCCCTGGGGGTTTGAAATGTACACTATACCCCTAGATGAATTCCCTGAGGGTGTAGTTTGCAAAATGGGGTCACTTGTGGGGGGCTTCCACTGTATTGGTGCTTTGGGGGTCTTGCTAATGCGACATAGCACCCACCAAAATTCCACCAGAATCTGAGCTGCAAAATCCAAAAATCACTCCTTCCCTTCTGAGTCCTGCCATGCACCCAACTGGTATTTTTTGGTCACATGTGAGGCATTGCCGTACTCGGGAGAAATTGGGGCACAGATTTTGGGGTGCTTTTTCTCCTTCATACCTTATGAAAATGAAAAATTTTGAGCCAGAACTGCATTTTTGTGTAAAAAAATATAATTTTTCATTTTCACTGCCCAGTTGTATCAAAATTGGTGAAACCCCTGGGGGTTTGAAATGTACACTATACCCCTAGATGAATTCCCTGAGGGGTGTAGTTTGCAAAATGGGGTCACTTGTGGGGGGGTTCCACTGTATTGGTGCTTCGGGGGTCTTGCTAATGCGACATAGCACCCACCAAAATTCCACCAGAATCTGAGCTGCAAAATCCAAATATCACTCCTTCCCTTCTGAGTCCTGACATTTTTTGGTCACACATGAAGCATTGCCGTACTCGGGAGAAATTGGGGCACAGATTTTGGGGTGCTTTTTCTCCTTCATACCTTATGAAAATGAAAAATTTTGAGCCAGAACTGCATTTTTGTGTAAAAAAATGTAATTTTTCATTTTCACTGCCCAGTTGTATCAAAATTGGTGAAACCCCTGGGGGTTTGAAATGTACACTATACCCCTAGATGAATTCCCTGAAGGGTGTAGTTTGCAAAATGGGGTCACTTGTGGGGGGGGGGGGTTCCACTGTATGGGTGCTTCAGGGGTCTTGCTAATGCGACATAGCACCCACCATTCATTCCACCACCAAAAATCACTCCTTCCCTTCTGAGTCCTGCCATGCACCCAACTGGTATTTTTTGGTCACATATGAGGCATTGCCATACTCGGGAGAAATTGGGGCACAGATTTTGGGGTGCTTTTTCTCCTTCATACCTTATGAAAATGAAAAATTTTGAGCCAGAACTGCATTTTTGTGTAAAAAAATGTAATTTTTCATTTGCACAGCCCAGTTGTATCAAAATTGGTGAAACCCCTGGGGGTTTGAAATGTACACTATACCCCTAGATGAATTCCCTGAGGGGTGTAGTTTGCAAAATGGGGTCACTTGTGGGGGGCTTCCACTGTATTGGTGCTTTGGGGGTCTTGCTAATGCGACATAGCACCCACCAAAATTCCACCAGAATCTGAGCTGCAAAATCCAAAAATCACTCCTTCCCTTCTGAGTCCTGCCATGCACCCAACTGGTATTTTTTGGTCACATGTGAGGCATTGCCGTACTCGGGAGAAATTGGGGCACAGATTTTGGGGTGCTTTGTCTCCTTCATTCCTTGTGAAAATGACAAATTTGGAGCCAGAACTGCATTTTTGTGTAAAAAAATGTAATTTTTCATTTTCACTGCCCAGTTGTATCAAAATTGGTGAAACCCCTGGGGGTTTGAAATGTACACTATACCCCTAGATGAATTCCCTGAGGGGTGTAGTTTGCAAAATGGGGTCACTTGTGGGGGGGTTCCACTGTATTGGTGCTTCGGGGGTCTTGCTAATGCGACATAGCACCCACCAACATTCCACCAGAATCTGAGCTGCAAAATCCAAAAATCACTCCTTCCCTTCTGAGTCCTGCCATGCACCCAACTGGTATTTTTAGTCACATGTGAGGAATTGCCATACTCGGGAGAAATTGGGGCACAGATTTTGGGGTGCTTTGTCTCCTTCATTCCTTGTGAAAATGAAAAATTTTGAGCCAGAACTGCATTTTTGTGTAAAAAATGTAATTTTTCAGTTGCACAGCCCAGTTGTATCAAAATTGGTGAAACCCCTGGGGGTTTGAAATGTACACTATACCCCTAGATGAATTCCCTGAGGGGTGTAGTTTGCAAAATGGGGTCACTTGTGGGGGGGTTCCACTGTATTGGTGCTTCGGGGGTCTTGCTAATGCGACATAGCACCCACCAACATTCCACCAGAATCTGAGCTGCAAAATCCAAAAATCACTCCTTCCCTTCTGAGTCCTGCCATGCACCCAACTGGTATTTTTTGGTCACATGTGAGGCATTGCCGTACTCGGGAGAAATTGGGGCACAGATTTTGGGGTGCTTTGTCTCCTTCATTCCTTGTGAAAATGACAAATTTGGAGCCAGAACTGCATTGTTGTGTAAAAAAATTAATTTTTCATTTTCACTGCCCAGTTGTACCACAATTGGTGAAACCCCTGGGGGTTTGAAATGTACACTATACCCCTAGATGAATTCCCTGAGGGGTGTAGTTTGCAAAATGGGGTCACTTGTGGGGGGGTTCCTAACTTTTAGCATCTTATGGTGCCTAGAAACCTACATGGTGCCTAAAAAATAATCTCATAAAAAGGAGGCTCCAAAATCAAGTAGGTGCTCCTTCTATTATGAAGCCTGTGGTTTGGTCAACGTGCACACTAGGGCCACATATAGGATATTTATGAAAACAAAAGAATTGGGGGAATCAATTTTTAGTCACATTTCTCTAGTAAAATGTACTGTGTTCCTTAGAAAAAATGTATTAAAATTGAAAATCTGCAAAAAAAATGAAATTTTGAAATTTCACCTACACTTTGTTTTAATTCCTGTGAAACACCTAAAGGGTTAACAAACTTCCAAAATGCTGTTTTGAATACTGTGAGGGGTGCAGTTTTTGAAATGGCATCATTTATGGGGGTGTCTCACATACAAGTCCCTCAAAGTCACATCAGAACTGAACTGGTCCCTAAAAAAATCAGTGTTTGAAATTTTCTTGAAAATTTGAAAATTTGCTATTCATATTGTAAGCCTCCTAGTGTCCAAAAAAATTAAAAGGAAGTTGAAATAATGATGGCAACATAAAGTAGACATATGGTCTATGTTAGTTATTAACTATTTTGAGTGGTATGATTTCCGACATTTTGGTATTTTTCACAAAAAAACACAGACTGTATCGACGAAAATTTACCACTAACTTGAAGTACAATGTGTCATGAAAAAACAATCTCAAAATCACTGGGATAAGTAAAAGCAAAAAAAAGTTATCCCCACTTAAGTGAAACATGTCAGATTTGAAAAAAATGGCTCTGTCAGGAACGCAAAAACTGGCTGTGTCAGGAAGGGGTTAAAGGAAGGATACAAAAAGGGGCAGATGAGATGGGCCAAGGGCCAATTCTATGTTCCTATGGGCCTAATTCTGGTTGGCTCAGTAAGCTGAGAAGATCGCAGTTTACCAAGCACCAGAGAGCCTGCCCCGGGAATACTCACATCCCACCTCCGATTCCCCTCGAAGTCACATCCCCTTGCATGTCTCCACTGCAGGAGAAATCATTCAATGGTCGCCGACCATCGATTGATTTTTCCTGGATTCGCAAGTAAAAGTCAGTGGAAACGTCCTGTGATGTCAGCCGCCCTCCCCGGGCACACATCGTCCTGCCCGCGTAGCCACTGCCCAGCATCCCCCATCCTCACCAATGTCTGCTCCTGGTCTGCCCCGATCCCTGCAAACAGCTCAATGAATATGCAAATCGCCAAAGCCATTTGCAAAGGGACATACACATAAAAGACCATGTGCGGTCCCTCAACCATAGGCACAGGGCTTAACTTGCAGCAATGTGAGCAGATTAGAATCACCCCCAAGTTTCTAAGGGGTATATTTACTAAGGTGTGGGATTTTAGAAGTGGAATCTTGCCCATAGCATTCAGATTCTACTTAACATGTATCTAGCTGCTTCTAGACTACGATAATAGCTAGATTCTAATTGGTTGCTAAGAGCAAAATCTCCTCTTCTAAAAAACATGCACCTTAGCACATTTACCCCACAGTGTCAAATGGGAGATGAGTGTCCGGGTGTCCCCACAGTGCCCTTATTTGTGAGGTATGATTTTGTAGTTCCGAGTGTCATTAGCAACACTTGTTTCATCTTAATTTACAGCAAGGATATAAAGTTTTCTTTTCCTGCATTAACTTTAGCTTCAGCAGAGACTTCCTCGGATTGGTCAGCAGAGGGCACCAGTGTTCTAGTTTGAAAGTTGTCTGCAGTGTTATATGGGAAATAACACACATTTGACAGCATCAGGGGAAGATTTACTTTGGTAACACATCTTTAGATCATAATGGATATAACTGTCATATATAATGAACATTAGATAGCAATAAATAATATTTTCATGTCACAATTTACACTTAAGTAATATAGGAGGTCATTCTGATTGAATTCACAGCTTTGCGAGCCAACCACACAAAGGTCTACCCGCATGCCGATTTTCACTGCAAATGGAATGTCGGCTACCTTCAAATGATTTCTACAGCGCTCGCAAATCTAAGTCACTCTCGGGTGACTCCGATTTGCTGCGCCCTTGTACGGGAAGAGGACTGGCAGCTGCCTGCCCCTGGCACCCATGTCACAGGTGAATTACCATGGGAATGGCCAGCATTTTCTATTTTACTAGAGAATAATATGTCCCATTGGTGTAGTACACTATGACAAGTGTACTATTTCCTAGTGATTGGCAGGATATCTAGAAGGGGCCATCCCAAATTTACTAGTAACACCACACTTCTGCTAATGCCATTATATTATAGCAGTAACAGAGATTTATATTATTAAAAATAAGCATTATTCCTTGAAAATACTTTGTTTGCTATGGCATGGTGCCCCACTGCAGATCATTCTTCCAGTATCACATGTATTCTCTCTTGTTTCTTTACTCTACTAAAGCTTTTCTGTGCTACTCTTTACTCTATGTTCATTTCTCCGATTGCTCTTGCTAATCTTTTCTCTTTAGTATTGTTCAACCACCTTTCTGCGTTCACCCTTCTCTTCTCCATCCCACTCACCAGATCCTCACATTTAGAGAACAGCCGCTCCTTTGAGTAGGCCTGCAGTGTAGATTGTACAGCACCTTCCCCTGAAGGGGTCCAATTGTATAGCCTTAGTAGGATTTTACACAATGCAATGTGCGACCATGGTACCATGATGTCTGGGTACTCAAATCCCCTCCCTGTGTGTATGCTATTGAGCAGATATGTTACTATGTTAGTCTACATTGACTATTAGATCAGAAAGCAAAATACTGTTATTAATTACGCTGTTTAGGCATTTGTCCAGTTTAATGTTACATTTTTTAAACAAAAAAACGTATACAGTATTACACTATTTGTATTTTTTTCTTTTTCCTTTTGGGTATCATCCCTTTGTGAAAGAAAAGGAACAACATTATTTAACATCTAAGCACCAGAGGAACGCTCCAATATCTGTTTTGGTATCGTATGTTTCTGTTTGATTGAAGTGGTGCTTTAATTTTTTGGTAGCAGTACCTTAGGCTGCTTAATTAGCGCATTATCCATTGGTTAATCAACTACCTGTTTTCTGTTTTCAAAGACCAGCCTGCTAGTGGGCAAGATAAAGATGAATGTTAAATACAAAGACCAATTGCACAGACTTTATTTCCATGTGCTGCATGTAAGTGATATGGCTTTATGGAGTTAAGAGATATTCTGGAAAATCAAATTCTATTGGAATTTCATCTATAAGATACCATTTTCGCAGCCACACATGGACATGGACATCATTAAAAAAAATAATACAACAGGTGCTAGAGAGTGCCCAACCTGCTTTTTGATAAGCTTAGGTTCCACATTTATCTGGAACCTAATGCCACCCACAAATTTAGCTACTGTAGGTACATTCCGTTTTGTATACCAACCAGACCTGAGTGGATTAAGAATGAATACAAATATCCTCAAAACGTTAGACAAATAATGCACAAAATACAACAGCAGCTGATCTGAAGTTAGACCCCCTAATAACCGACTTCCCCTAGTCGGTAGGTAAAGAATTTTTTTTTGGGGGGGGGGGGGGAAATCCAAAGATATGATCAGGGGTCAATCCTCAACAGACAGCGCTTGAATATCTACCACACATAAGCGTGTCCTCTTCTCCGTAACAGACAAGTTAAAGGGAGGGGTAGCCAGACCTCAGGAAACTCTTCAGCACTTAATAGATATAGTATTTTACTCCCATAGACGATTTTTGGTATTCCGATTGGGATTCCTGCAGTCAATTTTCCAGCATTGGAATCCTGAGATATTCAGAGTTTCTGTGCCGCTGTTGTGAGGGCAGCCGGGATGCTGGCATCAGTATACTGTTAACCGCATTCTGACACGCCACCGTGGGTACAGCTACATGCACTCTAAATAACTGACAGGTCAACATTGACAGAAGCTTAACATGACTCATTTGCGTTTTTTGGTGTCTATGTCGACATACATCGTCATGGACACTGTACCACGTCCACTCGCATGATGCGCTGCGCTCACCATGCTTCGGGCACTATAATATTTGTGCTCTATGCCCAATTGGATAGTAAAGTGTAAACCAAGTCGGTCTAAACAAAAAAAAAAACTCATGTCGACCATGTCCATGTCAACCTTCAGCTTGTTTCAACCTTCTTCATTGTCGACTTAAGGTATTTTGACCATTCTTAAGTGTTGACCTAGCCCACTGTCGACTAATAGTGGTTGACCTGGTGACGGGGGACCTACACATTGTCAATCCAGGGCACAAATACCATATTTACTCTGGTATAAATGATCACAGGAATTTTTTTAATACTGGATACCAAGGCAATAGTTTGGTAATTATTATGTTATCCATGGACAGATCCAGTGTTTTTGACCCAAAAACAGATTTATTTTTTGCTGGCACAAAAGAAAAATTAAATTGGATCAAATTAACCTTCAAAAAAGTAAACAAAAATATACAAAAGAAAAAAAAAACATTATTAACTTCTGGGAAATGTTAGACTATTTGAATATTCCCCTTAGTTATCTAAAGTTTATAGAAGCTTACCATTAGATTTGACCTTCAAATGACAGCACAGATATTTAAATTGACTACTTTACCCATGTCCCAATACACAGAGTACCTGGGTTTTAAGTGTCATTATACTTATGGAGGACAAAAGTAATAGATATACAGTAGTAGAATAATGACTCATTACATATAAATGAAATCATGGTTCTTTGGAAAATGTTCCTTATTCTGCTTTCGGAATTACATTAGTTCTACATTCATTTAGGGAGATTAACCCCAGACACTACATGAATAAGAAAATTAATCGTTTATATTCTAAAAAAAAAAAAAAAAAAACATTGAATTTGATGACAGCTTTATTTTGTGTGTGCATAGTATTATAGCATTAGCAACTGATGTATGTCTAGTTCAAAGCTGAAAGAAGTTGAGCAAGATGCTTAAAGCATGTGTCAAAATAGAAAGATTAAAAGAATGAGTGTGGATTTTGCTTTGAACAGCCAGCCTTGTGTTTTTATACATGGTTATTATAATTTAAGCATTAATTCATCAATGTATCATACCATTGACCATAGTATTCTACCAACACATGTGATTAATGTAAAAATGATAGTACACTGTTATATAGACTATGGTAAAATCAACTGAAATTAAACGGCATATATTTTCTTGTATGTAAAGGTCCTAATAGTCCAGATATTCTTCTTAACTTTATACTTGTAAGGAGCACAATTTTATCATTTACTTTCAATATTAAACCCCCCATGGTGGTGAAAAGTAAAACACTGTAATAGAAAGCAGTGTGTAATGATTCATGTCCATAAAGCTTACCTCAGCAATACCGATTTTAACCATTCTAGGGCTTAAGGAACCCTATTAAAACCCTCACATCTGTTACCACTGTCTGTGAAGACCATCTCAAGATGAAGTTATCCAGCAATGATAAGCAAATAATTTTGTCACTTAATAAACTGCAGAAAGCCTCCCCAAACATGTATACGAGAAGGGCAACAATGGCACTAAATAGGTGTGCACCATAAGAACCTTCTGGTACTGTAAATTGAGAGAAGACACCATTCTTTTGTAAAAACAATGGCAAATGTGCTTAACTTGTACACTTAAAGGGGGAAATTTACTAAAGGAAATTTGTAAAAAAATAGGTGTATTTGTATCCAGAAATACACTTATTTTTGACATTTACTATGCCGAAAATATGACAATTCGTATTCGTAATGATGTGCTATCAATACGAATACGAATTGCCGTATTTTCGGGATAGTAAATGTCAAAAATAAGTGAATTTCTGAATACAAATACACCTATTTTTTACAAATTTCCTTTAGTAAATTTCCCCCAAAATGTTTAGTAGTCTGTCTTCCCTTAGGAGCACCAGACTTTATACCAGACAATGAGATAACCATAGAAAGTCCTGTTGAAATGTAGTATTTATAGTAAGCAAAAGCTGCCCAGTTTCTAAACCTCAATTGATGATTTCACTGTGACCATTGATTTGTGGATGGTATGTGGAGAATGACAGATTGATCCCAAGATTTGAATGAAATAATCTCCAGAATCTAGAAATAAACTGAGAAACAATATTTTCTAAAATGTAGTGTAGTCTGACTATAGATCTGTAATGCCAGAGTTATAGCAGAAAGTAATCCAGCGAAAGGCACATAATGGCTAATATTACAGAATTCATCACTGAGCATACGGGGCTAGTTGGACAATATATGAAATGGTAAATGTATTCATGGCCTTCTGAGTACTGTGTCAAGATTAGACCTCATGAATTCTTCCCCTGCAACTTGTTGCTCTGCAGAGTTGTTCCAAGATGGGTAATGAGGAAGGGATGATCAGACTGTGTAGCCTATTCTGATTGCTTTGCAATCAGAATATGCTTGCACGAGGTCCGATGGTGCGAATAGTGGGTTCACTGGGTGCACGCACCCAGGACAGCAGGCAGGGGGCAGAGAGTGGCGTGGGGTGCTGGGCAGGCACACTAGCATATGGGAACGCCCAGCGTTTCATGGGCGTTCCCATATGAGAATGTGACATGGGTGCGGGGGGTGGGCAGCTGACATCACTGGTCAGCTGCCTGCCCTATCCTTGCATGGGGCACCCGCAGTTCAGAATCACCATATAGGTGTCTCTGAACTGCGAGTACTGGAGAAATCATTTGATGTTGCTGACCATCGAATGATTTCTCCCCGCCTGCGAATGGATGATTATGTAAATCATTCATTTGCAGGCACATGTGTGAGGGGGGGCAGGGCGTGGATGGCACTGCAGGCGGCGTCTAATGGACCAGCAGTTTTTTTTTAAAGAAACACCTTTAGCCATGTATGTAGGCCAATGCTATAATTTACAGTGATAAGTCTTCCATTAAGGTTGTAAAAAATAAGTACAAAGTGTAATAATGGAAAGAGATAAATGTAAATACTGTATGTGGCTTTAGAAGGATTATTATAAACACAGGGGCTGTGTGGGATGTCAGCCAAACTTGTAGGTTTGTCTTTTTTAAAGAGACAATCATTTACAAGGCAAAACCATGCATTGTAAATGATTGCCCCTTTAAATAACCTCAGAGTTTAGCTGGCATACTGCATGGCAGCCGAACTTGAAGGCTATTACATTTGGCCATTTGTCTTTTTTTTTGTAAAGGTCAATTAATTGGACTTAGATGTAATTAAATAATTTTATTATTCATAGATTTTTTTTTTGTAATGAAACACAACATTTGTTTTTCGTCTTATCACACCACTTAAAAATCTCTGGAATTGTAGACATTGACAAATGAAGAGAGTTTAATCTAGTGCAGAGAAGGTAAGAAGCAAACAGTTTGAAAAGAGCACAAAAGTCCATTTGACATTTTCACAATTCCTATGCTGACATTTTATGTCCGGAAAGATTTAATGGAAGATGACAACAAGAGATCAGGTCACAAAATTAGGAAATTTTAAGAGATCCAAAGGATAATCATTATATTGTTAGAAACAAATAATCTGATGGAACAGTTGGTATAGTTCATTCAGGAAAGGTTTTCTAATGTCTTTTTCCATCTCCTGTCTTAATGACTTCTTTGAAATCACCATATCATTCTAACCTTTTATTTTCTACTTTAAAAGTTTGAATGGAAAAGGTTTTTTAAAAAAATGCTGATAACAAATTCATGTTCATTTCCCTATTATTTTGAATTAAAAATGTGCAAGTATTACCACCTTGCCACCTGACTATTGTAGTCTTCAGTAGTAGAGACCTCTGTTGGTTTTTCTTCCTTGTGAGGTTGATGGGCCTTATGTTCCCGCAGAAGCCTCCTTGCTTCCTTTCTTTTCTCCCTCTTTCTCTGATGCTCTCGTTGTCTAGTATACTGGAAGCGCTGTAAGAAAAGGTCCTTAGCATATTCATAAAGCTGCATATCTAAATAGTTAAGATCCTTTATCCGTTCACGGGACCATTCATCAATGTCCACATTTGAAGCCCTGGTAGTATTGAACTGTGTGAACGGAGAAATAAATTTAAGATTGAATGTCATCTCAAACAGGTATTGTGTTTTTCTTTGAAACTCAGTCAAGCCGTAAAAAGCCATGTTTTTAAGGTTATTCTTGGCACTCTGCAGAAGAATATCATTCCGTTCACTTTCATTCATAAATGTCAAGTTGTAACACCCAACTAGGCTAAGGTCAGCAAGCATCCGTACTTGACGGTTATTAGCCAGGTTGTAGCTACAGTCCATGAATTCCTGTAATGTAACTCCAGACCAGTCATCCCCGATATAACATGTAGGCAACTCATCAGGGGTGGGACTTCTTCCATCACAGACATGGAGTGAGGCTTTCCAAGTTGCTCCTCTCTGGACATGTTTCCATTCACTCAGGTAACGGGATACCGGATCCCTCAGCATTGTAATATAGTAGAAGTTTCTAGAAGAGACAATAGATAAATATATTACTACAATAATCCAATGCATAAAACACATTCACCCAAGAATAACACGACTGCAAGGCTTGGTAGCATATGCCAAAATATAAAGAAAATGATCCATTCTTTAGGACTACATAAAGAGGACTAAAGTGTAACAATGTAGCATTTCCAATGGAATTATCTTATATAGAAACAGCATAAATCATATTAATGGATGAACAGCACCAATACTTTAATGTACAAGAATCCACATGTAAGCTGACATTTCACAATTTTGTATGCTGGCATTTATAAACATAGCTATTTGGGAAAATTAGATCTAATACTTAATATGACAAACATTTTAGCAGCAGTTCAGAATAATTTCAGATAATATGCACTTTATAAGCAGAAAATGTAAATGTGTTATTTGTCTGCTAAGAGAAGCCTCTGAAGAATCTGAACTACAGATAAGCCAAGTTGCAGTGGAATTTGTTGTCAATCACTTTCTGCAGCAACACAATCCTTTTTTATAGAGGTGTTACTGTAGGTTCCGCTTATGCCTTCAATGTTGTATTTATAAATTCTGTCTTTTGCAGAATCTATAGTCTATAAAGAAGGGACAATGATGTTGCATGGTTGGGGGGAAATTCTGCATGGAACCCTTATGGCCAAATGCTTCAGGAGAAACTTTTAGTTTATGCTTAGTATAAGGATATCATGAAATCTGGTCAATTTGTGACTTACAAGGTATTTATTAACACTTTGAGTGCCAAGTGAAATTGTCAAAATAGGTGTTAACATTGCCAAGCAAACAATTATATTCATCATAATGACCTGTAATGTTAACCTTAAATACAGGAAATATAGTCTTTATTTACACATTTTTTATTTGAATTTATATAACAAATGTGGGGGATGCTGGCATTTTTTGCAGATATTTTGCGCATCTCTCACAAAGATGTTGGCATTCAAAGGGTTACTCATCTATATGTATGTCTAGTGTCTGTGTGGCTCCAAAACACTTCCATCTGCTGGTAGCGAGTGAAACTACATCTACTAGCTTTAGAAGCATTTGCTTTGAGCAGACTTCGACTGCCAGCTGCTGGCAGCAAGTGAAACTACATCTACCAGCTTTGGAAGCATTTGCTTTGAGCGGTCTTACACTGCCATCTGCTGGCATCAAGTGAAACTACATCTACTAGCTTTCGAAGCATCTGCTATTCCTCAGCAATACCTGTCATAAGATGTAATTATGCGATTCTTACTGTTAAGGAAACACTTTAGTAAATGAATCATGCAATGCAAATATAAGTACACATTTCCACAGAGGTGCTTCATGAAATAATAAGGCAATTAACATGCTGTCTTGACAAAATAAGGTATCTGGGCTGGGCTGCATCAGATTACGGTGGGGGCCACATCTGATCCTCATTATAAACAGAGAAATTGCATGCAGCACTTGTTTTTGGGAAGATTGCTAGGTTCTAGAACAGTCGTGGGCAATAAGAGACCCTCCAGCTGTTGATGAACTACACATCACAGCATGCCTTGCCTTAGTTTTGTTATTTGGTCATGCTGAAACTAATGCAAGGCATGCTGGGATGTGTAGTTCATCAACAGCTGAATGGCCGCTTATTGCCCACCCCTGTTCTAGAAGCTGCCACACAGGGACCCATGGTTCCTTTCTCCAGCTTTGAAACCATGGAAAAGGCTTAAGTGACTTTGAAAGAAAGAAATTCTCTGTTTGAGGCAAACAGTGCATGGCATTAGATGCAGTGATTATACTGGCAAACTTGTTGATGTTACAAAGAATAATAACTGAGGGGATGCTTGCATTTGATGTATAAAGCAACTTGGTTGAAATGTGGATAAAAATGCTTACTACCTCTCTGTGATACATTGGTTTCACATGAAAGGCAAATCAAACTAGCAAGTGTGAGGTAGTCATCCACAATCAGCACACTCCCAGCCAGTGGTGGCAGATTTAGCCCTCTTGGGGCCTTTGGCAAGATAACAGTTTGGGGTCCTCCTCCCTCCAACCATCTATAGCATTACATTTTTGCTGCTGATTACATGCAGCATCAATAGAGTACCTTTGCGCGTGCACAGTTTACCGATAAATGCTTATCTGCATGAACATTGGCATTGTGTAAAAGTCTGAAGGCCATATGTATCAAACTTAAAAAGTGATAAAATGGAGAGTGATAAACAATTAGCCAATCAGCTAACTGCCATGGTATATGTAGGCTGGGTTTGAAAAATTACAAGTAGGAGCTGATTGGCTGGTTGTTTATCACTCTCCACTCTCCACTTGACACATCTGGCACTGAATCAGGATATTTTGAAAGGAGGCTTAATGCCTATGTCATATTTGAAGTAAAATGACTGCCCACATACAGTGGACGAATTCATTTTGTGTTGTCAAATAATTTTTTATTCTATCAAAGAACAGCGAAGGGACTTTGGGACTGTGATGTCATAGTGTCACGTGATACAATGCACCAATAGGAATGTTTTGAATGGCCAGGATATCTTTATGGGGCTCCTTGGTACATGTTGGACCCTAAGCAGGTGCTTTGAGGAAAATCTTGTCTTCAGGCTGGGAGGCAGGTAGAGACTGCTGCCTTTAATTCACCATCAGAACTGCTGGGCAACATTATCTCCCTGACTCCCATTTATAGCAGCCCACTGTGCCTATATGTTAATATAGCCCTGGATAGTGCAGAGGTAATTGGCTGATGCAACAATGTGGTGATGACTATCAGCAGCATTATCTAGAACTAATGGGCAATTGTACAATGGCAGTTATTCAGATCTGATTGCAGTACAAATTTGTTCACAAAATGAGCAAAACCATGTGCACTGCAGGTGGGGCAGATGTAACATGTATAGAGAGAGTTAAACTTGGGTGGGGTGTGTTGAAACTGAAATCTAAATTGGAGTGCACAGAAACAAAATAACTCACACAAATCTAACTCTCTCTATACATATTACATCTTCCCCACCTGCAGTGCACATGGTTTTGCCCATTTTGAGAACAAATTTGTACTGCGATCTGAGCTGAATAAGGGCCTATGACCTATCCAGCTGATAGTCCCTACATTATTAGCATTGCTGCTAAAAAATTTGTAAGTTTTATACATTTACAGTATTCACTCACTTATTTGACATTTCAAATTAAACTACTGCAGAAAAAAAGGTTTTGTCTACGATAATTTTTAAGAAAAATATCTGATGTTTCTATTTAATTTGCATTATTTTGTATTGACTTAAATTTCGCATCGAAAATGTGACATTCACAGTTATTAACAACTGCTATATCCTGGCAATATTGTGACATGTGTGGGATCACTACACATTAACCAGTGTTACTTCTGCTGGTAATAATACATCAATCATTGTGATTGAGCCATTGAGGTTGTACTGATTGAGGACCACAATAATTCTCTGTGTCCTTGGGCGTGAATCACATTGTAGATTACTGAGAATGACAAGTGTAAAGTAAGACACGTATAACTTGAGTTATAACTGTACTGTCAGATAGTAGGTTTTTCCTTTAATTTCCCCACTATTTGTTTGCAAATAGACCGACCTAGCATGATAATTATATATTTGAACAGTAACTAAGGTATACCTCCCAACATTGGGCCCAAGGGAAGAGAAACACGTGCCTTAGCAGCAAGGCCTATATGGCCTATATGCGCGATGCTCTCGCGAGGCAACACCCCCTTTTATGCTGCTGCGGGGGCAATGCCAGTGGCTCTGTGAGGTGTTGACCATGCCCCAGCCCTCTGGCTGCAGGAATAGACGCTGTGTGCATGTGCATAGCGTCTATTCATGGATGACAAGGGGGACTCCCAACTACAGATGGGGCAGGTCCCATCCTGGCTGGCGGATCGCCAGAACGTCCGCACTGGCGACCCGCCAGCAGCCGCGCCAGCGAATACACTAAGACGCGCGTGCGTCTCACGCGCACGCGCATCTCAGTCTCCGTCGCCAGCGCGACGGAAACCCTGTCCGTCTCCGCCTCAGGGAGACGGACAGGGTTAGGGGGGGTTAGGGGGGATGCGGGCAGGCGGCGGGGACCCCGGGTTACCGCCGGCAAGCCGGCGGGGACCCGGGGGAACGGATGGAAGCGCCGTCGGAAGGGGACAAGCGCGCTTCTCGTGCGCGCGCGTCCCCTTCTCACCATCGCCATGGCGCTGGTGGGGGATGGCGGCTGGCGACGCCAGCGCCATCCCCTGCCAAGATGGGACCTGCCCCATCTGTACCCTCCTGTTGCGGGACACTGCCTGCCCCAGACGGGACGTGGGAACGTCCCAAAAAACAGGATGTTCCCATGAAAAGTGGGACAGTTGGAGGTAAGACTCATTCTTTAATGAACAAAACCATGTGTAGGTGAGATTCCTTTGCTATTTGACTTAAGATTCGATTGCTATGCAATCTTTGCTAACTCTGTACTATTGACATACAATTCATGCTATCTACATTCTAATGCTGTGTATATAATGTGTGGGCTCTACATTGTGGTATAATGAGAAGGAATTGCAGTGTTACATAATGTGTAGTCACTGCAGTGTAGCATAATGTGATGGCATTCCATTGTGGTGTAATGGAACACTAGTGGTTCTGCTTTAGAACAAATTTGAAGAAAAGTTATCTTAAGACTAAACTGTACTCGCATTTGTTTGGTAGGAAACTTATATCACTGATTCTACCATGGCATTATGTGTATAAGAGGCACTACTGTGTGGGGTGATGTGAATAACGGATACTACCATGTGGTGTAATGTAAATAATACACACTACTGTGGGGCATAATGTGATTAACAGACACTACTATGCTGTATAATACGAAATGATACTATTCTGTGCCCATCTTCCTTCACCGTAAAGTCACAACTCCATGTACTGTATTCCACTAAGGGGTGCAAAATATTTATTTGCTTACCAAAAAATTAAGCTCTGGCCTGCAGAGATGCACAAAATGGGGCAGCTGCACCCAAATTTGATCTACATTCTGGACAGCCAGTGCTACACATCTAGTCCCAACTAAAAAAACAATGAAGCTAGCCAACCAACACAATCTCCCCACAGTGACTAAGGGCCATATTCTAGTTCACTCTTAGAGGCAAATTCCTTCTTAGCTGGACAAAACCATGTGCACTGCAGGTGAGGCAGATGTAACATGTGCAGAGAGAATTAGATTTGGGTGGGGTTTTTCTTCAAAGTGAGATCTATATTGCAGTGTAAAAATAAAGCAGTTAGTATATTCTCTGCACAGAAACAATATAACTCACCCAAATCTAAATCTCTCTGCACATGTTACATCTGCCCCACCTGCAGTGCACATGGTTTTGTCCAGCTAAGAAGGAATTGGCCTCTAAGAGTGAACTAGAAAAAGGCCCTAAGAGTATATTTACTTTAATTTGATTGTAATGTAAATATATATTATACCACATTGTTCTTTGATTCAATTGTAGCAGAAGGGGTGGGGATAAGGGGGGGAGGAGGGGCTCCAGAGGTAAAATTGCGCCAGGCCCCAAGATTTCTCTTGTGCCCTTGTTGACAGAGGCTGTATACATATCTTAGCCAATGCTAATGGTACACTAGTATGCACTATACACTAATGTTTTAATGGTGACTCCAAATATACTAGTTAGTTTTACATTAAAAGTATTGAATTGCTTTATTTCCATATGTGACCCTTTACAATTGTTTTCTAACCTGCCTTTACAAGTCTATTGCAAGTTCATTTCAATTTCTGGAGGTATAACTGATATATTCTGGGAAGAGCTTTCTGATAAGAATATTGTTTTCACTGCTGAGAAGCCATTTAGGAATAGAATACCTGAATTATTAAAACAGCAATTTTATGATGAAAGGTATTTTGGAAGGGTGTAAATCTCAGAACTAACAATGAAATGCTTAAATCAGCATTTGTTCTTGATGTTAAATAAATTAAGTGAAATTAAATGAATCCTTAAGATGAGACATTGCAAAATAATAAGCTTGGCTTTAGACACTTAGGACTAGGCTTCAAAAAGTGAAAAAGTGGAGCCAATCAGCTCCTAACTGCCATGCAAAAGACTGGGTTTTAAAATGACAGTTAAGGGCAGATTGGCTGGCTTTTTATCACCCTGCACTTTTTCACTTTTTGAAGCTTGATACATCTGGCCCATACTACATTATAGTGTAAATGTCCAAAAGAGGGGACAAAGGAAGAACAAGACAGGGTTTTTGGGGCACGCTTAAATGAAAATTAGAAAGGTAAGGTAAATGGCAATAGGATTAATATATAACTTTTAATAGAATTCACTTAAAATAAGTATGCACGTCAAAACGGCGGCGTCAAGAATATGAGAATTGTAGACAACAGACGATATGTCAAGACTACAAGACAAAAACAATAAATGTTAGATAACAAAAAAATATTATTAAATTATTTACTATAATAGTAAGTAATGATCTCTGCTGGTTGGCGAAGATTTTTAACACCTGGGGGACCACCCCCAATTTAGTGGGACGTCAGAAAATAGAATAGTATGGTATCATGCACGTATATATCACTGATTGATGTAAATTAATAGTAGGTAGTCGGAGAGGAAATAAAGGAAGGAAAAAGAAGAATAGAGCAGTGGTCTCTACTGGGGTGCCTGATGTTGTGTAGTCACCTGATGCTGATACGACACCAAATATTCCCCATCAGTCCCCCAATGGGTACTGATCTGGCCAATGACTGTTTAGCTGCTGAGATCGGACGAGATCAGGCGGCTCAGTGATGTATGGTCGTATACTCTATCTGGCGGAGCAACACAGGGATTGCATGTTGGACCGACAGACACTTCTGCTTTCCAGGGGCAGCTAAAAACCACAGCCTGTTACGTGAAGTATTGCAGGATGGGTCTAGTCTTAACCATGGATGAGAGAGTGATGAATAGTGGAGATGACAGGTATTGAGAATATTGCAATTTAACAGGTCCTTCTGCTATCCTCCATCATATGATAATATCAGATGGAGGTTGAGAGTGATGACCTGGTAGTGCTCAGCTCAAGAAATAGAGGATCAAGAGGTTGGTAGGTGATGGAGGGATGAATGTGCCCCCCCTATCCGGACGGTCTAACTGGTGACATGAAGGAGTTACATGAACACCAGAGTAGATTTGGGGGTTGTGTTGTACAATTCTGTAATTATTCAGTCACTGAGGGACAATAAGATATAACTGAGTCCCAAAGCAAAAGCACTGATGGTAACAAATATATGATGATAGGTATCACAGATGCTGGTATAAGAAAACTTGAGTTCACGGTAAGGAATTACCAGTAAATTCTTGTAACAATAAACAACAGTCACAGATAACTCATAGGTAGTGTGTTGTTAGATACACACGTTTACGTTAAGGGTCACAGCATAGTTGTCATGCCTGTGAGTTGAAAATAGGTCACAGTAAGGACATAGTAGAAATTTCACAGTAAAGATTTCACACTAAACATTTCATAGTACAGATTTTTAACCGTGAAGATTATATCATCCGTGGGGGAGCTGCCACAAGTATCCTTATTGAAGTACACTGTTAAACCCACAATTGTAATGTGGGTCACAGCATTAATAGTATGTACATGAGGTGAGAATTTGATCACAGTAGATTCCTAGTAGAGATTCCACATTAATGATTAGACAGTAAAAAAATTACACAGTAAAGTTTTTATAGCAGTAGGGATTTTTCCATCTGTGGGGGAACTGTCACAGGTGTCCTCAATATAGTGCACTGTTTAGCCCACAGAGTTGTGGTGTAGGTCACAGTATTACTAGCATGTGAGTGAAGATTTCAAAACACATACAACAGCATACTCTCCCATAAATAGTAAGACAGGGAGGGTAAGGTAACTATGTGGATAGATTGGTTTAAGTAACACGCAATTGGACCCAGTTAATTGGGAGAAGGTGGATTCCTCTGAGCTGCACTAGCTGTGCAGTCCCACGCTAATTACTAAGGGTACCTGGCGGGTAAGAGCCCGCTGACGAGGGGGGCGCCCTCTGTGCCCCGGGTTTCCGAGTGAGGAAGGGTAGTCCCAGGGGGGAGTCCGGCAGTCTGGTCGCTGCTGTAGCGTGGTAACCTGTGCGGAGGTTGCCTGGCGCCGCGCTCGTGGTCCACTGTTGGTTGGGAAGTTCCGGGTGTGGGTGACGTCAGGGGGTGGTCCCAGGGTGCAACACTGACACGTGTTTCGCCGGGGGAGGCTTGATCACAGTGACGCGCTGATCAGGGATTCCCCATCACGTATTATACGCGGGGCAGCCAATGGGAAAGATCGGCTGGGTGATTGACAGTCAGGTGGACAAATGAGAACCGGGTAAACTGAAGGGGAGGTTCATTGGTTAATGACAGGTTGTCTGAATGTTGGAAATAGGTGAGCGCGTACATAGCGCTATTGGATGTGCGCGTGCGTAGCGCTGTTGGGAGAGAGATGAATGGGAGATGCAGGGGAGGCAAAATTGAGTGGTGTCGCTGTTTACAATCATAATGAAGGGGGTAAATCCCCTAATGGGAACAGAACATAACATGTTTTCTGTGGTAGAGATAAAATGGGGAGAGGTAAAGGGAAGTGGGTGTCCACTAGAATGGTTGGTAATAGGAGAATGGATGTCACTGAATAACATTAGAAGGTAGACAGATCATGTGTCGACCCCGTGGGGTCAGAAAAACTGGATTATTATCATACCCACGATGGATATTGATGTTCAACATGAGTAGAGGCAGAATAGTACTAATGATGAAAGTGCAAATTAGACCAGGTATGAACGGTGACAAGATGATGTCAGCAGTTACCGCAGGATAACCGATTTTTACCAAGAATCAACCAAACTTCACCTAGCTTGGTCAGAATAGCTATGTTGCTAATGAATAAGTGGTACTAAGTAATTGTATTGGTACATAATAATATTATAGATGACAGTGATAAAATAAAATAAAATAAAATGAAATAAAATGCAATGGTATAGTAAATGAACTAAATGGGGAGGAAAAAGTAATGATAATAACAATAATAATAGCAATAAGAACAATGATAATGAAAGGGATGGAAAAGTGAATGAATGTGTAAGAAATGAGAAAACATAATAAGCGTTAGCTAGGGGTACTAGGACTCAAACGTCTAGGAAAGCACTGTAATTAATCCCTTCATTCAGACCTTGAGGGGAAAGTGCATCTAAGTTAAATATCCACCAACTCTCTCTCTGTAGTAAAGATTGGTGAATGTTGCCCCCTCTACGGCCCAAGTGTATTTGTTCAAGGCCAAAGAAACGTAGTTTCGAGGGGTCCGAGGCATGGAATTGCAGGAAGTGTCTGGCGACTGATGTAATTTGTTTCATCCTTAACCTATCTTTTGAGGCATTTCTGACGGTTCCCATGTGTTCAAGAATCCTTTGTTTTAATGGGCGGGAGGTCATGCCTACGTATCTCTTATCGCATGGACAGAGGATGCAGTATATCATATTGCTACTCTTGCAATTGAAATATCCATGGATCTCCAATGGTTCATTGTACTTATTGTTGATATTAGTGATGTTAACAGTTTGGCTGCAGACTTTGCATCCACCGCATGGATGTGTTCCTTTGATGATGGGCACTCTAGGTTTTATCCTGACATAGTGACTCTGAACTAAGTTGTCACGTAGGTTGGGCGCCCTCCGCCAGCTCATATCAACACTGGATTTAAGATTATCACTTAGATCTTTGTCGGTAAGGAGAATGTGCCAATGCTTTTGCACAATGTCTTTGATGGATTTCCACTGTTGGCAATATGTGCCGACCATCCTAATGGTCTGTGGGGAATTGCTCATGTCCGTTTTGGTATGAAAGAGGATAGATTCCCTTGAGGTATGTGATATGGATTTTTTGGCCTTCTTGATAAGTCTCTTAGAGTACCCTCTGTCGTGTAGGCGTTTAGAAAGCTCAATACATTTCTCCTCGAAAATCTGGTCATCGGAGCAGTTGCGGCGTAGCCTCAGGAATTCTCCCTTGGGGAGATTACATACTGTAGGCGGGAAGTGTGCGCTGGTGCTGTGTAGCAGACTATTTGTTGATGTAGTTTTCCTGAACAGTTCTGTGCTAAGTTTGTTGTTGATGTCACGATATAATCGGAGGTCAAGAAATGTGATGGTATTAGGATTAACTTCGTGGGTGAATTTGAGGTTGAGATTGTTAGTGTTGAGTCTTGAGATGAAGTCATTGAGTTGATTCCTGGTACCCTTCCAGATGATGAGGATGTCGTCGATGTATCTCATCCAACTGTGTATACATTCAACATCCTCATCATTCTGGAAGACAAATTCCCTCTCCCACCATCCAAGGAAGAGGTTGGCGTAAGTGGGGGCACAGGCTGCTCCCATCGCTGTCCCTCTTCCCTGGATGTAGTAGTGGTCATTGAACACAAAGAAATTCCGATGGAGAACAAAGCTAAGAAGTTCCAGGAGAAATTCGTGAAAAGGGGTCATCCCCTGCATATTGAGGAAATATCTGGTGGCACCGATCCCTAGGTCATGTTGGATACAGTTATAAAGGGATTCCACATCCAGTGACACAAGTAGATGGTCGTCGTCGAGTTGTATCTCGTGTACTTTCTTTAGCACATCTGTAGTATCCTTGGTATAGGATGGGAGACTCATTACGTGATGACGAAGATGGATATCAAGGAAGGTACAGGCGTTCTCAATGAGGGAACCATTGCCCGAGACAATGGGCCTCCCGGGTGGTTCAGATAAGGATTTATGAACCTTCGGGAGAAGGTAGAAAGTGGCAACTCTGGGGTTTGGATTTTGTAAATATTGGAATTCTGATTTGGTGATGGTGCCTTCTGAAAAAGCTCTTCCTATGATGCGATCGTATTCTGTTTGGAAATTAAGGGACGGATCAAATAGAGTTTTGTTGTAGCAGGATGCATCATTAAGTTGTCTGTGTACCTCTTTAAGGTACATGGGGATCGGCCAAAGAACAATATTGCCTCCCTTATCCGAGGGTTTAACAACAATGTCATCCCAACTCCGGATCTCCCGTAGGGCCATGGATTCTTGTTTAGTCAGATTACTTTTGGTGCGGAATTTTTTGCTCTTACGATGAAGTTCATCGAAGTCCCGTGCTACCAAGTTGGTAAAGACTTTGACCTCTGGGCATTAGGACTCGGAGGGAAAAAAGGTGGATCTTTTTTTGCAAATTGTTCGGCCTTGTTGTTGAGATCCCAGATCCTGAAGTTCCTCTAAGTCACGAATCGCTTGGAGTTCCTGTGAGGACCATGAGGCAGTTGGGTCTTTATCATGGTCAGATTTATGAAGTGCATGAAACTTAGTCAGCAGAAGTTTCCGACTAAAAAGATGCAAGCTGGTCTCCCATTTGAATCGATCAAAATGATTAGTGGGAGAAAAAGAAAGACCTTTTTGTAGGACCGCAATCTGGTCAGGTGTTAGAGTATGTTTTGACAAGTTGATAATCTGTAGGCCGGATTCAGAAGTCGTCAGAGTCGCCTGTTCCTCTGGGATTGTCGACTGGCTTGGCGAGGTTCCCATGTCGACCAATCTTTTCTTCGGCTTCTTGATGCTCCTTCTTGTCTTCCTTTTCCTCGTCCCTGTCTGGGGCCACTGCCCCTTCCAAACTCTAAAAAATTATCCCTATTAGAGTTGTCGCTGTTATCGTCAGTACTTGAGTACTCGGACTCAGAGAGTGTGGTATTACCCCTTTGATCCCTCTTATATTGGCCTTGATATTGCTGCGGTGGTTTAGTCCAATTAAAGATTCTGCCGGTGCTAAAGTCGCGGCAGTCGCGTTGGAATTTGGATTTTTTTCTTTCGATTATTACTGCTTCGTAGGTCTCAAGGTCTTTCTTGTTTTTTTCAAAATTGTTTTGGAAGTCGTTATTTTGTTCCCACTTTTCTAGTTTTTTACCCAGTGACTCTATATTTTGGGAGCACTCCTCTAGTATCAGGTGATTGTGCTTAATGAGTATGGAAATGAGTTCCTGCGAGCACTTCAGGAGGCTTGTCTCCCAGTCTTTTTTCAGACTTTCTGTGTGGAGGTTAAAGGATGGAAAAGTCTTAGGTCTGAGTCCTCTAGGTGTGATTTTGTGTTTCAGATCATTTTCCAGACTTGAGAGGTCCCAGTTGGTCCTGATTTGTTTTTGTAGAATTTTTTTCAAATTGTTAAGTTCCTCTTCCCATGATGTATCTGTAGGAGTTTGTGAAGAGTGAGCAGAAAAGATGTTGTCAAAGTCCTTGGTTCGATGTTTGTTTGTTAGTTCGTCCCGGAGATTAAAGGTAGACATACCAGTCGGGGTAAGGTAGCGTCCGAGTTGAGTTTGTCACCTGGAGTTGTCAGTTAGGAATCCCTAAATTTGGTAAGTGACAAAATTGACGGGGGATCCCGGAATTTCCCAGAAAAAGAAAGAGGGGGGTTTTTCTGGTGGTGTAAGTGCCGTGCTCGATCCGGAAACTGAGATAGACCTCAGTAAGAATACTTTGTTCAAACGGTGGTGGGGGATCGTCACAGGCTCAAGTATGGATTTATTGAAGTAACAAGAATTCTAAATACCAACATAAGACCAATGTTTGGACAATAATTGTCTTAGGTACTCGGTTGGTGGTGCTCCCAAAAGGTTCAGCAAAAAAGCTGTATATAGTGTAAATGTCCAAAAGAGGGGACAAAGGAAGAACAAGACAGGGTTTTTGGGGCACGCTTAAATGAAAATTAGAAAGGTAAGGTAAATGGCAATAGGATTAATATATAACTTTTAATAGAATTCACTTAAAATAAGTATGCACGTCAAAACGGCGGCGTCAAGAATATGAGAATTGTAGACAACAGACGATATGTCAAGACTACAAGACAAAAACAATAAATGTTAGATAACAATAAAATATTATTAAATTATTTACTATAATAGTAAGTAATGATCTCTGCTGGTTGGCGAAGATTTTTAACACCTGGGGGACCACCCCCAATTTAGTGGGACGTCAGAAAATAGAATAGTATGGTATCATGCACGTATATATCACTGATTGATGTAAATTAATAGTAGGTAGTCGGAGAGGAAATAAAGGAAGGAAAAAGAAGAATAGAGCAGTGGTCTCTACTGGGGTGCCTGATGTTGTGTAGTCACCTGATGCTGATACGACACCAAATATTCCCCATCAGTCCCCCAATGGGTACTGATCTGGCCAATGACTGTTTAGCTGCTGAGATCGGACGAGATCAGGCGGCTCAGTGATGTATGGTCGTATACTCTATCTGGCGGAGCAACACAGGGATTGCATGTTGGACCGACAGACACTTCTGCTTTCCAGGGGCAGCTAAAAACCACAGCCTGTTACGTGAAGTATTGCAGGATGGGTCTAGTCTTAACCATGGATGAGAGAGTGATGAATAGTGGAGATGACAGGTATTGAGAATATTGCAATTTAACAGGTCCTTCTGCTATCCTCCATCATATGATAATATCAGATGGAGGTTGAGAGTGATGACCTGGTAGTGCTCAGCTCAAGAAATAGAGGATCAAGAGGTTGGTAGGTGATGGAGGGATGAATGTGCCCCCCCTATCCGGACGGTCTAACTGGTGACATGAAGGAGTTACATGAACACCAGAGTAGATTTGGGGGTTGTGTTGTACAATTCTGTAATTATTCAGTCACTGAGGGACAATAAGATATAACTGAGTCCCAAAGCAAAAGCACTGATGGTAACAAATATATGATGATAGGTATCACAGATGCTGGTATAAGAAAACTTGAGTTCACGGTAAGGAATTACCAGTAAATTCTTGTAACAATAAACAACAGTCACAGATAACTCATAGGTAGTGTGTTGTTAGATACACACGTTTACGTTAAGGGTCACAGCATAGTTGTCATGCCTGTGAGTTGAAAATAGGTCACAGTAAGGACATAGTAGAAATTTCACAGTAAAGATTTCACACTAAACATTTCATAGTACAGATGGTTCCCTCATTGAGAACGCCTGTACCTTCCTTGATATCCATCTTCGTCATCACGTAATGAGTCTCCCATCCTATACCAAGGATACTACAGATGTGCTAAAGAAAGTACACGAGATACAACTCGACGACGACCATCTACTTGTGTCACTGGATGTGGAATCCCTTTATAACTGTATCCAACATGACCTAGGGATCGGTGCCACCAGATATTTCCTCAATATGCAGGGGATGACCCCTTTTCACGAATTTCTCCTGGAACTTCTTAGCTTTGTTCTCCATCGGAATTTCTTTGTGTTCAATGACCACTACTACATCCAGGGAAGAGGGACAGCGATGGGAGCAGCCTGTGCCCCCACTTACGCCAACCTCTTCCTTGGATGGTGGGAGAGGGAATTTGTCTTCCAGAATGATGAGGATGTTGAATGTATACACAGTTGGATGAGATACATCGACGACATCCTCGTCATCTGGAAGGGTACCAGGAATCAACTCAATGACTTCATCTCAAGACTCAACACTAACAATCTCAACCTCAAATTCACCCACGAAGTTAATCCTAATACCATCACATTTCTTGACCTCCGATTATATCGTGACATCAACAACAAACTTAGCACAGAACTGTTCAGGAAAACTACATCAACAAATAGTCTGCTACACAGCACCAGCGCACACTTCCCGCCTACAGTATGTAATCTCCCCAAGGGAGAATTCCTGAGGCTACGCCGCAACTGCTCCGATGACCAGATTTTCGAGGAGAAATGTATTGAGCTTTCTAAACGCCTACACGACAGAGGGTACTCTAAGAGACTTATCAAGAAGGCCAAAAAATCCATATCACATACCTCAAGGGAATCTATCCTCTTTCATACCAAAACGGACATGAGCAATTCCCCACAGACCATTAGGATGGTCGGCACATATTGCCAACAGTGGAAATCCATCAAAGACATTGTGCAAAAGCATTGGCACATTCTCCTTACCGACAAAGATCTAAGTGATAATCTTAAATCCAGTGTTGATATGAGCTGGCGGAGGGCGCCCAACCTACGTGACAACTTAGTTCAGAGTCACTATGTCAGGATAAAACCTAGAGTGCCCATCATCAAAGGAACACATCCATGCGGTGGATGCAAAGTCTGCAGCCAAACTGTTAACATCACTAATATCAACAATAAGTACAATGAACCATTGGAGATCCATGGATATTTCAATTGCAAGAGTAGCAATATGATATACTGCATCCTCTGTCCATGCGATAAGAGATACGTAGGCATGACCTCCCGCCCATTAAAACAAAGGATTCTTGAACACATGGGAACCGTCAGAAATGCCTCAAAAGATAGGTTAAGGATGAAACAAATTACATCAGTCGCCAGACACTTCCTGCAATTCCATGCCTCGGACCCCTCGAAACTACGTTTCTTTGGCCTTGAACAAATACACTTGGGCCGTAGAGGGGGCAACATTCACCAATCTTTACTACAGAGAGAGAGTTGGTGGATATTTAACTTAGATGCACTTTCCCCTCAAGGTCTGAATGAAGGGATTAATTACAGTGCTTTCCTAGACGTTTGAGTCCTAGTACCCCTAGCTAACGCTTATTATGTTTTCTCATTTCTTACACATTCATTCACTTTTCCATCCCTTTCATTATCATTGTTCTTATTGCTATTATTATTGTTATTATCATTACTTTTTCCTCCCCATTTAGTTCATTTACTATACCATTGCATTTTATTTCATTTTATTTTATTTTATTTTATTTTATCACTGTCATCTATTATATTATTATGTACCAATACAATTACTTAGTACCACTTATTCATTAGCAACATAGCTATTCTGACCAAGCTAGGTGAAGTTTGGTTGATTCTTGGTAAAAATCGGTTATCCTGCGGTAACTGCTGACATCATCTTGTCACCGTTCATACCTGGTCTAATTTGCACTTTCATCATTAGTACTATTCTGCCTCTACTCATGTTGAACATCAATATCCATCGTGGGTATGATAATAATCCAGTTTTTCTGACCCCACGGGGTCGACACATGATCTGTCTACCTTCTAATGTTATTCAGTGACATCCATTCTCCTATTACCAACCATTCTAGTGGACACCCACTTCCCTTTACCTCTCCCCATTTTATCTCTACCACAGAAAACATGTTATGTTCTGTTCCCATTAGGGGATTTACCCCCTTCATTATGATTGTAAACAGCGACACCACTCAATTTTGCCTCCCCTGCATCTCCCATTCATCTCTCTCCCAACAGCGCTACGCACGCGCACATCCAATAGCGCTATGTACGCGCTCACCTATTTCCAACATTCAGACAACCTGTCATTAACCAATGAACCTCCCCTTCAGTTTACCCGGTTCTCATTTGTCCACCTGACTGTCAATCACCCAGCCGATCTTTCCCATTGGCTGCCCCGCGTATAATACGTGATGGGGAATCCCTGATCAGCGCGTCACTGTGATCAAGCCTCCCCCGGCGAAACACGTGTCAGTGTTGCACCCTGGGACCACCCCCTGACGTCACCCACACCCGGAACTTCCCAACCAACAGTGGACCACGAGCGCGGCGCCAGGCAACCTCCGCACAGGTTACCACGCTACAGCAGCGACCAGACTGCCGGACTCCCCCCTGGGACTACCCTTCCTCACTCGGAAACCCGGGGCACAGAGCGCGCCCCCCTCGTCAGCGGGCTCTTACCCGCCAGGTACCCTTAGTAATTAGCGTGGGACTGCACAGCTAGTGCAGCTCAGAGGAATCCACCTTCTCCCAATTAACTGGGTCCAATTGCGTGTTACTTAAACCAATCTATCCACATAGTTACCTTACCCTCCCTGTCTTACTATTTATGGGAGAGTATGCTGTTGTATGTGTTTTGAAATCTTCACTCACATGCTAGTAATACTGTGACCTACACCACAACTCTGTGGGCTAAACAGTGCACTATATTAAGGACACCTGTGACAGTTCCCCCACAGATGGAAAAATCCCTACTGCTATAAAAACTTTACTGTGTAATTTTTTTACTGTCTAATCATTAATGTGGAATCTCTACTAGGAATCTACTGTGATCAAATTCTCACCTCATGTACATAACTATTAATGCTGTGACCCACATTACAATTGTGGGTTTAACAGTGTACTTCAATAAGGATACTTGTGGCAGCTCCCCCACGGATGATATAATCTTCACGGTTAAAAATCTGTACTATGAAATGTTTAGTGTGAAATCTTTACTGTGAAATTTCTACTATGTCCTTACTGTGACCTATTTTCAACTCACAGGCATGACAACTATGCTGTGACCCTTAACGTAAACGTGTGTATCTAACAACACACTACCTATGAGTTATCTGTGACTGTTGTTTATTGTTACAAGAATTTACTGGTAATTCCTTACCGTGAACTCAAGTTTTCTTATACCAGCATCTGTGATACCTATCATCATATATTTGTTACCATCAGTGCTTTTGCTTTGGGACTCAGTTATATCTTATTGTCCCTCAGTGACTGAATAATTACAGAATTGTACAACACAACCCCCAAATCTACTCTGGTGTTCATGTAACTCCTTCATGTCACCAGTTAAACCGTCCGGATAGGGGGGGCACATTCATCCCTCCATCACCTACCAACCTCTTGATCCTCTATTTCTTGAGCTGAGCACTACCAGGTCATCACTCTCAACCTCCATCTGATATTATCATATGATGGAGGATAGCAGAAGGACCTGTTAAATTGCAATATTCTCAATACCTGTCATCTCCACTATTCATCACTCTCTCATCCATGGTTAAGACTAGACCCATCCTGCAATACTTCACGTAACAGGCTGTGGTTTTTAGCTGCCCCTGGAAAGCAGAAGTGTCTGTCGGTCCAACATGCAATCCCTGTGTTGCTCCGCCAGATAGAGTATACGACCATACATCACTGAGCCGCCTGATCTCGTCCGATCTCAGCAGCTAAACAGTCATTGGCCAGATCAGTACCCATTGGGGGACTGATGGGGAATATTTGGTGTCGTATCAGCATCAGGTGACTACACAACATCAGGCACCCCAGTAGAGACCACTGCTCTATTCTTCTTTTTCCTTCCTTTATTTCCTCTCCGACTACCTACTATTAATTTACATCAATCAGTGATATATACGTGCATGATACCATACTATTCTATTTTCTGACGTCCCACTAAATTGGGGGTGGTCCCCCAGGTGTTAAAAATCTTCGCCAACCAGCAGAGATCATTACTTACTATTATAGTAAATAATTTAATAATATTTTATTGTTATCTAACATTTATTGTTTTTGTCTTGTAGTCTTGACATATCGTCTGTTGTCTACAATTCTCATATTCTTGACGCCGCCGTTTTGACGTGCATACTTATTTTAAGTGAATTCTATTAAAAGTTATATATTAATCCTATTGCCATTTACCTTACCTTTCTAATTTTCATTTAAGCGTGCCCCAAAAACCCTGTCTTGTTCTTCCTTTGTCCCCTCTTTTGGACATTTACACTATATACAGCTTTTTTGCTGAACCTTTTGGGAGCACCACCAACCGAGTACCTAAGACAATTATTGTCCAAACATTGGTCTTATGTTGGTATTTAGAATTCTTGTTACTTCAATAAATCCATACTTGAGCCTGTGACGATCCCCCACCACCGTTTGAACAAAGTATTCTTACTGAGGTCTATCTCAGTTTCCGGATCGAGCACGGCACTTACACCACCAGAAAAACCCCCCTCTTTCTTTTTCTGGGAAATTCCGGGATCCCCCGTCAATTTTGTCACTTACCAAATTTAGGGATTCCTAACTGACAACTCCAGGTGACAAACTCAACTCGGACGCTACCTTACCCCGACTGGTATGTCTACCTTTAATCTCCGGGACGAACTAACAAACAAACATCGAACCAAGGACTTTGACAACATCTTTTCTGCTCACTCTTCACAAACTCCTACAGATACATCATGGGAAGAGGAACTTAACAATTTGAAAAAAATTCTACAAAAACAAATCAGGACCAACTGGGACCTCTCAAGTCTGGAAAATTATCTGAAACACAAAATCACACCTAGAGGACTCAGACCTAAGACTTTTCCATCCTTTAACCTCCACACAGAAAGTCTGAAAAAAGACTGGGAGACAAGCCTCCTGAAGTGCTCGCAGGAACTCATTTCCATACTCATTAAGCACAATCACCTGATACTAGAGGAGTGCTCCCAAAATATAGAGTCACTGGGTAAAAAACTAGAAAAGTGGGAACAAAATAACGACTTCCAAAACAATTTTGAAAAAAACAAGAAAGACCTTGAGACCTACGAAGCAGTAATAATCGAAAGAAAAAAATCCAAATTCCAACGCGACTGCCGCGACTTTAGCACCGGCAGAATCTTTAATTGGACTAAACCACCGCAGCAATATCAAGGCCAATATAAGAGGGATCAAAGGGGTAATACCACACTCTCTGAGTCCGAGTACTCAAGTACTGACGATAACAGCGACAACTCTAATAGGGATAATTTTTTAGAGTTTGGAAGGGGCAGTGGCCCCAGACAGGGACGAGGAAAAGGAAGACAAGAAGGAGCATCAAGAAGCCGAAGAAAAGATTGGTCGACATGGGAACCTCGCCAAGCCAGTCGACAATCCCAGAGGAACAGGCGACTCTGACGACTTCTGAATCCGGCCTACAGATTATCAACTTGTCAAAACATACTCTAACACCTGACCAGATTGCGGTCCTACAAAAAGGTCTTTCTTTTTCTCCCACTAATCATTTTGATCGATTCAAATGGGAGACCAGCTTGCATCTTTTTAGTCGGAAACTTCTGCTGACTAAGTTTCATGCACTTCATAAATCTGACCATGATAAAGACCCAACTGCCTCATGGTCCTCACAGGAACTCCAAGCGATTCGTGACTTAGAGGAACTTCAGGATCTGGGATCTCAACAACAAGGCCGAACAATTTGCAAAAAAAGATCCACCTTTTTTCCCTCCGAGTCCTTATGCCCAGAGGTCAAAGTCTTTACCAACTTGGTAGCACGGGACTTCGATGAACTTCATCGTAAGAGCAAAAAATTCCGCACCAAAAGTAATCTGACTAAACAAGAATCCATGGCCCTACGGGAGATCCGGAGTTGGGATGACATTGTTGTTAAACCCTCGGATAAGGGAGGCAATATTGTTCTTTGGCCGATCCCCATGTACCTTAAAGAGGTACACAGACAACTTAATGATGCATCCTGCTACAACAAAACTCTATTTGATCCGTCCCTTAATTTCCAAACAGAATACGATCGCATCATAGGAAGAGCTTTTTCAGAAGGCACCATCACCAAATCAGAATTCCAATATTTACAAAATCCAAACCCCAGAGTTGCCACTTTCTACCTTCTCCCGAAGGTTCATAAATCCTTATCTGAACCACCCGGGAGGCCCATTGTCTCGGGCAATGGTTCCCTCATTGAGAACGCCTGTACCTTCCTTGATATCCATCTTCGTCATCACGTAATGAGTCTCCCATCCTATACCAAGGATACTACAGATGTGCTAAAGAAAGTACACGAGATACAACTCGACGACGACCATCTACTTGTGTCACTGGATGTGGAATCCCTTTATAACTGTATCCAACATGACCTAGGGATCGGTGCCACCAGATATTTCCTCAATATGCAGGGGATGACCCCTTTTCACGAATTTCTCCTGGAACTTCTTAGCTTTGTTCTCCATCGGAATTTCTTTGTGTTCAATGACCACTACTACATCCAGGGAAGAGGGACAGCGATGGGAGCAGCCTGTGCCCCCACTTACGCCAACCTCTTCCTTGGATGGTGGGAGAGGGAATTTGTCTTCCAGAATGATGAGGATGTTGAATGTATACACAGTTGGATGAGATACATCGACGACATCCTCATCATCTGGAAGGGTACCAGGAATCAACTCAATGACTTCATCTCAAGACTCAACACTAACAATCTCAACCTCAAATTCACCCACAAAGTTAATCCTAATACCATCACATTTCTTGACCTCCGATTATATCGTGACATCAACAACAAACTTAGCACAGAACTGTTCAGGAAAACTACATCAACAAATAGTCTGCTACACAGCACCAGCGCACACTTCCCGCCTACAGTATGTAATCTCCCCAAGGGAGAATTCCTGAGGCTACGCCGCAACTGCTCCGATGACCAGATTTTCGAGGAGAAATGTATTGAGCTTTCTAAACGCCTACACGACAGAGGGTACTCTAAGAGACTTATCAAGAAGGCCAAAAAATCCATATCACATACCTCAAGGGAATCTATCCTCTTTCATACCAAAACGGACATGAGCAATTCCCCACAGACCATTAGGATGGTCGGCACATATTGCCAACAGTGGAAATCCATCAAAGACATTGTGCAAAAGCATTGGCACATTCTCCTTACCAACAAAGATCTAAGTGATAATCTTAAATCCAGTGTTGATATGAGCTGGCGGAGGGCGCCCAACCTACGTGACAACTTAGTTCAGAGTCACTATGTCAGGATAAAACCTAGAGTGCCCATCATCAAAGGAACACATCCATGCGGTGGATGCAAAGTCTGCAGCCAAACTGTTAACATCACTAATATCAACAATAAGTACAATGAACCATTGGAGATCCATGGATATTTCAATTGCAAGAGTAGCAATATGATATACTGCATCCTCTGTCCATGCGATAAGAGATACGTAGGCATGACCTCCCGCCCATTAAAACAAAGGATTCTTGAACACATGGGAACCGTCAGAAATGCCTCAAAAGATAGGTTAAGGATGAAACAAATTACATCAGTCGCCAGACACTTCCTGCAATTCCATGCCTCGGACCCCTCGAAACTACGTTTCTTTGGCCTTGAACAAATACACTTGGGCCGTAGAGGGGGCAACATTCACCAATCTTTACTACAGAGAGAGAGTTGGTGGATATTTAACTTAGATGCACTTTCCCCTCAAGGTCTGAATGAAGGGATTAATTACAGTGCTTTCCTAGACGTTTGAGTCCTAGTACCCCTAGCTAACGCTTATTATGTTTTCTCATTTCTTACACATTCATTCACTTTTCCATCCCTTTCATTATCATTGTTCTTATTGCTATTATTATTGTTATTATCATTACTTTTAGTTCATTTACTATACCATTGCATTTTATTTCATTTTATTTTATTTTATTTTATTTTATTTTATCACTGTCATCTATTATATTATTATGTACCAATACAATTACTTAGTACCACTTATTCATTAGCAACATAGCTATTCTGACCAAGCTAGGTGAAGTTTGGTTGATTCTTGGTAAAAATCGGTTATCCTGCGGTAACTGCTGACATCATCTTGTCACCGTTCATACCTGGTCTAATTTGCACTTTCATCATTAGTACTATTCTGCCTCTACTCATGTTGAACATCAATATCCATCGTGGGTATGATAATAATCCAGTTTTTCTGACCCCACGGGGTCGACACATGATCTGTCTACCTTCTAATGTTATTCAGTGACATCCATTCTCCTATTACCAACCATTCTAGTGGACACCCACTTCCCTTTACCTCTCCCCATTTTATCTCTACCACAGAAAACATGTTATGTTCTGTTCCCATTAGGGGATTTACCCCCTTCATTATGATTGTAAACAGCGACACCACTCAATTTTGCCTCCCCTGCATCTCCCATTCATCTCTCTCCCAACAGCGCTACGCACGCGCACATCCAATAGCGCTATGTACGCGCTCACCTATTTCCAACATTCAGACAACCTGTCATTAACCAATGAACCTCCCCTTCAGTTTACCCGGTTCTCATTTGTCCACCTGACTGTCAATCACCCAGCCGATCTTTCCCATTGGCTGCCCCGCGTATAATACGTGATGGGGAATCCCTGATCAGCGCGTCACTGTGATCAAGCCTCCCCCGGCGAAACACGTGTCAGTGTTGCACCCTGGGACCACCCCCTGACGTCACCCACACCCGGAACTTCCCAACCAACAGTGGACCACGAGCGCGGCGCCAGGCAACCTCCGCACAGGTTACCACGCTACAGCAGCGACCAGACTGCCGGACTCCCCCCTGGGACTACCCTTCCTCACTCGGAAACCCGGGGCACAGAGCGCGCCCCCCTCGTCAGCGGGCTCTTACCCGCCAGGTACCCTTAGTAATTAGCGTGGGACTGCACAGCTAGTGCAGCTCAGAGGAATCCACCTTCTCCCAATTAACTGGGTCCAATTGCGTGTTACTTAAACCAATCTATCCACATAGTTACCTTACCCTCCCTGTCTTACTATTTATGGGAGAGTATGCTGTTGTATGTGTTTTGAAATCTTCACTCACATGCTAGTAATACTGTGACCTACACCACAACTCTGTGGGCTAAACAGTGCACTATATTAAGGACACCTGTGACAGTTCCCCCACAGATGGAAAAATCCCTACTGCTATAAAAACTTTACTGTGTAATTTTTTTACTGTCTAATCATTAATGTGGAATCTCTACTAGGAATCTACTGTGATCAAATTCTCACCTCATGTACATACTATTAATGCTGTGACCCACATTACAATTGTGGGTTTAACAGTGTACTTCAATAAGGATACTTGTGGCAGCTCCCCCACGGATGATATAATCTTCACGGTTAAAAATCTGTACTATGAAATGTTTAGTGTGAAATCTTTACTGTGAAATTTCTACTATGTCCTTACTGTGACCTATTTTCAACTCACAGGCATGACAACTATGCTGTGACCCTTAACGTAAACGTGTGTATCTAACAACACACTACCTATGAGTTATCTGTGACTGTTGTTTATTGTTACAAGAATTTACTGGTAATTCCTTACCGTGAACTCAAGTTTTCTTATACCAGCATCTGTGATACCTATCATCATATATTTGTTACCATCAGTGCTTTTGCTTTGGGACTCAGTTATATCTTATTGTCCCTCAGTGACTGAATAATTACAGAATTGTACAACACAACCCCCAAATCTACTCTGGTGTTCATGTAACTCCTTCATGTCACCAGTTAGACCGTCCGGATAGGGGGGGCACATTCATCCCTCCATCACCTACCAACCTCTTGATCCTCTATTTCTTGAGCTGAGCACTACCAGGTCATCACTCTCAACCTCCATCTGATATTATCATATGATGGAGGATAGCAGAAGGACCTGTTAAATTGCAATATTCTCAATACCTGTCATCTCCACTATTCATCACTCTCTCATCCATGGTTAAGACTAGACCCATCCTGCAATACTTCACGTAACAGGCTGTGGTTTTTAGCTGCCCCTGGAAAGCAGAAGTGTCTGTCGGTCCAACATGCAATCCCTGTGTTGCTCCGCCAGATAGAGTATACGACCATACATCACTGAGCCGCCTGATCTCGTCCGATCTCAGCAGCTAAACAGTCATTGGCCAGATCAGTACCCATTGGGGGACTGATGGGGAATATTTGGTGTCGTATCAGCATCAGGTGACTACACAACATCAGGCACCCCAGTAGAGACCACTGCTCTATTCTTCTTTTTCCTTCCTTTATTTCCTCTCCGACTACCTACTATTAATTTACATCAATCAGTGATATATACGTGCATGATACCATACTATTCTATTTTCTGACGTCCCACTAAATTGGGGGTGGTCCCCCAGGTGTTAAAAATCTTCGCCAACCAGCAGAGATCATTACTTACTATTATAGTAAATAATTTAATAATATTTTATTGTTATCTAACATTTATTGTTTTTGTCTTGTAGTCTTGACATATCGTCTGTTGTCTACAATTCTCATATTCTTGACGCCGCCGTTTTGACGTGCATACTTATTTTAAGTGAATTCTATTAAAAGTTATATATTAATCCTATTGCCATTTACCTTACCTTTCTAATTTTCATTTAAGCGTGCCCCAAAAACCCTGTCTTGTTCTTCCTTTGTCCCCTCTTTTGGACATTTACACTATATACAGCTTTTTTGCTGAACCTTTTGGGAGCACCACCAACCGAGTACCTAAGACAATTATTGTCCAAACATTGGTCTTATGTTGGTATTTAGAATTCTTGTTACTTCAATAAATCCATACTTGAGCCTGTGACGATCCCCCACCACCGTTTGAACCATACTACATTATGTTGCTCAGTCACAGTGCACATGGATCTCACTGATGTCAGCATGCTGCATAGTGACATTATCACTGTGCATGTGCCAGATCAAGTGTACATTGGTGTAACAAAAATTTGGGCACCCCCACCACTAAAACTTGTGCGCCCCCCTCTCCTCTTACCCCCCCCTCCTCTTATCCCCCCTTTCCTCTCACCCTCCCACCGCTGCATATGCTGCTGCTTGCCCGGCTGGACCAGAAGATACTCCTGTCTGCGCTTCTCCTGTGCTGCTCCTGTAACTGTTACATTTAAAGTATCACTTAGAAAATGGCCACTGCCTTACAGCAGACAGTTATTTAGGATGCAAGAGGAGTCCGCCGCCTCCTCTAGCATGCTTAATAACAGTCTTCTGTGAGGGGGTGCCTAGGGGGTGCAAGTCTGCCTATCAAAAAATGAAGAATGTCTATGAGGATCCTTGTTGTACTTAATGCAGGTGGCGGCTGTGGAACTTCTAAGAACTCACCCCCATACCTTCCCTTGAGGCATGCTTTTCTACTTTGCTGCCCCCTTCTCCTTGTACTCTGTTGTGGGTGGCAAAGGGGAGGGTGTGGGGGGGGCTCCAGGTAAAGCAGGGGACTTGCCCACCTCCCAGGAGGCTGGGAGTACCTCACAATTTTTTAGCCTCCCTGCCATTCCAGAATGTTAGGCAGGTATGCCTTAAGGGTTTGAAAGTGGGTATTGGTGGTGGTGGTGGGGAGGGGGGCAGATGGTTGAAGTTTTGTCAAGGGTGCCGAGAAGCCTTACACCGGCCCTGAGTAGAACACACCCATATCACACTTGTTCTGCATTTGCAGGGCCATTCCATCCCTGTTTCTGCCATTCTAAGGAGATGTAGGTACCAAATCTACATACACTGTTTTGTGGGCTTGCCTAGTTACGTATATTATACTAAACACATGAACATATGACTTTTTCTTAGATTTCCCTTGCTACTAGATTTATATTAAAGCAATGATTATGCTCATCATTCTGCCTTGACCTTTTCCACTGTAAAATAGCCCTTGCAAAAATTATGCTTGAGCAGTTGCTGGTTGTTTAAATGACCCGGTTAACAACCTCTGCTGTAAATCTCCATAGCATTCTCCAGTTCATCTAGAGATGATTTCTATCCAAATTAATTATACAATTATGCTGCAGACATAGAAAATGGTGAACAATGAAAAGCATAGAAACTATGGAATATAAAGCTTGGGTGTTGTTTTAAGGTGTGTAATTTGCCACATGCACATGGCAGTGTGACTAACCTAACTAATAAAAATAGATTAAACCCATACATCAAAGAACCGCAATAGCAAATATGTGAATGTTAAACTAAAGAGACAAGATGCAGTACATTAAAACCTAGGGAATTAAATTAATTAATCATAGAATAACAATGAATAATTAAACTGTTGAATAAACTGTCATATGAGAGATGCACAAATATGTGTTTTCTTAGTTTGGTATTAAATCAGCTAAAACTCCAAATACCGGTCCTAGTGAGACTCTTCTTCCTAGATCCTATGCAAATCCTTCACAATGCGTTATTCAATCAGTTATCATTTTTTCTATTTCATATTTAACTAATCTACTAAATATCACACATGAAAATGAAAAGACAAATCTTCCTGTACATACGTTTTACACTTAAATCTTTAACACATGGATTTTGGATGGGGAAACAGAGACGCTGTACCTGTCACCAAATGAAACCGTGATAACAAGAGAAGATATCTTTGACGGAAAAATTAAAGGGCCAATAAACATTATGTTTGCAGGTTATTTGAAAGATCAAGACTCTTGTACCCAGCTGTTTCTTCAGGATAATGTACAGCAAACAAGAAAAATAGTTTTACTTAAATAGACACAGACACATTATCTTTCTCCAAAAGAGTTAAATGAGCAGTTGTCTCTCAGTCAACAGGCTGCAGGGAGGAGGGAGGTACATCTTTCTGTGGCAGACCACAATAGTGTCCGAGACACAGACCTGCACCACTCTGCGCATGCGCGATACTTACTGGAGGACTTCGCACAGACATCAGGCCTGATTCCGGATGACTCGGTAAGCTGCGAAGATCGCAGCATACCGACTCCCAGAGGGCCCACACTGTCTCCCCGGATTCGGTATGAAATCCCGACGGTCAAAATCCAGACAGGGTCAAAATCCCGAATGGGTCAAAATACCGACAAGGCCAAAATACCGACATGGACAAAATCCCGACATTTAAAATCCCGACAGGTTCAAATTCCCGAAATTTGAAATCCTGTCAGGGTCAAAATCCCCAACATGTAGAATGTACAGGTGTAACAGTCTACATGACTTTCCGTCGACAGGTGCGAGGTCGACATGTTTTTTTCACAGTTTTTTGACCCGAATGTCGACACAGTCGACATGGACACAGTTGGAAGTGAACCGCAGCCCCTCACATAGCTCGCTTCGCTCGCAATGCTTCGGGCACGGTGCCTCGCTGCGCTCGGCACACTATTTTATTCTCCCACCACGCCCTAGTAGATGGTAGGGCATGAAATACCGCCTGCCGGCAGATGTCGGCTCAAAAAACAGTGAAAAAACCCATGTCGACCTCGCACCCGTCGACGGAAAGTCATGTAGACTGTTTCACCTGTACATTCTATATGTTGGGATTTTGACCCTGTCAGGATTTTAAATGTCGGGATTTTGACCCTGTCGGGATTTCAAATGTCGGGATTTTGTCCATGTCGGGATTTTGTCCTTGTCGGTATTTTGACCCATTCGGGATTTTGACCCTGTCGGGATTTTGACTGCATCCCGTCTCCCCCATCAAACCTCCCCATGCCGCCATATCCCTCGCAACCAATGCTAGGGGAGGTGTTATGAGAACACTTCCCCTCGCATGCGCCCGCAGCAGGAGAAATCATTCGTATCACAAATATAAGTCAGTGGAGACAGACTTATATTTGTGGGCGCCAGGATGAAGACAGGGCGGATGATGTCATGTGACCTCAGCCAGTGGCGTAACTGCGCTCCCTGCCGATAATTAAGCAGCGTCCCCCCCCTGGCCGCCCATGCCCCCCCAACCCCGCAGATTTACCTGTATTTGATGCAGTGGTCCCGGCTCCCCTCCAGGCTTCATTCTGATGCTATGAAAAACAGACCATCACAAAATGTCCACCCCCATACAGCAGACAGTCTGCTACTGTATATGGGGGTGGACATTTTATGATGCTCCGTCTCCATAGCATCAGAATTAAGCCAGGAGGGGAGCCGGGACCACCGCAGCGAATACAGGTAAACCCAGTGGTGTAACTATAGCTCCGCAGCCCCCGCAGTGGCGCAGAGAAATTGGGGGCACCGCCGGGGGGGCTGCGGGGCTATAGTTACCCACGGTCTGCGTCTCGCCCGGCTCTCTGTCGGGACCTTCCTGACGTCACGTCCCGGCCGGCTCCTGCTGCAATGAAAACTGACAATTAGAAAATGGCTGCCCCCATACTGCAGACAGTTTTCTGTCTGCAGTATGGGGGCAGCCATTTTCTAAGAGTCCGTTTTCATTGTAGCAGCAGGAGCCGGCCGGGACCGTGACGTCAGGAAGGTCCCGACAGAGAGCCGGGCGAGACGCAGACCGCGGGTAAGAAGGGGGGGGGCAGGTTAGGTGTGTGTGTGTGTGGGGGGGGGGGCGAATAAATGTGCGGCGTGGGGGGGCGCTAAATAGTTAGTTACGCCCCTGGGTAAACCTGCGGGTCTGTGGTGGAAGCAGCGGCATTACTATAGCCAAGCAGCCCCCGCTACCGTGGGGGCTGCGGGGCTATTGTTAAGCCACTGACCTAAGCCACACCCCCCCGGCACACTTCACACCCCCCCTACATTTGCAGGGAAACACCCAGTGTTATCATGGGGATACCCATACAATGTTTGGCGTTCCCATGTCCCATCGCCACTACTGCCTCCTTCCCGCACCCCTCCCTCCTCGCTGCGAACGTCCCGGCGACAATGTAAATTGCTTAGGCTGTTCGCAGTTGGGGTTTGCACAAGCGCATGCAGAAATCCGACAATCGGGACAGGGGCTGATTTCAGTTCATTGCGAATTGTGGGGAAGGTCAGTGAGTCCAATCACTGGTTGCTATATAATATTAGTACATCCCACGAAAATATCATCTGGAAGGTTGTGGAATAGGCATAAAATACACCTGAAAAATTACTTGGTCACAATAATTAGTACAGTACATCCCACCCACAATCTAATTGGTTACTATGGCAACATTAACAGTTTTCATTTTTAGAAGCTTTATTAAATTTACCCATGTGTGTCTGCTGCAGGTTGGAGAGAGAGCATGTAGCTAAATGCCTGTATTCATACAATGCGGTCATTAGGTCAACAGCGTCTAGGTCCACAGACAAAAAGTTAACACAGGAAAAAGGTTGACATGCATTTGGTCACCATTGTCAAAAAGGTTGACACAAGCAAAATGTCGACATGACGTTTTCATGATTTTTTTTTAAACCAACTTGTTCATACTTTACCATACCAGTGAGCATAGAGGGAGAACAAAATAGTGTGCCGAGCTCAGCAAGCCATGTGAGGAGATGAGGTACACTTATACGGTGTCCTTGTTGACCATGAAAAAGTCATGTTGGCCCCCTTTCCATGTCAACCTTTTTCATGTCTACATTTGCTTGTGTCAGCCTTTTGATCATGTCAACTTAATGCATGTCCACCTAATGCATGTCAAACTTTCTGATGTGTTGACTTTTTGACTGTCAACCAATAACGGCCAACCTTTTGACTGTCAATCTAGACTTTATCGACAAAAAAACCCGTACTCCCATATATTCTGCCTAAACAATGCATGGAGTATGCAGTTATGTTACTACAATACTTTGCACTGAAGATAGGGAATTTTTTATTGTGCTTTTTATACCAATGCAGAGAGCTATATTTACTTTTCATCTAACTTACTTGTTATTGTATGCTGATAAATGATGTTAATTCTCAGTCTCTAACACAACTGCTGCAATTCCAGACACCATTTATATGACAAATACCTTGTACATTTCATCGAACAATGCCTTTGTTTATATGAACATACTCTGTTTGCAGAAAGGAAAGCAAATTATAACTTGCAATGGGAGTGCAAGGTCCAATTTCTATTCATTATTTCTATATGAATGTCTTATTAGTGAGAGTAATTAGCACCCTCCTGTGTACAAATGAATACTTTGTACCAACACAGTAATATTTCCTAAAAAATGTTATTAAAAAAATTATTAAATGAACGAACTTTGTTCTTTTTCATTAAAATTTGCCCTAAATTGCTAAGAGCAATAAGGGCCATTGTGATCTATTTATCAAGCAGTCATAACCTCTTTCCTTGGCTTCCTCCATTCGTAGTTACTTGGAGCACTTTTGCCGGCTATGTTAGACTGCTGGAGTGGGGGAGAAAACCTCTGTATAGGCGCAGGGAATCACTGCGATATGAACACATTGTGAAAATTGTCTCAACCTGGGGCATCATTTGTGCATACCAAATATTTGTTTCTCTCTCTCTTCTGCAGTTTTCATTTTGTTAAATTTGCTAATTATATGCTACGGCAGTAGATACCAAATTTTGTTGAATAAAGAAAAGATAAATGAAGCAAAAATTGTTACTTTAAACAAATTGTCTAAAACATTGTCTAATTGTTACATTAAGAAAATTGAGTAAACCATCATCCTTAGGTTTAGTGTGAAGGGCAGTGTTGTCATCATATCCTATGATTGATAACCACCAGCACTGGTTTTGACTATTACATGGGCCACCCAGCTGTGGCACCCTTGCAAGGGCCCTACAGTACCCAGTTTGGAACTACTCACTGGACTATGGTACATTTCCAAGTACTTCATTCATGACCTTGTAAATCAATAAAGGGTTTATTTACTAAGATGGGAGTTCTTTTGAAGATGGGATGCTGTATAGCAAGACTCGTTTCCACCAACAAACCTAAACAAATTACTATGCTGGTCTTTGAAGTGCAAGTAGGCACAATCCTTGCCTTCAGAGCAGCCTATATTTTTGTAACCCATGTTGTTAGTGACCTACAGTTGGAGCTGCTCCTGGTGAATCGCCGCTGTGCTGACAGAAGGTAGCACGAGTGCTCGATATACTTGTGTGCCCCGTTCCATTTGAGCCCTCCGCCACCTCCTCAGCAGCTCCCCCTCAGCACCCCCGATTCCCTGGGCACGGAAACTGCTCCCCGCCACTGTGCAGACGGGAACGCGCATGTGTGTGGGAAGCTCCCACATCCCCGTCAGATTTAGTGCCTCTCCGCCAGCCTGCGCCGGCTCAGGGAATCTGGCAGGCTGGGAGGCGCTCCATCTGTATGGCAGTAGTATAATGATTTCCTATACACCATACTGTAGGTAACCATATAAAATTGTTATAATCTGGTACTGAGATTAAATACTACATTAATTGTTCCTTTAATAACATATGGCTTCCTATTCTGGTTGGTATCGTCAAAATTATTTGAAGACTCAAAATCCCTAACTCATAGCTATTCAAAATGATGATTAATCATCTAGCTCACATGTTGGTGTCTGTAACGGTTACATATAAATGATCTTGGTAAAACCTCAGTCTCCAAACTTTTATAACTGTGACATATTGGGTTTTTACAACAGAAACAGCTGTGTGTGACAGAACAGAACTCCTTTATTTATCACCTTGTATCAAGAGCTAAACACTTGGGGAAGCATAGTGAGGCTATATGAAGATTAATGATCCACCAAAGAATACCATTCTAAGATATATCCATCTTACACTAATCAATATCAGTCTTAAAATTATCTCTCAGTGAAACACTCGTCTGGAAGGCATAGCTGCCAGGCTTCATTCGATCACATGTCATTTTTATACTCAATATATCTTTTCACTAGCAATGACTGCTCATATTCCAAAGGGGCGGAAAGTACCAATTTATAAAATCAGCTGAAATGAAACCGACACAAAACCCAACTTCATTGATTATTTTCTTGACCTGATTGTAATATTGTAATAGTTCTAAAGAAAGGTCTACTAATGAGCGGTGAAACTTTATATTGTGTAGTAACAGCTGTCTGATCTGTTCAATCGACAAAGTAATATAATTATCTCAAATAAATGTAAAGGTGCCCATACTCGTACCAATTACCCAGTACTTTTTGTGCTAAAATAGCATTGTTGTGCATGGGATGTGATGCTATTTTACCTTTAGACTAGAGAGGTTATATTTACTAAAGGTAGAAAAATAGTTTTTTTTTGTTGGAAATATGGGCATAATATCATAGACTAAATTAATGATAGCAATAAAACAATACTGTACATAAGTTTAATAGTAAGGGTGAGTAGCAAAATGTATGCCAAATTATTTTAATATACTGAACAGTAGAATTAATTTACTGAGCTGGCAGGCGTGTAGCTGTGTATTTATATGAACGCATTCCTCCTTTTTTCAGTCACAAAGTACTTTTTGTAGAAGTTTTGAGTTCCTTGAGCAATCCAGTTGTGAGTGCCATATGCAAAGGAAATCAATATATTTAAAAGCAGGAAACGCACATTTATTATTTATTTATTTGCAGTTTCTTATATAGCGCAGCAGATTCCGTTGCGCTTTACAATAGTAGACAGTGATAAAACAAACTGGGTAACAGACAGACTTAGAGGTTAGAGGGCCCTGCTGCAAGCTTACAATCTATTATATTATATCATATGTGTGCCTTGTCATAAAGGGTCCACTGACTCTCAGAAAATTAGGAAGACATAGCATATACAGAGGAGTCTTGCTTTGACCGCAATCCAGTGGCATACAAATAGCGCCCGCAGACCCTGGGTTTGTGAACAATTTGCTGATTGTCATTTGCTCCCATACAATACCAGATTTTCAGTCAGACTAACCAACTAGTTGAATGAATGGAGGAATGTTGGTCTTGTGTATGGCCAGCGTTAGTTTTCCAAGGGCCTATTGAAGGAACTGCAGGCTATTTATAGGTGGGTGTATGCCTTATCCTTGGTGATTCGAGATGCACCAATAATAAGGCTGCTGCTAATGTGCACTGATAGTGATGACGAACGTGCGTACAACTCTGAATGCACACAGAGATCTGTATTTATTTCCATCTGTGGACAATTTGCATGAGACTGAAACAGCCCAATAATCATTGACAATTTATAAATATCAAGGCGGGAAAGACAGTTACTACTGCATTGGTTATCAGTGCTGGACCTATCGTGGTAGCAATAAAAGATTTTCCTGATTATAAAATAATGAATCTGTAAGGGAGGGAAAGGATTGTCACAAGCTCTAAATTAATCAAAGTAATATTTATTATCTTCAAGTAAAACCAACATAAGACCCAATTCGGCTCTAGTACCACGGAGGTGCTGGGTTGGTGGTGCTCCCAAAATTGTTCAGCAATAAACCTAAAGGGGATATGTCCCAGAGAGGACAAAGGCAGAACAGTAATGCTGTGTACACACGGGGGCGATAGGGGCTGAAATCGCTGGGAATATGGTCGCTGAGCGACCATATTGCCAGTGATTGGAGTGTGCACCAGCGATAAATCGCCGGGTGCGCGCTCCCGTTTTCAGCCCCTGAATGGTCGCTGGTCGGAGGAACATGCTCCTCCGACCAGGGACATCCCCTGCCTCTTCACCCAGCAGTGTTTAAATTTTCATCTGAGACCATCTCTGGTCGCAGATGAAAACGGGAACGGGGCAATATGATTGCTGAGCAATATATTGTCAGCTATCATATTGCCCCGTGTGTACACACCTTTAGGGTTTTTGGGGCACACTTTTAAAGTTGATATGTGATAGGTAAAGTGAGTGGACTAAAATTTTACTTTTATTACACAAATCTAAAAAAGAGAGAACCGTCACTAAATTTAAAATATATGCATGAACAAATCATTACGACAACTTGAATAGTAAATTTGTCATTAATTCACAGGCTAAAATGATTAGTACACGGTGTCCACCTCCAACGCTGTATTTCTGCACAAAATGAATTAGGTTCCAGGGTTGGAATTTGTGCATAAACTGTTGTAACAGACAGATGTCTTTATTACGTTGGGACAAATTCCCTGGTGCTTAAGCTAAATATAACAAAGCGTTGTTCTAGTGTCCAATTCTAAGCCTTACTACTGACTGAGTGATACTTCCACAAAGAATTGTATGAGCTGACTGTATAATAAAAGCTCCTGCGACCAGCGATTAGAATGGGGCTAAAACGGGAGCGCGCACCCGGCGATTTATCGCCGGAGCACACTCCCATCCAGTGGCGTAAGTTCATTCCAGATGCCCGGAGGCAAGATATATATTGGTGCCCCCCCCCCCCACACACACACACACATATACACAACACAACACAACAAAAACTTATATAAAATATACTGTATATATCTGTTAAGAAATATAGATAGATAACACATATACTTCTTAGAACTCAGCCACAAAAGCAATATTGTTGGCTTTTAAATAACTGATTTATACTTGCATGGGGAGGAGAGGTGCCCCCTTGGGAGCAGGAGCCCGGCGGCAGATGACTCCATTGCCTCCCAGAGTTCTGCCTCTGCTCCCATCACTGGCAATATGGTCGCCTGCGACCATATTTCCAGCGATTTCAGCCCCTATCGCCCCCGTGTGTACACAGCTCTAGTAAAATCCAGGCTTCAGCACAGATGGTTTAATCAGAACCACTCAGGTACTATTAGGTCACCTGTGCTCAAGCCTGGATATCACTAAAACCTGCACTGTTGGTGTGCCTTGAGGACCGTGGTTGGGAATGCCTGGAGTACAGACTTGCAGAGCAGTTTCCTAAGTGCTTATACATACAGTATGAATGGTATAAGCAGCTGTGACTAATGCAGATGCTGCTGCAGCCTATTAACACGTTCCCCATTCTTCTGCTTATTTTATTTTACATATTCCCACAGATAAATTGGAATTGTTTATGTCTATCACAGTATTTTCATGGTATACAAACATAATGTATAAAAAGGTTGTTTATGCTCCTATTTAACATGACAAATTACCACTTGTGTAGTGGATTTCATTATCACACAGTTTAGCACTTTAAATAATTATTGATAATTAGGCACACTCAGCAATGTAAATTGTTTAGAATAGCAAAACACTTTTAATTAGTTTACAAAATATGACTGAAAAAAATGTTTATTAAAGTCCTTTGAATACCATCATCACTTCACTGAGTTGCTAGGGTGATGTTTTCAAAGAAGTGGAAATTGAATATATAAGTGGTGTGCACATTGGGCCTTATTCAGATCTGAGCTCTGTACAAATTTGTTCGGAAAATGGGCAAAACGCTGTGCACTGCAGGTGGGGTAAATATAACAGGTATAGAGAGTTAGATTTGGGTGAGTTATTTTGTTTCTGTGCAGGGTAAATACTGGCTGCATTATTTTTGCACTGCAACTTAGATTTCAGTTTCAGCACACCCCACCCAAATGTAACTCTCTTTGCACAGGTTACATCTGCCCCACCTGCAGTGCACATGGTTTTGCCCATTTTTCGAACAAATTTGTACTGAGCTCAGATCTGAATAAGGCCCATTGTGCAGTTAGTTTCTGGATGTGCAGAGTATACTGTAGCTAGAGTAGACACAATCTGACTCTGGTTAAGAACTATAATCAATAACTACAATTCTTGTGAAATGTCACGGAACATAACATCATATAAGCACCACTGCACACTGAAGAAAAGTGCCTGATAAACCAATAGGCTGATAAGGCTGCAGCCTATAGCAACACGACTGAGGGGGGGGGGGGGGGCTTGTAGGTAGCAGGGGTTGACGTTCTTAAGGTGATTGAAAGTGGGATGGTTTTCTTGTGTTTGCAGGAGAAGCAAACCAAGGACAGTGAACGCTTTGTGGGCGCACTCTTTAAATAATATCTTAAATGCGTATAGTGGAATTATTTTAAAATATAACTTTTAATGGAATTAGCTTAAAAAGAGTGGGGCGCAATGAAAATTATAATGTATATAGTGTTGTTGGTTTTGTTGTGTGGTTATTCTATGATGTTAAATATTCTTTTCAAATAAATCTCTTGACACCACACGTTTTATGTATCATTTACTGCATGTGATCAACACAGGTATGTAGACCTGGGTGACAGTAGGCTGCAAAAATGAGTTTATCCCCCGGGGTAGGGATTTATTTCTGGGGGGATTCAGGCTGCCCCACGTCACTTTGTAAGAAAAATTATTTAGTAATTATAATAATAAAGTTAGGCCTAATGGCCGATTTTTGAACACTGATAGTAGGCGGCTCCAAAGCTGCTTGTCAAATGATCGTGCAACCCCAGATGAGTAATACCACACCTGGACTTCTCCAGGGGTCTCCCACCCGGATACTGCCCAGGCCCTTCACTGCTTGGCTTCCAAGTTCGGAAGGGTTTTGGGCAGACCAGTGAGGTGTGGTGGTATAATGGGTAGGGGTGCAAATCACAGACAGCTGCTCCAGTTAACTATCGTTGTCATAGATAATTGCACAGGCATGTATTATCAGATTAAAGTGACACTCTGTGATTGAATGGATAGTGTAAGAATAGATAGTCTAGCACAGTGCAGACAAATACAAAATAACTTGATGATAACCAAAGATTAGTAATAGTAGGCTGGTATAGCACAATACACTTAATTGGGATCAAATATGCAAAGTCGCACTTGCACAGACATATATTGGATTACCCCTCTATAGTACAGTGACACACTGTGGTTGAATAGATGGTATTAGAATAGACACTCTAGCTCAGTGCAGACCAATACATAGTAACTTGATAATATCCAAAAGTAGCAATAATAGGCTGGTGTAGCACAATTCCCTTGATTGGGATCAAATATGTACAGTCGCACTTGTGAAACAGTACATAGAAAAAAGATAGGTATACCCACTGGCGATGGCGGTTAACTCACACAGTAATTGAATTAAATCAGGCTGTGAACAGTTTGATCTAAATTGCTCAAAACAAAAACAGAGAGAAAAAGACCATAGTGCAATATAATATGTTGATGGAGATAGATTGGTTTTACTCAGTTCACTCACATAAATCCAACATATATGGGCATGTAGCAGGGTCTTTTTGTGAGGTGGAATTCCTCCTGTGCTCTCTTATCCGTAAGTCTGATGAAATAGAAGCTCAAATAGTGCAATATAGTCGGAGTAAAAGTGTAACAGATTTTTATTCAGTGCACTCACAATTGTAAAAAATTAAAACAGCATATCACCCGTTCTGGGATAGCAGGGTCCGGTAAGCAGGTCACAAGACAGGTACAGGCATCCACGTACAGGTGTCCCACTTGTGAAACAGTTTTTCTGAGTTGTACTTGCACAATTGAGTCACAAGGAAAGCAATTGCTTACAGTGTGACAGTGTCACAGAAAAAGCACTTAGGCTGTGTTTACAGGGATAGCTGATACCTGTGCTGCTGACTAAGTAGCTTGAGTCATTGGGTTCTTATCTATATAGTTAACTGGACAGTGTTGATTTCAGTTTATCCATTAGACATAATCCACCCAGATGTGTTGGTTGGTATCTCAGATTGAGGCTGGTGCGCTGTAATGTATGCTGCATGACGAAGCCTGTCGTAGGCGAAACACGTGTCCAGCGGCCCCCCACGTCACCCTTCTTTGAACCTACAGCGGGACGACTCCAGGCCGGCCTCTCCTGACCTTTTCCCCGCAGGACTTGCAACAGTGCTCGGCGCTCGCTGAGACAGACGTCACTCAGCCCCCTCCGGCCCTGCAGCTCTGTGCAGGACACCACGACTACCTGCCGGGATCCAAGCAGGTTCAGGTACAGGAGCAATCTCGGACGGCATTGCCTCTGAGCGCTGCTCCCCCAGACTTTCACCCACTCTATCTCTCAACTGTAGCAATTATGTTAATGACCCAGATACGTGAGAGGTACTCTGGCGGCATACATTACAGCGCACCAGCCTCAATCTGAGATACCAACCAACACATCTGGGTGGATTATGTCTAATGGATAAACTGAAATCAACACTGTCCAGTTAACTATATAGATAAGAACCCAATGACTCAAGCTACTTAGTCAGCAGCACAGGTATCAGCTATCCCTGTAAACACAGCCTAAGTGCTTTTTCTGTGACACTGTCACACTGTGAGCAATTGCTTTCCTTGTGACTCAATTGTGCAAGTACAACTCAGAAAAACTGTTTCACAAGTGCGACTGTACATATTTGATCCCAATCATGTGAATTGTGCTACACCAGCCTATTATTGCTACTTTTGGATATTATCAAGTTACTATGTATTGGTCTGTACTGAGTTAGAGTGTCTATTCTTATACCATCTATTCAACCACAGTGTGTCACTGTACTATAGAGGGGTAATCCAATATATGTCTGTGCAAGTGCGACTTTGCATATTTGATCCCAATTAAGTGTATTGTGCTATACCAGCCTACTATTACTAATCTTTGGTTATCATCAAGTTATTTTGTATTTGTCTGCACTGTGCTAGACTATCTATTCTTACACTATCCATTCAATCACAAAGTGTCACTTTAATCTGATAATACATGCCTGTGCAATTATCTATGACAACGATAGTTAACTGGAGCAGCTGTCTGTGATTTGCACCCTACCCATTATACCACCACACCTCACTGGTCTGCCCAAAACCCTTCCGAACTTGGAAGCCAAGCAGTGAAGGGCCTGGGCAGTATCCGGGTGGGAGACCCCTGGAGAAGTCCAGGTGTGGTATTACTCATCTGGGGTTGCACGATCATTTGACAAGCAGCTTTGGAGCCGCCTACTATCAGTGTTCAAAAATCGTCCATTAGGCCTAACTTTATTATTACAATTACTAAATAATTTTTCTTACAAAGTGACGTGGGGCAGCCTGAATCCCCCCCAGAAATAAATCCCTACCCCGGGGGATAAACTCATTTTTGCAGCCTACTGTCACCCAGGTCTACATACCTGTGTTGATCACATGCAGTAAATGATACATAAAACGTGTGGTGTCAAGAGATTTATTTGAAAAGAATATTTAACATCATAGAATAACCACACAACAAAACCAATAATACTATATACATTATAATTTTCATTGCGCCCCACTCTTTTTAAGCTAATTCCATTAAAAGTTATATTTTAAAATAATTCCACTATACGCATTTAAGATATTATTTAAAGAGTGCGCCCACAAAGCGTTCACTGTCCTTGGTTTGCTTCTCCTGCAAACACAAGAAAACCATCCCACTTTCAGTCTAGCTACTGAACGCTGGGCGCACCACCAACGCCACAACTACCAGCATCAGCCTGGAGTAGTTTCTATGTTGGTCATAGATTAGTCAACGAAAGATCTAATCACCTATTTTTCAGCTGTAGCGGGTCCACTCCCCCCTTTTCTCAGGTTCTTAAGGTGATTGCCAGATGGCTGTACTAACTTAAGTTACTGATGTAATGATTGCTTTATGTACAATGCCAACTGGGTAACCTAAAACCAAAGTCTCCTTCACTTTGTGGCATACAAGCATTAAATCCTACATGCCAGTAGTATGACCTTTCTTTACATGCACATCGGCAGTATAAATGGTGAGTCCCTGAGCACCCATACATGTATGTTCAGCGGCATTACAAAAGTAGCTACATGTGTGTTAACCTAGGGCACCTTCTATCAGACCCTGCTAAAGAAGTCAGAATGTTCACTTCCTTCAAAAACCCATTACGGAGCTCAATGGAGGTCACTGGAGAGCCATGATCTTCTACCACTACAAGAGTGGTCAAAAAAGAATTTGAGTTTTGACTGACTGCAAGTGATTTGCAAAATTTTGGCGTGGGAGACGGTCCCTGTAAGATGAAAAACACTGCAACTAACCTGTGTCTACCATCACTGAGGAAAATCTTGGTCTTGTGTGAGCCATCGTTGGCATGGATGCCAGAATGACCATGGCATGGTTAGAGAAGGAGATATGCATCTCAACCGTATGCTTGATACTCCACAAAATAGCTGAATACTGTCATTAGAGCATATGGAGAGTCAGGTGCCTTGATGTCACAACATGCTGACCAGATTTGAAAGCAGTCATTTAGCCATTTAGTTGTGGTACCACTCACGCAGCAGTGCATCATCACTGGGAACAGTTACACCAACCACTGAAAAGTGGTGGATTTTCTGGTCTATGAACGCATTCAGGAGCTTGGTCACTCACAATACAGTCCAGAATTTATTGTATTCTATTTGAGGCACCAGAAGCCGCAGTAGAGACCTTCATGTAGCATACCTGCTTTGGACTAGCTACTTCATTAAGTGATTCACAACTTTGCCTAGACTCTGATGAATAGTTTGAAAAAATTGAATGTTCACTTTGTAAATAAAGTACTTTTTTTCATCTGGAAACTTATTACACACCCCTTTTTAAACTTGTTTTGTGCACTCAGTGATTCATCACTTATCTGTCCACAGTCCGTTGTCTAGTTGTATTTCTATTGTGAAGCTGATGCAAGGATGTTGCCATTTTGTATCTTGTCAGCTGATGTTACCTACTCCTGTCAGAGTTCCTCTTGCCTCAGCTGACTCTGGCAGCCACTCTGTGACCTACAGCTCCTATGTAAACCTTTCCTGTTCAGTAGCTCACTACCAGAGCAATTATTCTAGTTCATTCTTTCATACAAAATACTTCTTAGATGGACAAAACCATGTGCACTGCAGGGGGGCAGATGTAACTTGTGCAGAGAGAATTAGATTTGGGTGGGGTTTTACTTCAAAGTGAGATCTGTATTGCAGTGTAAAAATAAAGCAGCCAGTATTTACCCTATTTTAAAGCTGCCCCCCTGCAGTGCACATGGTTTTGTCCATCTAAGAAGGATTTTGTCAGAAAGAGTGAACTAGAATAAGGCCTATTGTGCTTCCACATGAAAGGGTCATCTAATCTACTCCAGTGTATCTTGCCTGCTCAGTTCAGCCCATACCTTTTAATAACCAGCATTCTGCATTCAGGAATTGTGTACCCTCTGCTTCCAGCAGATTTCCAAAATCTCAGTGTACAGTAAACCTCTCATATTAATGTATGCAAGTTTTCTATTTCATGTGCATGTTCCAGCCTATTACTGAATTATCATTCTAAAGGACATTATCATCTTAACTCTGTGTTGCTAGCCCATAGTGTTCCCGAAATCTCCAGCATTCACTTGCAACAAACATTATTAATGTGTGTGCATTTCCTCAGATTCCTACCACAGTACAGGCACTAATGCACAGACTTAAGCCCCGTACACACGGGGGGAGATATATTGGCCAGCAATATATTGCTAGCAATATATTGCTGAGCAATATATTGCCCAGTGTCTCCTTTGCATCAGCGACCAGAGATGGTCGCTGATGAAATAGACCTCTGTTGGGGGAGCTGCAGAGGTAATTAGCTGGTCACAGGAGCAAGCTCCTGCGACCAGCGATTACAATGGGGCAGAAAACGGGAGCGCGCACCCGGCGATTTATCGCTGGTGCGCACTCCAATCACTGGCAGTATGGTCGCCTGCGACCATATTCCCAGCGATTATAGCCCCTATCGCCCCCATGTGTACACAGCATAAGTCATCAAGTGTCCTGAGGTTACTAGTCTAAGCCTATCTTCGAACTGCACTGTAACACTCTTGTTTGCAGCAATACCAGCTCCATTTGGTTAACTCAGTTTCCAGTTCTGACCTCCTTTGCAGCATCTCTGTCTCCAGCAATTCCCATTCCAGACTGGTCAATACAGTTACTTCTATTAATTTATCCTTCACTACTACTACTGCTTACAGCATTATCTGATCCAGCCTAGTCAGTTCCAGTCTGGCATCAAGCATTTCCAGTTCTAGCCTTGCACCTCACAGACCCAGTACCAACCTGGCATCCAACATAGCCGGTCAAAGCCTAGCATCCAGCTTAGTCAGTCCCAGCCTAACATCACGCTCATATAGCCCAGCCCAGTTCCTGTCCGTATTCTAGATCCAATAGTGATTGTAAGGGGTTAATGGTTCTCCAACTCATAATATAGTTGGAGAGCCCTTAATGTCCAAAATGGACTGCAGAAGTCTGTTGTTTAACAGATAAATGTCACAAGCAGTACCATACTATACAGATTATGCCACTATTGCTTTGGAAATATCATTACTGGAGCTTTATCCTTATAATTATCTGCCTATTTGGCTAACATGGCAGCAGGGAAAAGTACCTGACACAGAAAAACAATAAGAAATATTGCACTGACCTACAGACTTTCCCATCAAATTAATTCAAGTGTAGAGATGATCTAAAACCGTTTATCCCAGCAGACAGCTTCCAAATAACTTGATGGTTTTTAATTACTGGGGTAATTAACCTCTGGAATGTTGTTTTGTTTTACTTTTAAAACTATTCACCACTGCCAGCACTGGCATGTCCAAACACAAAAGCTGGTAAAATATAACGCACATCTTGGCGTTATTTTCTTTTACTGATTATTGTACATATCCTTATGGAAAACTTTTATATTGTTAAGTGAACTGTGTATTTGGTATTGTTTTTTTTGTGCTGCATAGTGGTTAAAATGGAGTAAATCCATTACATTAAAATGGGTTATTTGATGTTATATAACTGTTAAACATGCTGGTGTTACTGTATATAAATGTGAAAATAATAATCATCATCATCATATCATAAAAAAGTACAATTCTGCATTAATCAGTGAGTAAATATGATGCTTCTTCCTGTAGATCAGTAATACCAGACATACATTTGGTTCCAGTTGATAGATCTATCAATAGGTCTACCCAAAATTGATGACATGCAATAGGTGGACTTTAAAGGTCGACATGAAAAAGGTTGACAGGGACAAAAGGTAGACACATTTTTTTTTTAAACCCAGCTTGTTCTTACTTGACCATCCATGTTGGCACAGAGTGAGAATTTAATAGTGTGCTGAATGTAGGCAATGGGTTTGGGATCCATATTGACAGTTGTCACCATTAACACCAAATAAATGTGAAAGAAACCATGTAGACCTTTTCATGTGTTTACCTTTTTCATGTAGACCTTTTGACCATATTGACCTTTGTCAACCTTTCCCAGGTCGACCTTTTAACCCTGTTGACCTATGGCATGTCGACCTTTTGGGGTAGACCTATTGAATGTCTATCTAGACATTTTATCTAATAATTCACACCCTATACCATGTGAAGCTGTGTTGCTATGTGGCATTGTATAGTATTATGGAGTATACAGTACTGTATGTTGCAATGCTGCAACCTAACAAATTCAGTATTCATCTCGGGGGGATATAAAAGGGATACAATGTGAGACACTTAAGCAGGGTTGCCGACTCTCCCGGAATGTCCGTGGGACATCTCATGGACTCCCGGAAGAGGGCCCCTTTCTCCCGCAGCAGCTGCCTCGCTTGCACGATACGAAGTGCGCATGCGCGAGATGCCGCCGGCGGCAGCAGAAGTCCGGCCAGCTCTTCCGGGATCCTGCTGCTACATACGCCTTCCGGGTCTGGCCCCCTGTCCCTGCTGCTGCCGACTGGGCCTTTACGATGCCTATTCTGTCCCCGAACAGGACGATGCCTGTCCTGTCCCTGGACAGGAAGGAGCAGCACTGAGCGCAGGCCGGGAGCTTAGCAGCAGCGGTGGCAGCAGGAGGAGAGGATGGCCGGTCTCCTGTGTCTGCCGGAGCCCCTGATGGCTCTGCAGCTTCGGCGACTGGACGAATTTCAAATGTTGACATTGTGAACCCGTCAACAGTTTGGAGATGTCAACCTGGTGCCTGTCAACAGTTTACACAATGTTGATGATCTGATGTTGACATTGTGGTGTGGACTTTATGAATACTGACCTGGTTGCTGTGGAGCATTAGAAAGGATAACTTGCTGTAAAGGTCTGCAGAATATGTCTGCGCTTTATACTGTAAATGACTAGTAATACTAATTTACACAACAGAATCTAATGCTGTGTACACACGGGGGAGATATATTGCTCAGCCATATATTGCTGAGCAATATATGGCTGAGCAATATATTGCTCAGTTTCTCCTGTTCATCAGCGACCAAAGATGGTCGCTGATGAAAAAGAAACTGCCGGGGGGAGCCCGGCAGTGGTAATCAGCTGGTCACAGGAGCATGTTCCTGCGACCAGCGATCACTATAGGGGCAAAAACGGGAGCGCGCACCCGGCAATATATCGCCGGTGTACACTCCCATTGCGGGCAATATGGTCGCTGAGCGACCATATTTCCCGCGATTTGGGACAAAATCGCCCCCGTGTGTACGCACCTTAAGTAGCCTTTTCTACTGTATGTCCTTAATTTTATGTTATCTAAGGGCTGTTTCACACGCTCCGGCTGACACCGGACGGCGAAAACCCTGGCTGCGGCCATCCCGACACTATAAACTTCTGTGCACGGCACGGCTTCATGGCCGTGCGGGGTTTCGCCGCCCGGCGGCTGCCGGTGTGTGTGAAAGGGCCCTAATTGTGATCATACTTAATTTCGGGTATTTCTAATATGCATGCACACCTTTCCTTGTCATATCTGCATAAATGTATACAGTAAGTGCGTATGTTTCAATAGTTGATATGTTATGAATAGAAATGTATTCTGACACTTTTTATTACAATACTGAAGCACTGAATATTGAAGTATTCATCCACACTTCTATCACTTTGAAATGACCTTCTCAAAAGTTATACAGTCAAAATCTATTGCTGCCATATTGACTTTATACTTCCCTTGAGGATAGAAAAGTAGAACATTCATAATCATGCCAGGCTTTTGTTACATTGTCTGAAAAAAAAAATGCCAGGAGTGTATGCAAAAAACTTGTGAAGTAAAGAAAAAAGTATACAGTATAACACTTAAAAACAGCTCTTTTGTTGAACCTATTAAATTCATATCAGGAGTAAATCAATAGTTCTTGCACGGAACAGGAGAAAAATAAAATACTGTTACAGACTGTGAAACTAGGAAAGAATTATTATATCAAGCTGCTGTAATCAGATTTTAAGGAATATTAATAATAAGTCAAACTGGGTACAATGCAAAGGGTTTAATTCTCTGAAGATCAATAAAACAGTAGGCCATATCAAATTCATATTCAGAATTTGTGTTTGACTGGGTACTAGATATGATTAAGTACTATGAAATAATTTAGAAGCAGCGTATTGTGCTATTATTGGGCATGAAATTGGAAATAAGGTTAATGAGTTACTATATGAGCAATTCACATGTGCTTCTGTACATTGCATATTGTTTCAGAAATCTTTTAACTGTAAATTGTCAATATTCTCCACACCTAAAGTAGCGCAACAAATTAATATTATACAGTGCAACATATAAGCAGGACATAATAGAGATAATTTACACGATGCAACAGTGCATGCCAGTATTGCATTACATTTTTGTGATGTCATCAGGTTCTTGCGTTAGATTTGTACATTGGGAAAGGAGATTGCACATGCTGTTGTGCCCACATGCATAAACAAGATTGCATGTGGGCACAATATAAATGAGATTCAGGAGATGGAATTGTGCATCTTGAGAGTATTCTGACTGTCCGTACATACGGAGCGATATGCGGCACCGCCGATATTGTTAATGATATCGGCAGTGCCGTGAAAACGGATGACCTGCAGGTAAACACCGAACGATATCGTTAACGATATCATTCAGTGCTGTCACCGGAACCCACGCTGAGCCTGCAGGCTCTGACCAATATTGTCAGATTGGACTGCATGTTCAATTGATCCAGAAAATTGGTAATGTTCCACGGGAGCGCGCATCAGTTATGATGCACTGAAAAAGAAATGCACAATGCTATCGTTAACGAACAATATCGTTATCTTTCATATCATTCTGAAAAATCGTATAGTATGTTCCCCAACTTTAGTCTATAGGTTAGACTTTTTTTGAGGCACTTTTTACATTTTTACATGTTGAGGCTCAACTACAGTGAGTAGCATAATAGAACAGTCGAGACTGAGAATTGAGCGGTCCCAAAATAATCATAAACAGGACATTGCAGTGGTTTATCTTTATATATTCCCATTTACTGTAGGCCTGCAATGAAACAAATGTTGGGCATGCCTATAATTTTGGGCATGCCCCTTTGTTTGTTCTGCCTTTAAGACAATTTCAGTAAAATAAATAAATGATCTTTAAAGCAAAAATTTGATTTTCTTTTGCAGTAGAGGATATGATTACACAGTAAAAGGTGATAATATCAATGCAAGTTTATTGGAACTACTGTATTTACAGAGGGGATACAGTACTGTATATAAACCAATTTAAATAAACAAATCAATATGTAATTGTGGCACATAAAAGGATGTCTGCCCAGATGCCACTAATTATTTATTATAGTATAACTAAGGGTAAAACAAACAGTGTAGGGATTTAACAATACCGTATATATAAAGATACATTTAAAACTAGCTGCATACTAGGTATTCCAATAATCAAACAGTGAAATTTGGGCCAAGAACATACTTCAGCTTCATTATGATCATTTTAACAGCAGAAGAAATAAAGTCATCACTTCTCCCAAAACATGGGTGGGATAATAATGTTTTTTACCAGTTTCCCATACTTTGCCATTAAAGTACAGATTTTCAGGTTGTCTATGTTTGATTCCAGATGGTTAGATCTAATAGAGGGAGGCAAAGACGTAAGTTTGTTACAGTTGCACGGAGGCAAGATACATATATTGGTGCCCGCCCACACACACATATGCACACACAAACCTATATAAAATATATATTTCTGTTAAGAAATATAGGTAGATAGATAGATAGAGAACATATATATTTAAGAACTCAGCCACAGACGCAATATCGTTGGCTTTTAAATAATTGTTTTAAACTTGCAGGGGGAGTAGATGTGCCCCCTTGGGAGAAGGAGCCATGCGGCAGATGACTCCATTGCCTCCCAGAGTTCTGCCTCTGGAGGGAGGTACTAATAATTCAAGAATAGATATCCTTAACCCCTTCCTGACAGAGCCAGTTTTTGCGTTCCTGACAGAGCCCTTTTTTTCAAATCTGACATGTATCACTTAAGTGGGGATAACTTTTTTTTGCTTTTACTTATCCCAGTGATTTTGAGATTGTTTTTTCGTGACACATTGTACTTCAAATTAGTGGTAAATTTGGGTCGATACAGTCTGTGTTTTTTTGTGAAAAATACCAAAATGTCGGAAAAAAATGGAAAATTTAGCAATTTGCAAAATGTTAAATTTTCTGCTTGTGAGACAAATAATCATACCACTCAAAATAGTTAATATCTAACATAGACCATATGTCTACTTTATGTTTCCATCATTATTTCAACTTCCTTTTAATTTTTTTGGACACTAGGAGGCTTACAATATGAATAGCAAATTCTCAAATTTTCAAGAAAATTTCAAACACTGATTTTTTTAGGGACCAGTTCAGTTCTGATGTGACTTTGAGGGACTTGTATGTGAGACACCCCCATAAATGATACCATTTCAAAAACTGCACCCCTCACAGTATTCAAAACAGCATTTTGGAAGTTTGTTAACCCTTTAGGTGTTTCACAGGAATTAAAACAAAGTGTAGGTGAAATTTCAAAATTTCATTTTTTTTGCAGATTTGCAATTTTAATACATTTTTCTAAGGAACACAGTACATTTTACTAGAGAAATGTGACTAAAAATTGATTCCCCCAATTCTTTTGTTTTCATAAATATCCTATATGTGGCCCTAGTGTGCACGTTGACCAAACCACAGGCTTCATAATAGAAGGAGCACCTACTTGATTTTGGAGCCTCCTTTTTATGAGATTATTTTTTAGACACCATGTAGGTTTCTAGGCACCATAAGATGCTAAAAGTTAGGAACCCCCCCACAAGTGACCCCATTTTGCAAACTACACCCCTCAGGGAATTCATCTAGGGGTATAGTGTACATTTCAAACCCCCAGGGGTTTCACCAATTGTGGTACAACTGGGCAGTGAAAATGAAAAATTAATTTTTTTACACAAAAATGCAGTTCTGGCTCCAAATTTGTCATTTTCACAAGGAATGAAGGAGACCAAGCACCCCAAAATCTGTGCCCCAATTTCTCCCGAGTACGGCAATGCCTCACATGTGACCAAAAAATACCATTTGGGTGCATGGCAGGACTCAGAAAGGAAGGAGTGATTTTTGGATTTTGCAGCTCAGATTCTGGTGGAATGTTGGTGGGTGCTATGTCGCATTAGCAAGACCCCCCAAGCACCAATACAGTGGAACCCCCCCACAAGTGACCCCATTTTGCAAACTACACCCCTCAGGGAATTCATCTAGGGGTATAGTGTACATTTCAAACCCCCAGGGGTTTCACCAATTTTGATACAAGTGGGCAGTGAAAATGAAAAATTACATTTTTTTACACAAAAATGCAGTTCTGGCTCAAAATTTTTCATTTTTATAAGGTATGAAGGAGAAAAAGCACCCCAAAATCTGTGCCCCAATTTCTCCCGAGTATGGCAATGCCTCATATGTGACCAAAAAATACCAGTTGGGTGCATGGCAGGACTCAGAATGGAAGGAGTGATTTTTGGTGGTGGAATGTTGGTGGGTGCTATGTCGCATTAGCAAGACCCCCAAAGCACCAATACAGTGGAACCCCCCCACAAGTGACCCCATTTTGCAAACTACACCCCTCAGGGAATTCATCTAGGGGTATAGTGTACATTTCAAACCCCCAGGGGTTTCACCAATTTTGATACAACTGGGCAGTGAAAATGAAAAATTACATTTTTTTACACAAAAATGCAGTTCTGGCTCAAAATTTTTCATTTTCAGAAGGTATGAAGGAGAAAAAGCACCCCAAAATCTGTGCCCCAATTTCTCCCGAGTACGGCAATGCCTCACATGTGACCAAAAAATACCATTTGGGTGCATGGCAGGACTCAGAAGGGAAGGAGTGATTTTTAGATTTTGCAGCTCAGATTCTGGTGGAATTTTGGTGGGTGCTATGTTGCATTAGCAAGACCCCCCAAGCACCAATACAGTGGAACCCCCCCACAAGTGACCCCATTTTGCAAACTACACCCCTCAGGGAATTCATCTAGGGGTATAGTGTACATTTCAAACCCCCAGGGGTTTCACCAATTTTGATACAACTGGGCTGTGCAAATGCAAAATTACATTTTTTACACAAAAATGCAGTTCTGGCTCAAAATTTTTCATTTTCACAAGGAATGAAGGAGACAAAGCACCCCAAAATCTGTGCCCCAATTTCTCCCGAGTACGGCAATGCCTCACATGTGACCAAAAAATACCATTTGGGTGCATGGCAGGACTCAGAAAGGAAGGAGTGATTTTTGGATTTTGCAGCTCAGATTCTGGTGGAATGTTGGTGGGTGCTATGTCGCATTAGCAAGACCCCCCAAGCACCAATACAGTGGAACCCCCCCACAAGTGACCCCATTTTGCAAACTACACCCCTCAGGGAATTCATCTAGGGGTATAGTGTACATTTCAAACCCCCAGGGGTTTCACCAATTTTGATACAACTGGGCAGTGAAAATGAAAAATTACATTTTTTTTACACAAAAATGCACTTCTGGCTCAAAATTTTTCATTTTCATAAGGTATGAAGGAGAAAAAGCACCCCAAAATCTGTGCCCCAATTTCTCCCGAGTATGGCATTGCCTCATATGTGACCAAAAAATACCAGTTGGGTGCATGGCAGGACTCAGAAGGGAAGGAGTGATTTTTGGTGGTGGAATGTTGGTGGGTGCTATGTCGCATTAGCAAGACCCCCAAAGCACCAATACAGTGGAACCCCCCCACAAGTGACCCCATTTTGCAAACTACACCCCTCAGGGAATTCATCTAGGGGTATAGTGTACATTTCAAACCCCCAGGGGTTTCACCAATTTTGATACAACTGGGCAGTGAAAATGAAAAATTACATTTTTTTACACAAAAATGCAGTTCTGGCTCAAAATTTTTCATTTTCAGAAGGTATGAAGGAGAAAAAGCACCCCAAAATCTGTGCCCCAATTTCTCCCAAGTACGGCAATGCCTCACATGTGACCAAAAAATACCATTTGGGTGCATGGCAGGACTCAGAAGGGAAGGAGTGATTTTTGGATTTTGCAGCTCAGATTCTGGTGGAATTTTGGTGGGTGCTATGTCGCATTAGCAAGACCCCCCAAGCACCAATACAGTGGAACCCCCCACAAGTGACCCCATTTTGCAAACTACACCCCTCAGGGAAATCATCTAGGGGTATAGTGTACATTTCAAACCCCCAGGGGTTTCACCAATTTTGATACAACTGGGCAGTGAAAATGAAAAATTACAATTTTTTACACAAAAATGCAGTTCTGGCTCAAAATTTTTCATTTTCATAAGGTATGAAGGAGAAAAAGCACCCCAAAATCTGTGCCCCAATTTCTCCCGAGTATGGCAATGCCTCATATGTGACCAAAAAATACCAGTTGGGTGCATGGCAGGACTCAGAAGGGAAGGAGTGATTTTTGGTGGTGGAATGTTGGTGGGTGCTATGTCGCATTAGCAAGACCCCCAAAGCACCAATACAGTGGAACCCCCCCACAAGTGACCCCATTTTGCAAACTACACCCCTCAGGGAATTCATCTAGGGGTATAGTGTACATTTCAAACCCCCAGGGGTTTCACCAATTTTGATACAACTGGGCAGTGAAAATGAAAAATTACATTTTTTTACACAAAAATGCAGTTCTGGCTCAAAATTTTTCATTTTCAGAAGGTATGAAGGAGAAAAAGCACCCCAAAATCTGTGCCCCAATTTCTCCCGAGTACGGCAATGCCACATGTGTGACCAAAAAGTGGCAGGACTCAGAAGGGAAGGAGTGATATTTGGATTTTGCAGCACAAATTCTGGTGGAATGTTGGTGGGTGCTATGTCGCATTAGCAAGACCCCCCAAGCACCAATACAGTGGAACCCCCCACAAGTGACCCCATTTTGCAAACTACACCCCTCAGGGAATTCATCTAGGGGTATAGTGTACATTTCAAACCCCCAGGGGTTTCACCAATTTTGATACAACTGGGCAGTGAAAATGAAAAATTACATTTTTTTACACAAAAATGCAGTTCTGGCTCAAAATTTTTCATTTTCATAAGGTATGAAGGAGAAAAAGCACCCCAAAATCTGTGCCCCAATTTCTCCCGAGTATGGCAATGCCTCATATGTGACCAAAAAATACCAGTTGGGTGCATGGCAGGACTCAGAAGGGAAGGAGTGATTTTTGGTGGTGGAATGTTGGTGGGTGCTATGTCGCATTAGCAAGACCCCCAAAGCACCAATACAGTGTAACCCCCCTACAAGTGACCCCATTTTGCAAACTACACCCCTCAGGGAATTCATCTAGGGGTATAGTGTACATTTCAAACCCCCAGGGGTTTCACCAATTTTGATACAACTGGGCAGTGAAAATGAAAAATTAAATTTTTTTACACAAAAATGCAGTTCTGGCTCAAAATTTTTCATTTTCAGAAGGTATGAAGGAGAAAAAGCACCCCAAAATCTGTGCCCCAATTTCTCCCGAGTACGGCAATGCCTCACATGTGACCGAAAAATACCAGTTGGGTGCATGGCAGGACTCAGAAGGGAAGGAGTGATTTTTGGATTTTGCGGCTCAGATTCTGGTGGAATGAATGGTGGGTGCTATGTGGCATTAGCAAGACCCCCGAAGCACGGTGAAATTATGAACCTAATAATCCATAGATGTGTGGTATATTTTAAAACACTCCTTTATACATAGGCCGGGTTTGTCGGGGCAAGTGTCACACTGGAAAATAGTTTGCTTTCTTATTCCCTTTTTATAGCAAACTTTGCACCTTTTTTGTGTCCTGCCCTTTTTTCCAGTGGAGGGGATTTCATCAGGAAAATGCTGCCCTGGTACAATACGGGGGCCAGTACTAGAAGTACTGGGGCCCTCTGCCTGCTGGTTCCCAAATATTAGGCCCTTTATGACTTCCTCTTGAAAGTGCATAAATGTCCCCCTCTGGCCGGTAGAACGGAATAGCACGTAAGCGTTATACAGTGCCATCTGGATGATATACACGGCCAGCTTCTTGTACCAGATTTTTGTTTTCCGCAGGGCACTGTACGGCTTCAGTACCTGATCTGAAAGATCCACTCCGCCCATGTACTTATTGTAATCCAGGATACAATTAGGTTTGGAGGTGTGGGTACTGGTACCTCGTACAGGGACGGAGGTGGTACTGTCTCCGTGAATTGTTGTCAGTATAAGGACATCCCTCTTGTCCTTATATTTGACCAACAACATATTTTCGGTGCATATTCCCCTGCTTTCACCCCTTCTCATTACTTGGGCAATGTGCGTTTTTGGGAGGCCTCTTTGGTTCTTGCGCACAGTACCGCAAGCTGCTGTACCTCTTGAACCAAGGGCCTTAAACAGGGGGATGCTAGTGTAAAAGTTATCCACATAGAGGTGATAACCTTTATCCAGGAAGGGGTGCACTAAATCCCAGACAATTTTTCCACTAACACCTACGAGGGAGGGGGGGCATTCTGGCGGTTCAATTCTTGAATCCTTCCCTTCATATACCCTAAACCTGTGGGTGTACCCTGAGGTGCTTTCACACAGCTTATACATTTTTATGCCATACCTTGCCCTCTTACTGGGAAGGTACTGGCGGAATTTAACCCTTCCTTTAAAATGTATAAGGGACTCGTCAATACAAATAAATTTTTCAGGGATGTACATCTCTTCAAATTTGGCACTGAAATGATCAATGACCGGCCTGACTTTGAATAGCCGGTCAAAGGTGGGATCATCTCTGGGAGGGCACTGTGCATTATCGTTGTAATGCAAAAATTTAAGGATCGTCTCAAATCGAGCCCGGGGCATGGCCATACGGTAAAATGGGGTGCTGTACAGAACATCTGTACTCCAATATTGCCTAATTTCTGGCTTTTTTACTATGCCCATATGAAACACCAGACCCCAAAACATCATCATCTCTACTGCATCTACAGGGGTCCACCTAGCAAATGATGACGTGGGGTTTTGAGCAATAAACTGCTGGGCATATAAATTAATTTGGTCCACCATTAAATTTATAAAATCATCAGAGAAAAATAATTTGAAAAAGTCAATTTCTCTGAGACCTGTGGAATCAAATTGGATTCCTGGCATGGCCAAAAACTCAGGAACCTGGGGCTCAAAATTGTCTGGTGGTGGGGTCCATACGAGATCAATTATTGGGGGGGGGTCTCAGCTGCTCTACGGGGGCGTCTTTGAGGGGGTCCCTCATCACTAGAGGAGGAAGAGGAGCTTAAGACGAAGCCTTCAAATTCCCCGCTTGCATCACTGGCTGTGTCAGAATCAGAGGCAAGCATGGCATATGCCTCCTCCACTGAATACATTCTTCTGGATGACTGGGATGACATTTGGGATGACATTTGGGATGCCATTTTTATTTTTGTGTTACTGGTAGTGAAATGTTTCAACACGTGTATAGTGTAGGGGGGGGTACAAACTTTATTTCAACCCGGGGGGTATGTAGTGTGTAGTGTGTATGTAGTGCAGAAAAAAAAAAAATACTTTATACAGGAATTTGATCCCAATTAAAAAAAAAAAAATTGAAGGGGTTAAAAAAAAAAAAAAAAAAGCTCCTGCGCCAAAAATTGAGCACAGATGTTGGTCAGTAACGTCCGTCACTGAACAGCGCTCAAAGGCAACAGGAATTTGATCAAAAAAAAAAAAAATAGATCAACCCTGTGCCGAAAAAGCTGATCAGTGATGTACGTCACTGATCAGCGCACAGTGGCCACAGGACACCCACAAAATCACAGTGTGTGTAAAAAAAAAAAAAAAAAAAAGACCCCACAGCAGCCTCAAAAAAAAAAAAAGGTGATCAGTGATGCAACACTCTCTATCACTCTCTGTCACTATCTCTCTCTATCTCTCACTATCTATCACTATCTATCACTATCTATCACTATCTATCACTATCTATCACTATCTATCACTCTAGGACACTGCAGCAGCAGCACTGACAGTTATATGTATAAAAAAAAACCTGCACCCCCAAAAAGGGGGGGTAGCAGACACAAAATATACACTCTCTATCACTCTCTGTCACTATCTCTCTCTATCTCTCTATCTCTCACTATCTATCACTATCTATCACTCTATGACACTGCAGCAGCAGCACTGACAGTTATATATATATAAAAAAAAAACCTGCAGCCCCAAAAAGGGGGGGTAGCAGACACAAATCTCTCTATCTCTCTATCTCTCACTATCTATCACTATCTATCACTCTATGACACTGCAGCAGCAGCACTGACAGTTATTTATATATAAAAAAAACCTGCACCCCCAAAAAGGGGGGGTAGCAGACACAAAATATAGCTCTCTCTGTCACTATCTCTCTATCTCTCTCTATCTCTCTCTCTATCTCTCTCTCTATCTCTCTATCTCTCTATCACACTGCAGCAGCAGCAGGAAGTCCCAAGAAGTCAGATCCAGGAAGCGTCCAGCACGCTACAAGCAGTGATCAGGTGATCAGGTAAGGTATTTGCAAGGATCAGGTAAGTATTAGCAAGGATCAGGTCAGTATCACGGCAGATAGGCACGGTGACCGCTCTGCACGCTATTCCAGACCGGAATGGCGTCTGCAGCGCAGTCACCGTTAGTTTAAATGTCGCGCCTTGGCTGTGATTGGTCCGTGGGTCCCACGGACCAATCACAGCCTTGGGGGCAGGTGGGGTGAGGGTGGGGTGAGGTATCATCGTCACCGATGACCCCCTCATGCCCCCTGACGCCCGGCGGTGATTGACACCTGTGTTACCGAGCGTCTGATTCGCTGGTAACACAGGAAAACGCTGTGAATGGCTGTTCACACTGAACAGCCAATCACAGCGATCGCCGACGGGGGGGCGGAATCGCAGCCCCCCCTGGGCATGCAGGGACATGTCTGCTGTCAGGGACAGCAGACATCGTCCCTCTGTCACTGCGTCTCGAGACGCAGTGACAGTTTAAAGTCATGACGTACATTTATGCCATGTGTCGGGAAGTACATCCCGGCCATGACGTAAATGTACGTCAAATGTCGGGAAGGGGTTAAATCCTGGACTGTATTGTCAGAGTTTGGGAAACTCTAACTTATATGCTAAAATTATTATGTGATTACAAAAATTGGTTGATTTTCTACATCTAATGATGTTCAGAAAATGCTAATAGGTTTACTGTTAAGTTTTCTAAATGGTGTATTTTATATTTATAATCACTTTGCCAAATGGACTATAGTAATGAAGCTTGTATTGGCAATACATGTCCAGCACCATAGGCCCCCGCACTGCTCTGTTGGGGTTGAACTTCACTATACATGAGCAAGCACTCACACATGTTTAGAGGATTAGAGTGGGTGACAGCATATCGCTGCACCTTCCTCCTCCCCTCAGTTATGTGCATATAACCGTTGTACTTCCTGCAACATCTATATTTCCCCTTTGGGCTCATTCATCATTTCAGTACATAATTCTTCATGTTTCTCTACACCACACCCCAAAGCACCATTATAGGCCTACTCTATTTATAGACACTACATTCCACATAATGCAGAATTTACAGATAAAGTATGGAACTCCGTTCTGCCAAACAGCTAAGTAAAGAAGGAACCTTGAAGAGAGAATCCCCAGAACATAATTCACCTCAAGCTTTCTATATCTACTGTATTGCATAACCCCCAACAGTCCTATTTTTCATGGGAGAGCCCCATATTAGCATTGCAAAACAGGGCCAGATTAAGCATAATGGGGGCTTAGTCTACTGTTCCTGTTTTGTTAAACAGATTAGCTAGACCATTGTGGGCCCCATGGCAAAATTTAAAATGGGTCCCACCAGTGCTCTGATGGGGTCACAGGACAAGTGGTGGGGATGTGGATCAGGATAGCAGAGAGGTGGCAGTTTCTGAGTGTAGTGGAGGATGGGGAAGTTTACTCAGACCGTCCATGGAAGCTGTTGCTAATGGGGGACTGCAAGCGATCACGTTGGACCCATTGTGCACATGAACAGAATGCACAGTTCCCCCACCATCTGATTCACATGTAAAACATTGCATACTACAGATACTGTAGACAGACAGTGCCATAACTCAGGAATGAAAGAGATACTTTTACACTGTCTGATAACAGAAGAGAGTTTATCTTGCCAGGCTGTTCCCATTCATGCACATCTAAAGTATTCAATAGACTTGGGCGATGGGGGCACATTGCTTTGTTCTTATCAAATTACTGCTTGGTGGCAGACTCTATCCTCCATTCCATTGCTTTCGCCAGTTAGCTCTTTTGATTACTGACTGATCTGCCTGTGCTGTTACTGAAATGAGTAGTCATATTGCAGAACTACATCATGGACCTGTACCATTTATACAAAAGGGGAGTGATGTACAGGAGGCAGTATGGTGAGAAATGGTAAGGAGTGGATGACACAGGAGGAAGAGTTGAATCTATTATCTGCTGCAAAGGACTACGGTCAGTGACTGAGGAACCAGCCAATTGCAAATCAAATGTTGCAGCACACATTAATCATTAAGCAATATACAGTAGGTCCGGCCACTGTTGGCAGAGGTGACAATTGAGCCCCCTTTCTCTCTATCTGCAAGCCAGTTTTCAGGAGAAATATATAAAACGTCTTACAACATGACCCATAGGATGAGCCATCTTTTAAAAATAGATGAATTCCTATAACTATACTTAAACACAAACTTGGACAAGCGGGTCTGTTGAGGTCTTGTTAACTTTGTTTTTCTTTGTTATTGATGTTACTGTCGAAACACAGATTACCATGGAGAACAGCATAACTCAGTAGTACTGTATGTGTCTAAAATACTGTAGTCATGTTTAATTTGGAAATATAAGGTATACAGGAAATTGGTTTCTTCATAATTTGTCATTTTAGTTGGGCATCCAAGAATCTAATATAGCAATAGCTAGAACAAAAGTCGCCGCAGAACAGTGGTATCATATTAAAGTCAAGCTAAATGAAAAACCATATTTCATCAGTAACAGGGATTAGCAGTACAGACAGATTTGCAGCACTGTAAATTTGACACAGTTGTAATACTCAACAATCAATTTTGCCCTGTTTTTATGTGACCCTTCAAGATTATAACTAACCATAAATTATAGCTAACATTTAATATAGCTTCATAGTTTATTTTGGTGTATACCATCATAAATTACACTGAACTATAAATCATGTAGGACAATAACAAGCCCAGGGGAAAGAATTGCTGAACATTTCAAGAGGGATGTAAATTAAATCTACATGTAGAATTGTAAATTGTACTTACAGCGTGTCACCCGTTTATTATGCAGCTGAGCAAGCTTGTGAAGAGGCATTATTAAGTAAGAAAAACTACTGAGAAAAGCCACTCAGGTATTATTATCCTGACACAAATGTATACAAGAAAAAGCCACATTCCCAGCAGATTGGGATATAAATAACTATTCCAGAAGAATTAATAGATATGTAAAAAAAAAAAAAATACATTGAAATAGCAAAGGAAATTGCTATAGTTATGGTGAAGGCGAAAATGTTCTTCTTTTGAATATTTTATTATTACTATGATTATGTTAGTATTTTGTTATCATTCTATGCTAACATGGTGCAAGAATTACGGTTACCTTCAGATTTGAAACTGATTCAGACTTTTATAAGAAAAATGATTTGGGACCTAAAGTATGTAATTATAAAACAAAATAGGCTTTCATCATTTTTCAAAAGAAATAGGGCACCAGAAAAGTTCAGTACAAACTACTGTTTGACGAAGATGGAAGCATATCATTAAGGTGACATGGTGGCACACTCCCAAATTACTGCATACTCGCCTACCCTCCCCTCCAAAAATATTAACCACTTCTGGCCCCTGGAAAGGTGGGCAAGTCGCCTGCAATTCCAAGAGTTCCCCACTACCTCCCCTTCGGCAGGGGGGTCCATGGGGATCAGATGATGCAATTCATGCTGTAGTATCAACAATGTGCAGTGTAGGGGGGCATGGCCACAAACACAGTAAAAGGAAAAGAAGGTGTCCGTGAGAGAGGAAGAGAGAGAGGGATGGTATCAGGGGTAGAGAGATAGAGAAGAGAGGCAGAGAGGAGCGAAAAAGAAAGGGAGAAGGAGCGAGCAGTAGAGACTCTACCTGATTAAAGCACAGGATGGGGCATAGATGGATAGACAGATGGATGAACAGAGCACTATATGGGGGCATAGACGGATGGGTGGCGGTGAAGGGGGAAGAGATGAACACCAGGGCAACAGAGTAGCTGCTTTTTCCTGGTGACCCATAGAGCAGGAGTCTCTCCAGGGGACGCAGGGTTAAATGGATCACCAGATGCCACTGCTTCAAATGCCCCTCCTGGAGGACTGTGCCGGATGCACCATCCCTACCACAGCACTGAATGCGGCATGAAAACACTGGCTCGCAGGAGACTACAGCCTCCGCCCTGTGGAATGCAAATACCAGAGGCAAAGGGATTGCCAGGCATCACTGCTTTAGCCTCCATCTGTATTCCTCACAGAAGTGCAGGGCAACCATCAGGGGGTCTGCTGGGACTCCATTCCCAGGGCCAGACAGAAAGGGGGGCCGGGACTGGGATCTATCCAGTATAACTTGTCACAAACAAAGTTCCCATTTCCCTTGAAGCAATGTAGAGTAGTACGATCAGTGCTGTGGAACTGGAGGTCTCATCAGGCATACCGGGGATTCAAGAAGGGAAAAGATGGCCCTGCCTATTTTGACAGTACTAGGCCCCACAATTTTTGATGGCAGCTCTACAGAAGTGCATAAGGCGAAGGGGAGCAATGGGCCTTGGAGTCAGGGTGCAAGGGGACTAGTGGGCTCTCAAAGCAGCCAGGGCCCCATAGGAACTGTGCCCCCTGCACCTTTAGTGGTTACGCCACTGTAAGCACCCTTTTCCTCATGTGGTACTGTAAACATCAAGCCTAATACGGCCCTAAACTGCATAGACACATTTCAATCCAGATGCTTTACCAATGCAGTTACACCACAGTAATTAGAAATTTCCTTAATTGATGTATAAAATAAATGTTATGTATAATTTTACATTGGAGTGATTGGTCCACTTTATTTAGTCCAATAAAAAAATATAAACCTGACAGATATTGTTATTCAAACAAAGAAAGCAATAGAGACATTTATAGAAATATAGAAATAAATACATAAGTAGCCATTTCAGTTTGTTTCGGAATTATCTGCTCAATGTCACTAGCAGTATTGATGTATAAAGATGAGCGTCCACAGCATTTGCATTTCTGCCTTGCAATGCCATATAACATAGCCGGAGCACAGTTATGGTTCTCTTGGCTCCTTCAAGAAGGATGTAAACAACACATTTTGCTACCATGAAATATATTCCGCATCAGCCTCGCATAATTCTCAGCAGTTATTATTTTTCACTTGACAAATACAAAGTCACAGCTATTCTATAATTGGGACCTGGATGGACAATAGCGTTATCTGTACAATGCTGTATATAAATCAAAATAAAGCACTAACTTAGCTCTGGCACAGATCTCCTGGAAGGGTAAGGATTATAAGGAGCAACCATAAGTATTCAACATTACAATGGAACAATGCACATTTTTCCTAAAGCTACTCTTCCGTTTTAATTTTAAGTTCACTTGCTTTAAATGTGTCCTGTCAGCTGAGACCTTTACTTCACTTATTCCAAATGAAAGAGGCATCACTTTATATTAGATTTTATTCATTTCACGCTGTTTCTGAGCTATTATGAAGTATGAAACCAAGCGTCAAAATTTAAAAAGAAATTTTAAGTCTACCAATATGTAGTCTCTGCTACATTTCCAGCCCCTGAGCGATCTGTGAATGGCAAAATGTTAGTGATAGAAAAAGTACATAAAAGAACAAAAATGTGCAACCTAATAGGATATTAACCATAAGACCTCTGTCTCTAGAAAAAATAAAAAATAAAATACAAGAACAAATATATATTTTGGGACAGACTAACAGGCCAAATGTCATACTGTATAATGTAAACTAATAGATAATTGTGTCCGTATTAATCTTTAATAATAGATCGTCATGTGCCTGCTTGCACTTGTAGTGCCACAGTTGAATAATATGATTGATGCCTCATTCGTTAATTAATTAATAAGGTCCCAGCTAACATAAAATACTAACTGCCCTGTTATTGGATTTATAAATAATAATGGCACTTTAATATTTAGTAATAGTTATATTATAATTCAAATTTTATTTTTTAAATGGTTTATTAATTTGCTGCACTACATGAATTAAATCTGTGTACCGCAAATATATTTATGTATTGATTAGGCACTGAAATGTTAATTATTGACAATTAAAAACATGCTACAGTGCCGATCTAACAACGCAAGGGGTGAACCGCCTAGCCAGTGGCGTAACAATAGCCGGGGGCTATTGTTACGCTACCTCTACTTGCCTTACTTGCCTTGTCCCGGTGGATACAGGGGGGGCACAAGGGGACGGCCATTTTGTGATGGACATTTGACTCATAAGGAGCCAGGAGGAGTGCTGGGACGCAGATTAGTAAATCTGCGGTCCCGATTTCCCGGCCGAATACAGGTGTGGCGGGAGAGGAAGGGTAAGACAAGGCAGGGGAGGCGCCAATATTTTCTGGCAGGGGGCAAAAATTGGCGCTACGCCACTGCACCTAGCACATACAGTATATACCATACTACTTGCCTACCTGACCCTCTCCATGAGGGAGAAAATGGTCTGTTCCTGGGCTTCCCTGGTAATGTAGGATTGCCATCACCTGTGGGGAGCTACTGTAGATAATTGATAAGAAAGGTGTTTCACCACAGGTGATGGCAATCCTACATTACCAGGGAAGTCCAGAAACAGAGCATATCATGTCTGTAATATATGTGCTGGTTGAACAAGCCTCTTTGCGAAACACGTGTCTGACGCGCAGGACACGCCCCCCGGGATACCCTCCATACCACTCCACTACGGACACGCCGCTCCGGCGTCTGACTGTCTCTCGCATAGGAAGGTAAAGCAGGCTGAGCCTGCCAGCAACCAGGCAGACGGCGGCATCACCCGCCGTTCTGCCTTCACCACCAACACCACCCAGTACCTCTATGTACAAACCCAGCGCTTATGTATTACGGCGCCGACTGTGACCCATCCTGGGATTAGATAGTAATTTATACTGTTTTCTCCTGATTTACGGTCTCACCTGCTACTCTGCTTTCCCTTCTAGCACTACTATAGCACCCCTGTGTACAAACCATACATAGCTGTGTTGGGACAGCTAAATTATTGGCTTTTTTTGCACCCATTGTTGTTTGTTATATTTTGTTGACTGCACAAGAGTATCTGCATTTCCAGGATATTAGCAGGCAAAACTTTATTCCTAAACGCAGCACTTATGTATCACGGCGCCGTCCGTTACCCATTTTGGGAGTAGATGGTAATTTGTTGCTGTTTTTCCCTGTCTTTTGTGCACAAGCTGTGTATGATAACCCTGTTATGACAGGACAACTACATGCTGAGAGATTCATGCAATTGTATCGTGTGTTATGCTGACAGTGTCCTTGAATATCTGTATCTTTATGGCACCCGCATATAATACCCGAGTCTTAAACTCCATCTTTATCCACATTGGGAGCAGATTATAAATTGTGCCATTGCTACAGTGTATTGCAGAGTGTATATTGTGCCATTGTTACAGTTTATGGTATACCAATGTATCACCATTTCCATACACTGTATGAAATTTAAGTATCTGTTACTTCACTTGGTGGAGACTGTCTCAGGGCGACAATTACCTTGATACAGAACCTCCCCTTCATTCCAACGCAGGCTCAGAGAATCTGAGACACTGAGCAACCAATGTGCAAACTTGGCTCATTGCCAGAATCTGCCACTCATATATCTTGTTTAATAACAGTACCGACACAAACCCCATGGTGAACTGGGTGATCGGACCAATTAAACCCTGACACCCAGAACACCAGCCCCCGTCTGGACTGAGGGTACATTCATATTTTCACTAATTGTCTCATCTTCTTCTTTTCTCCCATTTCTCTTATTCTTGCTCAAGGGAGGATTGCCTTACTCCCCCTCTCTCATCCACAATCCTATACTTTGTAAGATTGAGGACAGCAGAAGTGGGACACAGGCGTAACACTTACCCTCATTTACTATCTCCTAATTTTTAGGAGCTCTCTCATTGGCCCTGCTGCAATTTGTCTCCCTGCAATGCTCACGTGGTAACAGGGAGGTATTATCTGTGGCTAGACCAACAGCAGAAGCACTCTTTAGCCCATTCCAGATCAGCGGAGCTCTCTCATTATCATCTTACAGTCATACCTCACTGAAACCGCCTGGTACCATCCAAACCCAGAATCTAAACAGTGATGGGTCGGCCTAGTACCTGTCTGGGGAACTAACAGGGAATAGCCGGTGCTGTAGTTCACCATAACAGCAGAAGCCAACATGATGTGGGGAGGAGGTTTGATTTCTATATCTTCTCTTTCCCCCTTGATGCCTTGTCTTTGATTATGCACTCTCACTTTGCAAATTCCTACTGCTAATCCACTGTTACAAGGGGGTGTGTCCTGCACCACCATAACTGTTATCTCTATCTGTGATGACAAATCAGATGTCACACTATTGATGTATCGTACTTGTTTTCCAGGAACAGTTATTTATTGAGAAATTTTCGCTGTGTTTATTTAAAACCAATCACTTGACAAGTCACTCACATTTTGATTTATTGATCTATTGCTTTGATGTGGAGGAAAGAACTGAACATTTTTGAAGTTCATTTGACAGTGTACACCCTCACTCATGCTATATATATATTTTAAGTGTTTAATAATTAAAAGTTACTTTTTCATGTATAAGACATCATATCATATCCATATAATTTACAAGTGTGCCCCAAAAAACCTTGTCGGGTTCCCTTTAAGTCGTCTCCAGACTTTCTTTCCTCTAGTTCAACTTTTGAACTCCATTTGGGAGCACCACCAACCATCAACCCTTGCCTAAAATTGTGTAATAGAGCAACGGTGTATATGTTGGTCACTACGTTATTCTGTTCCTTATCCAATACCAGTGCCAATCCAATACAACCCCAAAAGAAGTGGTTCCCCAAGGGATCAAGTGTGGCACCCGGGGACCAGCATAAGGTTTCACACATTCCAAAGCTAACCTCCAGACTCCTGTCAAAATAGCCAATGGGCATGTGAGGGCAGACCTAGAAGCAGTATGTAAGGTCTTATGCTGATTTCCAGGCGTCAAATGACCACATTGAGCAATCCAGTTTCCAGCCAGCACATATATTACATAAATGATAACATGGGGTATGGGTAAAAACTGGACCAGGACAAGACCCGGACCGGACATCAAACTCTGCATTTTGGAGCTTGTAATGTCAGGTCCTTGGGGAGTCCTGTACGGGGTGTCCTGTCCAGGGGGCTGCCTGTGACACCTGTCACCAGGGAGATGAGGAGGGGGAGAATAAAGCCTCCCTGTATGGTCCAGACATGTAGCAAAAACCGGACGTTCGGACCACAAGGGGAGGCTGTAATCTCCCCTTCCCCATGTCCCTGGTGATAGCTATCACAGGGATCCCCCCTGGACAACACTCCCCCCGGATGGGACACCACACCCCCCGGATGGGACACTACAAGCTCCGGACTGCAGATTTTGATGTCCGGTCTGGCGGTCAGGGTCTAGTCTGGGTCCGGTTTTTACATAGTCCCGATGTTTCTAAAATATAATTTCTTTGCACCTTTTCTTTTTCCATTGTACATCTAGTACCTGGTAGAGTCAAAGTGCTATTCACCATGGGGTAGTTGTTCCTGGGGTGAGGGACCATGCTATTTGTCTATGTCTATAATCATCACACAATGCACACGGACTGTCTGTAATCATCACACAATGCACGCGGACTGTCTATAATCATCACACAATGCACATGGACTGTGTATAGTCATCACACAATGCACACTGACTGTCTATAGTCATCACACAATGCATGCGGACTGTCTATAATCATCACACAATGCACACTGACTGTCTATAGTCATCACACAATGCACACTGACTGTCTATAATCATCACACAATGCACACGGACTGTCTATAATCATCACACAATGCACACGGACTGTCTATAATCATCACACAATGCACACTGACTGTCTATAATCATCACACAATGCACGCGGGCTGTTTATAGTCATCACACAATGCACGCGGACTGTATGTAATCATCACACAATGCACGCGGACTGTCTATAGTCATCACACAATGCACGCGGGCAGTTTATAGTCATCATACAATGCACACTGACTGTCTATAGTCATTACACAATGCACACTGACTGTCTATAGTCATTACACAATGCACGCTGACTGTCTATAGTCATTACACAATACACACTGACTGTCTATAGTCATTACACAATGGACACTGACTGTCTATAGTCATCACACAATGGACACTGACTGGCCCAATATTCCATACTTGCTTATATACACACCTGTGGCTTCTGTGATTTAAACATGCCCCCATGGTGCCAGAGATGCCCCCACTGTGCAGAATGCAAAAGGACTGTCTATAGTCATCACACAATGACCGTTTTTATCCATTTTCCAGTGTTTGGGAACAAATGGTCGATTTTTATTTGCTTCCATACATTACAGGATTTTCATTCTCACCAGCCAAATTTGACAGTTGTCCTGACAGGTAATTGCATAGTGTATGTCCAGCTTTACCCTTCCCCTAATGCCTATCCTTAACCCTCATACACAGTTTGGGGATCCGTCAGCTTTTTCAGTGTCTGTATTTCGGTGTTGGGATTTTGACCATATGGATTGACATGCCGTGATTATAATACCATCCCCTTGTACCACATACACACACACACACACTTTTGAACCTCTTCATAATGAGTCCCACTAGACCGTATCAATGAATAGTCATCCCATGCACACGGACTGTCTATAATCATCACACAACGCACGAGGACTTTCTGTAATCATCACACAATGCATGCTGACTGTCTATAGTCATCACACAATGCTATAATCACATTGCTATAATCATCACAAAATGCACACTGACTGTCTATAGTCATCACACATTGCACATGGACTGTCTATAATCATCACACAATGCACACTGACTGTCTATAATCATCACACAATGCACACTGACTGTCTATAGTCATCACACAATGCACGCGGGCTGTTTATAGTCATCACACAATGCACACAGACTGTCTATAGTCATCACACAATGCACACGGACTGTCTATAATCATCACACAATGCACACTGACTGTCTATAATCATCACACAATGCACACTGACTGTCTATAATCATCACACAATACACACTGACTGTCTATAGTCATCACACAATACATGCAGACTGTCTATAGTCATCACACAGTGTACACAGACTGTCTATAATAATCACACAATGCACGCGGACTGTCTGTAATCATCACACAATGCATGCAGACTGTCTATAGTCATCACACAATGCACGCGGGCTTTCTATAGTCATCATACAATGCACATGGACTGTCTATAGTCATCGCACAATGACTGTCTATAGTCATCACAGAATGCAAATGGGCTGTCTATAATCATCACACAATGCACAATGACTGTCTATAGTCATCTCACAATACACACTGACTGTCTATAGTCATTACACAATGCACACTGACTGGCCCAATATTCCATACTTGGTTATATACACACCTGTGGCTTCTGTGATTTAAGCATGCCCCCATGGTGCCAGATATGCCCCCACTGTGCCAGCAGAAGCACAACTCACCATTGTTGCTCCTGCTGCTGCCGGGGCGTAGGAGAGTCCGGTGTAGGGAAGCCAATCCCGGGGCATTTTTTCAATCCCGGGATTCGGGATTGAAAAATGCTCAATCCCAGGATTCCCGGGATCCTGGGATTGGCTTTCCTAATAAAGACTGCCCCACAATCACTTACATTTTGAGGGGTTGCTGGGTGGGGGGACGGGTCGTCAATGACGCTGGGTGCGTACTAGCTAGGTGGGCGGGTGGATGCGCTGGCTGGCTGGGTAGGTACACTGGCTGGGCGGGCGGGTAGGCACACTGGCTGGGCGGGCGGGCAGGTAGGCACGCTGGCTGGGCGGGCACGCTGGCTGGCTGGGTGGGCGCACTGGCTGGCTGGGTGGGCGCACTGGCTGGCCGGGCGGTGCGGCATCACAATGCCGGGCGCGACCTCTTCCTGCGCAGCGTGACCTCTGATCTCACACTGAGAGGTCACGCTGCGCAGTGCTGCCGGGAGAAGTCGGGCAGCGTCTGAGCGATGCTCAGACGCTGCCCGGCATTAGACTGCACGCATGCGCAGTCTAATCCCGAAATCCCGGGATTGGAAACTCCAATCCCGGGATTGAAATTTCGGTGTTTTGGGGGCCAAATCCGGGGATCCCGCCGATCCCAATCCCGGGATTGGCCACCCTAGTCCGGTGTCCCCTTGCTGGCTGGCTGGTTGTCTGTCTCTGTCTCCTCCGTCTCCTCCGCCGCCGCTTCCCTTCTGAGGGCAGGAGAGCACAGCACATCGCGCATCTCTCCTTCACTTCCCAGTGACTGGGCTGCCAGCAAATCAAAGCTCACGGGCCAGCTCCTGATTGGCTGTCAGCCCACGAGTTCTGATTGGCTGACGGCCCAGTCACAGGGATACACAGTGAGGGGAAGGAGAGATGCGTGATGCGCTCTCCTCCCCTCAGAAGAGAAGCGGCGGCAGGCAATAGAGGGAGGGGTGGGCGGCTGCAGTGGTTGAGCCACCCAGATGGCTACCGCGAGCTAGCAACAGGTTGGCGACCACTGTCCTAGACCATTAGCAATGTTGTTCATCTTTCCATCTGCTTGTTTATACAGGATTCATTCCCATTGTACATGCATGTGTACATACTGTATCTCATATTTTAGTCGCTTAATTTTAAGGCTGAAGGAAAGATTTAAGTGTACTGTACTGTATATAATGACCATTTATAACAGAACCTACTGTGCTTAATGTGTTATATTACAGTATATCCTTGATTAAAACCTACAGGCAGTATTAAGTAAACTAAGACGTATTCCTCTAAGTAGCTTTTTAATTGTTGCACGGCCTGGCTCATGCATTCCCTCTATAGTGAATTAGTAAAAGCTTTGGTGACTGTCTACCTAGGACACTGAGCAATATTTGATTACCCTGCAGTCAAAGCAAGGAAAGCTTATCTTCATTCTGCAGGTATTTCTCCACAATTGTTTTGCTAGAAGGGATCCAACATCTGCCAAGATAAACGTGTTTGTGTTTGTACTGAAGACAGCAGTAACAGCCATTACTCTTGGACTAGATTTCACATTGCAGTCACTGCACAAGAAAAATGGAAAACAAAAATCTGCAAATAGTCCTAATTTTAACTTAAATAAACATTATTGAGGGTTAATGTGGAGTTGGATGAAAATTTGTACCAAAAGGGTGTAAAATGTGCCCCTAAGAAAGGTTCAAATTACGCAGGTTGATTAGCTACTGTGTAATAATCTCATGATGTGTCCAGTTCTACAATGGTACTGTAGCATATTATGACAGCACAAAACACATAATAATAATAATAATAATAATAATAATAATAATAATAATAATAATAATAATAATAAATAATGTTCATTAAATATTCTCATACTGTGGAAAGTTAAATAACAAAATGTCTTTAAAAAAGTTTATTTTTTATGTGTTTTTTTTTTCTTGGAATTGTTATGTGATTTCATAGTAATTTTATCTTTACCTATGGTACTGCTCATACAGATACTGTATGCACCAGGTTGATACCAGGTACATCATTTGTACACAATATAGTAATGTGGTGTTGGTGGTGGTGGTGGTGGTGGTGGTGGGGGGGGGGTTGGGTACACCTCTTCCCCTCCCTCACACATGTGAGAGGCACCTGTAATCTCTGGAAAGAGATACTCCTCTTTCCAGCTGCTCCATTTCCTCACTCCCAACAGCATTTCTCCATTTGCCTCCTGGGCCCTCTCCTTTCCCCCTGCACCTACCAGGGACCAGCCTTGTGCCCTTCTCAGTTCCCACTTCAAATGTTACTTCCTCCTACTTCCACCTCAGCTCCTCCATCATACTTTATCTACACCTTGGACCCAACACTTTCCTCCTTCTCAGTACCACTTGACCCCCAGCCATGTGGCACCCTCCCACACCCCCTATTTCCCACTGGAATTTACCCTGTAAGGGGCAGGGGCGGATTTAGGGAGGAGGACGCCCCTAGGCACAACAATAATGTTTACGAAGTAGGACAGTTTATAGGGGCAGTATCGGCATGTCCTATCCATTTACACTCTATTTAAGATGGAATATAGTACAGTACAGTGGATATTTTGCAGTTATTGGTACATTTTGGGCTTACAGTACTATCACAGGCATCCAAGTGCCGCCCCCAAACATGTGCCGCCCCTAGGCCGGTGCCTCACGTGCCTAATGGGAAATTCGGCTTTGGTAAGGGGGAAGAAGTAAGTCTCATTACCCTCCCTGTACATCCTCAGACAGGGTGGGAGCTATGAGTGGGTCCTTCAGATCTCTCCCCCATAACAGCCACTCAAGCACACAACACTATACTGTATATTGACTTCTCACAAGCTGTCTAATAACTTTACATGCATAGTAAGTTTGCAGCATACATGGCTGATGCAATCACTTTAATACAGGCATGTCCAAACGATGGCCCTCCAGCTGTTGTGAAACTACAAGTCCCAGCATGCCTTGACACAGTTTTGCTATTATGTAATGCGGAAACTATGGCAAGGCATGCTGGAATGTATAGTTTCACAACAGCTGGAGGGCCACAGTTTGGACATGCCTGACTTAATACATTGCAGGGGAAATCTCCTATCTAAGTGTCTGTGCCTGTTTGTGATTTTCAATGCTGTACATCTGGCTGCAAATTATATATGTCTGGAAAACCAAGCATGTGTACATAACGTACATATATTTAATGAGTCACCTCTAAGTGAAACCAGTACTTTTTTGAACCTCAGTCAAAATGAAATTGTATCCTGGCCACCTCACAATAAATGGTTGCTCTGTGCTTCATTCTAATTTCCCACCAGGACAGAGCAGGTTCCCCACACGATCATTAGACTGAGACTTATATCATCATCTGTTGTAAGATGGTGGTGCTGGCAGAAACATGGTCAAACATTGATCACATCTGCTTGTGAATCAAGGTGTATGGTGATAATGTCATGTCGCGGAGACAGGTCTGTTATTGCTGCACTGCCTTTGATTATGTAAGGACAGACATTCAAGAGAATCATTGGTAGGGATGGCTGTACCATTAGGCACCTACTATAAATTGAAGCCAGGATCTGGGGGGGCCCACTAAGTCTGCCTGTCCCGAAATGAAGGATGTCTATAAGGAAGACATCCTTATTGTACTTAAAGCAGGTGGCAGCTGTGGAACTTGTAGGATACCACCTTCACACCTTCACTTGAGAGGCTAGAAAGTGTGTGTTGGATGCAATGTGAGCTAGTTGGGGTAGTAGGAGTTTTGCCTAGGGTGCTGAGAAGCATTACCCTGGCCCTGGCCATTGGGAGGTACTGGACTATCCTCCCTACAGTCCTGACCTGGACCCAAGTGATTTCCATCTCTTTGGACCATTGAAGAAGCTCTTGGGTGGAATATAATTAGTAGTTGATGATGAAGTTCAGCAAGCCATCATGACCTGGCTTTATGTGATTGACACTGGTTTTGTCTATGATGGGATAGGTGCTTTGATGTACTGTAGGAACAGATACTTAAACAAGTGGGGACTATGTGGAAAAACAATTTTATTCAAGGCCATACTAATGGTTATACATATACAGATAAAGCCAGCATCATCTAGCATCCCCTATGTTGCAGGTGTGACATGCGTGGCATACTGCCCGCATCCTCCGGCGTGTGCATGCGTCAAAGTCGCACCTGCAACTCACTCTAAATATATTAGCTGGCACAGTCCGGTGCAGAGATGTCATGGGTGAGATTTTGGGAGCTGAATGGACACTAGTGGGGTAGCCCTGATGATTGTGGTTACATCTCTATGTATAAGTTGAATAAATGTATGAAATGATAGGTCTTGATACCTTATTAAACCACCCTCATAATAAAATAAATGTGCACCAAAAATATGCTTAATATTAATACCCCCCTCCATGTTTTATTCCAGTGTATAGCTACTAATGTGTACCTGGTGTGAGGGAGTAACATTGAGAGGCGAAACAGAGCTATTAAGGTCCTGATTCAGATTTGGTTGGAGGTGCATTCACTGCTGTTACTGTTATTCAGATTCAGATTCAGTCACACACAGATATTCGAGAATAGCATATGGAATTAACCAGTGCAGTTTTGTGAAGCATCCTTGCCACATCACATTGTGAGTAAGATGCATATTTCGGTGAAAAACAAACAAGCTAAAGGCCCCTTTACATTAGGCTGACTTGTTCTACGGACAAGTCTGCCCCGATTTCCCCTGAGCTCTACGGGAGAGCTCTTTCAGATTTGGCACTTGATGTGCCATTTTTTTTACATGTAAATCACATGCAAATTATCACATGTAGGCCCGGAGAGCTGCAGGCAGCACAACTCACCATTGTTGCTCCTGCTGCTGCCAGGGGGGGATGAGTCTGGTGCCCCCTGCTAGCTGGCCTGGTTGTCTGTCTCTGTCTCCTCCTTCTCCGCCACCGCTGCCGATTCCCTTCTGAGGGCAGGAGAGCACAGCACATTGCGCGTCTCTCCTTCCCCTCACTTCCCTGTGACTAGGCCGTTAGCAAATCAAAGCTCGCGGGCCAACTCCTGATTGGCTTCCAGCCAACGAGCTCTGATTGGCTGATGGCCCAGTCACAGGGATACACAGTGAGGGGAAGGAGAGATGTGTAATGCGCTCTCCTCCCCTCAGAATGGAAGCAGCAGCCGTCAGTGGAGGGAGGGAGGGACGGGCGGCTGCAGTGGTTGAGCCACCCGGATCGCTCCCGCAATCTACAGTACCAGTATCTCGCGAGTGATGGGTTGGCGACCACTGATCTAGTAAGTAAGCTGCAAGCCAGGGTGTCTGAGAAGAAAGAAAGGTGAGTCTCTCCTCTCTGCTCTCTCCAAAGTAGGCTAATCTATGGCATAGACTGCTACTAATACCAATATAGGAAAGAGCTCTCTTCCTTTTTAGTTTCTGCTGCAGTTTTACAAACACAATTTTGATTTTTCATTTTTTTTTTGTATTCATTTTTTTATTAAACTGACTGGTAGTTATACATGTGTCTTAGTATGTTATTATATTTTATGGATTAATATCTTTGTATTTTGTATTATTTGGATTGGTTGTTATTGGCATACTGTGCAACACTTTTAGCACTGTCTAAACACTGTCTCTGAATTTTTTTGTCCAACTGGGAATGAGTAATCCCATTTAGACTGCAGCTGTAGTGATTGCCCATTTAGCGCTTAGAATAACACTTTGGTTAGCTCTCCATGGGATGAACCTACAGCCAGGCCGCTGCGTGTGACACAGCAGAGTGGCGTCAGCTCAATGCCAGAGGATTAGAGGACACTGGAAAGAGAGTCATAGTGTACATGAACAAAGTGTCTGGTATGCTGTCTCTGCTCCTGTGCTTGTGTCCAGGTTCGTGTTCACAGCACGGTAGCCTGGTAAACAAATGTGATGGCCTTTTCACCACATATGAGATCAAGCCCGCAGAGGGTGAAACGGCTGTCACATACGCTTACATGTGCTTCCGTGCTGCACAGATGGACCCAGATACAGGCTTAGGAGCATAGACCTGTTGATGAAGTCCAAGGACGAAACACGTTGGGTGTTTCCCTACCTCCTGCTAAAGTAGAAGGTAAGTAAGCCCCTACTTAACTCCATGACCAAACAGAAGTTATTTTTACAGTAGTGACAACCTACTATTAGTGTTCTCTCCAAATATAATTAATGTACATTCATATTTTCTATGTAATTTTGTCAGAATGCTAAATATAGTATCTAGACTAGTCTTTAGAAATGATAAATAATATGCTAAAAATGTTGTTCTTTGCATAGAAATGAGGATGTGAAAAGTGTCATTAAAAATGCAATAAGAAATTGCTGCTTGTAAACAGATTGTAATACCCTTCAAAACACCAAGGGGTCTATTTATCAGGTAATTAAGTCTGTAATTAAAATATGTGGAAACTAGTGTTTCTACAGTTTTAAATACAGAATTAAGAGTTGCTTGAATCTAACATATGCCAACTCTCACAACAGCCATTCTAATATGTTCTGCGGGAGAGGGATCTAGTTATCCCTTCCTTGTGAACTTTAGGAGATTTTAGTGTCTATCGTTCTTCTTATGGTACTACTGTACATCTGCATCTGGCTAGCCATGCATACACAGTGGACCAAATGGTTCCAAAACATGTAAGTAAAATGATTACTTCACTTCTTACTGATCACTACAGTATATTACCCTGAACAGTGATTTCTTAATGCCATAATATATTAATTATAACCCCAAGTCAGCAACATAAACAACATAAACATTACATAGTATGCCTAATGCTACAGTAATAATTAGTAATGTATCAATAACAGTATTTGACAATAGCACTGTAATACCTTTAATTATCCATGCCAGCCAAATTGACTCCTAAAAACATCTACCAATGCTAAAAAACGACAAAGCTTGAGAAAATCTATTTAAATAACTATTCTATCTACATATGTTTAAGGTGTCATTAGCTTTTTATGACTTCACTGCTTGCAAGTTATCCATCTGGTGGTCAAGTGAAGCACTAGATTATAGCCTATGGCATAAATAAATGATTGCCATTTGTGTAACTGCGTGCCAGATCACCACCTTGCTTGCCAAATGAAGTCTAGCAATTGATTAGAATGTTAGTGTTTGTTTACATTCCTGCAGTTTGAATGCTAAAGAGATCAAATCAACAAGATTATATAAAAAGGTAAACCACCTCCATCAAAAATCAATCAAAGCTTTTTAAAAAGTAATAAGATATAAAAAAAAGTCCAATAGGAATAGTAAAACCATAATCACCTCATAGTCACAAACAATTACACAGTACATTTACACACTGTGCTTCTTTGTGATGTTTATGCTATTAATGCATTCAAGAAAATAATAATAATATAGACATATATTTATTTGTTGCAAATGTTTTTTTTGTCTGAGAAAGCATGAGACCCCTTCGCACATCCTATCTGAGCTAAGTTGTGTGTATGCATTACCTATATGTGTTTATTATTTTATCTAAATTTCTTTTCCCTGCATCCCATAAATTCTCCAATAGGCATTATACCAAGTGACATTTAAATATAGAGATAAAGCCCACAGCCTCAGGGACATGTGGTGAGGTAAATGGCTCAAGAGTTCCTGGCAAGTACCAGAGCCAGATATGCACACAACATATGGGGTACATGCCGGCATTATACACATGTGCAGCAGTACTGTATATACTGCTGGAGATTCACTGAGTTTTGATAAGAGATGTGAAGAAAAGGCACTGCCTCACCTGCCATAGACTTTTTACTTCAGGGTTTTGACTATAAAAATGACTAGCATAATAGAAATAAGATTTTTTTTATAAATTCTTTGTATATTTGACATACTTTATCAATTCAAAATGGCAGTATATACGCTAGTATGACAGGAAAGGCTGCCTCACCCCACCGCACGTCAGACAGCCTAGAACATTATAGGATATCTTAATAATCCATAACATGCCTTGGATTGTGAACGCCACAATTCCAATTCTAATTTCCAATTGTTGTTTTTGTTGAGCGCAGATAAAATGTGGCTAAAAATTCTTCCAAACCTCTCTTCCCTGTATGACAAGAACAACCAAACAGAGAAGGAGAAATAATATTGCACTACCTCAAGCAACTTAAGTCCTGTTGAGAAAGTGAGTTATATCAATAAAATGCTACTTGCCTCCTGATAAAGGTAAAAAAATGTATTCACATGTTGAAATCACATTATATTAAAATGTATAATCAAATCTTACATACAGATGAGACACTCTTTAGTGGGCCTGAAAAGGCACCGTTCTCCTCCTAAGGGACGGCAATGGTCACAAACGAATACTGGAAACAGGTCCTGGAAACCAGACACCCCCCTCCCCCCCACACTACAAAGAAAAAGCCCAAGTCCTTCCAGTCAATTGCTTGAAAGCTCTGATAGTAAGACTGTGGGCGGTATTCAATGTGAATACCTGCGAGGTGCAGCGAATCCTTTTTAGGATTCGCTGCACATTCGCCACGTTCCGGAGCCAGCGGGCTCCGGTATTCAACGTGTCAGGGGCTCGCTGCCCCTGACAGGCGAATATGAGCTCCTGCGGCGATTGCCGCAGGGAGCCTGAGGAGGGTGCCAGGCAGAGAGATGGAAGTCTCTCTGCCTGCCCCTGAACGTTTGTGGGGGGCAGGTGGGCTCCCCGGGTGCCAGGCAGCACAGGCTGCCCCCCGGGGGTGCCAGCAGGGGGCCACGTATATTCACTATACCCGAACGTAACATCGGGTGCAGTGAATATATGAATATGTAATGAGCGGCTCGGCTCCGGCGCCCCCTGCTGGCTGCTGTGTTAAAAAAAATAAATTTTTTTTTTTTTTAAAAATTAAATATATATTCATGTGCTTACAGCACATGAATAAAAATAGCATGCCCCTCCTCAGAAGAAAATTCCTGATTTTTTGACACCAAATGTAAAAAACAGAACACTTTATTTTAAAAGTTCACATTCCACTTCACCATAAAAAGATAGCGATTGCTACTCGGTGAATCATGGTGAAAAAAACCTTCAAATGTATTCGCCATCTGCTCATTGAATAGGGTGATTCACCGTTTTAGTCAGAAATTCGCCAAACAGCACAAATTCGCCATAAAAACATGGCGAATCAGGCTCATTGAATACCGCCATGTGTCGTAAGAGACAGTTGGGCTGTGGGCTTTAGTTTTATCTTGACTAATGGTATGGTGTGTATATATATATATATATATATATATATATATATATATATATATATATATATATATATAGACAAAGAGAGAGTAGAGAGCGCTATATATTCTCCACCAGCTATAAGTAAAATCACCACTATGATTTGTGGTGTGAATAACCAATCCAATTACAATGTGATAGAAATTCAATAATAAAACAATTTTATTAAAACATATTTTTCATTGTTCACATCTGGATTTCATCTTAGGATATGATTTCAACAGCATATATATATATATATATATAGAGAGAGAGAGAGCAAAAAAAGAGGGCACTCACCAATCGTTGAATAAATTTGACGAAAAAATGATTTATTGTTGCTTACATGACAGGGCTAACGTTTTGGTCTCAACAAAGACCTTTGTCAAAGCCAAGCAATATCAAGAGCAGGTCCTTCCACCATGAACACCCAATTCATACTGGCCACCATAGCAGTATATATACCTGTTACACATCACATGGTATATCAGACAGCCAATCACAGTCAATTAGTATCAAAATCACATCACAACAAACATTGCTGGCTAATAAACATATTACATGGCAAGCTGGCATAGCGTTATAGCCATCAGGGCCACTCAGCTATTAAAACTTAAACAACAGACAGAAAAAAGGTTATTATAAAGAAAAACACCGCAAAACCGGAAGTTGCGTGCGTTCCACGCTGCTGGAACGCACGCCCGGTCCCGGAAGTGCCATAATTTCAAAGCTGGCGCGTCATTGCTAGCCTCCCAGACCTAGAGGGAGAAAAAGCTATTGAATACGTCAGTGTCAAGCGGCGCAAACGGCGCCATGGTAACCAAACACTGACACTGTAGCAATGACTGCTCGATATCAGCCTTATATACTCACTGAAAAAATGTAGTAGTGTAAGTGTGGACACTGAAGCTCACTAAAACGGCACCACTTATTGATAATATAGTATTAAAGATATTATTAAAGATTTTATTTTATGCCAGTGTCCCTATGATGTCCAAACGCTGCCAAATTGCCATGGCAACCAATCCTGACAAATAACAATATAATAATATAAAGGATTGAAAACTGCTGTATGGGTGGACAGATAAATCTCACAATGTGCAAAAACGATATGTACATAATGACAGACAAGACAAACATATATACATACATATAGATAAAAAAGGGGCCAATGTCGACGAGGCCCGCCCCTCAAAAAGAATGGGCGTAAAAATATCATAGGATGCCTTATCAGTATCCGATCTGATTCTACCAAAAATCATCGCCACTCAATTCGACAAGCTCTGGATACAAATAAAAGTGACAAGCCGGTGGCCCTACACTTTCTCCGTATGGGACACTCCATCTCTATCCATTGACCATATACCTCCACTCCCGAGAGGAGGCGATCGGGAACGTAAATTAAAGCAGCGAGAGGCAAAATGGATTGCGACGTTGGGGACAGTCACCCCGAAGGGACTTAACGAGTACAATTCTCTCAACGTATTCCTGTGAACCTTAGCTGATTTTGGTAGAATCAGATACATATGAGATCGCTAAAAAAAGGGGGGAGGAGGGAGAGATAAATCTATAACAAATATATATATATATATATTTATCCCATATATATATATATATTTGTTATAGATTTATCTCTCCCCCCCCCCTTTTTTTTAGCGATCTCATATGTAGGCCGTTTTATACCAATTCGCATATTTTACATATTTTACACATTAGGTGTTTTTTCTATATTGACTCATTGTTTGCTCTTTTAAATAGTGCTATTGTGACTACTTTGTACTTAAATAAAATCTTTTGTATTTTACAAACGGATACGTTTCTTGTATAGGTATATGTAGTCGCTATTGCCTTTATCCAATTTGCTGATATATATATATATATATATATATATATATATATATCAATTTGAAGACTGGCACTCCACCCAACTGTCCAGGGGTTACTTGGCCCAGGTGCCTTCCTGGCTCTCTCAGCTGAAAGAACAGTAGATACGCAATAGCAGTGGCGGCACTCGCAGGACGTCAACAATGAAATAATTCCACACAGGGACCATATATATCATATATATATATATGATTTATATATATATATATATATATATATATATAAATCATATATATATATATATATATATGAGTTCAGAGAAATGAGATGTCATAATATGTCATACCTCTGTTAATATAAACCCCATTGAACACTAGAACATAAGTTATTGTAGGAGTAATTATTTATGTTGTTGATTATAGGATTATTCTTTATTTCTTCATTTTATATCAAATCTTTATTCTCATTACAAAGTGCAGAATTCAAACGTTATAATTTTGTCTTGCTAAAAGAATCGTATATGACTGCTTGTGCTGGGATAGTACCTGGGCCTTTACCTAAAAGTACAGTTTTTATCATACGCAAGTTTGTTTTTATTTGGAAAAAACTGACAAATCTTTAAGATATTATGTAAGTTCCACCACACACTTTCGTAGAGAGATATCTATGCTTTGAGACATTTGTAAGGTCGTCGATTCAACTTTAACAACAATGCATAAACCTTGTGAGTTATCTATGATTTATGAATATTGAAAGTGTAATAACATTTTGGGATAACTGAATGACGTTTTACAGTCATTCCTTATCAGTCATAAAGTTACTTAGATCAATTTCTAATTCACTTTTCAGGGACAAAAAATGTATAAGTAGAATCTTTTTGTAAAGAAAGTAAGATGAGACTTTTTATTACTCAGCAATCTAGTTTATTATTTTATATAGTCTTCTCTGTTTTAATAAAACTCTTTCCTCAACACTATCTTCCATATTATTACTCAATTTACCTTTGAATGTCAGTGGATTTCAATGTGTATGTCCCTAACTCTATCCCTTCAGAAAAACAATATTAGTTTTCACTGATAAAAAAATAATACTCTAAAGGACATTTCTGAAAACTGATGGACAAGTAATGGTATTTAACAGTGCTACAATCATGACTGTATTGGTTAAAGGGAAAGAAATCCAGGGGCACAGAATTCTCCCAGTGGGCTGGAGGCCTAATGGACCCACCTATTGGTCAGTTTTCTTTTTTTTTTAATGGTTGAATTGATAAAGATAGAGGGCTTTGAGGTGCATATCGGATTAGTGTTAAGGTGAGAGCGGTTCTGTATATTCTGTATGACTGTTTCTGTACAGTGTAGCATTGTATATGCATGTACAAGTGCGGTTGCACCAGTGGTTAAAGTGGCTGCAGGTGGTGCAAGTTAAAATGCCGGTGCCCCAAAGTAGGGAATCCAGACAGAGGTCAGGTAAGTATGCTGACCTTCCCCATGCACCCCCCCCCCATCTGTCCCTGCAGTCTAACCCTAGCCTTCCCCTTCAGCCCTACCCTCACTGCTAGTATTTAAAACTAACCCTCTCTACCCACAACTTAACCCTAACCTCAGCACTCCCTGCATCATAACTATAGCCAGGGACTGGCTGGCAACTTTCAGCCAGGGGGGCAACACAAGGAGGTGACCCTCTGTCATCGTTTATGTATGTATATGTATATATATAATATGCATGGAGACAGGCTCTAGTGATCAGCCTGTGGCACGCCACTTTTTGGAGGCTAGCCACAGTGTTGTGTCACTACGGTTTATTCTGATTGACCATATATCGGCGTTCCACAGAAGGGGTGACCGGTCTTTAAAGCTTTTGCAGTGTGAATCCGGCTGGATCCACCGTCTTGGTATTCTAGCCCCTAAGGGCCTTTATGAGCACCTGGGTTTGCAATGTTTTCTATAATCTATTTGTATAGACATTAATATGATTATTTCCTTATGTTTACTTGATTCCTTTTGACGCTGCCCCGATCATTTAAACTCTGTGATCGGTATATTTTGTGTACATTATTTGGAGTGCCGCCACATAGTATATATATATATATATATATATATATATATATATATATATATATATATATATATATATATATATATATATATATATAATAAAACAATAGGTAAAAAGTGGCATTCCAGTGGAAAATAATTGCACAGGTGGTCAGCCAATGTTTCTGACCACATACTCATGCATATCTATCTATCTAGATATAAATATAATGCTTTCTCTCACCCCAGTTTCTGGCTCCTGTGCTGGGGTTAGGAGGGCGGCTGCAGGCACTGGATGCTATGAAGAGGAGGAGGCAGGGTCAGCAAGTCCCACGGGTCGCGCAGGAGAGCCACGGAGGGCACAGAGGAGGGAAGGCAAGCCACGGAGGGTAAGTGGAAGGGAGTGGGATATCCACCACCCCTAAAACCGGATAATTAACAGGAAAATATCGGAGCTCACACCAAGCACGTCTGCTCCTGCACTCGGTCAAACCATGCCCCTCGATCTTTTTCAGTTTATTTAAGTTTGATGACTATTTCTTGCTTTTTATCACATTGCTACACATTTCACAGCAACACATTTGCCCAATTTATTGAAGAAATTGCAAAATGTACAAGCATTTATAATTTTTTTTTAAATGTATGCTCAAAGTAGTCATGGGAAGTGTATATTTATTATAGTCTACAATTAGCTACATTTTCCATTCCTCCTACTGACATACAGTTCTTTGAACCGGTTATTACATTTCTCTATGCAATTAGCTCTGATCAATTATTATAATTAATGATCTCAGGGACTCTGAAACATCTCAGCTAAATATAACCATAAAATTATTTGTTACATTTCACATTTATTCGTATATACTGTATAGATTGTTGCTCTTTTTGACTATTAGAGACATATAATGTGTTTGGGTTTTCCCTACCAGTGTTGAAGTAAACACATTATACTGTGTATAATGTCTCTAATAGTCCAAAAATAATATTAATTAATGTCACACTAAATACACTCTAAATCCTTTTAACTTATTTAAGATTTAAGTAATCACGTTGCACAATATTTTTCCCAACCATAGTTGTGTGTCATATGTACACTTAACAAAGAACAACCTTGTTCTGTCCAACCATTTCCACTGGTTGGCAGTTTACTACCAGTAGCGTAACAATATAAGGTGCAGGGCCCAGGGCTTGGGGGGGGGGGGGGGGGGGCGAAGGCCCAGCAGGCATCCCCTGCACCCTTTTACGGGTAAAAAGAAGCTGATACTGGTGTGTGTGCGTGTGTGCGTGTGTGTGTGTGGTGGGGAGGGGTTCTGATCAGAAATATTTCAAACCCCTGCTGCCCCTGATCCCCCAGTGCAAGCAGCCCTGTGTAGGGGGGGGGGTGAGGGGGTGGTGGGCTTAGGAGTGATTACTGTCAAAACACTTTCAAACCCCTGCTCTCCCTCCTCTCCCCCTCCCCTTCCCACTCCCCACACTTTCTCACCCCATCCTTTCCCCTCCCCTCATTCCCTCTATTCTTCTTTCCTCCCTCTCCTCCCCCTATTAATCTTTTTCCCACCCCTTTTCTCTCTCCTCTCTTTTTCTCCCTTTGTTTTCTCTCCCCCACCCCCTCTCACCCTCTCTCGCCTCCTAGCCTCTTTTTCTGTTTCCACCCATCTATCACCCCCTGCCCCGTCACCCTCTCTAGCCTGCTGTCTATAATCTTTTTCTCTCTCCCCCTGTCTACTCTCCTTCTCTCAACACTTACCCCCTCTGTCTCACCTCTCTATTTCTGCCCCTAATCTGTCACTTTCTGCTCTCTTTCTCCTCCCCACCTCCTTCCCCATGTTCCCCCTACCTCTTTCTTAAAGTCTCATGTCTCTCCTTGTTTCTCTCACTGACATTAAGGGTGTAATTTACTAAGATGTGAAATACACTTCACAGGTCATGTTACTATGGGCAACCAATCACATCCTGTCTACTATCTTAGAGGGTGGAAAATAAATAAGAAGCAGCTTCTGATTGGTTGTCCATAGCAACATGACCTATGAAGTGTATTTCACATCTTAGTAAATTTCACCCTAACTCTCTTGGTCCCCTCTTTCTCTCACTCCCTGACATTCGCTCTTACTTCTGTTAATGCTCCTCTCTCTCTCTCTCTCTCTCTCTCACTCCTCTTTCCCTATTTATCCATGAAGCTCTCTTTCTGTTCCTAACCACCCTTCTCTCTCATTCCTCTCTCTTTTTCTGTCTCTTTCCTGACACCCTCTTTGTCTCTCGCTCCTCTCTTTATTTTCTCTTTCTGTGACACCCTTTTTCTCTCACGCTCCCCTCACTCTTTCTTCTGCCCCCACTATGGTCACTGTGACAAAGTTGGGGGTGAGGGGGGGGGGGGGTGCGTTCAAGATTTTGCTATGCTATTGTGTGGCCATGCCCCTTCCCAGCAAGAACACACCCCTGTTTGGGCTGCACACCAAATTTGTGCACTGTTTCTATTTAAAATATTGCGGGTAGGAGCACCAAACTGATGACTGCTATGATGAGGGTTGATGGTGCTGGGAAAGGGGAGCAGGGTCAGAGGCGGAAGTAGTGGCGGTGTTAGGGGGCACCAGCCAAAATCTTGCCTAGGATGACATTTAGGCTAGGGCCAGGTCTGTGTCAGGGGCAGTGTTCTCCGTTAACACTTGCCCGGACCGATTTATAACCTGCTTGCAGGTTATTAATCGGCGGAAGATACAGACCTGTGGGGACGTGCATTTAAAGCTGCGTGGGATACACACACAGCAGGCTAGGGCACCATTCTTCTGGTTCTTAAATATAGAAGTTTATTGTAAGGATGGATTCCCTTGTGTTCTCTCTCTTCCCCATCATTATTACTTTGTGTTCTACAATATGTTAAAGAAATGTATGCTTAAGTAATGTAATGGTGGTCATTCGTAAAGTGGATTTTATGCTGAGGTAAAGTGATATTGAATTGCATGTCATGAAATGTTAGTGAGTTTAGCTATAACTTAAGTCCATAAAGGTGCATAATTGCTTGGTTATTTATTCCTGGGATACTGTTTGACTAAAAACTATAACAGATTGTGGACCAAAATTTATAGCCACTCTGCTCACCTGTCACATGCATACCTGCTTGCTACTCGGTTATCCCTGCTTGTTATACCAAAGCCTACAGCCATTCCGCTCACCTGTCACGTGCATACCTGCTTGCTACTCGGTTATCCCTGCTCGCTACAGAGACTGTGTACCAAAGCCTTCAGTCATTCCACTCACATGACACCTGCTTGCTATTTGTTTATCCCTTCTGGTTATAAAGACTGTTTACCAAAGCCGACAGCCATTCCGCTCACCTGACACATGCATACCTGCTTGCTACTTGTTTATCCCTGCTGGTTATAGAGACTGTGTAACAAAGCCTACAGCCACTCTGCTCACCTGTCACGTGCATGCCTGCTTGCTACTTATTTATCCCTGCTGGTTATAGAGACTGTGTAACAAAGCCTACAGTCACTCCGCTTACCTGTCACATGCATCCCGACGTCGGGATCCTGACAGTCAAAACCCCGACACTCGGGGTCCCGACGGCCACTGGCTATTCTCCCTCATGGGGGTCCATGACCCTCATAGAGGGAGAATAGAATAGGTGGCGAGTGTAGCGAGCCACCATGCCCGCAGCATGGCGAGCGCAGCGAGCCCGCAAGTCTGGGCAGTTGGGATCCCGACGTCTGGCTAATGACTGTCGGGATCCCGACTGTCGGGACCAAATACCACACCCATAACAAAGCCTACAGCCACTCCTCACCTGTCATGTACACACCTTCTTGCTACTTGTTTATCCCTGCTGGTTATAAGAAACTATGTACCAAAGCCTACAGCTATTCCACTCACCTGTCACATCCATACCTGCTTGCTACTCAGTTATCCCTGCTGGTTATAAGAAACTGTAGGGTAGATTTATTAAGCTTGGTGAAGTGATGAATTGTCTGGTTTTTTATCACCGGCCAATCAGCTCCTAACTGTGAAGTTACAGGCTTGGTTTAAAAAATGACAGGTAGGAGCTGATTGGCCGGTGATAAAAACCAGACACTTTATCACTTCACCGAGCTTAATAAATCTACCCCTGTGTACCAAAACCTACAGCAAGTCGGCTCACATGTCAGATGCTACACCAGTTTGCTACCGATTAAAAATTTCTGATATATACTAATTGTGTTCTATCATTCTATGTAGGCTTGCCGTCTTTATACTTATATCCTCTGTCTTTAAGCTAAACTTAAAAGTTCTTATTTTTAAACTTATTTTTATATAATATCTAAATCTTCGTTATAGTCCAAATCCTGTTAACTCAATAAAATTGTGTTGTACCTTTTGCATCATGTCAGTCTGTGTCTGCTAAATAAGGGGAGAAACGAACTTGCCTCTCTGTCATGGTGTGTCTGCGGTCAAAGAAGACCTGCCTGTAACCGAAGGAGCTTCGTGTCATCTGGTCCACAAACAAATCTCAATACCTGGGTGCTACAGATGTAAAATCGCTTAGAAAATGCCTGAATATCGCCCCATGTGTAGGGTCCATTACACTATACAGGGATTTTACACACTCCAGAACATTTTTCCAGAAATCCAAAAAATGCATAACATAATGTGACATTATTGAAAAAGTACAGACATTAAGTATGTATAAATTAAACATTAGCACATGTCAAGGAAAATTATTTTGGGTACTTGTTTCCTAGCACGGCCACACCGATGTTGATCGGGTCGGTCGCATCGCATCGATCGCATCGCATGCGACCATATCGCATGCGATGCGACCGACGCGATGGTCCCGATTTTTACATTGATTGAAATGTGAATAGGGTCCCTGGGGCCCTATTTTACATTGGATTCAATTTAAAAGTCTCCCCAGACCCCAATTTTAACCCCCTCAACGGCACCCCACGATTGACGCCAACCCGAAGCGTGGCGGCCGTAGCGAGCCCGCGAGGGCCGGCGGTACGCGTCCTCCGACCTTTTCATACCCCTACTATCCACGTCGGCGTGGAGTTGAGAATATAAAGTGTGGCGAGCGCAGCGAGCCGCCGAGCCCGATGCGTGGCGAGCACAGCGGGCCCCGCGAGGGAACACGTATAACTTCACAGGTATACTCGTCCGCTCGCCACGCTTCGGGCTCGGTGGCTTGCTGCGCTCGCCACACTTTATATTCTCGACTCCACGTCGACGTGGAAAGTAGGGGTATGAAAAGGTTTATTTATATATAAAGGTTAATTTATTGGCCCATTTCCCATTGTTAGCTATGTAAAAAGTGCTTAATCGCGTCCATCGCATCTTGTGCCATTCTAATGGCACAAGACCGACGCGATGAACGCGATTACAATGTTAAAAATATTTTAACATTGAACCCTATGGGAAAATCGGGTGCATCGCGTCGGTCGCGTGCCATGTTAATGCACCTGACCAATGTGATGGACCTGATTTTGCATTTGCCGGCAAAATGGACCTGATTTCAAAGGAAATCGGGTCCATCGGGGGTAATCGTGTACCTTAAGTTAAGGTACACGATTACCCCCGATTGTGGCTGTGCTAGGAAACAAGTACCTTATTTAGATTTATCTAGGGGATATAGGGCCTTATTGTAGTTCACTGTTTCTGACAAAATCCTTTTTAGATGGAAAAAGTGCACTGCAGGTGGGGCAGATGTTACTTGTGAAGAGATAATTAGATTTCGGTGGGGTTTTACTTCAAAGTGAGATCTATATTGCAGTGTAAAAATAAAGCAGCCAGTATTTACCCTGCACAGAAACAAAATAACTCACCCAAATCTAATTCTCTCTGCACATGTTACATCTGCCCCCCTGCAGTGCACATGGTTTTGTCCATCTAAGAAGGACTTTGTCAGAAAGAGTGAACTAGAATAAGGCCCATACTTTCTTGCAAACAGATCACTAACAGGACTTACAAACCTTAGCACTAAAAGGACCAAAAAAATCAAAAGAACTAAAAAGAACAAAAACTAAAAGAACAGTGACCAATCTATAAACGTTCTTGATCATTGCTCACGCCAAACTGTTCTATGAACACCTCCCAGACATAGGGGTTTATTTACTAAGATGGGAGCTCTATTTCAGATGGTATGTTACTATGGGTAACAAATTAGTCTGTATTATCTTCTAGAAGGTGCTAAATAAGTAGATTCTGATTGGTTGCCCATAGCAACATCCCATATTAGTAAATAAACCTCATAGAGTTGTGGACATTTTAAAGACTTTGGTTTTTGACACTTTTTAGCTTCCAGAATTGTTATCATGATTTACAAATCTTTATTCGCTTTGTCAAAAGTTTGTGAATCAGTAGAATTGCTTGAATAAGAATCAGCTAAGATCATCTTCCTTGAATCTCAAGACATACTATTAAATAAGGTTTATATTTAGGAAAAACTATATTGAAGGTCGTTTCAAAAGTAAGGAGCAGAAGCACAGCAGGAATACAAATATTCATTATGGATAATTTTGTATTACGCTGTATTTCAGTCACTGGACAAATTTCATGATCAATGTAGACACTGCCTAATTGTTATTTACTTTGTAAAGAACTCACCTTCATGAATGTACTGTATGTTCTCTTGACTTTCCCTTCTTACTTTAGCTTGTTAAAAACAATGAAGACATTACAATAATATACTGAACAAGCTGCCTTTAGGCACAAGAAAAGCTCTGTTTTACTGTTTATAAAATACTGCGGTTCTGTAATTACAGAAATGCACTCTACTTGGCATATTCACCTCACTAATACTGTAATGACTACCAGGGAATCGTTTTCTCTTTTATAATTTCTATTTGTATCCATTTCCTTACTCCTACAATTTGGTTCCAATACACACTGCTAACCTTTATGGTTGACTGTGCTTTGCACCCAGATTGCTACTAGATTTGTTCCCTTCACTTTTCCACTGGCCTCTTCAGTGCTGTTTACCCTGTGAGTGCCAAGTGAATTCGTCATAATCCTGAAATCAGGAAAATGCGACTGCAGTCTACAGGATGATGTGGGCAACAATGGGTTAGTGGGGCGGCGTAAGCCGAACCAGACAAGCGGACCCAGGACGTTTGAGGGGTGTGCCACAGTGGCTGCATGATGTCACAGGATCCCAAAAGATTTGCAGCCATGGGGCTACCCTTAGTATGTATGATAGTGATTGCAAAACTTTGCAAATCTGGAGAGGAACTCAGCGTATGGGATGGCCTTGACCTGTGCTGAGCGGCACCCTTGTGCTGGTGCCGGGAGTCAGGGGCCTAACTATAGCACCGCAGCCCCCGCGACCGCGGGGGGGGGGCGCTGTGCATGTGCGGTCGCCGGGGGCTGCAGTGCTATAGTTACACCCCGCCGCCCCGCCGCCATCCCCCACAGTCTTTACCTGTCAGTCTTCAGTACGCGCTGGTCCCGGCTCCCTTCTTCTGCTATGAGGACCACAACAAAATGTCTGCCCCCATGTAGCAGAAAGTTCTCTAAAACTGTCTGCTGCATGGGGGCAGACATTTTGTGGTGGTCCTCATAGCAGAAGAAGGGAGCCGGGACCAGCGCGTACTGAGCGTAGGTAAGACTGCGGGGGATGGGGGGGACTGCATGGGCGGCGAGGCGGGGGTTGGTGCGGCGGGGCGGGCGAGGGTTGGTGCGGTGGGGCGGGCGGGGGTTGGTGCGGCGGGGTGCGTGGGTGGGCCCCCTTCCTTTAACGGCGGGGGGGTGCCCAAAAGCTAGTTACGCCACTGCCAAGAGTTGTAGTTTTCCAATTATTTGCAAAACTACAATTCAAACTGAATTAGACCCATTAATCAGTAGAATTCAGATCTGAATTCAGGTGTATATAGTGAGTTTTAGGAAACTGTGCATGAGCTGTAGTGACATTTTTTCAGGTCCAAAAATATATATTGTATATGTTGGGGATTTAATAATGTCTAAAACCATATAAATAACTTAGCTACAGAGTATCCTGAATAATTGAGCTAGGCAGTTTTATTTGACCAAAATGGTGTAGGGTAAATAGAGCCAAATAGAGAGCTATTTGAGCCAAATAGAGAGCTTTCTCAAAGCTGAGAGAGAGAGAGAGAGAGAGAGAGAGAGAGAGAGAGAGATACAAATGAATCAGCTCCTAGCTCTTTTTTTTTTAAAGAAAACAGTCTGTAAAATGACAGAAATGTATTTCTTAGTATTATATCTCTGGAAAAAAAAAGATACAATACTATACCTCAACCTCAAAAGGCTGGGGTTACAGTTGAATAGTTGTTGTAATGCTAAAAATTGTTTCATTCTTGAATAATAAACTTTATTTGGTTGGTTTTATTATGTTAAAAGTTATCTTTAAAGTAATAAGACTATTTTGGAAAAGGAAAAGGCATTGTTACATTTATTTAAAGTTACGAGCATCTTTAAACAAGTAAATCAATTGGTCAATTTACCCCATATGTTGGCAGTTAACTTACCCCCACTTGCACCTAGCATGGGGGTAGATCAGCAAGCCAATGATAATGATGACAGCTGCTCATGTGTATGGAAGAAATGGCCTAGTACAATGTGTACTCATTCATACCTACGTGTAGTGGCATATTCAATCCATCTGCAGACCTGAGTGCAACTTAGAATCAGTCCAAAAATATGCAATTCTACAGTTGACCACATACAGTACATGCAGGACTAGGCTAGCTGACTATGATCACATACATTTAGATATGTTAGGAAATTTCAGAACACTGATTGGCTAATTAAAATCACAATAAAAAAAGGATTTCAGAAAAAAAGGTGATGGATTAAATATATTGGGGTTTGGCTATTAGAGAGCTCTCTTTATATGACAAACTGGTCAATCATGATAACCCATGGCTAGAGCAATAGAGAGATGGGTCTCTGTAATTTGTTCCTTTTTATTTTATTTATTTTCAGTTCGTTAAATAGGGCACACATATTCCACAGTGATTTACAGAGAGCTTTTTAGTCATTCACATCATTGTATCAATTATATTCCCTATCATGTGTACATACATATACACTCTATCGTTATTATTTTTTTTATCACAAGTCAATGACCTTACCTTATTTATGTTAAGAGTGCAGATGTTTTAAGTAATAATTGCATATACATTTTTCTGAAATCCTTGAATGATCTACTTTAAATTATAATAAATAGAAGTACCTAGCCCCATTAGGCAATCCTATTATTTAAATGCTGGGCTAAGTACTGGTCTACCGTAGTTAGTAATTAAAATGGGTTAGGACAGCATTACTGGCAATTTTAATTGAGCAGCCTTACTATCTTGATATTTGTGGTAGAAGATTACTTACTATAAGATAAAATCAATATATATAAATGTCTGAATCTTCTTCACATTTTTTGGGGCGAAGTACCGCCAGTGACCACTAGAGGCCACTCGATGGACCAAATGACTCATTAACGGAAAATTAAACCAAAATTATATGTTTTAAACTTCCTGGAAATAGAGCTGTGAAGACAGAGATTGGAGGCAGGAGCAGAGAGGAACTAATGCTGTGTACACACGGGGAAATATGATTGCTGGGGATATATTGCTAGCAATATATCCCCAGCAACCATATTGCTCAGTGTCTCCTTTTCATCAGCGATGAACAGGAGACACTGCTACGGGGCGGAGGGGGAGCGCAGCAGCAGCAGACGCTGCTGCTGTCACTTTGAACGGAGGAGGGAGGGAGCAGCCGCACGGGGCTGGGGAGATCAATGCTGATCTCCCCGGCGCTGACCTCCCGGCACAGCGATCGCGGGGAAAGCCGCTGGTCGCAGGAGCATGCTCCTGCGACCAGCGACCATTAGGCAGTGCACACGGGAGCGCGCAGCTGGCGATTTATCGCCACCTGCGCTCGAAATCACTTGCAATATGGTCGCTCAGCGACCATATTCCCAGCGATTTCACACAATATTGCTCCCGTGTGTACACACCTTAAGTCTTCCTTATGACAGGCTTTTAATTAGTGTATTAATAATTCAAAAATGATTACATTTCAACTTATTATTTTCCCTGCACCAATTTGTGACAAAATGTGTCAAAGTTGAACTAGAGTTTTCACATAGAGGGGCATACATTTATGACAGTAAAGTGGTAAATATCACCAGTCAGTGAACCTTTTTAATTAAATTAGGTTTCCTTGTGTAATTGACATTTCAAGATATTTAAGAGATTTAATTAATTTTATGTGAGATGACACATACACACATTTTAGCTTAGAGCTATTCTTTGACATTTATAAGAAATTAGAAATTAACCCTGGGAAAGAATATAGTTTGAAGAGAAAATTCAGGTTGTGGATGGACTGTGGAGTATTTCAAGGATGTCATTATGGTTGATTAAAAATTGTGTTTTATGATATGCATACTAATTTTATACATATGAGTATGTAGAGTACAATTAAAGTGTTTTTATTAAAAACAGACTGTGGTGATATTAAATTAAACAAATTGGTTGAAAACACTGTAAATAATTTACAATATTACACTCTAATTACGTAGAAATATCTTAAGCGATTTTTTTTTTCATTTGTAGTCTTGAGTCTTTTTTAATTTTCTGTAAAGGGCAAATTTAGGCATTTATTAAATAACACACTTCTTTCCATCTGGAAGTGGCATATGGGCATGTCTATTTCTTAGGCTGACAGACTGCAACTGTAATCTTATTTTGGGAAAAAGATGATGAGTGTGATCCACAGCGAGTTAGAAAAGTGTTTGTGTATGTGTTCTTAGCAAAAAAAAAACAGATTGGAATTTTTTGCTAATCGTGGAAATCCTTTTTTACCATAAATTTGTTTAGACAACAGTTACTTCATAAATGTATTAACTGCCAATATTAAGCTTTTGTAATACAGAGACTATAACTATTTATTCATTGCCTGAAAGCCATAACTAACTATTGCCTCTATAGCGTTCGATTATGTTTGTTGATTGTTTCTACATCACAATCTTGGTAAGATAAATTCTGACACATATTATATAATGCAATCTCAGTTCACCAAAACCTATGCTTAATTGTAAAGGTGGCCATACACTTATCTGATTTGGGAGAAAATCGGATGTGTTTGACACATCTACAGACCCGATGTGCAGTCCCATGTGCATTGGGTTGGACCTGCAGCTGGTTCAATCTGTCAGATAGGACCAATTAGTGGCACATCGCAGGTGCTTCTTAGCACCCACAATGTGTTGGGTCTGATTAGTAGGTGTGTCCCAGCAGTGAAGCAACACTGGCACATGCCTATGTGAAGGTGCAGGCAGCATGGGCTCTGGCTGCACTGTGCACCTGGGGGGTGTGGGTGCAGCAGCGAGGCAGGCAATCCACAGTGTTTGTGAAGTGCTGAGTGGACACTGCGAATAGCGGCAGCAGATTTTTAAAACAAATTTAAAAGATAGGCCGGCTGCAGATTGGCTGAGAGTGCTCTCTCTCAGCCAAACAGCAGCCTCGCTACCTTGCCCCTCTTTGGCTGAGAGAGAGAGCACTCTCAGCCAATCAGTGGCCGGCCTATATTTTTAATTTTTTTTTTTTTAGATTCTGTTGGTCGCAGTGTCCCACAGTGGGTTAGAGAATCTGGGGGGAGAGTATTGTCACCGCTGTGAATTCACCCGCAGAGCAGTGCACTATATCTGCAGCATGGGTGATATGTAATAGGGTGCGATTTTTAAGAATGTGCGATTTTTGGGGGACAAAAACTGCTACTTCTACTGAAAATCGCACATGTAGTGGTGTGCAATTTGCTGTAAAATTTGCACATTTTACCGTGACCAAAAAATTTGCATCCAGATGTTTTCTCGTTGAAAACTGCAAAATAGCAAATATAGTAGGGTGCAAATTTGCAATTCGCATCTGAAACCTTACAAATATGAAATAGCATATCAATAGACCAGGTTGAGGGTGGCGATTTTGACCACACAACCTTCCCCCAAAAAAACTCCCAGCTGAACCCTATCATCATTAACAACACACCTGTATATACCCCACCCTCATCATTGATACCGGTGAAGGTGTTTGCTATGGAATTGTTGCATACCTCCCAACATGACCCATGCCAGGAGGGCAAACTGCTCCTGGACTTTCCTATGACTTTCCTTAATGTATGATTACCATAACCTGTGTTGAACAGGTTTACTAATAAGAAGGTGCAGCATTTTAGGCTGAACCGCACAAATCTCTTGAACTTTATGAGCAGGTGAGAGATGATTTAGAGCATTTTGCTGCTATCAACTAAGCAGTGTCTGCCCTGCACTTTTTTGCCACAGGTTTCTCTCAGGCTGTGAGCTCATGGTCACTGAGGATTACACCACCTGCTTTCTCTATTCATTTATCACATGTTATATGCCATGAACTGTAGCGTACATATATCTCATTCCAAAGTTGTGAGTCCAAATGGCAGGACCTGAAGGTGGCATTCTATCGGCTCTCAGCATTCCCCATATTAGTTACAATGAGAGGAGGGCCCTCTTCAAGATTTTGCTGTGGGGCCCACAAGGTCCTAGTTATGCCCCTGATTACAGCACACTAGTAGAGTAATTACCCTTCATTGTGTATATGGACCATTATATAATGTGTGTACAGTACAATACAGCAAGTGGTAAGTTTTCTCTGGTTTATCAAAAAAGTACATTTAAAGGATTATAATTCTGTGTTTTGTTATGTATTTAAAGGTTAAGGGTACTTTCATTTATTTTAGTGACATTCAACACAGCCATTGAATTTCAAACTAAAAGGTCATATTTTAGTAGAGCAAACATAACAAGCATTTAATCAGAGGTTCTTAGATGTTATAGACGCTACGCAGCTATCTGAGCTAATACATGTGACCCCTTTCGGATTTTGTAGACTAACGATATAATTTCACTAAATGAAATGTAGGGGTATATTTACTATGAGGGGGGGGGGGGGGGCAATTCTCTGTTAGTTTGCTTACTGAGTCCCCCTCGCCTCCCCAAAACAATGTCCAGCCTCAAACCCCTCAGAAAATTCTGTTATTGCAAAATGGGGTGGAAAACCATTGTGGGGTAATCCCTCACATTTCCGATAACAAGCTGATGATGTTGATTGCTATTAACTCTGCTCTATGCTATATCTGCTTGCAGCTTAATGATCATAAAACGTTGCTAATAGCTAAGTTCAATGTGCATGTCTCAAAGTAATTTTGGGCTATGCTGTTTTCTGCAAATGCATAATATGCCTGTTTTTAGACAGATCTTTTTCGCCATGGATCTTACAGTAAGTGTGCACTAATAATGATAATAACTATGACATAGATGAGTCAGTTAAAATACTATTTTTTTTTTGTAAATAGGCAGAGGGAGAGGTGGCTTCGCTGGCCATGCCTCCCACAACAATTGTGGCTTTGCCGCAAAGCCACACCCCTTTTGTGAGTCCACACCCATTGTTTTAGGAGCACATACGGTAGATCGCACGCAGGAGTCCCGACCACGCTGATTTAAAAAGTTGTGAAATATGCATACATACATACATACACACATAGCATACATGCACACTGCAGTCACAAACACACAGCATGTACTCACACACAAAAATACACAGACACACACATACAGTAGAATAGATGCACACAGCATGTACAAAGACACACACATAGCATAGATGCATACAGCATGTACACACAGACACACACATAGCATAGATGCATACAGTATGTACTTACACATAGCAAAAATATACACAGCATGTACAAACAGACACACACATAGCATATATGCACACAGCAAAACATGTACACACAGACACACACAGCATCACCTTACCCTCCCCCAGCCACCGGCACCAGCTCCCTCAAACATAGAATAGTGTACCTTTTTATCTGCAGCAGACAGTCCCACTTGCTGCCTCCCCCGGCCAGCTCTCCCCCACAGCACAGTCACACAGACCGCTGCCTCTGCAGTTAGCTCCCCCTAATGTTAGTAAGCCCAGCGGCAGCCTGTCTCCTGTACTTGGAGGCACTGCAGCTGCTGGGAGACGCACAGTCTGTCTGAGGTTGTTTTAATATTGGACAGCTGGTCCAATAGATAGGCGTGCTCGGGGGTTTCTATGTACTCGGAACCCCCCCTGCTTGCGCATGTGCAGTTACATATCATGTCCAACTCCGCAGTGGTGCTGGTACAGTTGTCCCCATTAGTGCTTTTAGCAACAACAAAAAAACCACAGAAAACATGGATTTTTATTCTGGAAACTATGGTTTTTGGAATAATTTGGATAACGGATTTTTGAATAAGGGATACTCAAGCTGTATTAGTATTTTATAAGACTGCAACATTAAAAGCATGTGACTTTTCACTAATAAATTGCCAGATCTTTTTTCTGGTATACTCTCATCTTCGTACAGGCATGCATGAGGACCTACATAGCCTACAGATGTATCCACTTTCATCCAGCCTCTGATGCATACACACATGTGCAAGCATCGCAGGGCCCGGGCGTGATTAGCCATTGTAGTCTACAGGATGTGTGAGCAATTCTTTACATGAACAGCATTTTAAATTTAAAGTTGAAGATTTTCAGCCCAGTTTATTGATTATTATTGAGATATTTCATAGTTTTTCTTTCCATATGCTCTGATGTTTTTTCTTGCTGACAAAATAAGTGTTTTACATCTCCTTGTGCTAGGTACCAGATGGCATTATTAAAGCAGATGGCTCTCCAGGTCCAGGTCATCACTATGTGCTATATGCAAGGAGTACGTTTAATTACGGAAGTCCAAAGTGGACAACTCACGGCAAGCTAAAGAGTGGCATCTTAAATACAAAACTAAACTTTAAATACATATCATCTGTGACATATATTTAAAGATATACATGCAATTAATCAATTTCAGTAGCTGAAATTCTGAAAATGGTAACCATGGCAGATAAAACCTTGAGGTGAACCTATCACATGCAGCCCAGTTCAGCCCAAAATGAGCTGAGTTGACCTTCTTGAATCGCACCGTAAAATGATATACAGTAAATATACATCAGTAAATCTTGAAAATATTTCAATGGTTAAATTACGGCATAAAAATGTCACTTAGTGCTTATAACAGGAGAATTGAGAAAATAGATCAAATGGTAAAAAGGTGGAAATCCAGGGAAGGAGAGATCAAATAGAAGGTACAAATAGAAACTGAGAGGTTATCACAATTTGATTTGTCAGAATATCTTTCACTACAGGTGAAATCGTTCTCATTCTTCCACCACATTGCCCAACCTGCTTATATCTGTTTGTCCTTCAGGTGCTATTTACTGGCTGCTCCGTCTCTGCAGGAACGCTCAATCCTGCAACACAGATTGTGCTGTTCTTTTTATGTTCTACTTTCATCTTTCCCTTGGTGCTAAATATACTGCTAACTACGCTTCTGGAATACAGGAAAACACAAGCAGAACAGACAGCATTACATTTCGGCATCACTGTACTTTGTTAATGTGGCCTTTGCTTTGATTATTTATTTAAAAGATAGAAAAATTGTGTTTATTTTGGATTACATTATAAAAAAAAAAAACAAGGTAGTAGTGGCAGATGGTTATAATCACTCAGATCTGTCTTTTGATTATAGAATAGTGCGGCATTGGTCAGCCAGGCCTGCCAAGATCGTATTCTATTTAGTTGGAATAGACTTCAAAGTCATAGCAACCATTGCTATTTGTGATCAAATGATCAATAACTTACAATTTATAATGTAGCAATCATTTATAGAATCATAGTAAGTTATATTTATAAATGATAAAATGACACAAAACATTAAGACATTTATTTCCATCAATAAAGGATTTTTCTAATTTAAAATCGTGAAAATAGAATTCATATGGTACGCATAACACATTTAGGGGATAGTTTTTCTTTTAGAAATGCCTTTCCATGATCTCTTTATATAATTAGCAATGTCTGATATTGATTAGAAAAGTTAATAATAAAAATAATGTTAGAACAGTGGTCTGCAACATATATGCCTACTCCCCCCAGATTTAGTTTCTAGGGTAGTCCCCAGAAGAGTGGGTACCCCTTCCACATTCTGCCCACATCCAAGTGACGTGGGCAGAATGGGGAGAGAAATACAGCAAATTCACAGTCCCGGCAGAGGGGGTGTGGCCCAATGACATGATTTTAAGCTAACATAATACTTTAGCCGTGCCCCTATGTAAATGAGTCCAAATAACATCATTTCACTGCAGGGGTACAGGGTGTAATTGTTCAATTAGCATGACCCCACCCACATTGCCATCCACCCACTTCTCCTCTCTGAACATCTCCCAAAAAAATGAATCATTAAGATATGCAAGTACAGTATATCTGCAATACATAAAGCTAACATTTCTGTTTGGACATTAGCAAACGTCAGACTTAAGTGGCAATACAGATTTAATGCAAATACACAGAAACAAAATGCAATTCATTTAATCCTGGAGATGAGCAAATTACATGCTTTTGTTTATTATAAATGTTGGCGTCGGTTGGGGCAAAACCTGGCCAGCATTTTCATTTGGGATTTTCCCCAAAAAGATACATTTAACATTTTTTAAAAATGTTACAAATAAAAAATATTACTTGTTTATTACCTGACTAACCAACCAACCATACATTGTGTTCTACTGGGGCATTTGCACACAGGCTAATGACTGACATGAACATCAGTCTCTGTGACTTCAACCTGAGTAAAGGTCCGTACACACTGTACGATATATGGCGCTGCCGATATCGTTAACAGTAGTGTCGATGCCATGAAAATGAACTACCTGCGGGTAAAGCCTGAATGATATCATTAACCAAGGCCCCTTTCGCAGAGAGTTTTTACATGGACACCCATGAAGATTTCAGGTCACCATGCAGTGACACTAAGCACAGGAAACAGACAAAGAAGGATAACCTCTCCAAAAGAGAGAGACAGGCACCTAAACACCTTATGAAAAATAGAGAAATTGTCATAAAACAGGCCGAAAAGGGGGGGGGGGGGCTAGTTATTCAGGACATTTGTGACTTGTAAAGCCAATAGACAATTGGGCAATAGAGAGTTTTACACACCTCCAATATGAAATCCTTCACTAGAATACCAGAGAGAAATTAAAATACTACTTGACAATGCACTAGATGTTGGAATTATATCCAAAAAGTCCTGGAATTACCTATATATTCAATATCCAGTAACAGCAATCTTTTTCCACCTGCCTAAGTGCACAAGTACCCTATAAAACCCCCTGGCCGCCCGACTATTTCTGAGATAGGCTTCCTGACTTGTAACCTGTCGGCTTACATTGACGCCCAATTACAGGACCATGTCATATCATTAAAATCCTATATAAGAGACACACTTTCTACAAAAAATAAACCAGATCAAATGTAAGAGCACATAAAAACTCATCATGTGTGATGTAGAATCGCTCTATGCAAATCTAACACACTCTTTAGGGATCTCTGCTGTGGAGCACTATCTTAAACAAGATCACACTAGGTCCAAAGCATCACGGGAGTTTATATTAGAATCAATTACATTTATTCTCACCCACAACTATTTTCTGTTTGAAACCAGGTATTATTTACAGACATGGGGGACTGCTATGAGGACCAGGTTCGCCCCGAGTTTCGCCAACCTCTATATGGGACTCCTTGAGGAACGTCTCATTTGGGGTGGCGACTTCGGGGCGAACTTGGACCTCTGTGGCAGGTATATAGATGACCTCTTTTTTATTTGGAATGTTGATGGGGATTCTATAATGCACTTTGTTGAGCACCTCAACACTAATGATTTCGGCCTTAAGTTCACAAGCACTTTTAGTGATCACTCTATCAAATTTTTAGATATCACCTTTAACATCATAGATAATGAAATATGTACATCAACATATTTAGGAAAAGTAAATTGTAATAAATATCTTAAGACTGAAAAGGAACTGTTCGAGCCCTGAAACATTCAAGGTACAGTCTTCCAATATGTCGCTTCCTTTCTGGATCAAGGCTACCCCCAGACAATCCTGAATAAGGCCCTAACAGAGGTTTTATATCTAGAAAGATTAGAATTATTAACTGATAAACCAGACAAAACTGCTGACTTGAAAAAAAGACACAACTAAGATCTTTATAATTTGTCACCCAATATAAATCATTAGCCTGGAAAACTAAAACAAAATAATTTGAAAAAATCTGAGATTATGAAGCACAATAAAACCCTACCCTGGAGCACTCTGATAGGGTAATATTCAGGAGGTCAATTTAAAAAATATATTGTCCCCAAGTTTTAAAAATGACACACATAATACCAACCCCTCCACAAGCACAGGCCAATCCCTCACATATTTACCACCAAAACCATCAGGATTTTTCAGATGTGGCCAGAGTAGTTGCATCACGTGACTATGTGGAACATAGTGTCACTTCATTTTCCAACAAAATGAACTAATGTCTAAAAGACTGCATGAATTGTCATACTACCTACGTGATCTATGTAATCACATGTGGATGCGGCATTCAATACATGGGACGCACTATACGTTTCCTAAATACACGATTATTAGAGCATTGAAGATGCGTTCTTAAGAATCTGAAAACACACAGTCTCCCTAGACACATAGATGCTTGCCTTAAAGGTAATCTTAAAGAATTAAAAGTGAAAGCACTGGAGCACATCAAAGCCACACCCAGGGGGGAGACAGATATTGCATGCTCTGTAAGACAGAAGCCTTCTGGATCTTACACCTGGGGACTATGGTTCCACAAGGGCTTAACAACAATGTTTAGGCCCTCCCTGTTATGTGTGGTCCACTGTCCATCTCTGGTCAACATTGTCACTGCAGGTCCATGCGGGACCATCCATAGCTGTTAACTAACATTAAAAGGACATCCATTTATGGCACATAGTTTCATGCAAACTATCTGTTGCCAGCTTTGCCCTGCCACTGTCACCATAGTTCCATATGGGTCATGGTGGCCCAACACAGGCAACACATTTGAAATGATGACATAGAGCTCCCCTTGTTTTCTCTAAACATGGGAGACAATTATATTTAACACCATATATGCAGTCATTAACACCATATATGCAGAATTATAGTTTGATAGATAATGTAATATAAATATACATAGGCCTTTAACTGCAGGGTGTTTAAGACACTAATAGATGTTTACATATAATACAAATATATACCTTCTTTTCTAAAACTTCTCTCTGATCCGAAAAAATGTCTACTGACTAAACAAGTAAGGCCCACTCTAAAGAGTAGTGCTCCATATTGAGAACGAATCTTTCAACCAATACAGATTGTACCTATCCCACTACGCTGATCCATGACTCTAGTTATATTCTAGAGTATCTTCTCTCTAATATAACACTTAGGAGGTAATTTACCCCCCACTTGGTCTTAGGATGACAAGTTTCTTTCCCTCCTCTCTCTTCTGCTTTTTGGTTTTCTGACCATATATTTTATTTATTCTGCCTATCTTAAATATATTTTATTTATTATGCCTATATTAAATATATATATACTGTATATATATATATATATATATATATATATAGAGAGAGAGAGAGAGAGAGAGAGAGAGAGAGCAGTGTATCCCAGATGAAAGCCAGGATACAGACACGTCACTGCAGCATGTATTCAGGTCAAAAGGAATTTATTGTAACGTAGCCCCAACGGCTCGTTTCGGGGATAGTTCCCCTTTCTCAAGAGGCAGGTACAAGTAAATTTTACATAACACCACAACTTCTGCTGCTGATCTCTATGAAGACCGGGACGCAGGTGTGAGCTGCGGTTCTGTCTGATAGGGGATTGGTGGTAGTGAGGCTGTTTTGACAGGGGAGGCGTTACTCTCATGTACACGCTGGAGCGGGTAACCATAGTGATATCTCGGCGTGTGGGAGACGCTGACGTATTCACTGAGGGACCCGTGCACAGGTGTACAGCTTGAGTGGGAGACGCCTGGAGGACGGACTGGCGCCAATTGCACTTGTATTTAAAAGGTATGTGGTGTTATGTGAAATTTACTTGTACCTGCCTCTTGAGAAAGGGGAACTATCCCCGAAACGAGCCGTTGGGGCTACGTTACAATAAATTCCTTTTGACCTGAATACATGCTGCAGTGACGTGTCTGTATCCTGGCTTTCATCTGGGATACACTGCTCTCTACTTGATTCCTGACAAGGGCACGCAGCCTCTTTGAAAATGTATGGACAGTGCCGGTCCGGTGGCCACATATATATATATATATATATATATATATAGTAGAAGGTAGACGGCTGGCACTCCAAGGATTTGTATAACAGGTGAAATTTTGACAGGGTTAGCAAGGCACCCAGATCGCTGACTGATGTAGCGAGTGCCTGGAACTCTTCTATTTTATATATATATATATATTTTATTATTTTTCTTATTCATATAATGATATATATCTCTGACGAAACGCGTGATACCCGTTGCCTGCCTGTGACCCGGTGCTCTCTCTGGTCCGCGTCCTCCCCGGCTCTCGGCTTCTGAGATCTGCCTACGCAAACCAGCGTGTGGGGTTCCCATGGATCCGGTAATTAAGGAGTTTACAGTGGAACAGTGTGCCCCAGGTATTTATCTTTATATCAAGTGGTAGCCAGTCCACAGGAGCACCCTTTGTTCTTTATATGTTCTTTTTGCTCTCTCTCTATATATATATATATCCATCTTTATCAAATCAATATAAAGTGCAATGTACATTTTGGTCTGCCTCCAGACCTTTCTCAAGGCCCCCACTATCTCCTTCTAAAATGCATAACCCCCAAATGGCTCTGTGAGACTTATATGTACCCAATGAGCTCATGGACACACCTCCTCACCATGAGAGAAAATATAGATCTATGCTACACATCACTATACAGTACATCAACATATATACATATATATCAGGCAGTGTCCAACTTGCACATACCTGTCCACATTTTATACATGATCTGTGCATAAACTCACCTGCCACGCCGGGTAAACGCCATCACACCATACAGATAACTGACTTGCGGGTCATACAGCAGAAGTGCGTCATCGCCATGACGCGTCACTTCCGCCGAATGGACTGCAATGCCAGGAAGCATGCATTCCAATGCGGCACTATTATCCTAATAGACTAGCGCTCACTCGCCAGCCAGCATGTGGGTTATCTAGCGGAAGTGTGTCAGCACCCTGACTCATCACTGTGCGGAAGTGTGCGTTCCACTGTGGTGCTGTTGTCTCACCATATCTTGGGACTCTGAACTTCGCTTACCCCCGCTTTTCATCATAACCCATAGTATTAACTTATAAGCCATCACTATGTAGTATCAGTATAAAGTATAAACTATTGTCATTCTTTGTGACCAGTTACTCATTGGGCGACATAAGCTCACACAGCACTTACCGCCACCCAGTGAACAAATATCATAAAAAATCTCTTACACAAAAATATCAAAAGTTACAAAAAAAATATATATATATATAGGCAAAATATGAACAACACACAATATATACAAGGGCACTGTTATTCTGGTTGCTCAGACCATGACACTCACTACTAGAACTCAAAGGAAAACAGACAGAGAATTATTCTCATTAAGTCCTCTAGGGGCCACTGTGTCCAGTTTATGGATCCACTTCACCTCCTTTCTTAGTAAGATCAGCCCCCGATTACCTCCCCTCAACAGTGGGGGTACCAAATCGATCATTATATAGCTTAACAAGGAAATCTGTGCTTAATTTTCAAGAAGTGTTTGTCCATCGACTGATGGGCATAGGCAAGTCGAATAGAAGACCGGTGTTGGTTCATTCTTTCAGAAAAGGTATGGATGGTCTTACCCACGTAAAATAGACCACATGGGCATCACACAAAATACACCATGTGGTCTAATGTGCAAGTCAGATGATGTTGAATAGTGATGCTTTGGCCCGTATGGGGGTGATGAAACGAAGGGCCACTGATAAGGCCTCGACACGTGCTGCAGCTTGGACATTTAAAGCATCCTGATTTGGCCACTAGCCACCTTTTATCCAACGTGGGGCTTGGAGTGACATCAGATCTCAGTAGGATGTCCTTCAAATTTTGTCCCAACTGGGCAGCAAATAATGGTGGAGCCATTGTCACATTGTTGAACACCGGATCAGTGCCTAGAATACCTCAATATCTCAATGGATTTCTCCATCCATCACAAGAACAACTGGCGTATTCTCTAAGCTATACTGGTTTACTGGATTTTTCTGGGACACCTGAGCTGACACCCGACGTTTCGGGGAAAACCCCGTTTTCAAGGTGCAGAATACCACGTTGTATTCTGCACCCTGAAAACGGGGTTATCCCCGAAACGTTGGTTACTTTTTGCACTATGAAATTATAAAAAGCTTTTACCACAAGTCTCCAAGTGCCGCCATCTGTCTTTTGTACGCTATTTTATTCTATGCTTCATAAACTAATGAAAATTAATTAGATACCTGGCAATTTAAAAATATGTGTGCAATATTTAATTAATAAAAGACAGTCGAAGTGGTGGTAGACTTCAGAAGAAATCCGAACACCTTGACCCCACTATTTATCTCTGACAGTACGGTTCCATGGGATGAGACCTCGAAATTCCTAGGGACAAGAATCTCCCGTGACCTCAAATGGGGCCTAAACATAACAACTACCGTCAAGAAGGCCCAACAGTGGCTGTTCTTTCTGAGACAACTCAAAGAAATTCGACATCCCGCAAGAGCTCATGCGTATCTTCTACATGGCAATCATTAAGTCTGTCCTATGCTCCTCTATCACAATCTGGTACGGAGGGGCAAGGGAGTCTGACAAACGTAGACTGCAAACGGTGGTGAGTACAGCAGAGAAGAACATCAGTGCTGACCTCCCCCTGTACAGGAACTGTACTCATCTAGGGTCAAGAAGTGCACGGAGAAGATTGAGGCAGACAAGCTTCACCCTGGGAATAACCTGTTCGTCATTCTCCTGTCGGGTAGACGCTTCAGGTCCATCCCTGCCAAGTCGTCCAGAACCATAAGAAGCTTCTTTCCGATAGCTATCCAGCAAATGAACAATTCCCTAAAAACTACTGCTAACCCCAATTCTTGATTCATCTAACTTTGCTTTCTGTAAATACATGATCGCAGTATGTACTTGCCTAACTGCTTACCGCTGAAATATAAAATAACCTCTGTTAGTATGCCCAAGTGATGTAATTGTATTCATATGTCACACCTTTCCTTATATTCCCTTGCCTGTAGCTGCACTGAAATCCACAAAAAAATCCTAGTATATGCGAGTATACATGGCCAATAAAGTTAATTATGATATCAATAATTCTACGGCTAGAGTTGGCTTGCCATCGGAGTAGAATGCAAAGCATTGGGTTTGTGTACTACTCTGAATTAGTCCCATCTGCCACCATAATATGTGGTTATCATCATTAACTTGCATTAGGTCTGTGGGATATGCAAAAGCCTACAGAAAAGTCTAACAGATGCGTAAGTAGAATCTGGATACAACTCTGAGGGGAATAGTTTTGTTGCATCTTCACACCCTACTGTGGTGAACTTATAGGTAAACACCTCCACTCAGCCCTCCATGTGCGAGCTAATACAAGTAGAAGTTACTAAGAGTATTAGTTGCTGACATGTACTGTGACACAAGTAATGAATTATTAGCATAGATAATCTTGCATCCAATTCTAAATCAGGCCTAATATATTTAACGGATTATCCTTATTCCAATGCTCTATATCTGGGGTAGCCAACCCTAGTCCTCGAGAGCTACCAACAATGCATGTTTTTCATGTCTCCTCACGGAATCACAAGTGAGCTAATTAGCTCCATCTGTGTATCTTTTAAAATGTGTTAGTGATTAATAAATGCAGCTGTGCAGCAGCTAGGTTGTCTGGAAAATGTGAACTGTTGGTAGCTCTCGAGGGCTAGGGTTGGCTACCACTGCTCTACTGTATATCATAGCATGTTATTTTTCACATTTGGATCTGAAAGTGCTACTTACATTAGCTTTAATTGTTTAGCTAAATATATGTACTGTAACAGATAATACTTCTGCCCCTTCATGAACGCTGTTACAACTGCTGACTGGTATTGTGCACAATTGGTGGTTTGATCTTTCTTTAGCATTTATCATCATCATCATCATAACTAACCCCCTTTTTGCAAGAAACACTATAAAAGAAATATTTCGATTTTACAACCAATTTTTTTTATTATTAAGTACAGGTTGAGTACCCCGTATCCGAGTATCCGTTATCCGAATTATTCCGAAAACCATACATTCCAGAAATTGAAAAAAAAATTTTTTTTTTGCTAAAAACTCACTGGGGACATTTGTAACAGCACTACTGGTGACATGATATGTAACTGGCACTATATATGAGCAAGAAAATGATTGCTTGGCATTCAAATTCAATATCTGAGATAGTACACAAATTTTGTTTCATGTTTTGAAACCTTGTTTTTTGAACAAATAAAATATATTTGTGTGTATTTTATGTGGTAGTAAAATATATTTGTGTGTATTTTATGTGTTTATACAGCATACATGCAAGATACTTCAAAATACATAATTGAAATATTAAAATATTACGAAATACGGAATAATCCGTTATCCAAAATTCTCCTGGTCCCGAGCATTTTGGATACGGGATACTCAACCTGTATTACATTTGTAATACTTCATGTAATTCTTTTTGTTACATATGGCAATGGTCTAATTCAGTGACTGAGATGGTCTAATTTATCTGTCAGAAACTTTTAAAATAATAATTTCAGGCATAACATGAATCACCTTTTGTATTAAAACTTTTGAAGCTTCTGCCAGAATCTCACAAACCATTCAAAGTATATAAGAGATTACAGTGGAGTTGAGAGGAAAATTCTGTAATCTTCTGAACATAGCAGACTATTTCTCATCCATGCAATATCTGCTTCCAAAGCGCAAAAGAGAAAGAAAGAATCTTTTCAAATCTCATGGAAAAATAACTTGTCTCATCCACAATTTAGCTACTGACAAATTTCATATTATCACAAACCAATATGTGTAGATAATAGTGTTTTTCAGAGGAGATAAATCTAATTGATGTGAGCGATTTTTATATTCCTCCAACCCTATGATCATAACATTAGATAAAAAGGAGAAGCATCAGCATGAGCTAAAGTATCTGTAAATGCCCAGCAATTTCTATACTTGTGTGGTTGTTTTTGTACCTGAATTGTTTTATTGGAATACCCTAAGAAAGATTACCAGACCAGGTGGCAGTATAGTGTTTGACTTTATATGAAATGGTTAGGTTGCTTGGCCAAGAAGTTTAAACATGTTTTTGAATACTTGAGTACAATTTTTTTTTAACACGCCATTGATTATAATTATGGGTGTTACTCCCAAGGCTATGTAGGGTTTCATCACAATCACAGTTGGAGAAATATAGTTACCGACAAAAGGATCTCCACCTTTAACTGTACTTGAACACAAGTTATGCTCACATTGGTTCTGCTGATGCAGTGAATGTACATTGGCAGTATGGTAGATCATCCCTCTATACATGCATATCATCGCATTCCATCCTTCCCTATTTTCTCAACATAGGCATCAGTGCCAACTTGCACAAGCCTATACTTTTGCACAGGCATATTTACTCTTCCACCTAATTCTGCACAATCTGTAATCTGTGAGAAAGGCTGATTACTGACAAATTACATATCTGTTATGCTCCTTCACTTGCAATTGAAATGCAGATGACCCTGCATTGCTCACACTTGATTTCACTATGTTTCTCAGCAGAAATAGTGCAATTACATTCAAGATATGCTTCAGAAATGGTCATACCTTCACCTCAGCATCAGGCCCATTGTGAAGTTACATTGTCTTTATAAAGCAGAGTGAGGTAGGTATGGCACAAGACTGCAGTACTAAAGTATGCGTATGATAAATTGCTTGCATAATTATTATTGCGCCTACATATTTTACAGTCCTAGGGAATTTTGCTATACTTTGGTATGAAATGCTGGCAGTCAGGGTCCGAATCCCAACAGCAGAAACCCAACAAACACTATGCTGATAAATTTCGGTGAGAATTCTAACAATAACCCTAGCCCTTACCCACCCCTCCAACAGCCTAGTACTAAGCCTCCCCTTCATCAGCCTAATGCTAACCATTTCCTTTGGTACCCTAACCATCCTCCTAGTGAATAACCGTAACCCTAGAACTAGCCCCAATACTCACCATCAATGCGACTGTCATGATTTTGACCACATCCCCCTTCAGTGCTGTACTTTCTTCATGTTACTGTTCCTTAAGTTCTCAATTGTTTCTCATTAGTATAGCAATGAATGTAGGATTTAATAAAAACAATATTTTTAGTCTTGTATTTAATGGTCCTTTAACATGTATTTTTAACACTTCAACTCACCATGTAATCAGTAAATCCAAATAGTGGGTGAAATGTAATAGGATGAGAGATTCTGAAAGGTGAGAGATTTGTAAGAAATCTCCAGTTTTTTTAAAGCGGCAATCATTGACACAAAAAAAAATTTGAATTTGCAGTGTAAATGATTGCCGCTTTAAATAAACTGTAGATTTCTTACCAAATCTCTCACTTTCTGATTCTCTCATTCTATTACATTTCACCCAATATCATGGTTGCCTACCTGACCCTCTCCATGAGGGAGAAAATGCTCTGTTCCTGGACTTCCCTGGTAATGTATGATTGCCATCACCTGTGGTGATGGCAATCATACATTACCAGGGAGGTCCAGGAACAGACCATTTTCTCCCTGGAGAGGGTCAGGTAGGCAACCATGCCCAATATGTGTTCAATATCTACAGTACATTGCTAATGTATGTGTGTGTTGGAATTCTGATGATTATAAAACACTTCTGTTATTTTTTTGAAAATTAATTTTCATCTAATCAATAAGTTTCCTTGCTACATCCAGTTCTATACTTAGATCAGGCTGGTATCTTAACACACTGCTATATTCCAAAACATCGGCTTCAGTTCAGTTCTTCAGTAAATTGCAAATTATTCAAATAACTTCATTCTCCAAAATATGTATTATTTGGCATTAAGTAGATTGCTGTGAAAGTTTACCATCACTTATTCATGAGCTAATAAAATGCAATGAAGAATGGAAAGCACAAAACCAGAGCAATACTATTGTGAGAAGTAACACATTGTGCTGTAAGTTAAACATGTACTTAGGTTAAAATATTGGCAAAATAAGAGAAAGAAATGAAGAGAAGGGGATTCTTAAATGTCAGCAGCAACACGGATAGAAAAGGACTGTTGATTGAGCGTTGTGTAAAGAAAAATGAACTGTTAAATAGAGAGGAAGGGTTCGTAAAACAAACCAGCTGGTATCCTGGGTAATCTGATGATTAGCTTCAGGGGGACACATGATGAGTAAACATTGGCAGTAATAAGGAGCATGGCTTGAACACAAGCAATACACAAATTCCTAAACAGGCCAGATGGTATGCTGAACTGAGCTACCACACTGCTGTGTTCAGTCAATGGTGTCATTTACGCTAAGTACCACTATAAAAGAATTTAGATAAAATTCTACAAAGATAGTGACTGTCTTACTGACAAGACCGCATTGTCTAGTATTTATCATCTGTTCCTAAAAGAGTTATTGCCAATAAACAGAAGAGTGCTGATAACTTAAATAATGTTCAATTTGTGCATTTAAATGTTTCTTAAGTGTTTTCTTCTACAAGTGCATCAGTCCAATATATATGCAATTATCAAAGGCACATTAAGAACATGACTTGTATCAACTTACTTATGCGTAGTAAATAGGAACACTAATACAAATAATAATAATAACAAAATCATTGCTCTGTATAGGCTTTGACCAAACATTTAGTGAGAATACTAGGCTGACACAGCCTGGCTGACTATTGAAAGCTGACTATTGATATTTTGTCAGCTTTTAAAGTAGGAAGATTTTTAAGTAGGGGAAAAAATTACATAGATTAAAGATTGGATTTATTCTGGAACGACTGTGATGTAACGCCTGTCTTCTTCTTATTCATCTCATTACAGGTATTTAACCTTACAGTACATGCCATTGCCAGTATTGAGTCACCATCACTCTGCCTGCATATTGCATTATTATAGGTATTTAACCTTACATGCCATTGCCAGTATTGAGTCACCATCACTCTGCCTGCATATTGCATTATTATAGGTATTTAACCTTACATGCCATTGCCAGTATTGAGTCACCATCACTCTGCCTGCATATTGCATTATTATAGGTATTTAACCTTACATGCCATTGCCAGTATTGAGTCACCATCACTCTGCCTGCATATTGCATTATTATAGGTATTTAACCTTACATGGAATTGCCAGTATTGAGTCACCATCACTCTGCCTGCATATTGCATTATTATAGGTATTTAACCTTACATGCCATTGCCAGTATTGAGTCACCATCACTCTGCCTGCATATTGCATTATTATAGGTATTTGTGCAATTGTATTAAGAATTAAAGTGATTTTGAATGTAATAGTGGCTGGGATGGTATGTAACCTCTTACCATTTGTTTATCTTAGTTTTATTGCTAGTGGGAGAGGGGCTCTGGCTGGGTGGGGTCTTAATCAATTAACTTAGAAACAGCTTTTAGTATTTAGTGAGAATACTAGGCTGACACAGCCTGGCTGACTATTGAAAGCTGACTATTGATATTTTGTCAGCTTTTAAAGTAGGAAGATTTTTAAGTAGGGGAAAAAGTTACATAGATTAAAGATTGGACTTATTCTGGAACGACTGTGATGTAACGCCTGTCTTCTTCTTATTCATTTCATTACAGGTATTTAACCTTACATGCCATTGCCAGTATTGAGTCACCATCACTCTGCCTGCATATTGCATTATTATAGGTATTTAACCTTACATGCCATTGCCAGTATTGAGTCACCATCACTCTGCCTGCATATTGCATTATTATAGGTATTTAACCTTACATGCCATTGCCAGTATTGAGTCACCATCACTCTGCCTGCATATTGCATTATTATAGGTATTTAACCTTACATGGAATTGCCAGTATTGAGTCACCATCACTCTGCCTGCATATTGCATTATTATAGGTATTTAACCTTACATGCCATTGCCAGTATTGAGTCACCATCACTCTGCCTGCATATTGCATTATTATAGGTATTTGTGCAATTGTATTAAGAATTAAAGTGATTTTGAATGTAATAGTGGCTGGGATGGTATGTAACCTCTTACCATTTGTTTATCTTAGTTTTATTGCTAGTGGGAGAGGGGCTCTGGCTGGGTGGGGTCTTAATCAATTAACTTAGAAACAGCTTTTAGTATTTAGTGAGAATACTAGGCTGACACAGCCTGGCTGACTATTGAAAGCTGACTATTGATATTTTGTCAGCTTTTAAAGTAGGAAGATTTTTAAGTAGGGGAAAAAGTTACATAGATTAAAGATTGGACTTATTCTGGAACGACTGTGATGTAACGCCTGTCTTCTTCTTATTCATTTCATTACAGGTATTTAACCTTACATGCCATTGCCAGTATTGAGTCACCATCACTCTGCCTGCATATTGCATTATTATAGGTATTTAACCTTACATGCCATTGCCAGTATTGAGTCACCATCACTCTGCCTGCATATTGCATTATTATAGGTATTTAACCTTACATGCCATTGCCAGTATTGAGTCACCATCACTCTGCCTGCATATTGCATTATTATAGGTATTTAACCTTACATGGAATTGCCAGTATTGAGTCACCATCACTCTGCCTGCATATTGCATTATTATAGGTATTTAACCTTACATGCCATTGCCAGTATTGAGTCACCATCACTCTGCCTGCATATTGCATTATTATAGGTATTTGTGCAATTGTATTAAGAATTAAAGTGATTTTGAATGTAATAGTGGCTGGGATGGTATGTAACCTCTTACCATTTGTTTATCTTAGTTTTATTGCTAGTGGGAGAGGGGCTCTGGCTGGGTGGGGTCTTAATCAATTAACTTAGAAACAGCTTTTAGTATTTAGTGAGAATACTAGGCTGACACAGCCTGGCTGACTATTGAAAGCTGACTATTGATATTTTGTCAGCTTTTAAAGTAGGAAGATTTTTAAGTAGGGGAAAAAGTTACATAGATTAAAGATTGGACTTATTCTGGAACGACTGTGATGTAACGCCTGTCTTCTTCTTATTCATTTCATTACAGGTATTTAACCTTACATGCCATTGCCAGTATTGAGTCACCATCACTCTGCCTGCATATTGCATTATTATAGGTATTTAACCTTACATGCCATTGCCAGTATTGAGTCACCATCACTCTGCCTGCATATTGCATTATTATAGGTATTTAACCTTACATGCCATTGCCAGTATTGAGTCACCATCACTCTGCCTGCATATTGCATTATTATAGGTATTTAACCTTACATGGAATTGCCAGTATTGAGTCACCATCACTCTGCCTGCATATTGCATTATTATAGGTATTTAACCTTACATGCCATTGCCAGTATTGAGTCACCATCACTCTGCCTGCATATTGCATTATTATAGGTATTTGTGCAATTGTATTAAGAATTAAAGTGATTTTGAATGTAATAGTGGCTGGGATGGTATGTAACCTCTTACCATTTGTTTATCTTAGTTTTATTGCTAGTGGGAGAGGGGCTCTGGCTGGGTGGGGTCTTAATCAATTAACTTAGAAACAGCTTTTAGTATTTAGTGAGAATACTAGGCTGACACAGCCTGGCTGACTATTGAAAGCTGACTATTGATATTTTGTCAGCTTTTAAAGTAGGAAGATTTTTAAGTAGGGGAAAAAGTTACATAGATTAAAGATTGGACTTATTCTGGACTTAAACTGGACAGAAACTGCCAACCAACTTAACATCTTGATATCAAAGTGATTCAGAAAAACAGAACCTACAGCAACTCCGAAAACCAAGGGACTGCTTTGAGTGAGCTCACTTCATACTCACAACATACTACTCCTGGCTATCTGATTGTTCATCCAGCTTATCACCATTTCTGCAACTGCTAAAACTTTGAATATCACTGTTAATGCTTGTATTTGCACTGTCTGTTTTGAAAATGCCCAGCTGTACCTCTAATGACTTCACCACTTCTGCTCTTCCATTGATAGTAGGTGTCCCCCATCATTTTATTCTTGGTCCTCTTCTTCTCTATCTCTATATGTCCTCTCTGGGTGAGCTTATTTGCTCACTTAACTTCCACTATCACCTCTATGCTGATAATACTAAAATCTACCGCTCCTTTCCTGATCTCTCTCCTTCCATCCTCACTCATATCTCCAACTGTCTCTCTGCTATCTACTCCTGGATGACCCAGCGCTTTTTTAGACTTAAAATATCAAAGACTAAGCTGACCTCTTCCCACCCTCCAGCATAAAACCTGACCATCTCTCATCCTAACCTACTGTTTATGCCCACTTCTTTCCCTTTTGTGTCACCCCTGTCTGTCTAACCCTCCCCTTTTAGAATGTAAGCTCTCACGGGCAGGGCCCTCTCTCCTCTTGTGCCTTTCTTAGAATATATAAACCTCTGCCACCCTGATGATTGCTTCAGTGTCCTGTCCCCTGATGCAACTATCCATATTTACCATGTACTTGTCCTAAACTGTCTTGTACTGTAATTTGATATATGTTTTTGCTCCTAAGTATGCTTTGTAAAGCGCTGCGGAATCTGTGTGCGCTATATAAGAAACTGTTAATAAATAAATAAATAAATACTGACAATTTGCCATCAATAACACAAGTTTTAATTTCTACATTAACAACTGGGCAATTTCTAAAGGGACATAAAACCTATATGGATATTTATCAAAGCATGGAGAGTGAGAAAGTAGTGAGAGATAAAGTGCTAACCAATTATATTTTATCATGTCACATCTGACAGTTAGGATCTGATTAGTGCTTTATTTCTCTTCATGCTTAGATCCCCCCCCCCCCCTACACACACACACCCTCTAAGGGGGTATCTTATTACCCCTAGTGAAACATTGAGGGTCAGATGTACTCAGCTTCAAAAAAGTGATGGAGTGTAGAGTGCAAAACTACCAATCAGTTCCTAACTGCCAATTTCCAAACACATATTGTAATAAGACAGTTAGGAGCTAATTGGCTGGTGGTTTATCACTCCATTTTATAATTTGTTCAAGCTTAGTACACCTTGCCCTCTATGCCTAACCCTATCACTTTATAGTTAATTTTTGGTATTTAGAGTGTTATCCTGGCTGTAGCACTCATGCTCTCAGGCAACATCAATATATACGTCCATTAAGAGAAGGCTGTGCAATTAAATCAGCTAATTTTTTATGTTCATATGTGAAGTGTACCCATCACCTTTGGTAAAATGGACTCTACGTGTGCAAATTTCCTTCTGCCGATAGGTAGTTTTTATATCTGTGAATCACACCAGTTTTACATCCAGGGCTACAAGCGATTATCTGTGAATGAGAATATACAATTACAGTAGTGGCCTAAAGATATCCCATTTTCCAGCTAGTAAAAGCAAGTTTAGTGAAACTCTCTAGAGGATGGATGCCGGGTTGCCTGTTTGATGCTATTCCTTGAAAAGCTGCAGCAATTCCTGATGAGGGTTTTTGTGAGACCGAAACGTTACGTTATGTCGGAGGTAGACATGATGTTTCTATCAATGCATTAAAAACCTTCAACTTGAAATCTTGACCTTGGTGAGTGCCCACTTCCTGTTCTTTAGTTTCAGATATTGATATGATTTATCTATGCAGAGACTTATCACATAAAAGTCAGACCTATTAAAACATGTGAAAAGATTTTGGAACATTGTTGACATTTTAACTTAGCTGTTTTTGTATTTTTCACAATTGCTATGTGTCTGTCTTCTAGATAAGAAGAAATAAGTATATGTATATATATAAATATGCTGTGAAGCTCCCCTTAGACCTAGATTTGATCAGACGGGGCTGAATTTGGCCCGGTTCTGGTGGTGGGAAGTAGTTATGAATGATAGGTTTTTAATATATGTTTGCGCAGTTGAGCAGTTGGTCCTGCACAATGCACAGAAAGTTTAGGGAATGGTTACTGTGCATGCAAATGAAGGTATGTGCATTTCCTTCCAACATCATTATCACTTGAGGCAACTTCTGCCATTTATGAGCACTTGGGTGGAGACTGGGAGGTAATCTAAAGTATTTGCATAAAAAGGTTGTGTCAATGCTGCCACAATGGCCATAAGGGCCATCTATAAGCTAGCCAGCATCTACTGAAGGCGTTAATGGTGGGACCGATGGTGTGTTGATGGTAGAGAAAGCAGATACACCATCGCACTTGAACATTGCAGAGATAAGCAAACTGGACTTCATATGGTTTGCCAAGGGCATTCCATGTTAGTGGACAAAGGGAATGCTGAAAAAGGCATTTGAATATTTTTGCATTAGAGAAACTGCAAGAAGTCACAGCTGTGATGACCTGATGTTAGAGGCGCCACCATGTGGTACTAGGTGACGCGGTTTCTCTTACCCAGCAGCCTCCTACAAGCTAAGACTTCACCTATAACAGTCACTTTTACCTGACGGATTAGATCCACAAGGTACTGGGGTGCCACCAGGTCTTAAGGTGAACAAAGCTGCTACAGGAGGCTGGGCAAGGCAAGTACAGAACTGGTGGGACACAAAAAGGAGAAGCAGACACACAAGACAAATAACAACTTTAGCACACTACTTTGTGCAACTACTGCGGGAGATGGTACACATCTGGGCCCCACACTATAAAAAGGACATCATAGAATTAGAAAAAGTCCAAAGGTGAGCAACAAAGCTTATTAGGGGAATGGAGAATTTAAGCTACGGGGAGAGATTAAGCAATTTGGGACTATTTACATTAGAAAAGAGACATTTAAGGGGGACATGCTCAACATGTACAAGTATATCAAGGGCCAATATAAGGAACTGTCACGCACCCTCTTTTCTACTAGAAAGGAATCTAGGACGCGAGGGCATGAGTATAGATTAGAAGAAAAAAGATTTCATTCAGCTAGTAGAAAGAATTTCTTTACGGTCAGAACAGTCAAACTCTGGAACTCTCTTCCCAGAGAGGTGGTAACGGCTGGCTGATTAAATGCGTTCAAGGCAAAGTTGGACAAACATTTACTGGAGAAAAACATCCATGGGTACAAATAAGAAATATAATTTGTCTGTAAAATACCAGAACCTACCAAATCAGCAATGGATATCTATACCAAGTTGAACTAGATGGACGCAAGTCTTTTTTCAGCCTTACCTACTATGTAACTATGTAACATGAGCACCACAGCACTGGAGAAGGAGTTACCAAACACTGGGTACTGAACCGCAAAGGCCGAGATGTTAGGGGTGCAGTCCCTAGTAGTGTCTAAATACAATACAGTATGTGCAGACAAGGGACAGGACTGGATTGCAAGCAACGCCAGTTCCAACAAATGGATTTACTGGACCAGAGTGCGAAACAGAGCTGTCACAGGCAGAGAGATGCAGACATGCAGGGCTCGCTAGTAATGACACAGATGGTACATATATATATATTACATAGCGGAATAGATGCTACTGTACCAGCAACACGAACAGATATACAACAGGACCAGATTGAGGAGCAGTTTTGGTTAGAGACAGACTAAAGGGTGCACACACAGATACTGTACAGTATATACAAATAAAAACTCTTAACAGAGCCAATATAGCAGGGTTGCCTACCTGAACCTCTCCTTCAGGGAGAACATGCTCTGTTCCTGGACTTCCCTAGTATTGTATGATTGCCAGCACCTGTGGTGAAACACCTTTCTTATCAATTACCTAGCTCTCCATGATGACAATCATACATTACCAGGGAAGTCCAGGAACAGAGCATGTTCTCCCTGAAGGAGAGGGTCAGGTAGGCAACCATGGAATATAGGGTGGAACACCCAGGATCAAGCACTTGCAGGGAACTAGGAAACTCCGATTAGAACAGGCTAGACAAGATCAGCAGTCAGGGTTGTTCAGAATCAGAATACATGCAGAGTAGTTCAGGGTCATTATACATGCAGAGTCGGGATTTGGACTGAGCATAAACAGCCATGAGTCCTAGGGCAGGCTGTTAAATATAGGACACAATATCCAATCAGAACAGCTAGAATGGACAAGCCAGTGCAGAGTCACTGTAGCTGAACAGCCTGATACACAAGGCAGAGGGTTGTATTCAATGAGGCTGATTCACCAGGTTTTTATGGCGATTTTGTGCTGTAAGGCGAATTTTTGACAAAAACGGTGAATCACCCTATTCAATGACCAGATGGCGAATACATTTCAAGGTTTTTTTCGCCATGATTCACAGAGTAGCAATCGCTATCTTTTTATGGTGAAGTGGAATGTGAACTTTGAAAATAAAGTGTTTTGTTTTTTACATTTGGTGTAAAAAAATCAGGAATTTTATTCTGAGGATGGGCATGCTATTTTTATTCATGTGCTGTAAGCACATGAATATATATATTTAATTTAAAAAAAAAATATATATATATATTTTTTTTTTTACACTGACCAGCCAGCAGGGGGCACAGGAGCCGAGCCGCTCATTAGATATTCATATATTCACTGCACCCGATCGTTACATATGCATGATCGGGTGTAGTGAATATACCCGGTCCCCTGCTGGCACCCCCGGGGAGCCCACCTCCCCCCCCACATACGCTCTGGGGCAGGCAGGGAGACTTCCATCTCCCTGCCTGCCACCGTCCTTAGGCTCCCTGCGGCGTTCGCCGCAGGAGCTCAGATTCGCCGGTCAGGGGCAGCGAGCCCCTGACTCGTTGAATACCGGAGCCGGCGAGGCTCCGGAACGTGGCGACCAGTGGCGAATGTGCAGCGAATCCTAAACAGGATTCTCTGCACGTTGCCGGTATTCACATTGAGGGCCTTATTCTGGTTGGTGCGGCCGGGCCGTACGCGTACGTTCCGGGGTTTTTTTATGATCTGCGCATGCGTACAATCGCCAATGCGCAGGCGCGAACACTCCACAACGCTTACGGACGGGTCTCTCCGTGCAAAAAAAACTGTACGCGAGAGTACGGGCATTGGGGGCGGCATAGGGGCGTGTTGAGGGGAGCGGCCGAAATAATGAGGGAAAATGGGCGTAAATATGGGCGTACACGGGGGTGTGCACCAAAAATGAACGGTGCTACTACCGCACGATCGCCTAAAGCACCGTTCATTTCGGACACAAAACAGGCGGCCGCCAACCGCCACCTCAGACCACCCCTACAGATACCGCATGCCAGCGTGCGCCTGGGTTTGCTAATTTACGCTGATTACTACTCAAACACATACACCTGAATGTAATAAGCAATGCTGCAGTCTATTAAGTCAAAACCATGATTTCACTACCTGCAAGCCACACACAGCACTCAAACACATTGGAAGCTTATCTTTCTATACTTCTCTACATTTAAAGGTTTGTTTAATTTAAGGTAAGAATCTTTTTAAGACCTGCTTATATATGCTAAGGTAGGTATTTGTTAAACAGTTATACACATTCACTACGTGCTTTCATAGACTTTACACAGTAGCACACTCAATCTACACAAGTCGACATGTGTCAACGTGTTCACTCTAATACAAACATAGGTTTTGTATTTATGATACAATAACATAAACCACATCTAACACCTACAAAGGATGTTTCAGCAATGTTTTAAGCCCATGCCCACTATTTTGCACACAATCTTCAATTGAGTTAATAGAAAACAATAATTAAATAACAATTAGAATAATTAATTAATTGTCAGAATTGTAGTTGAAAGGCAAGATTTGCAGGTCCATATATGTGAAGGGTATGCCAGCGTGCACGGACGTACGCTCACTCTCACGAGCGGTGACATAAGCTGAGTTTTCTATTGAAAACAATAGGGACCCGTCCGTGCAAGCTGGCGTACGCTCAGATAGCTGCAAGAAGTCGGTGGGAAGACGGACGAGAGACGTCCGTAAACGGTGGCGTACGCTCTGTTGTACGCCAGTTGTCGGCTGTAAGGGCTGGTCCGTCCGTGTACGTTGGCGTACGCTCAATTGTACGCCACTCCCCTTCGATGTTGTTTCTGGCCGTACGTATGCGGCTGATTTGTGGGTGGACTTAACCCCAACGGCCGCGTACGGAGAGCGTACGTTAATAGTGAACGTACGCACGTTTGGCCGCACCGATCAGAATAACCTCCTGAATACCGCCCATTGTGCTAATGGCCTAATGAATATCGTATTCTCTGGATTCATAATAGTCTATCTGCCAATAAAATTATTTAAAAGAACAGGAAAAGGTTAAATCAGCTCAATATTTCATTGCCTGCAATGTTGTATATTTCCTGTTTCAAACAGATGCTCCTGAATATGCAGCTTTATCCACATTGTGCCAAGCACTACGCCAGGTAAATGCTGGCAGACATGTATGTTGCATATTGAACCATTTCAGATCAATAACATCAGTGCTCCAAGTGGTTTCATTATTCTTGAGCCAACAATATGTCTACAAACGTTTTGTGCATCAGATAGTTCTCACTGAACGTTGGTGTGGCACAGAAATAACCAGCTATTCCTTCTGCCAATAGAGGAAGAAACATGTAGAATTGTGCTGGATTAATTGACACAGTGACCCCATGAAGATGTTTCAAAGTAGCCTGTGTGATTTAATCACTGTTGTTTTGGAAATATTTCTAATATTCAGTATACCGTATGTTTTCAATTTTGTAGATGTGCAGAGTCACAATTTCTGCAAGCAAGCAGGACTATAATTAGGGCAATGTGATTGTGGCTTCTGCCCAAGGTAATAAGCCCTGATGGGTGCTACCATAGCTGCTAGACATTACCCCAGTGGCAGCTCTTCTTGTTGTGTTGCAGTCTAAAGAGGTGAATGGATCCTGACTTTGGGCCTTATTCTAGTTCACTCTTAGAGGCAAATTCCTTCTCAAATGGACAAAACCATGTGCACTGCAGGGGGGCAGATGTAACAGGTGCAGATAGAATTAGATTTAGGTGAGTTATTTTGTTTCGGTGCAGGGATACTAACTGACTGTTTTGTTTCTACACTGCAATATAGATCTCACTTTGAAAAAAAACCCACCCAAATCTAATTCTCTCTGCTCATCTGCCCCACCAGCAGTGCACATGTTTTTGTCCATTTGAGAAGGAATTTGCCTCTAAGAGTGAACTAGAATAAGGCCCTTTGTGTTCTACAGTGGCACCTGATTCCAGCAGCATTTTATATGTGATGCAATGATGTAGCATCATTGCCTGTTAGTGGAAAGAAATCGGCAGAAATGAACAAAAGAAATAATAAGGCAAGTTAACTGCGGTGTGAAAGAGAATACTGCAGAACATATAGGTAAGGGGGATCAGCACTATACAGAGCACATAGACAAGTAGGGAACACCAGAAAAAAAACATGTAGAGGGTATGCCAAATACAGACATGGGACCTTATTCAAGTCAGTTCATTCGGACCCTTTTGTTCGCAAAGGGTCCGATGTTTTGTGTCTGCACATGCGCAGGGTCATTTCTGTGCAGATACAGGGTGTGTGTGCCCATGGCGAACAAACTGTTCGCTGGGTGCACGCACCCATCCTTGCTGAGCGGTCCATTAATATATGGGAACACCCACCGATTCACGGGTGTTACCATGAGAACACTGGGCGTTCTTATGCTACTGGGCCGAAGGTGCGGGGGGCGGGCAGCTGAAATCACCTGTCAGCTGCCCACCTCGTAGTGCACATAACCATCTAAGGTTTCTCTGAGCAAGCTTAGATGTGCGTGTGCTTTCAACATCATTCGCTGGTCGTGACCATCGAATGATGTATATGTTCCCCCACAGGCTGCGAATAGATGTTTATGTAAAACATCCATTTGCGTGCAAACTTACGTGCCATGAGAATGGTGGGCCGGCGTACCACCATGCGCAACGCGTGATTTGGTTGACTCGCAAGGATGCTAATTCGCATCTGAGCGAATCAACCAGAATAACCCCCAAGATCTAGATGTACATAACAGAGCATATACGGTAGGTGGGAGGGAGAGGGCCAGATGTATCAAGCTTCAAAAAGTGATAAAGTGGAGAGTGATAAACAGCCAGCCAATCAGCTCCTACCTGTTATTTTTCAAACCCAGCCTGTGACATGGCAGGTAGGAGCTGATTGGCTGGCTGTTTATAACTCTCAATTTTATCACTTTTGAAGCTTGATACATCTGGCCCTACAGAACATACTGTACAGATGAAAAAGGTGAACAAAAACGAATATAAAGAAAGGGGTGTAGGGGGATCAGAGAAAATCAATACAGATATGGGCTTAGTGAACACGGAACTTACTAATGAAGGGACAGCACAGCAGATACCATACAGACAGAAGTGAGAAGCATAATACACAAACTGTATAAGTGTTTAAAATTGTTATACAAAATTTGGTGTTTTTTTGCCAGATTTGGGATAAGGTTTGTCTGTGGGTGATGTATGGTGCCAAGTAGTGGTGGCGTGTGATGGGAATTTCAGTGGGTGCAGTACTGTATGAGGTCAGGTATTAATCATGAGTAAAATGATTTCTAGCGGTCAAACATGGTTTCATGGAGTGGTGGTGAGGGGTATATAAGTGGGTGATGTATGGTCAAGGACAGTGGCGTAGCTACTTATTATGTGCCCCCCCCCCCCGCCGCTAAAAAAAATTTGCCCCCACTCCCCCTTCCCTCGGCAGCCCCCCCCCATGCCCATACCTGCCCACCTGCTGCTGTCTGCGGTACCTGCCTGCCGTGCCGTCACGGTCCCGTAGCGCTGGCTCCTGCTGCTAATAATGAAACGTGACTCTTAGAAAATGGCTGCCCCATACTGCAGACAGAAAACTGTATGCAGTATGGGGGCAGCCATTTTCTAAGTGTCCGTTTTCATTATAGAAGCAGGAGCCAGCGCTAGGAGAGATGGGACTGTGACGGCAGGTACCGCAGACAGCAGCGGGTAACTATAGCCCCGCAGACCCCCGGCGCCCAAACTTGCTCTGCGCCTCCCCTCCACCGCGGGGGCTGCGGAGCTATAGTTACGCCACTGGTCAAGGAGTGGTAATGGATGAAGGGTATATCAGTGGGTGATGTACAGTATGGGGAAGATATGGGTATTTCAGTACTTCAGTGATGGTATCAGTGAGTACTAGTGGATAAGAGGTACTGTTTACTACATTGATATGTGGGTGAGAGGTATTTCAATGAGCGTGGGTGTATTTTATTTTATGCAGTTGAAAAGCTCTGCAGTACTTTGCTAAAATAAACTGTACAGTAGCTCAGGCAACATGTGGCACCATCAAGATTAACTGCTATAGTCACCAATAAGCTGCAATTGGGTGTATCAGTGTTTTCTCTTGTCCACAGCACTAAAATGTCTGTCATGTCTAATAAAAGGATCTGCCTGTATAACATGGCAATTCATGATGGTGTTGCTACATTTGTGCCTTAATAGTCTCCTACGTACTGAAACTTTAACTAGCAACAAAGAAACAGCATAACCTTATACATACCTCCCAACAGTCGTGAAAACCGCGGGAAAGTCCCGGTTTTCGGGGACATTCCCACGTCCCTCCCGCGGCTGGCAGTGTCCCGCGGCGAGGGGGGGCTGTTGGGAGTCCCCCTGTCAGCTGCTGAGCAGCAGGGAATAAACGCTGTGTTCAGCATCTATTCCCGCAGCCAGGGGGCCTCTGGGTCATGCCCCCATAGCGTAAAAATGGGGGCGTGGCCTCACGGGAGAGCCACAAGTATAGGCCATGCCCCCTGAAATTTCCGGTGCGCAACACTCTGTCCCTCCTCTGTCCCCAAAAAAGTTGGAAGGTATGCCTTATAGTGACCAAAGTTTCACCAGAGGAGTAGAAACCAATTTGGTTTATTGCTGTAGAAGTGAAATCAAATCTGACACAATTACCATTAAAAAGGTGTGATATTTGCTGTCACCATTGTGTTTGATGTACCAATATTGTTGTTCTCAGAATTATTCAAAATGATGTTGTTGACAGCAGCCCGAGTTCATTATTTGTACAGGAAATATGTCAAAACTGATGTTAGTCTTCAATTATCCTTTCAAAGTCTTTCTGATTATACCACCTCCTAAATCTGTTATGTACAGTATATGATGTGAACATCAGTCAGACTCAGAACTAATATTATGTTGTTCATTATTCCTCGCACAGTATGCAGTTATATTACCAACAGTCACAAGCTTCTAAACATGAAAAGAGGTGATGTTACCCTTCACAACTAATCCCATTCTGTGGATCATTTTCTAGGATGCAATAGAGAAATTATAAATTCTGATTGGTTGCTATAGGCAACATCTCACTTTTTATTTTTAGAAGCTTTAATTTGGTTAATTTACTCCTAAAAGGGGGTATTAAATGCTGCTTTTTCACAAAAAAAACTGCTATATAGCATCTGTTTCCCCAAAGAATAGATAGAATTTGCATTTCCATCTATTCAATCGTTTTTATTTTTCCAGATTTTCAGAATCAGTCAGAAATAAGAAGAAAGATTGAATAACCCCCTTAAGTATTTACTAAACTACTCCATATCACCTATGCCCCTGATTTACAAACCATTTTCTTTTTTATGATTCATCACATATTACATTTATTTTAATCTTTTACTCTAAACCAGGGGTCCTCAAACTATTTTGCTCTGGGACCCCATCAGACAATAAAAATAATTACATGACCTCAGCAAGTTATTGCAAAAAGCCATCACATCACATGTGTAGTCAACAGACAGCACATACATGGCAGCATTGTGGAGGCACAAAATGATGGGATGAGTCTGAAGGCCCATACACACTGGGCGAATTTGAGCTGAAAGCCGCTGAAAACAGCAAGTTTGAGCGGCTTTCAGCTCAAAGCCGCCAAGTGTGTATGGCCCGGCGATGAGCGGTGAGCAGTGATGCACGCTCCCACATCATTGCCGGGAAAGCCGCTCATCTGGTGGTATTACCACCAGATGAGCGGCTTTGTAGGCGGCTTTGCATAGTGTTGCGCTATGGAATGCTGTCGTCTCTCCCGCTAATGGCATCGGGCAGGGGGAAAGCCGCTCAGTGTGTAAGCACTGAGCGCCTTTCTCCCCAGCAATGATAGCGATCATCACTGTCCATAAACATACTGGACATAATCGCCCAGTGTGTATGGACATTAAAAAAACAGCAATTCATTATTGATTTTTGAGACTCCTTGAATCACTGACTGTGATTAGAAAAGTCATCATCCTGATGGTCAGCAACATGGAGTCGTGACCCCATGCTGAGAAGGTCGGATCCCACTCTGGGGTCAGGACCCACCGTTTGAGAACCGCTGCTCTAATCAATCAAAGCAAGTTTGTGAGACATATTTACATGCAGTCATTTATGTTTTACAAACAGCATTTACAAATTCATTTTACTTAAAACAGCAGCACTGCAGCAATTATTTAGTTATTTCAAATGAGAAAAGCTATACAGTTGACAAAATATTGAACTAAACATACCAGCATATTGCAAATCATTAAATCATTAATATACAGAGATATAAAAAGTAGATTAGGAACTCTTACAACTAATAACATCCATATGAAAGAACGCTGAATAATTTACATGGCTTTTACAGAAGATTAGATCATTTTAATACATCTTGTACACTAGCTATCATCATAGCCAAAATGAAAAGACCAAAAAAGGAAATATGCAAGACATGAAAACATTTAAGGAATAGTGGGGCAGATGTATTAAGCCTTAACAAGAGATAAATGCCAGGGTGATAAAGAGAGATAAACGTCCAGCCAATCACCTGCCAACTGCCATGTTACAGGCTGTGTTTGAAAGAAGTCAGTAAGGCGCTGATTGGCTGGACGTTTATCTCTCCTTATCACACTAGCATTTATCTCTTGTTAAGGCTTAATACATCTGCCCCCATGTTCCTTCCATTCATTTATGATTGCACATTAAAGTGATCTCAGGAAAAAAATCTTAATCTGCACAAGATGAATATTAAATACTATATATGCATATTTCCACAGAGGTACAAGCAAATTATTTAGTGAAACATATTGTATTGCACATATGTTTTATAATCTAAATATAACATTTCAAAGTTTTCACTCATTTTAATGATCTTTTCGTGGTATATATTTAATATCTCATCCACCTTCTAATATATATTCCACAAGGGAGGGATTACAAATCATAACAAGATTCATTTCTTTGCATCATGAAGTTCCGATACTAAAACATTTAGTGATACTCACAGGTATAGCATTTATATACTGTATTTATTACCAGTTATTTGTATACTGTTGCGCACATATTTCACGGAGTTTTACAGCGAATATATAGTTATTTACGCAGTGTCCTGCCCTAGTGAAGATTTATTATCGATCACATACAGTACACACTAGGGCTCATTTTTTTCAGAAGCTACTTAATTTAAAGTACCAGTACTGTATGTTTATAGCGTGTGGGAGGAAATTTGATCCCCTGGCAGAAATCCATGCACACGCTGAGAAGACATACAAACTCCATGGTCTTCACACTGTAATGACCCATCCACACGGTTTGCTCGGTATATATTTCTATTCGATTTTGCTTATATAATCGGATTGAAATCAAATCAAAATCTAATGGACATCGAATAGTTTTCAGCCACATTCTAGGGTGATTCTATACCAATGCACGCCCCTACAGCATCAAAATTGATTTGAAAATCGACTGTGCAGGCAAGACTATATAGTCCAGATCTAATGCGTTTTGCTAGCTGTTCAATTCGATCCCGATTCAATCCCAGTGTGACCACGCCTTAAGGTAGCTATGGTAACCACTACATCAACCTTGTTGCCTTAGCATATCTTTTAACTCTCAGGTAAATTGGTAGCAATAATATACTGTAGGTGTAACATCTTTAGATATCACTTTCTTACACACTGTTAGGTTTTTCTGGATTACATTCTGAGGACTGGGATACTCTTTTAACAAAAGTAAGTGTTTAACATTTTCTGTATATATATTTTTTGTTCAGTATCAATTACTAAAAGTCAAAAATGGTTTCTTTATCACTATCATCATACTAATAATTTTACCTTTATGTTAACAATGAGTCTCTTTCCAATAGTTCTCTCATTTATAATACTGTGTTCATTATTGCTCAATCTAAAGGCACCCACAGCTTCTCTGATGGGAGATGTCACATACAAACTCCCTTGACCTCCCCGGCAGCCTCCTGGGCGGCAGGATCATATACAATACATCGTAATCAGTCCTATTGCATATGATGTATCATATGTGATCCCAGCAAGAGCTGCCAGATCTAATGAATCTTTATGGCAGCCCTTGCAATCTCTGGCTCGAATCTGATGTGCAGGGGACTGTGCATCGGATCAGAATCGAAGATAAAACTCATGCGATTTGACACTTTTCACTCAATTTATCTGTCTGATCCATCAAATCAAGTGAAAATGGCACAAATTGCACTCGTGCAGAGGTGGCCAAACCTGTTCTCAAAATCTATCAACAGTGTATGTTTTGCAGGCAACCTGTGGATCTATAGTAGGAGTGAATACAGCAGGTTTGAAAATGTGACAGTTAGTAATGACTACAGCTGTGCACCAGCTAGGTGATTTGGAAAACATGGACCTTTGGTCGATCTTGAGGAATGGTTTATCCACCCCTTCACTAGTTTAAGGGCACCTTAAGATTATTACAACTGTTGTGTCTGTAAGTTAGATTGGAGGCATCACAATGGGGTACCGGGAGTGCAGACCACACCTAGGTGTCACCATTTCAAGGGGTGACACCACAATGCCGGCTCCACCAGCACCAGCCATGATAATTAATCCTGAAGGCAGCCTATTAAGCAACAAAAGGCTGAGCTTTTCATCACTTGTCTAACAACATGTAGTTCCATGTGCGGATGGCACTATGATGACAAGTTGGACGATCCACATGCATGCACAGAATTGTGAATGCACAACAGGATCACTCACTGGCAAATACATATCGCATCAACAATCTGCTGTGATGCATGTGGACAGAGATTGTCAGAGTGGTGAGTTACTGTTAATGCTCTCTGGGTCTCTCTTTATGATATATTAAGACATTCTGCAGGATGCTATGGCTGATTCCACTGGCAACATAATCACCATTTTACAGTGATACACTGCTATTCATTATACAACTACCACAACTAATGTGAACAAATCATCATAATCCAATAGCCCACAATAAGCCCATATAAAAATAGTGTAAGTGGTATCTTATGTACGATATAATTCATACAGTAAATCAGCCTACTTTCAAAGTAAGTAACGTAATCTCCATTAAGTAACCTGAGAACATTACAATATATATAATATGTACTCTCCATGAGGTCACTCTTACCAATTAGTGAGGGTATTTAAACCCAGCCTCAGACCCATATAACAGTCACCTTGAAAAAGCTGCCCTTTAAAAGACAGCAAAACGCGTTGGTATTAAGGCTGGGACCTGTTTTGGACACTTTATTCTCCTGCTCATCATCTGGACACTTCCATTCATCCACTCCCCCCATTGGAGCACTTCAACCCCTTCAAGTATCAAGCATACACTTCAGAGGACCCTTTGTTTGGTTTACCAACCTTATGGGAACAGGACACCTCCAGCAGCTTCTTTGGCAAGCACATCCAAGCACACCGCACTCTGGTGAGGATCGCCCTGGTAATTTACCATTCATCCATCTCAAGGGACACCTCCAGTGGCTTCACAGCTTGTCTTTTGCCTCCATTGGCCTAATTGGATTACAATTGGACTCCAATTCAGGAGTTGGACAGTCCAGAGCAGGTTTACCTTTCATTATTTCTTTACTTATCCATGTCCCAGTGTTGTTCTTATATTGTTTTTATATTTAATGCATTACATATGAATTATGTTTTAATTATTAAATAATAATTTTTAACATTACTTTGTCCAAATCATTATCTGAGTGCAGCACATTTTGTTTCTGTTTGCCTTCTTTCAGGGATCTGACTAATCCCCAGTGGAGCTGCTCATATTGAGAAAACAGCCCTGACATAAGCACTCTCCACAGAGAAACATCAATTTTTTCTCTGTATTTCTTTCCACGAGTAAATCTAATTCTCCCTGCACATGTTGCATCTGCCACACCTGCAGTGCATATGGTTCTGCCCATTTGAGAAGGAATTTGCACATGTGAGTGAACTAGAATAAGGGCCTATATCCATATTTCCATGGAATTGCCTCAATGTTATTCTGTAACTTTCTGGGACACATACAGAAGACCTGTGGTCAGTATACCGACGCCACTACCCCCAAGGAGATAATCCCAACAGCGGTCAGATAAGTATATACAAGTTATAAACCTCCAGCCAATCAGCTCTAACTGCCATGTTACAGGCTGGGTTTGATAAAGGACAGGTAGGAGCTGTTTGGCTGGTTGTTTATCACTCTCCACTGTATAACTTTTTGAAGCTTGGTACTGTATCTAGCCCTTACTCTGGTTCTGCTAAAATACTAAAGTTTTATCCTTAATGCCAAGCCCAGTAATCCTGATTTTTGCCTATGTAACACTCCATATATAGGCTTCTTTTGTGAGACCATAATTAGCATGTCCTCAAAATAACTGAACAAGATAAATGATTTTAGCCCACATAAAAGTAGTAATAGTAATAGTGTAGCATTACAAAGTCTTCCAAACATACAATAATTTAATTCAAATTAGATAAAGCAACTCTTCTTGTTCTAGTTATGTAGATGTATGGATTTAATGAAATACAACACTTACATTTATTAAAGGAACTCATGTTAAACAGTATGGCAACAAAAAAACGTAAGCTGTGTACACACGGTGCAATTTTAGCACATATCGCTTGCAATATGGTCGCTGAGAGATCATATTGCCAGTGATTTGTATGGGTTGTGGGCGCTCCCGTGTTCAGCCCCTAATGTTCGCTAATGTTTGCTATTTCCCCATGCGGCTTCCCCGGCAAAGTCTCCTTTTCACGAGAATCTCTGGTCACTGATGAAAAGGGACACTGAGTAATATATTGCTGAGCGATATATTGCACTGTGTGTACACAGCTTTAGATGTTGTATGCAAACATGTAACAGTAGCTCCTTATAAATAAATAATTATATGTATCTAAAATAACCTTGCAATCTAGTAAACTGACAAATATAGAGATAGGTAAGTATATGTTGGTTATTAACCCTTTGAGTGCCAACATCTCTAAAAGATGTGCAAAATATCTGCTAAAAATGGCAGCATCGCTCACATTTGTTATATATATTCAAAAAAAGATTATATTTCCCATAGAAGGTAACTATTACAGGACCTTTTGATAAATATAAAAATTTTCTTGACAATTTTCACACATATTTTGACAAATTTACTCAAAGTGTTAATTGGGGAACCACACCTACAGAACAGTATTGAGGCACCGTGAGCATAGTGAAGCCTGTCGCATGTGCTTTTGTCAGCAATGTTACATTATGACTGTGGCACCCATCATTATCTTCCGCATTAAAGAAAGTAGGATAAGCAATGTTTCATAAAATCTTAATACATAACTATCTCAAGAAGAAAACTAGGACCAGATCATAGCAATTCTTACTGACATCTCTCGTTGAAAGGAGTAAATTAAGTCTGACATTGCAGCAAGATAACTGAATTTATGAACACAATTTGTTTTAATATCTGACACATGTATGTTACAATGTCTTCCAGCAGTTCAAATACATTTTTCATTCTCTGATCACTGATAGATCCCACATTTTCAAGCCTCCATGTCACGCATTAAAATGTCAAATTACTGAAACGCAAGAGCAACAAATATATCAAAACCCTTCTTTTTCTAAATGATCTGTATATTAATATGTCTTTGTTTTGGCAATGAATTGTCAGTTTGACTTTAACAAATGAAAAGACACTGTGATGCTTAAAATCAACAGCAACTGAGAATTAGATAGACTTACTGTATTAGCATAATCAGAATGGAATATGTAATCAGAAACACAATTTAAAATAATGTCTTGAAAATTGACATGTATGTCCTTATTATGCTTATCTAACACTGTCTTGTGTCAATTTGCATATGGACATCCTATCAAAACATAGCTATCTACTGAGCAAAGGATTGTAACAGAAGACGTTTTTTAGATAAAGGAACTAGAGTCAATTATAGCAAATATCCAGAGAACATCACAATATTTGTTGTTGGTATGCCATCTTTTGTAAGGAATGATACAGTATATTGGTAATTTCCCCATCATTTTATAGAAACATAGAATTTGACGGCAGATAAGAACCACTTGGGCCATCTAGTCTGCCCCTTTTTTTAAACGTTACCTCAAACCGTATTTGATCCTTATTTCTTTGTAAGGATATCAATATGCCTATCCCAAGCATGTTTAAATTGTATTAATGTATTTGCCTCTACCACCTCTGATAGGAGGCTATTCCACTTATCTACTACTCTTTCTTTTTTTTTCTTTTTTATATATGTCATCATCATCATTTAGGTGAAACAGGCAAGTGATGCTACTGTCATTTTATGTAGTGCTCCTCATATCTAGGATTAATGATTGTTCCTTATAAGAAAACACATGTTGAAGGAATGTTTGGGCAGATAGAGTGCAATTAGCTTTTCATAGACTTAACAGGCAGCTGCTTAAATAAGTTGACCTTTATTAAGTTCAACTGTGTTTAGGCACTCATACTGTAAGTAATGGGCACCAGGGGCGGATCCAGGATAAAATGACAGGGGGGGCACCATGATAAAAAAGGGTTTGGGTGGGGGAGGGGCGGTGTTAGTGGTGCCAGTGTACATGCTAAGAGAGCGGCAGGAGAGGGTGGGAATGGAATAAAAAATAGGCCCTGGCATTTAAAGTATGCAGGCCCACCATGGCGACAAAAGTGAAGGATGTAGTTGTGCGCGCGCCAAAGGCGCGCTCCGGAAAAGGGTGTGTGGCCACTCAACAGGGGGCGTGTCAACACCATATACAACTTCTACACATTATGCAACAAATTACTAGACCCCATTATACTTGCCCCTTACACATGATGCCAAATGGAATGAGCCAAAATTGACATAATGCCACATGGATTGAGCCAAAATTCAAATAATGCCACATGGATTGTGTCAAAATTCACATAATGCCACATGGATTGAGACAAAATTTACATAATAACACACACGGATTGAGCCAAAATTCACATAATGCCAAATGGATTGTGTCAAAATTCACATAATGCCACACGGATTGAGCCAAATGCATAAAATGCCATACGGATGCAGCCAAAATTCACATAATGCCACATGGATTGAGCCAAAATTCACATAATGCCACACGGACTGAGCCAAAATTTACATAATGCCACACGGATTGGGTAAAAATTCACATAATGCCACACGGATTGGGAAAAAATTCACATAATGCCACACGGATTGATACAAAATTCACATAATGCCACACGGATTGAGACAAAATTCACATAATGCCACATGGATTGAGCCAGAATTCGAATTCACATAATGCCACACAGATTAAGCCAAAATTCACAATACACTTCATAAACAGGGACAATGTCCACCAAAGGCTCACATTAAACATTTACACCATAATGTCCATTACACGTTAAGTTACACGCCATTATGTGTTATGCCAAACACCATAATGCCTATTAAAAATTATGCTACATAAGTGCTGCTTCTCTACATGCTCATTGCCAAGGGTTCCATGCTCATTGCCAGAGGTTCCATGCTCGTTGCCATGTGGGATTACATGCTCATTGCCAAGGGGGAATACATGCTCGTGGTAAATGGGGGACAGCCGCCGCCAGGCAGAAGTGATAGCCACTGACAGTGGCAGAGCCTGGCTGTATTGAGAGCACAGCAGGTCCCGGCTATTTGAAATAATACCCCGGCTCTTTCACACCAGAAAATGCATTCCCAGGTTGGCCCCTTTTACACCAGCCTAGTCCCTGCATTTTATGGTGTAAGGGGGAGAGAAAACCACCCCTCCCCCCATTAACCAGTTATCTCATTTAACCGGCTATATCTTCGAAACCAACTGACCCATTTACATGAGACCGGTAATATATTGAAGAACTTTTGAGTGGGCTTTGAATGATTTTGGTCCAGTGAAACTGGAACGTTTGGTTCCAGAGTAATCTGCCCTCAAAGAACATGAACAGCCATGAAATTACATTTCAAAAATAAAAAAATCGGTTTACACGCAATATCTCTGGAACCGATTGACCGATTTGGACCAGCCTGGTATCATATTGAAGGCCCAGCGATTTGGAATTGAATGAAATCAACCATAAGCTCCTGTGATGCCAGGGCGGTAACTGGCAGCCGTCGGAACTGGGTGGGGATCGGAATTGACGGGTCCCATATTATCCTATGGGGAAAAAACGTTACAGGTTTGCAAGGTGATATCTCCGGTTCCCGGGGGGCTAGAGACATGGGGCTGGGCTCGTTTGAAAGCCCTGGTCCTCAGCTACAAAATAAATGACAGGGGGGGCACGTGCCCGGGTGCCCCCCCCCTGAATCCGCCACTGATGGGCACCCAACATATGATATTAAATTGTTTTGCTGACTTAATGCTCTCAGTTTAGCTTTGTAGAGTGGCTAAACCCATACAAACTTCTGGATGTGCTGAGTTTGGGACAGGGATTAAAGTGGTCATGAAGAGGTGGGAGAACTAATTTCCCTCTGATACCTAATTTCCACCCCTCCCCCCATTAAGCAGAGCCAGGGCCAGTGGAAGGCTTTTTGGCACTCCCCTGCAAACTATAATGATTTTTTATTATAAGTACTGTGCAGGACAAGGTGGAGGTTGATCTAGTTTCACCTCACCATTACAGGTGGTGGAGCTCAGTTCCACCCAGTCCCCCCCCCCCCACACACACACACGCTTTAACCCCTGGTTTAGGCAGATTTCTGTTCACTACATCAGAAGAATGAGAGCATAAATAATGAGTGCCAGCAGCATTTGCACCCATTGACACAAACCATTTAATTCATGGCTTGAAGCGAGTTATGTAATATAAGGGGTCTGGTACTGTATGTACAAATAATAGAGTCCTGGCAATAGACTGTGCATAGCTAAACTACTGTAACCAATAAGTACTGTGCATTTTTTTTTTTTTGGGTGCATCTGTGTTTTAAAGCAATAGTAACCAAACACCCTGAAAATTGATGCATTCAGCATCTTTGCAGTTGGGATGCCGGACTGTTACCGGAATCAATGAGAATGCTGGAATCCCGACTGCCAGGATGTCAAATGTAAGTATACATGGTGGGTAAGGGTTAGGCCAGGGAAGGGGGAAACGTTTTGGTTTAGGCACTAGAAGGATGCTTGGATTTAGGTTGCTGTGGGAGGGAAGGTTAGGCTTAGGCACTTAGAAGGGATAATTAGGTTAGGCTGTGGGGCAGGGGTTTAGGTTTGAATTGTGGGTTACGGGGCCTAGGCAATATTAGGGAGGGTTACGGTCAAGCTACAGGAAGAATAGGTGTAGGGTTGAGCTGCAGAAAGGGAGAAATAGAATCTGGGGAGCAGGAGGAAGGTTCTTCCTCCATCGGCATTACCTCCATCTTGATACCGGCATCGACATTTTGAACACCGGCATCCCAAACGTCAGACATCTGTATGTATCCTCCTTGGAAACTAGTGGAAACTATCCCGAAAAGTATTATGGGATATTCATTTGTAGCAAAGATATACAGGCAACCTATTGTTTATTTCTGGTAAATATGGTGTTTCAGACAAAATCACTTATTAGCATATTGTTTAAATCTGTATATTATACTATGAGCTCAATCTAATTACCCATTCAGGGGACATATAAGTGCAACATACAATATAGCCACAATTCTTGCGGAATTGGATTGAGCCCCATATGTTTGAATAATTAGATTACTTTGTACACTATATACATTTTATATTACAAGCATTTGTTTTCATGTAATGAAAAAAAAATTCTATTTATACAACATTGCAACACATATTTTGTCAGTACAACATAATTAGGGCATACAGCTATGAATCAGACACATGCAGTGGCACACAAAAGGGGGTGTGTGTGTTTGTGTGTATATGCATGCAGCAACAACATACCACACATATATATTATGTATACGGATGGCCAGTGGTGTGAATCCAGTGGTCAGAATACCAACGCTGGCATCCCAAAGTCATGAATCCAGACAGGGGACAGGTAGGTATAATTACCTTTCAATTGCCACCCCCCAAAACCCAATCCTACCTTCCAGCTGCCTAACCCCTCCTCCCCAACAGCCTGACCCCTCCTTCCCCGCAGCCTGACCCTAACTCTACAAACTAATACTCAAGCCTAACCCCCACCACCTAGGCCGAACTCTATCCCCCCTTCTAAGTGACTAATCCCACTCCCCATAGCCTAACTCTAACCTCCCTGACCCCCACAGCCTAAAGATAAGTCCCCTCACACCCCGCCGCCTAAACGTAACCCACCCGCAGCTGAACCATATCGCCCTCTTCTAAGTTCCTAACCCCCTCCCCATAGCCACACCCTAGGTCCCCCCACTAGTGCCTAAACCTAACCGCTCTTTCCCAGGTGCATGCTCATGCTGCCCACATACTTAGCGTTTGGAATCCCGGGAGTCAGGATTTAGACACTGGCATACTAATTGATTTTGAGATTTCTGGACCGTTCTCCAGGCGGTAGTCGCGATATTGGCTTTGGTACATTGAATGCCGGCATCATGTCCACTGGGATGCTGATCACACATGGAACCCCCCCAAATAAAGCCTGTGTTTGCTCCTGAAAAAGGGCATGACTCATAGTTGTGTAATAATGCTGCTGCAGATGCATTTTTTGAGGATGGGTGAAAATATACCGTAACAGCTGCCATGATTTCCATAGCGATGCCCCCAGAGCCTTCGCAGCTGCCCACAATGGTGTAAACATTCATAGCATCAACGTAGATTCAGATAACATTGACTCCCTGAGTTAGCCTATGGTCAATGCTGCCACAACCGAGACACCGGAGATGTGTTTTCTGCAGTTGGTGTCTGAAAAGCTTGACCAAAATGGTCATGACACACAATCACGTGTTGGCCAGCACCGCCAATTGCCTCCCACAAAATGGCTATTATAATCACACTTCAATCAGTGCATGAGCGCATTGTCACAGTGATGCACACACAGACCAACAATAATTGCTCAATTTTGCTCAGCTGTTGGCTGAATGTTGGAGTATTCTTATTACACCTGTAACATTTATCCTTAGAAATAAATAGCAGATGAGCTATTTTGGTGGAACTATTGTAAAGTGTTTAGCATGATATTGTGTTCTGTCCATTCCACAAAACACACACACACACACACACACACACACACACGCAAGACACATGCAAGCCTATGCTTAGATTACATTGTGTGCATCATACAGGAAGAGCAAGTACAGTATACCTATAATGGCCACTCAAATAATACATTTGACTTCTAGGTGTGTAGAAATTTTCAGGTTTATGGACATTTATTGTATGTGTTATGTTAATGCCGATCAATGCACATTCTGGTTTCTAGATCGCTTTATTGTAAATTGTTTGAAAATGCCCATTGTTGAGTAGACATCATTTTTCCAGACAATTAAACATTTTTATTTAACTGAACATCTACTAAAAAAATCCAATAAAAGCAGTAGAGATAATAAACTGTAAAGGTAATGAGAAAGAGTTCATCTTGAATAATATAAAAAGTCACAATTAGACTCATAATTCATTCTGTTGCTACATGGGAAACACAGGAATCTTACTTTGCACAAAAAAAATATATCTGAGAAATTTTAAACATATTGAGGTATTTAATAGAAAAAAACATCTTGACACTACAACTATCTTCTTAATATTTTTTCCGACCCATACACACTGGGCGATTTTCAGCTGAAAGCTGCTCACTTTTACCATAACCATTTGACACATCGGGGGAAATTTACTAAGAATACGAATACGATTTTTCATATTCGTATTCTTAATACGAATGAATACGAATACAAACGGCTGTTTTAGTCGTATGCGAATTTTTATTCCGGAGGGGAATTTGCAAAGCAGTCAAATACGACTGCTTTGTAGTACCCAATGTCGTATCTATTCGTATTAGCGGGCGTCTATACGGCCGCTTATACGAATTTGTACAAGCAGCCTGCACGGATCAGTCAGATCCGTGAAGGCTGCAGTGTAAAAAAAAAAGGGAAAAAAAAGGAAGACTGAATATTAAGTAAGGATGAAGGAAACCCCCCCCCCCCCCCCCCCCCCCACAGCCTTAACCAGCGCCAGGCTTAAAGAGCCAGGGATGGTTTTAAAAAATCAGAAAACCACCAAAACAGCGGTTCCGTGTATTTTTTTAAACCAGCCCCAGGGACGGGCCTGGTTCCCAAAATATGGTGGCAAAGTAAGGTGGCTTTTACTGCACACACAAATGGTCCATTCAGTGAGCGTGTTATGGGGAGTTCATGGGTGTTTCTATGCAGATGGCCACACAAATGCACGCATAAGAGGCCACGATCAGACACAGAAACTGCACCTTCCATAGGACTGGTCAAAATTGTGATGATGCAACTGATCATACTGTCTGCACCAAACACTAAATAGGCAGAGACCCACATGCACAGGGCCAGCGAGCGTGCACAGATGCTGAAGTGTGCACTTTGGGGCAAACAGATATACACAAGGGAAGGAGTTTGTAGCAGTATTTGCATAGAATTGCAGTGGTGACCATCAATAGAGGATGCTGTACACTGTGACAAATAGGACATGTATAACTTCTGTATCTTGGTTGATGTATCAAGCAGCAAAAAGAGCAGGGAAGTGGACCAATGGAAAAAATACCCATAGCAACCAATATGAGGCAGAATTTATGTAATACATTCTATAAAATCATAGATAGATGCTCTTTGGTTGCTATGGGCAACTTCTCCACTGGTTTCCCTTCTATACATCAACCCCTAAATTACAAGTGACTGTTCTCATGCACTGTAACAACTTGCAACAAAAAGGACACAATTCTTACCTGCCAGTGGGAGATTGAAATCAGAGCGTCACATCACACGCACAGTACGGAACGATGCAGGGTTATGGACATGTAAAAGAAGAAGATAAGAACACATCAATTGGAACGGTTTACTGAAATACCATAAAACGTCAGTATTCCAAATTGCACATATTTTGTCTAGTGTATACATATAAATAATACTTAAAATAGATATGAGGACATGTATCACATCGACCGCAGCACTGTCTTGTATCATTTATGTTCTAGTGATTACATTCACTGCATGCAGTACCGTCAGTGCTGATATCCCTAGATAGATGCGGTTAATTAAAAATAAAGAAGACTGAATATTAAGTAAGGATGAAGGAAACACGTAAGCCTCTCACCTGTCAGATCAAACCCAACTGCTAGCAAAAAATATATATCCTACTCAAAAAATAGCAACAAAATAACATGTTCTATCCCTTCAATGCAGTCACCAGAAACAGACAGCTTTAATATTAGGTATCCCAATGATATAATCTGAATTGGATTACACAATGTGTGGCAGATGTATTAAGTCTTGAGAAGAGATAAACGAGATAAAGTGGAGATAAAGTGAAAGGAGATAAAGCACGAGCCAATGAACGGTGTTTGAAAATGACAGTTGGGAGTTGATTGGTTGGTGCTTTACCTCCTTTCACTTTATCCCCACTTTATCTCCAGTTTATCTCTTCTCCAGGATTAATGCATCTGCCCCATTATTTCTATGCTCCCTAACCAAGCAGGAAATTCCCCCGAAATGGAATCTGTGCTTTTAATAAATGTAACTGATATTATTCTGTAATCAAAATTTTGTGTTTGCATGTGAGTGTAAAAGTAAATAGAAGCAAAATCTCAGTTCCATACTCCATATGATTTGCACCGCTGCATATTTAACCATCTTAGAGCCTGACTCAGCATGGATCACAAAATCAAAATCTTTCTCTAATGGGCAAAACCAAAGGCCTTATTCTAGTTCACCCTTAGAGGCAAATTCCTTCCTAGATGGACAAAACCATGTGCACTGCAGGGGGGCAGATATAACCCGTGCAGAGAGAATTAAATTTGGGTGGGGTTTTTCTTCAAAGTGAGATCTCTATTTCAGTGTCAAAATAAAGCAGTTAGTATTTTCCCTGCACAGAAACAAAATAACTACCCCAAATCTAACTCTCTCTGCACCTGTTACATCTGCCCCCCTGCAGTGCACATGGTATTGTCCATCTGAGAAGGAATTTGCCTCTAAGAGTGAACTAGAATAAGGCCATTTGTGCACTGTAGGTAGGGCAAATGTAACATGTGCAGAGAGAGTTAGATTTAAGGGAGGTGTGTTCACACTGAAATCTAAATTGCAGGGTAAAAATAAAGTGGTCAGTATTTACCCTGCAAGGAAACAATATAACTTACCCAAATCTAACTCTCTGGGTGAAATTTAATAGGATGAGAGATTCAGAAAGTGAGAGATTTGGTAAGAAATCTCATTTTTTAAAGCGGCAATCATTTACACTGCAAAACCAGTTTGATTTTGCAGTGTAAATGATTGCCGATTTAAAAAAACCTGGAGATTTCTTACCAAATCTCTCACTTTCTGAATCTCTCATCCTATTAAATTTCACCCTCTATGCACATGTTACATCTGCCCCACCTGCAGTGCACAAGGTTTTGTCCATTAGCAAAAAATTTTGCTTTTGTAATCCATGCTAAATCAGGCCCCTAATCAAGAGCGTAACTACCATAGGTAAAGGGGGTGCAGCTGCTAGGGGCCCCATAACTGTGATAACCCTCCTTTCCTGTCAGAGTGACATGTGTTACTGCATATACATTTTCCATGATTGTGTGGTACAAAGGGGTCCTTGCAAACTTTTTGTTATGGGGCCTACAAATGTCTAGTTACACCCCTGCCCCTAGACTTAATATCCTTGAACTTGCCTGTAGATATACTGTGAAATGTGAGGATTTGCAGCCTGTATGGGGAAAAAAGTTTTTCTAATAGGTCTTTAAAACCTAAAATACAACCAGAGCATGATCATCAGAGTTTCATTTACACAAGTACATGGACATGTACTGTATCTCTCTGATTTAAGTAAATAAAAGTATAACATTACGTAGCCACCACAAACAGAAGTTTGACAGATAGATGTAGAAACAGCATGTGCATCCATGGCTTCTCCACTTAATGTCCTGGCATTGATCAAAATGAAGGATTCAACTAAGGCAATGATGGAGAAAACTAATTTCATGGTAAAATAATTCTAAAATGTACTCTGGGTACATTGGCATTGCTATTTTAAGAGAATTTGAATTGCAAGACATTTATGTGAATTGGAAGACTGTATTCTGGACATCTAAGTCTGTTGAAGGGAATCTGTAGTATTTATTTTATTTTTCCAAGGGAAGATCTTGTTCCAGGCAATTTAGCTGATATATAAATATATAGTGGCATGCTGGAACAATCCTATGAAGATCAGATAACTGCAAGCCAAAGACATATTGCATACAGGGTACCACAGTAGTATGGGTGAGGTTTTGTAGTCATACAGAAACCGTAGAGTATTTTGTATATTGTCTTTTGTGTAACCACTATTGATGGAGTTTGCTTTGGTGATGATTAATGCACCACAGTGTGGTCCAAGTCATATAGAGGAAAATGATAAACAGTGATAAATGACCAGCCAATTGGCCCCTAACTGTCATCTCTCAAACAGCCCGTAACATGGCAGTGAGGAGCTGGTCCATTATTACTCTTTATCCATCCACTTTATCCAATTGTTAAGGCTATTTAATTAGTTAATTTAGAATTGATAATCTTACGGTCAAAACAATGTCAGGAATTTAAACTTTATTACAGCAAAAAATACAAACGTTTAGTGTTCACCTCAGTGCGCAAAAACCAAGTTGCTAGGAAATAAATATTCTATGGTTTTTCTTTCAATACCCCACAAATAACAATTGGAAAAGTAAGTGAGTAAATCCTTCAACCAGCGCTTGTAATCAAGGAAATGAGTTACTTCCCTTTAAAATGTCCAAACAGTTTTTTCTCCTCACATCAGGTCCATATCACAATGGATAGTACATTGAAAAAACAAGGTATTGGAAATCATCGCATAAAACTGTATTTAATTCACATCAACATATAAAAACAGTGCACAAAAACAATTCCACATATAAAAAAAAAAAAAAAAAATGTAAAAAAATATATTTTTTTTAAAATTAAATATATATTCATGTGCTATAAGCACATGAATAAAAATAACATGCCCCTTCACAGGAAAAAAAACCTGATTTTTTGACACCAAAATTTAAAAAAAAAACCTTTACGTTCAAAAGTTCACATTCCAGCTCTCCATCAAAAGATGGAGAATTGCTACACGGAGAGAGACGGAGAAAATCACTTAAAAAGACGGAGAATATTTCACATTGAATAGGGTTGCTCGCTTTTGGAGAGCAAAATGCTCCATCCAAGGCGAACAAAGCACAAATTCTCCACAAAACACGGAGAACTTTTCTCATTGAATACTGCCCATGGACCTGATGTGAGGATAAAAAACTGTTTGGACATTTTAAAGGGAAGTAACTCATTTCCTTGATTACAAGCGCTGGTTGACGGATTTACTCGCTTACTCATTACAGCAAAGAATTACACTGCCCTTCTCTGACCACCTGGCTAGCAACATTTTCTGGGGAGATCACTGAAGTATTTATTCATCTTAAAATCTAGCGCATAGATGCATAATAAAAGCAGAAATACATTTTCTCTTCTTAATAATTATAGAAACCCAATGGATATATAGCTGACTTTGGACCCGATGTATCAAGCTTTAAAAAGTGATAAAATGGAGAGTGATAAACAGCTCTTACCTGTTATTTCAAACCTAGCCTGTAACATGGCAGTTAGGAGCTGATTGTCTGGTTGTTTATCACTCTCCATCTTATCACTTTTTGAAGCTTGATACATCTGATACATTGATACATCTGGCCCATTGTGTTGATCATTTAACAGCCAGAACATGTGTGATTTTAGAATGAATCACAGTAAAGCTGTGTACACACGGGGCGATAGGGGCTGAAATCGCTGGGAATATGGTCGCTGGTGACCATATTGCCAGTGATGGGAGTGTGCCCCGGCAATAAATCGCCGGGTGCGCGCTCCCGTTTTCAGCCCCATTCTAATCGCTGGTCGCAGGAGCTTTCTCCTGTGACCAGCTGATTACCTCTGCGGCTCCGCCCGGCAGAGGTTCCTTTCATCAGCGACCATGTCTGGAATGAAAAGGAGAAACTGAGCAATATATCTCCCCCATGTGTACGCACCTTAAGATCCATGCACTAATAGTAGGTAATGCCCATGGTTGGCCACACAAGCCACATTGCTAGGCCGTTCATAGCTGAGTATCGACTTAATGATTATATAAGTAGTTTTGACTGAATTATCTGCATATGAGAAAAAAAATCTAGATTATTTGTACTAGATTATCATAACATTATATAAAACTCTGGGTATTATTTAGTCGCCTTTACGTTTGTAGTTTTCTAATAGAGTTTCTAAAGTAACCACACTGTGTGGGTGTTTGCACATTTCTAAACTTGTTACTTTAATTTTGAATTCATTGCATGCTTTTATATGTTTCTGCACAGTCCCCACTTTGAGGTTTTTCAAGGTGAATTACAGCACAGTTTAAGCATTAGAAAAATCTTTTCAAAGATACCAGGTGTTTATGTGCTGGCATAAGCTCCAAGCACTGGTCCGAATCCAAAGCCAGGTAATTTGATAAAGTGAATATTGCTGGCATGGGCACACTTTTGGGAACTTTATGTACAGATATTTACAGTAAGATTTAACATCTGTTAGTTTAGTGATTCAGAATTATGGGGGGAAAAACTGAGAAAATTGCAATTAAAGTTTAATTAATAAACTTTTTGTCCATTGTTCTGTTACATATTTATTTACTAAGGTCTCAAATGCAGTAGCATCCAATTTTTGTGTGTGTGTGTGTGTGTATATAGATAGATATAATCTGCCGACACTTATTTAATAGCTCCAACTTGCTTCAGGTGCCAGAAAAAGTAGTGATATTAATCCAATTCCACAAGGAAAAAAATGGCACTCAAAAGACTGGGAACTTGAAAAAAGATGTGTATTAAAACATGGATAACATTTCAGGGAAGGGTTACCCCCATCCTCTAAGTGCCGGGCTCCATTAGCTGTGTAAGGGTGGATCAACCGGCATATCTGACAAACCAATGTGGGGCACCATAAAACGATGCTAAACCCCACTTGATGGACGCACTTCCATAAGAAAGGATCATGTCCGTTAGTGGGTACATACGATAGTCCTTTATTAAGAAACATAAGGTCTAATGTGGTCAAAGCATGGTGGGACAAATTCATTACAGCTATTTCTTGTTGGTGCGAGGGGTGTTTAGCCTTATTCCCCTTATTTTGTTTCCCCTGGTGGGTGGGTGGTTATTGTTTCCACCAACAGGTGGTAACTAAGCTTGTCCCAAAGAGACATCCTGAGAGCTGTTGGTATCATCAGAATCTGATATAATGAAGTCACTGTCATTATTAGCAGTGGCCATATTGCGTTGAGTATGACCTTTAGGTGATCTTGGTTTCCAAAGGCATCTTTTTTCTCACTATTCCCTTGTCGCAGGTTAACTCTCGCCAACCAAGTGTAAACATGGTTTTCATTGGAATTTGCATCTACGGTGCAATTTTATTTAAATTTGATTAAATCATTCTTGTAGGATTCACATTGTTGCTCCAATTTATCTAAATAGGTGGCATTAGTAGAATCATTAAGCATCGTATTGTGCTCTGTAATAAATGCACTGATTTTACTCCTGGTAGTTTGGAGTTCACACCCCACTTCCTCGATCACCAGGACCATCAGATCCAAGGCACAATGATTAAAAATCCCAACTCACTCTCTCACAAAATCTAGGTTATGATGCCCAATTGTGGGGGTATTCCTCACTACAAAACCCTGGGGAATAAGTCTAGAATGGAAATAATCCGATAAGGAAGTCCCATGGAGTAAAAAATCTGTTTCTTATTGACATAAGTGAAATAACTGATGGCATATTTCTTCCAAAGATAAACTGGAATTTTGTGGAGTATCACTCTAATCAAATAAAATACTTTAAATTTCTGCTGTCATAAATGAAAATGTCTCACATGGTGGAACAGCAAATATATGACATCCAGCCATTTCATCCACGGCAGCTCCAACTGCATCCTCCATAACGATGAAAAGGCACATACAGCAGTTAAAATAAGCCAAACAAATAATAAAGACCAATGTAGGTATAATAGGTGTAAGCAGGAATGTCTAACTTAATAAAATAGATTAGCAGTTCTCAAACTGTGGGTCCTGACCCGGAAGTGGGTCCCACCCTTCTCAGCCTGGGGTCGCGACTCCATGTTGCTGACCATCAGGCTGATGACTTTTCTAATCTTAGTCAGTGATTTAAGGAGTCTGAAATATCTGTTGAGTTGTCTGTTATGTTAGACTCCCCACATCACTTTGTGCCTCCACAATGCTGCCATGTATGTGCTGTCTGCTGACTACACATGTGATGTGATTACCTTCTGCAGTAACTTGCTGGGGTCCTGTCATTATTTTTATTGTTTGATGGGGTCCCAGAGTAAAATAGTTTGAGGAACCCTGATGTATATATATCCAATAGGTGTCTTGCAACAGGTGCTTAGGGGTTAACCTGCAGCACAAATACATAGATACAAATCTTCCGGTACTCATTTAATAGCTCCAACTTGCTTCAGGTGCCAGAAAAAGTAAAAAAAAGTAGTGATATTAATCCAATTCCATTAGGAAAGAAACCGCACTCAAAAGACTGGTAACTTGCAAAAAGATGTGTATTAAAACAAGGGGAACATTTTATGGTGTTACCCCCATCCTAAGTCCCAACCTACAGCAAGAAATCACTGCCATCACAGCACATTTATGCTTACAGGTTCTGCCTGGCTCCCGGAGTCCGCCGCATTCTGAATGCCAGAAGTCATCACTGTGTACTTCTGGGTAGACGCACAACTCATGGTGCCAGGCAACTGCCTGCTTGCATCTCAAACACCAGAGCAGTGGCCACACACACCACACAGCACAAGGACACATCATTGTTGAAGCAGCCCAGGAGCCACAACAAGCCAAAAGTACACAAAAAATAAGTCATATATGTCAGGCCCCATTAGCTGTCTAAGGTTGGATCATCCAGGCATATCTGACAAACCAATGCGGGCACCATAAAACAATGCTCAACACACACAAAACCTGGGCAACATGACACACTGGACACAACACACATATACTGTAGTACACATATAAAACACAAAAACACCATTACAAAAAATTCTAAGGCGGGCAGGATATATTAGGGCGAATTTCTGGCTGTCCACTATTAGTTTCAAGCATATAGGGCAGAAAGATTACGTTGATTTCAGAGTTCAACTGAGAAATCTTGGAAAATGCAAATCTTCCTCCCTTCCCAAAGTAGGTTTTGGTGTTTGTGAGAAGCTTTCCAGATAGCTACCTTATGCAGATAACTCAAACCTCAGAACCGGATGGCCCTCGGTCGGGCGTCTGACTGCCTGGGAGGGGGCCCTACCCGATGGATTCTTTAAATCACAATATGTTTGCACTCCTCTGGTATACCCAAAAGCTAGGGGAGTGAGACCGATGCAAATGACAGCAGGGAGACCCACTACACGAATATTGTTATGGCATGAACGATTTTTCACATCATCCAGGCGGTTCCCTAATTGAAAGTTCTCCTTCTGAAGTTTAATTACATCAGGTTGGGCAATATGCATATCATGGCAGAGTGCTCCAATCCTATTTTCTGTTTCAGAGACCCTGGATGTAAGGTGCTGCAGCTGCTGTGTGATTTCAGTCACAGCATTAGAGAGCAATGGAGACATTGTGGCTTTAATACTATATCTCCATATGTGCAGGGGGAGTCAGGGTTCCTGTGCAACTGTGGGGTGTCTGAATCACCCTGTGATGCAGCTGCCTTCTTGGGGAGACAGAGGTGAGGTGTCTGGGTCTGTCACCATATTGGCCTCAGTGCTGCTTTTTTGTAGCGCTTCTGCTGTGGCTTAGGAGCAGTCCAAGCGGCCAGGAATTTCTCCATTCATGGGCAGGAGGGAGCAGCGTTGGTCTACAGGTGGATGGAGACCAGCGGCTGGCTCCAGTGTGCAGGTGAGCTGTGGCTTCAAACAAAAGCAAGTGTTAAACTTTAAGGTTCTGCACTATATGGTCGCTACAGAAATGGGTATGGAAGGAAAAATCCCAAATCCTTCAGGTAACACGATAGTAGAAAAATAGAGGTTTACCAATCTCAAACAGCGCCCAGTAAACCCAGGGTGAGTGGGTCTAATATAAAGTGCAGTATGGGGGAATCAAAACTTATACTTCCATATAGTGATGTTCCGCCTGCATCCAGTATATTCCTCTGAAGGGTAAAGTCCTCCAGTACATGTAAACAGAGAAGAGCTTATAATAGTGAAGCCTATTTTATTAACATGTACAATCATAAAACACAATGAAATACATTAAAATCATGAAACAAAAAATCCAGACTCATAGGGGGAATAGGTACAAATTACCAAAAGGTGGATCAGAACTGGGTGTTAATCAGTTCAAAAGCGTTCAGTCATATATTCACCAGTCCGGTCTGGTTGCTCCTTAAGTCCTCCTCTGTCTGGGATGCTGCCAACAGTACTCCGCCGGAGTACCTTTTGGTGATTTGTACCTATTCCCCCTATGAGTCTGGATTTTTTGTTTCATGATTTTAATGTATTTCATTGTGTTTTATGATTGTACATGTTAATAAAATAGGCTTCACTATTATAAGCCCTTCTCTGTTTACATGTACTGGAGGACTTTACCCTTCAGAGGAATATACTGGATGCAGGCGGAACATCACTATATGGAAGTATAAGTTTTGATTCCCCCATACTGCACTTTATATTAGACCCACTCACCCTGGGTTTACTGGGTGCTGTTTGAGATTGGTATACCTCTATTTTTCTACGAGCTGTGGCTTCAGCCTGTTCCCACCATGCAGCCTGGAAGCAGAAGTCTGGCAGTATTACTCTTTTAAGCAATATCCTAATTTATTCATAAACTGAAGTATAAAAAAAATGGAAATATTTCTTGCCAAATAAAGGATTAACAGCATGATCGAGTAGTGAGTGACATGTGAGGCTTCTGATGAAGTTGCTGAATATCATTTATACAAAATACATTTGTTGACAAATATCAGGTAGTAAAAATAAGGATTTCAGAATAATACTGAATTCACTCAGATGTTCCAGCTGGCTAGTTACTTTTTCTAATTGCAAATTGTACTAGTAAGCCCACTCAAAGCAAAAGCTTTGAAAGTTTCGAAAGCTAGTCTGCTATCTTCTGTGTTTGTGCATGTGTAAGAAAGAGATGTAGTTTAACTCTCTGCCAGCAGATATATAGATGATAGGCAAAGAGGAAAACAACAATTAGAATTGCAGAGGAAAACATAATTTAGTAAATCTCTTTAGTAGAAAAGTTATACTGTTACTACATTCAATTCATTATGCAGACTTTACATAATATACAGTATATATGTTGTGGCAGAGTCAGCATTCCCCCACATGAAAGTAATGTGGAGGATCCAGACCAGGTTTTGGAGCAGTAACAAACCCAGGTGTCTAATCAGCAGCAACTGGATTTTCCTGACATAAGGGTTTCCAGAGCAGAGTCACCATGCTCTTGATGATGAAATAGCTGTGCAAGGGTGTGTGTGGGCTATTGTGGGGACCACTGGAGCATTGGCAAAAGTCTGTTATGCTAAGAGGACCTGTATGCTACTCCCTGTAATAACGAGTGCATATGGATTTAACCTGTTCAGAATAAACAACATCTGAGTCTGTGTTTGTGATCCTTGTCATTATATATATATATATTTTTTTTTTTTTAAAAAGGAATGATAGTGCGCAAGTCATTTTTATGTCCAAAATCAGAGGACTAATTAGTCACAACACATATATCCAGGACTTTGGCCTTAGTGTGACCGGCAGCTCCTTTCACAAACACCCGGATTCGTGGGGTCAATCAATATAGCGTCGTCCTGCTATTTGAGTGTAACCACTCCAACCATCTGTGAGATCCACAGAACATACGCTGAAATACACTGCGGTTGTGGTAACCGTCAGTTGTGGTACGTGACCCATTTCTTTTATTTGTTCTTAAAAGCTTTTTATTAATAAAAACTTGCTTGGGATACTGCACTCCTTTTTATCATGCAAGCAGGGCCCTCCTACCTTTTTGACTGTCTGTAAATACCTAATGTGTTGCATGAAATTTCCAATTGTATGGTGCATAGAAATTTGCTGCGCTATATAAGAAACAGTTATTTTTATTATTATTATTATTAATAATAATAATAATAATAATAATCATGTCATAACATTCAGAAAATATTGTGCAAAGTTTACATGCAGATGAACAATAAAAATAAGCAGATTCATATCTCTACAACATGCAAACTACAGTACATCAGCTCAGGGTTCTAAATGGCCTCCAGAGACTACAAAGAGATGTCTTTTCATTCCAGTTGGATAATCTATGAAGGGTACACAAAACTCCCATTACTATAAATGTTTTTCTCAGTGCTCTGTACCTTGAAGAGAACATGTGATAATTGAAAATGATAGAAATTATCTTTTAAAGTCTTTGATAAACAAATTGTACAAAAAGTTATACATATTGTAAGTCTCACCACCACCTTCTCTCTTTTAATTTATCCCTCACTCCTTCCCAACCTCTGCCACCCTGGGCTACCATTATATGTAGGCTTGATGCTGACATGTATCCTTATCCCCTGGGCAATGCTCAGTTCACTATAATCCATAATGATCTCTCTAAAGGCCTGAAAAAGCCATTTCCCTCTACAGTGTATATCGTACTTCTGCTCTTGACTACAGTGATCACTACTCACCCTTGTAGATCCAAACCTCAACACTGGTACACCTAATGCCCCAGATACCTGCAAAATGCTCACAAACCACCAAGTGTCAGTGGAAGAAATTGCACTTGCATACACACTTCCTCTATTTCAAATGTATGCTCTCAATGGGCTGCTTCAGCTGCAGCCCAAAGAAGCCAAAGAGGCATCCCGGAGGGAGGGATAACCTGGGACTGCCTTGGGTGACTGGAAGGTTGGACTTCCAATAGGAAGAGACTGCAAGTCCCAGTCAAGCCAGTGCATTTTCACAGACTGCCTCTGGCTTCATTTAGGCTGAGCACAGTGGCAGATTTTACCTGGGGGGCCAGCAGCCCATAGGTTTAAACTTACACTATTTATTACAGTCCTGTAATCTCCGTACTGTAACTGACTGTTTTCTTGTTCTCTCAATTGTGACTGTAATTTGTAAAGCATTGTGGAATATTATTATTATTATTATTATTATTGCTCCCAAAAACTTATTTTTTAATTACATTTTATTTTTGTATAAAGAAATAAAGCATCAACGAATTGCAAAATCAAACTGCTTGCCAACATATGCCTGCAAACCAAACTGTGGGAGTCTTGTTAATCCTAGATGAGTATCATGCCATATTATACTTTATATTTTGTGTTTTAGGCAAAGATGCCAAGAATAACCGCTCACAGTGCACTAGAGACCCTAGGCTGCAACTTTAACATCACAGGTATTGGTTTCACACACACCACATGTAAATGTAGAAGCAGCTCAATGAAACTTGGAGTGAGGAAAACTGTGGCTGCCACATCAGAGTCAATTTTACACAGATTCAGATGTACAAATGTTCCACACTTGCAATGGTCAGTGTACACTAGCAATGCAGCTTGGGAGTTCCGAGGTATCTGGGGCTCAGAGAGTTTACTTGGCACAACTGAAACCACAGGAAAAAATAACACGTCTGTAGATGTAAATTTCTGATAAAAATACTGTAACCACAGGTGTCACTATTTTTAATGTGTTTATATAAAAGGATTTGTATGAAACATCAAGCTTGAGCAATTCATCCATACTGATTATTGGTTGTTGTACCTAATAAATTCCTCAGTTTCTAAACATGTTCAGCAATTTGGATTTTTAAGATTTAGCTTCGGTCATCTTGAAAACATAGATTGCGGATGATGGCAATGATTTGTCTATTGTATGCAGCCAGAAAGCTGACCAATGTGAAAAAGCAATTCAGTACTGTCACCGACAGTCAAATCTGTACAGTCTTGTATCCCAAATATGTGGTATGGGGCAGTAGATCTGGTCATGCAGAAATTGTTATGTGACTAGAGCAGTGGTCCCCAAACATTTTTGAACCACGGCACCCTAGAATATCGGAATATTTTTCACGGCACTCCTAGTTCAAAAGTTTATTGTTGATAAAGTTAGAAAAAATATTAAATGAAGTAAAGTGTGTTTATACAGCATCCTTAGGATCTATTATGTAGAGAGGAACCAGATAAGCTTTTGTTTGCCCATATAGTTCACGATTGGCAGCCACCAACTCTGTTTTGTCCTATTGCTTTGCCGATATCTATTATGAATTTGTCCAGAACCACCAATCCAAGGCATCCCTGCAAGTGTCCTGAGGCACCCCAGGTTGCCCAGGCACACATTTTGGGAACCACTGGACTAGACTGTACAATCTTTGAATTTGAGGTCATTTATATAATTTAAATCTATATTGACTATTGGTCAAACAGTACTGATTCCTAATGTTAAAGTGTTGTGCTTTGGTTTGAATAATACAGAGTTTGAGCTTTGATTTTATTTATTGAAATTTATATGCATGTATCCCCTTTAATCTATGATACCATTATCATACTTGAAACATAATAGCTTGTTCCATCACGAATTCACCAGGAAATAACACTCTGGTGAACCGATGCTCTATTTTGCTTTTGGTACATTACAGATGTACAAGAACATTTACATATTCAACATAATTACTTATATATTACAGCCTATAAAAATGATGAACTGCAATTACTAAGATGACTATTTCCCCTTTGAAATCGTTATAATCTGACAATTTTATTGCTAAATGAACACAGACACCTTTATGTGCCATGGAAGTAGACTCATATTGATTAAATTATGTTAAGCTTCAACTCATCTCCCTATTGGTGAGTATTTTGCTGGCTGAGAGCATCTTTTAGGAGAAAAAGAAGTGCTTTCAATCAATACCTTCCTACCCAATGGTTCCTCGCTCTTATCAAGGACACTTCTGTAATTAAGAAGCTATTCTATTAAAATGCCTCTAGTTCCAGAGGGGATAATCTTTAGGCTCCTTAAAAAACACATTAATTTCTTTACTTTATATTGAAGGACTGTATACAAAGTCACACTAGCTTTTAAATAAAATCAATGCAGTATGCCCTATCAGGGACACTGACAACATGTTTTCAACAATTAAATGTATTTTGTGACATTTTAAATGAAAGAATGTGCTTAATAACAGGGCTCAATTGTTTGCAAAGGTATTTAGATCATTTAGATATGGTAAGTAGCTAAACCATGACAGACCTCAACACCTTACTACATGTAGAATAGAACCTTGAAATAGAATGTGGGATGGTCTAGTGCTGAAATCTTTAGGAAAACGTTTCCTCCACTCTAAATAATTATACTCAATTTCACCACACAATAGAAAACTCAGAAGCTCTGGAGGAAGGACCATCCAGGTCCGAAAACGCATTTAAGCCTGACAACACCATCTCATTTGGACTCCCTGGAATAGTCTTTGGACTCTGCTTGACTGCTTTACCACCCTCTGTTTTTGGAGGAACCGGTACCCCCATTTGGAGCGAGCAGCAAGTATTATCCTTGGCTATTATCCATCCTCTCATCTTTTACACCCTCCGTGGTGTTACATGCTTGTTTTTAGTTTTTAAATGTGAGTGTACACCTGTAATAAAAATTTGATATTTTATCTATACAGTGTTGCACTATACGTATTTTCTAAGTTCTAAGGATTTCCCTGAAAATCATCATCTGAGCCCAGAGTGATCTATGCAGGACCTGAGTGTCCCGATTCTACCTTTAAACTAACATCAAATATGTGAGTGGGATATCAAGACAAATTTATATACTTTTGGTGTCCAAACCATCTGCACTATGTCTGTCTTTTTCTGAGTTATTTCAGATCAATATCAGGACTCTGTGAATTATATCACCCACCCAGAAGGTGTCTTATGTAAGAATTTGTGAATTATCTTTATGTGGGATCTACCTTGTTTTTTCTGTCTATTCTAAAACTTTGGTGAAAGTTTTTTTGGTGTCATTAGAGCTGTGCTCCACAAGGTGGCGCATTTAGGAGGTCTATATATATTTTTGTTTACTGCAAGAGGACGATGCTGGACAGGGTGGGGTGAGGTATTGAAAAGGCAGATCAACAGAATGGGCCCGACTTTGAAAGCTGTCAGGCCCGTTTTGTCGATTACGGACATTAATTGTCGCGATCACGGCCGAATCTCGACAATCCACGGCCATTTACGCAGACAAGCCCCCTTTTCGGACATTGAATCCTGCCTGGCTCTATGCTGCGAGCAAAATGAAAAAGGGCCAGGGTCACGGCTGTCAGGACGGATCGACAGTCGTGACCCAGGATTGAATACCCCCCTTAGTTTCATTTTGAGATCAGCAGCGTTGACTTCACTGTCCAGTTCTTTGTACATACTATACTGCATGTGCATTCTGATGGTTCGGAAGAGTGTACTTTTACTAAAAAACAAATCTACTCTCTTTCTCCATCCATGTGAGAAGCAGACTGGTTGGGGCTGCCTCAGGCATCATATGTATCAGAAATATACTGTGGATAACAATACTGGTCTACTACACTAACATGGATTTCTCTGTGATATTATTAAGCTACATCATTACTCAAGCAAAACAAAGCAAATTATTCAACTGAACACTGATTTGATTAACTGTCCACCAAAAAGCTAAGCAATTGTTTCCTGAAGCTCTGCAAGACCTTTAGGCTGCCAAGCGTTGTGCATGTTGCACATATATACAGACTTCTGGCAAGCTGAACTGTCAAACAGAATATATAAGGAAAAAATAAAGTCCGAAAAACTTCAAACAAATGAATAATATTTATTATGTCCAAGAATGACTATTACTGCTTGACAATCATTTGGTTAAGGCGTTAGTGCTACAGTATATTACAGTGAACTGCAGCATTCACGGTCGGTCAGAGCTATGTAGCTTTATTTTACCCTAGCAGATAACCATCTTGATTAGAGGCTCTGAACAACAAGAGTTCAACAAATTAAGCAGATGGATATTGTAATTTCTCTACTGAAGGAGCTTGTCAATGCAATGGAAGATCTAAATGCAGATTTGAAACAGGTACAAACATTCATTCATCAGCTTGCTAAAGACAAGCAATGTCACATCCAATACATCAACAGACCTATTGCTACATTACACGTATCCATCCCTCCAAGAGTTCTACAATTTCCTCAGCCCTCATTTATACAAACTGCCAAGTACTAGCAACAGCATTACAATTCCCAGGAGTCTAAGGCAGATATATGTGAGTTTTCCTTCTTCCCTGTAAAACAGCAGAAGTAAATGATTACATTACTTTTTTTTTATCAAGTACATTTTCATTTTATGTGTGCTTAATATTTTATACTTGAAACATAGACAAATAAAGTATTTTAATAACTGTTTTATAAAACTTCATGGTAGAAAAATGGAATAATTTAACACAATGGTTTCCAAGCTTTCTTGAATCACAGTGGCCTAGAGTATCAGCACTTTTTTCATTGCACCCCTAGGATTCATGTTTTTTATTGATACATTTTGGGGGAAAAAAAGTACAAAACAGTAGATTGTGCCTACCTGTCATCCCTAAGGTGCCCATATACAGATAAAACCCCTCTCATTCAGCTCCAGGGCTTGCCAGAATGTCCCCGCTGGTGAGCGCTGGCTAAGAGGGACTCTACCTGACTGGGACATGTGAGTATCTCACACGCACACGTGCGTCCCAATCACTTGGCAGTAGGGAGACGGGCGGGGGGGGGGGTGTGGGCAGGCGGCGGCAACCAACGGGGACTGGCAGGGAGGAGGCGGGGACCAAAAAGGAGCTCCGTCGGAACGTCACATCTGTCTTGCGCACGTCCCATTCGGCTGCTGGCAGTGGATGGCGAAGGCTGGCGGTTGGCGATTCAATTGCCAGCCCCAGCTTGTATGGGAGATACTCCACCTTTACCTGTGGGCCTGATCTCCTGTTCCTCTGAAACATCGGCACTGCCGTTCCACTGACCTGATGCACAGATCAGCAGCCAGTGATGATCGGGCACCATTAGTGTCAGTTACATGATGGTGTACAGTTGTTCTTCTGATTGTCCACATGTTTATGTTTGGGAGGCACTTGCACTGAATTTGCCTATTAATCTGACCATAAAGAATTTGACTTAATCCTGGACCACCAACCTGAGCTACCCCTGTACTTGTGGCAACCCAGGATGCTTAAGCATCCAGTTTGGGAACCACTGATTTAACCTAACGATTAAGCTTGAAGAAAACCATCAGATTTTTCTTGATTAATTCCTTTTTGGCTACGCCCCTGCATGGAACTTTTATAGTATCTGGGAAAATTAACCTTGCCTTTATCGGTAGTGTTCACTTTCCAGGACTGGATGTTCCATAGAGCTGTAAAGGAAATGGCAGAGCAAATGTTTAAGTTGATGGAAAAGCAGCCACTGAGCTACACCAACAAGAGTCTGCTGTACAAGACACCATAAACATACTCTAATATAGAAATCACAGGAACTCTAACAGATATATCAAGGTAAAAGTTCTATTTAGGTTTCCAGTCTTTATTGTTTATTTTCTGTTTCTCTATCAAGAAAATTACATTTGTAATACATTTTATACTTACTATTGGGTCAGGAAGGGATACAATTTTATATTGCTCTAGGCATAGTTTTTCATTATGGTATGAATCTAAGATGAAAAGGGCCAGTGTGACAAAATAACAATTTTAAAGGGCTAAAATGACATATGTCAAGGTTCACTGAACATTAATTAGAGAAATTTCAAGAGTTCTATGTCACAGTAATGTAGAGAATATACAGAGTCAGTGTTATTATCTTTGGCAAACTGCAGGTCAGCAGTGGTTCAGTGATCTCCAAAATAACAGTAAACAGGAAATATAGCGAGAGGAACATTTAACCGTTTCTGCCTCTCTAATTTCTGCTACCTACAGTATGAGAACTCCTGTAATTATTGATATACTGTAAGTAATAAATGACTAACTTTGTGACCTTTTCGGGGTTATATTTGAAAATGCCAACCACAAGCAAACTCTCTTTAAGGGTTTTATATACTAAGCAATCTGTTGCTCAGTAAATAAAGCCCTTAATGTCTAGTATTACAAATATGTATGCATGGGGACAATTCATTCATTAGTGTAAGCATGAGTCACAGTGCATTATGGGTTTCTCCACTATGTTTATATAGCTGGAAACAGGGAACCAGTATGATTTAAAAACAATGCAGGTTGAAAGTATTCTATTTTATTAAGTTACATGTTAATACTGCACTAACCCCGGTGCTGCTTTGATGCCTTGGATAACTAGGTGGGTCAATCATTTATTGCCAGCTTATTACTTTGTTATATGGGTAGAGCTGCTGCTGCAGCTTTTTCTGAAGAGCAGTGGCATAGCAAGAGCCACGTGCAAACCCTATTGTGGCTCAGGAGAGCTGGGGATCTGCAAGGACTATTGCTAGACCCAGGGCTATTTTTTCAGCAAGCTCCAGCAGGAACTGAGGCCCTTATTCTAGTTCACTCTTTCTGACAAAATATTTCTTAGATGGACAAAACCATGTGCACTGCAGGTGAACTAGAATAAGGGCCTCAGTTCCTGCTGGAGCCTGCTGAAAAATAGCCCTGGCTAGAGCCCTGCCGGGACTTGCAGATACTTGTCTGTGGTCCTGTCGCACCTTCCCCTATTGAAAATTTCCTGTCCCAAAACAGCAAACGCTTCACAGGAGACAGTTATTAAGGATGCTAGAAGAGGCAGTGGCCATTTTGGGAGGGACTTTTTTAATGGGAGCAGGAGAGATAGATCCGGTGGTGTTGACCAGATCTGGGAAACCCCTGTGACAATAAGCAGTACATTTGGTGCAGCGGCAGCCCCTGATGATGAGCATATACAAAGGGGGCACCTGAAAAGATTCAGATATTGTAATTACGCCACTGCTGCAGAGCCTCAGCATATAGTAGGTGCACCATCTTGACCATGTCACTTGATTTCTTCTGTACCTATCAAGATTGCTGGTCTGACCATCTGATCTGAGAAGCCTAGAAGATTTAAGGGCACCTTATAAAGTTTTTTCCTACAAACTTTTTCAAAACAAATGAACTCCTGTGTCCATTTCCTTGCTTCTGACTGTGTAACCAAAGTTCTGCTCTGCAGTCCGGTATTCAGTATTACCTGCACATACTTCCCAACTGATCTGATTACAGTGAAACAGTCCCACTAACTGAACACTGTCCTGCTGTCCACCAGTGTCCCATGGGTGGGGGCCAGTAGTTTGGAGAGGCAGTGATCACCACTGCTCTGCTCTGCAAAGCAGCCAGTTATCACTGAATAGATGCATTGAGCATGCAAATTGCATCTAGCAGTGTAGGGAAAGGAGCCGGAGGCTGCCCAGAGGCTCAGAGAGCCCTAAACATGCCCTCAAAATTATGATGGTGTGGGTTGCAGCATAAGGCCACTCCCTTCATAAAATGCATCCCCCCTTTGCCTAAGATCCAACCCTCATTCCGGCCATCGTGGCAGATCCCGATTTACTTCAATATACTACCAAATGTTGTAAGTAGTAAAATTGGGAGTGTTACTCTACACAGGTATTAAACAATTTGTTTAACCAGAATTAGAAGGTGTAATATTAATATGGTGCTATGGTAACCCCATCCATGCTTAATATGTAGGGACGTAATATCTGATCTACTAGTCTGTGTCCCAGCGTTCCTCCAGGCTCCTATTAAAAATGTCCCTCACAAAATGGCTGCCCTCTTACAGCAGACAGTTTATGAGGATGTTAACCTTCATTTAAAATTTACAGCAGGTCGGAAATGTGAGTGTTAATACTGTGTCTCAAAATTCTGACCGGTAAAGTGAGCTGCGACTTTCAGCTAATTCGCTCGGTAGCCAATGCTGATGAGTGGGCTCAAAATATATAAAGAAATACTGTATAAGAAATATAAACATTTCTTGCCGGTTTATTAATAATAATAATAATAATAATAATAATAATAATAATAATGCCGTTACAACAATTCTCTAGTCAAGTATTGCATTGCACCAATAACTAAATGTTATTATGTTATAATTTCACATACAGATGATTAGGCGTTAAAGGTATCTCCTGTCTAGTTGACTCATTTAGGTTACAGAAGAAAAATTTGATTGCTACAATTGCGGTTCAAGAAAAAGGTATGGTGTATAACTGTTGCAATCTCAGGGTGTGATATAATTGCAATTTGTGCATTTACAATATACTGTAGCACTGGTGAATATTAAGTTAATTTACCTTAAGTCAGTGATTTTCAACCTTTTTTACCTTGCGGCACACTAAATAAGATTTTTAAATCGCCAAGGCACACCATGAGATCCCCACAGGGCAAAAAACATTGGCCCCCACAGGAAAAAAAAAAACCTATTGGCCCCATATAAAAAACAATCCCACTGGTCCCCACAGGTAAAAATAAAATACATTGGTCCTTTACATGAAAAGAAGAGACCAGTAAATAACAGTTAAACTGGTGGTGGATGTAAACTGGTTTGGGCATATCTAGATCTGGGGGCACACGAGAACAACTCAAGGCACACTAGTGTGCCACGGCACAGTGGTTGAAAAACACTGCCTTAAGTGATTTATATTGATTGTTTTAAGGGACATCAATTCAGTATGCAGATATCAGACTGGTCCGCCTGTCTATCTGCTAAATAGTGTCCATTAAATACTCAGTAATTATCGAAGCAATCAAAATGGAACACACCATATATGCAAGATATAAATTTAGAAAAAACGCAATATCATTTGTATTGATAATAGATCATATACTTTACCACTCTCCTGTTAGTTAGTTTTTTGGTGGGACAGAGAGAGGCGTAGTCCACCATTCCCCTGCTTTCTGTGTGGTAGGAGGTTGTCAGAGAGACAGGAAGGCCAGTGTGTCCCTGTACTCCTGTGCAACTGCTAGTGCGGGTGACTGTCAGGGAGACAGGATGGCTAGCACGTCTCTGCAATACCGTCCAACGGCTAGTTTGAGTGGGTAATTGACAGCCCAGGGCTTCCCCGCCTTCCTGTGTGGTAGACAACAGGCTGGAGGATGTATAGGATGGCAGGTAGATCACTTGTTCATGATCACCCTTACCTCCTGTGTGACAGTATGTAGTCTGGGAGTCATAAGAGCTGCGGGCACAGGCACAGGATCCCGGGTGTTCTCCATGTGTCTTTGTTGTTCTGCTAGATCTCACTGCATACTTGGACTATAAAAGGGATTGACAAGCTACAATACAGTAGGTGTCTACTGTAAGCACAGTGGACACCCTTGCCCGACAGAAAAGGCGTCTGTGCATTGTGGGCCAATTCAGACTCGCTCGTAGCGGGCCAAATTCAACCCCTTCCCCAATATTTGTGATTTGAGCATGCCCATTTATGTTTATGTGCAAACCCGGGAGGGAACGGCTGCGGCTAGTGTCACACTTGCCAGGCCGATCTCGCCAGAGGTGACGGGTGTGGGCGGACAGGGGGCTGGAGCAGGGGAACTCTCAGCGTTATGGGAATGGAGGCATGGCGTTGTCTATTTGAGGCGGGTGGCTGACGTCACATGGCGTCAGCGCCCGCCCCATATGCAGCGATCAGCAGCAGAAATAAAAGTCTGTTTAAACTGACTTTTATTACCGAAGTGGAGAGAAATCATTTGAAAAATTATTTCATGGTCAGCGAACTGCATGCGTTTGGCGGGGTGGTGGTGGTTGCTTAGCTGTTTCCTAGGCTGCAAGTATACACAGCCTAGTAAACAGGTCTGAATTAGGCCCCTATGTGTGTAAGCTACTACTGCAGGAACTATGGCCCTCATTCAGTAGCATTTGCAAATTGGCGAAAAATGCATCCAGCAAATTGTGCATGTGTGCATGTGCAATTGCGCTTGTGCAACTTATTAAACTTCAGTTGCATTGTGAAAAATGATGAGGTTGGTGACAGAGTGATGGTGCGGTGACACAGTGTTTGCAGGACGGTGATGGAGCGGTGCAGGGTTCTGGTCCGAACAATGCAGTTGTGCCTGGAAATCGAGACCACACCTTCTTCTTTTAGTATACGCTATTATTTTGTAATGTATGGGAGGGTGCAAATGTATAGTTTGCTGTGGGCATCAAACACCATAGCACTGGCCTGGTGTGTGGCCATACTGTAGCTCTCAGCCAGCTCTGCTATTCACTGCTGCAGATATCAACAATTACCAGTGCTCTAAACTGCTGCAATTTACTATTCCCTGCAAGTCAAGAGTTCTGACTCCGGGGGGATGCTACATGGTGGGGGGGCGGGTTGTGGCTGCCGCCGACCTGTTCCAGGGGGTTGGGGTGTGGCCGCATCAAAACACGGCCGTATCGCTACAGGGGGGTACTGTGGCCGCCTCCGACCTGTTCCAGGGGGGGGGGGGGTGGGAGGGAAAGGGGTGCGGTGCCGCTCACCTGGCTCCACATGGGGGGGCACTTACCCGCTGCTGACCTACTCCAGGTCCAGGGGGATGCCACTCACCAGGCTCCACTTAGGGGGGGGGGCGCTGCTCCCAAGTGCCCGGTGCCCCCAGGCAAATGCCTAAAGCTGCCTAGTGTTGGTGCCGGCCCTGTCTACAGTACATCTGTATTCTCCTGAGAGGGAGCTTCATAATACCCCCAAGTTTCCTACAGTATATTCTACACTTACTTCAGCCAACCCAATTGTCACAGACCTATACTAATATACAGTATTGGTCTTTCCCTAAGCATTGCCTTAGGAAAACAGCTGTATACTATATTTTGAGCCCACCACCAAGCTTCCCACAACCTCTGGCTGCTAACACTAATCTGGATGCTCCTGTGAGTAGAGTAGAGTCCTCTCATTTGCACACTCACTTTTCCACCTTTTTTAAAATAGCAGATACTGTACTGTAGAATTGATATGATGTTCAGTATTATAGAGGAGCTGGATCCTATATAAAAAATGACCTCTGACTAGAAAAATCATGTTAGAAAAATGTCCAAGAAATAACATTTTGTATTGTCTTTGGCAGCACCCCCACTTTTGTTCTCACTGTAACTTAACACAGCATTTAAAATTGGGGACTCTCTAAAACAACAAAATAAAATAAACTAGTACAGAAGTATTCCCAATTGCCCTCCTCTTCTTTCAGTAGTAAAATTAAGAAGCTTTCAGCCATCCCAAGTTATTATGTATTGCCCCCTTATGATTTATCATCCATCCTTGTATTAAATATTCCTATGAATGCGATATTGGTCCATCGTGATACATGAAAACCTCTTTATTTCCAAGTTTTTATAATAACATACAGTATGCATAATTTGTATTAACATGAAGTAATTTTGTTAATTAGTAATTATATGCTATAAGCTCCCATAGTATCACATTAACAATAACTCTATCAGCAGACGCCAAGAAATATGAATTTGGCTCATTACTGTAACATATTGGCAGCCTGGAGCATTGTTGACCAATTTTGTCGGTTTGAAGTAACTGTATCAGATTACAGTTTTATAAAGTTATTATGTGCAAGTAGGAACAGAATGGCATTTAACTAAAGAACAATGATAAATATTCTATGTGCAATAAGATCCAGTAATAACCACAGTTTCTTGACTACAGTTAGTATTGCTATAAAGATTAAAAAGCAGGTGTTAGGTTGGGATCCACGATAGCTGCAGGAGGACAGGTATGATACGATCCTCCCTCACACACCCCACCATGAGGGGTGTATCACATTATAATAATTTCTAAGATAGAAACATAGGTGGTGGGAGCACCAATCCTCTTGCTGGCAAGTACACTATGATATGGATTGCTATGTTTGTTACTGGTCACTGCTGGGGGAAGGATGCTGTTCTAGAAGAGAGGTGCTGGATCAGAGGTATAACTAGTGACAATGCTAGCAGGCACCATTCAAATTTTTACCTAAGGTGTCAAAATGGTTAGAGCCACGGCAGCCAATGCCATTTGTACCCCCAACATTTGCAAAACAAAATACTTGCAAAGAATATAATTGATATTAGATCCAATGTTTCAGCACTGCTATATATAAAAGCAGTAACATGCTATAAACAAGTTGAGAAAAGATGCAATAATTAAATTAGTATTTACAGTATCATATACTGTATTACAATTTAAGAATATGTTAAGAATAAGTAAAGATAAAACTTTAGTCTACATACAGTAATGCATGCTTTCTCACTAATTTTGGATGCTTTATTACGTTTAATAATTAGTTATTCCAAATCTGTGGAATTGTCATTTCTTTTGACTTTTTAACTTTTTTACAGTAAAGTTTATTCTTTTGAGTTGACTAGAAACAGGTAAAACAAACAGAATTCTTAAGTTCTAACCTATTCTAATTAATATTACACTCAAAATTTCTTTTACAGTATGTTTTATGTAAGAAAAAATAACAAATCTGTACTTTCTATAGAACCTAAAATTCCCTTTGAGCTGGCACTGCAGACAAGGTGGTCTCCGGGGGGTAGCCGACACCTTTGGACCACAGGAGTGATAGAAAAGGGCAGGAATACTTAGCCATTCCCCCTTACAAAAAGCCAAGCCCCTGTCATGTTTTCTTTTTAGTAGCTGCCACACCTGGTGTGCAGTGGTAGAACTTGTGAGTGGTTGGCCCAGGTGCAAAAATGAATTTTGGGACCCCCTCATTTGCTCTAACAAAAGTTCACAATATGCCACATTGGGGTAAGTAACAGCACTGTCCATTTGTAATAAAGCAACAGATGTTTCATATATAATGATATGTTGTAAAGTTTTCTTTCATTTTCATACAATCCTAAAGTGAAAATTTTAACCTATAAAACGCTAAAAAATGGATTTAAAAATATAAAAAAATAATTTTAGTTTTTTTTTAGATTCTAGGACTTAGTAATAACATTCAATGTCATAAAGTTATGTCACAGTCATAAGTGCTGGCAATGGAGGCGCTGTGTATAGAATGGTCTCCAGATAATCTCATTCATGCAGGAACTACAGTCCTTGATCAATTAATGGCCCCCACCCACTAGGGCAAGGTATCGCATGCGGTACCTTGCATGCGATACACCGCCATCTCACCCAAAGATACACTGTATGCGGCCCTTTTGCATACAATGTATCATATTTGATCCTTGCAGGGGTACGGGCTGCGAAAAATATTCGACACGTATGGGAATGCATCTCAAATCGCAATCGCAGGTAAATGACATGTGATGTGCCACTTTTATGTGATCTGTCGCAGCAATGTGTCAGAATTGCATAAAAAAGTGGCCATATCTCACTAGTGGATAGCCACCATAAGACATTTTAATATGGAGCTTGACAAGAGCAAGTAGTCCATGCAAACAAATATTATATTTTTCATCTCCTGCCTCTCAGGATGGTTTGGCTTCAATTTGCATCCTTTATCTGGGGCTTTTCTTAAATATAAATTGGGCTCTTAAAAATTTGAAGTTTGGTACAAAGGTTGATATTTTCTTTTAGTATAGTGCATAGAAATGTTACCTATTGTTATAGGAATGAACACTTGTCTAGGGAGACTGTAGGTCGCTACTTTTAGAATACCTAATGGGAGAAGATTTATAGTTCTTCCCATCATATGTTACAATGGGGCACATGTATTAAGTCCTAAGACAGTGGTTCCCAAACTTTTTTGAATCACAGCACCCTTGAGCATCAAAACTATTTCACGGCACCCCTAGGCCGAATGTGAATTATTGATAAATTCGGGGGAAAAAAATTAAATTAAGTAAATTGTGTTTATATGTCATCCTTAGGGTCAGTTACATAGTAAGGGACAGGATTTGCTACAGTTTGTCCACGTTATCATTGGCAGCACTAGTTTCGCCTGTGATATTGATCATAAATAATTTTAATTGGTCCTAGGCCACCAACTCAGGGCACCCTTGCAAGTGTCCTGAGACACCCCAGGGTGCCACGGCACACAGTTTGGGAACCACTGCCCTAAGAGATAAATGTTAAGTGTGATAAAGAGAGATAAATGTCCAGCCAATCATATCCTAACTGCCATGTTACCGGCTGTGTTTGAAAAAAGTCAGTAAGGAGCTGATTGGCTGGATGTTTATCTCTCTTTATCAACCTTGCATTTATCTCTTGATAAGGCTTAATACATCTGCCCCAATATTTGAACCATTCTAAAATGCATATAAAGCTATTGCATAGGCTATATTTAATGCCCAAAAGATTAAATACATTTTGGCTTTCATGCTCAAATTATCGTTGGCATTATTGTGGGTCGGTAAGCCATGTGTACCATGTTTTTTGGATCTGCCCTGCTCTCCACAATTTTTGCAAAGAGTACATTTTTATTTATTAATAAAGTGTTTACATCTCTTTTTTTCTTCATTCTACCATTCTTGCCTTGCTGGATATGTTACCCAATGTGATTCCTTCCCACCGAAGGTATGTCCTTGACCATATCTGTATAGTGGACTGTGCTGCTCTAGCTCAATTGTGGAAGCAACCTCTCCCGACCCCTATCCTTAGGGTATGCCACAAGATACAGTGTCATTCTGCTATGGAAACTTAATTCATGCCATTTTCTTTGTCAGCCGCCATTTATTTTAATGGGTGACACGGCATGTCTACATGACTGACAGGAATGGTGCAGTTTTTATCTCATACATTTTTATCTCATACAAGCCCTTTCCAATTTAGCTTGAATGTAGCTGAATCCCCCTGTTGCTTTCAAACCAGAATATGTTCATTATTTTTTGCCACTACGGTCCATTTTTCTGGTTTCAGTTATTTTATATTTTTAGACTATTTTTTGTGATTGTTTTCTGATTGTTAATGTTTATGTATCCCGTGTCCCTTGGTTCTTGTTACCATCCCCCCTTCTTGTTTTCCTTTTCTGTATCTCTTCCAATAAAACAAATGTTCTTAATAAAAATTACTGATGATTAAAAAAAAAAATCCCACTGCTGTCATAACATTACGTTGTCTCTGATTCAACATGCATTGTTAAGCCACTGATGATCTGAAATGTTACAGTATATTTCTCATTGATCACAGAAAGACCAAGTTGAGGCTTTGACATTTACATGTGTATAAAAAGGGCCTATTCTGTTTCTTATACCCAGTATAAATATACAGTACACAAATATCAGCTGAACACTTATTGTTTGAAAATAACTTAAAGATAATTTTACTGACTTTATAATAACAAGGTTACCATTTTGTATTGATTCACAAAATACCATATTGTATACTGCTTGTGATTTTAAAATTAAATACAGATTTACTGGCCTTCTGTATAGAAATGAAAACTTAAACTACATAAAGTGTGAGGCACTATACAAGGTCCCATATTCTGTATGGTTCAGGGCAAATTGAAATGACTATTTTTACATCAAACCCCGATGCACAAAGATAAGGCATCAGGCTGCAAAGACCAAAGGGAAGGATAAATGAGGTTCAGAGTAAATCAGTCAAATCTAAAATAAAGTATACAGTTCATCCCCACAAACATCATATACTGCAGCCACCTCGCAGCTCTCTAGCTGAAGAAAGTATTATTGTTGAAGCCTTGCTGGTAAGATGAGTACTGCCATGTCACCAATGGGTAGAACTTTGAAGTGCCCAAAAAATAGCAATTACTGTTATTATTGTTAAGGTGCCCATACACGCACCGATCCCGGTGGTGCGATATGTGCTTTGAGGTGCACATACTTTTTGTACTTGCTTTTCATCGCATCACAACGCATGCACAAGTCATGCAATGCGATGCGATGCGTGCTTTTTAAGCTCAAAATGCACACCCGCATCGGGACGTGTATGGGCACCTTTAGCAGTATAACTTCTGCTAAGCAGAGCTGTTTGTACATTTGTATATGACAGTAGTTCCCAAACTGCATGCCAAGGCACCTTGGGGTGTCCCAGGATACTACCAGGGGAGCCTCAGATTGGTGGTTCAGGACATATTAAATTATTTATGGTCAATGTGACAGGCAAAACCAATACTTGTCTCTACCAAACATAATATATGTGGACAGATAGAAGTGAATATTGTCACAACATAACTAAACCTAAAAATGACATATAAACTCATTTTACTTAATTATTTGGTACTTGTTTCCTATCTGGGCGCCCACGATTGAAATCGCGGGCATCGGGGGTAAAATCGCGGCCATCGCGGGCATCGTGGCCGATAAAAAATCGTGTGCGATGTGCCAGACGCGATGCCCGCGATTTTCCCATAGAGAACAATGTTAAATGCCTCAATTTACCCGCGATGACCGCGATTTACCATAGGAAACAATGTTAAATGGATCAATTTCCCCAAATTATCATAGGGAACAATGGGAAATGGGGCAAAAACACCCCTGAACATAAAAATGTCCCCCCAAAAGTAGTTGACGCCACCCCGCCATCAACGTGAACCCGAAGCGTGGCGAGCGCAGCGAGCCCGCGAGGGGTGGCGGTACGCGTCCTCCGACCTTTTCATGCCCTACTATCCACTAGGGCGTGGAGTGAGAATAGAATAGTGTGGCGAGCGCAGCGAGCCACCGAGCCCGAAGCGTGGCGAGGGGACGCGGATACCTTCACAGGTAGACGCGTTCCCTCGCGGGCTTCACAGGTGTCGGCGTCGCCACGGACACCTGTGAAGCCCGCGAGGGGACGCGTATAACTGTGAAGGTATCCGCTGCGCTCGCCACGCTTCGGGCTCGGTGGCTCGCTGCGCTCGCCACACTATTCTATTCTCACTCCACGCCCTAGTGGATAGTAGGGCATGAAAAGGTCGGAGGACGCGTACCGCCGCCCCTCGCGGGCTCGCTGCGCTCGCCACGCTTCGGGTTCACGTTGATGGCGGGGTGGCGTTAAAAATTTGGGGGGACATTTAAGGGTTAATGGGCTCTGTGGCCCATTTAACATTGATTCCTATGGCCAAATCGGGTCCATTGAGCCATTTAACAGTAAAATCGGGTCCATCGCGCCTTTTAACATTGATTCCTATGGTAAATCGGGAGCATCGCGTCGCGGGCATCGCGGGTACATTTATGGCCGGCCGCGACGCGACCGACACGATTTCCATGTTTAACATGGGTTTCAATGGGAAATCGCGGGCATCGCGTCGGTCGCGTCGCGGCCATACATAAATGTACCCGCGATCACCACGACGGGCGCCCAGATAGGAAACAAGTACCAATTATTTTTTGCTAAATTTCTCAAAAAGAAACTTTGGTACTTGTTTCCTAGCACGGCCACACCGATTTACATCGGGGTGGTCGTGTCGGAAAAATCGGGTCGATCGCATCGCATACGATTTGGTCGCATGCGATGCGATCGACGCGACCGACCGATTTTGGACCCGATTTTTTTTTTTTATTTTAATGTAAATCGGGTCCCTGGGACCCGATTTTACATTGCATTCAATGTAAAATATTCCCAACCCCCCCAAATTTAACGGCGTACACCGCACCCCACCATAGACGCCAACCCGAAGCGTGGCGAGCGCAGCGAGCCCGCGAGGGGCGGCGGTGCGCGTCCTCCGACCTTTTCATTCCCCTACTATCCACGTCGGCGTGGAGTTGAGAATAGAATAGTGTGGCGAGCGCAGCGAGCCACCGAGCCCGAAGCGTGGCGAGCGCAGCGAGCCCCGCGAGGGGACGCGTATACCTGTGAAGTTATACGCGTCCCCTCGCGGGGCTCGCTGCGCTCGCCACGCTTCGGGCTCGGTGGCTCGCTGCGCTCGCCACACTATTCTATTCTCACCTCCACGCCGACGTGGATAGTAGGGGAATGAAAAGGTCGGAGGACGCGCACCGCCGCCCCTCGCGGGCTCGCTGCGCTCGCCACGCTTCGGGTTGGCGTCGATAGTGGGGTGGCGTTTACAATGGGGGGGCATGACGGGGCCATATACAATGAGAAATGGCCCATATTGGCCCATTTCCCATTGATTACTATGTTAAGATGGACTTAATCAAGTCCATCTTATCTTGTGCCATTATAATGGCACAAGACCGACACGACCGACGCGATTTCAATGTTAAAAATATTTTAACATTGAACCCTATGGAGAAATCGGGTCCATCGCGTCGGTCGCGTCGTGTGCCTTATTAAAGGCACACGACCGACGCGATGGACCCGATTTTCCATTTGACGGTAAAATGGACCTGATTTTAAAGAAAATCGGGTCCATCGGGGGCATCGTGTGCCTTAAAGTTAAGGCACACGACCAAGAAGATTGTGGCCGTGCTAGGAAACAAGTACCGAAACTTTTGGCATAGGGGTGTGGTGAAAAAATACTGATACTCTCTAGGGCATCATGATTCAAAAAAGTTTGGGAACCACAGGTACAGTATATGTGTTAATGGACACAATGCTGATTGGCAAAAAGGGGGTCTGTCTGCAAAACGGACGTAGATATTGTTCAGATTCGGCTGTGATTATGTCCGTTTTCGGCACAACGGGCCTGAGTGCTTTTAAAGTCGGGCCCATACTGGCCATTTGGGCCACTTCAATGCTGTTGGGATTGACAGCTTTGAATACACACCTGCCCCTATTTCATATGTCAGAAATAGCAGCAGGGATTGAATACCCCATAATATTAAAGTACTGTAGCACAAAGTGCCTATTTTCTGGCGGTTTGACATGTGGCTTTGCAACCCACAGCTTGGTACAGTGCATAAATTGTATTCTTTCCATGCATGAAAATCAGAACTACAATTTCAGATCTGGCAATGATACAGTTTGATGTCTAGTTTGGGTTTTAGTAAAACTCTACAGTAAAAGTTTACACACATTAAAAGGGAAGAAAATGAGCAGAGTTTTGTGTCCCCCCTAGAATGGGTCATGTTGGGAGTTATTGTCTAAACACACACACACACACACACACACACACACACACACACGTATAGAAGGAACACACACACTCACACATTCCCTACACATCCTTTGTTTTTCCATGAGGGACAAGTATGTCTTAAAACAACACATACAAGCAATAGCTGTGCCAAATATTCTAATACTTCTAAAAAGTAGGTGACTGTGCCCTCTAATATGGAAACAAGAGAACAAAGGAAATGGTGGCACCGGCAAAGTTTTAACGGGATTAAAGAATATTGAATGAACCATAAAACATATTTTATAATTTAATAGCATTTAATGAACCAATTGGTAAATAACTCAATTAATGAAACTGCAATGTTGTTTTTCCTTGGTTAATGTAGATTTTTTTGTAATATTCACTTCACCCGGTTATACCATGAAATTATTCTTTTTATGTACAATTTGCTTCAGCCAACTGTGTTATCACCCAGCAGCACATGATTTAAGTAAGTGCAGCCTTGTATTTCCCCACCTCAGGCAAGTAATTAGCATTACCTATATGGCAACTGTTTGTGCTCCTCACACTCCCACACTCACTATACACAGTAATTGTTAAACATTTATAGACCCAGCTATTTACTAAGATAGGAGTTAGATAGAAGATGGGTTGCTGCACATAGCAACCAATCAGATTCTACTTCCTATTTATTTAGCACCATCTGGAAGATAACAGATAGAATCTGATTGGTTGCCTATAGCAACAGCCCATCTTCAATTGAACTCTCAGTTTGTGCTAGTCAGGTAGAAACAATCATTTTTGCCTGTTTTGCAATTCAATGCATTTGTATTTATTTTAATAAGGTAGCAAAACAAAGCCATATTGTAATAAAATATAAAAGTACAGCAAATGCATGTTTCCTAGTGAACAGCTGCATCTCCAATAACAGAAAGACTATAGGATACGCAGTCAGGAGGAGTAGTAACAGTAGTAGCAGAAGCGTGTGCTGTCAATGTTCCGCAGGGTTCTGCTTCTTAAAGCAATGCTGTCGCTGGAATTTATCTGAGATCAGGAGGGGATTCCGATGTTTTGCTTGAACTGTTGGAGCCTTATGAATCTTTATGAGTAGGTGAGGTATGAAGCCTTTAATAAATTGCTGCAATGCAATTGCTGTCATGCACAAATTACTATGTGATTTCCACTTCATGGGCACAGGATCATTTGAATCTGTGTGCTCCCAAGTGTTAGGGCATTATACAGGTAATGTTTGCAAGGCACTTTACTCAGGTGTTTAGTGTAGTCGCGGAAGTCCTTTCATCAAACTTGCTTTCAGAAACCACAAATTTGATCACAATAGCTTAGATGAGGACTTTACAGCATTACAAACACATACTACAATTGCCAGTTGAGCAAGATGTATCCAACCTTCTAAAGAGTGCAAGTGCAAGTGTCGTGTATCGCAACCAATCAAATACTAGTACAGTCTATAAAATGATAGCTAGAATCTGATTCATTGGTATGGGTACTTTTCCTCCAAACATACTATGTCCACCTACACTCTCTTACAAGCCCAATATTGGCTCCCTTTTCCCTTCAGAATACAATTCAAGCTACTTACACTCACAAAGCCATCACCCATTCCTCTCCCACCTACATCTGACTTTATCTCTCTTTACACTCCCACTCGCCCTCTCTGCTTGTCACCTCGCCTGTCCACTGGTTACTTCTTCCTATTCCCAACTCCAAGATTTTGGCCTGTTGAGCCCCATATACAGTATCTGGAATTTTCTACCCCTCCCTATCAGACTCGCTACCTCCCTACAAAACTTTAAACAGGCTCTCAAGACCCACTTCTTCATTAAATATAACCATTTCTCATCCTAACCTTCTGTTTATGATCACTTCTATCCCTGGTGTGTCACCCCAGTCAGTCTGCCTCTTCACTTTATAATGTAAGCTTTCACGAGCAGGGCCCTCTCTTCTCATGTGCTTTTCTAAGAATATATCTTTGCCACTTTTATATTTGTGTCAGTGTCTGCTGCTGTGTCTGTTATCTACCATGTACTTGTCCTGATTTATATTTGTACTGTATATCCCTATTTTCTTGTTTTTTGGCTCATCTACATGTTGTCAGGTGCTGCCAAACCCTTGTCATGCCATATAAATAAACAATAATAATAATGATAATAATAATAATAACCCCTTCCTCTTGCATTTGGTCTACTACGAACTCTCCTACTTCCCTTTCTTCCTTAACATACTCATTGTCATCACTGTGCTGCCAATCCATTACCCTCAATCCTGCTCCATGGTCTCACAAAAACAAAACACAGAAAAAAACGAAAAAAAAAACCTATTAATTAACAATTGAATCAGCCATGCTCCGGTCACACATAAATAACACAGACTGTATTATTCTTGTTTGTTGCTGTAGTATTTTTTACTTTTAGACCTGAGAACTCTCAGAAATCAGTAAGTACTGTAAATACTTTGCAACGCAAGGTTTGAGTGAAAGCTGGAATGGTTCAACAGGGCTGTTCCATAATGCCCATTACATATTATACCACAATTCCCATTACATAATATACCACACACAATAATTTCCATTACACCTTACATCACACTATGCAATGCCCATTACATATTACCTTCTGTCAAGAGTTTCATGTCAAAAGTGGCACCAATGTTCCCAGCACTTATAGGTAACACTATGCATGCAAAGATATACTTATAAATGTTGCCCCTCCTCACAGCAATTTAGTGCTGCTTACATGCATAATGCCTTCTGTAGTGCCACTTACACATATAATGCCACCTGTAGTGACAATTCTGCGAAATGCCCTGTCCCCTGGTTGTTCTGATTATATATAACACACCCTGCAGTGCCAATTATACATAATGCCCCCAGTAGTGCCAATTATAAATAATACCCTGTAGTGCCAATTATACATAATGCCTCCTGTAGTGCAGACTCACCACCCTGGCCTCCTCCTCCACTGCTGCAGCTTCTGAAAGGAGGGTGAAGAGCAGGCTTCTCCAACCTGTACTGTGTTCCTCAGCCATTTCAAGTATGGTGCCAGCTTGTCAGCCAAACGGAGCTCATGTCCTGGCAGCTAATCACAGCTGCTGCTCGTTTACGAGCTCCGATTGGCTCACAAGTAGGTGCTGCATTTCAAATGGCTGAGGGCTGGGGAAACCTGCGCTGGCCCCCTCTTGACCCACAGCTACTGCACTTGGGCAGAGGGAATGGGACCTGCATGGCAGGAACAGTCAACACTCTGGAATACAGGACTGGTTGACAAAAGCAACTTTTGCTGCTGTTAAGCTCTTTGTGCACATCCCTGTAATGCTGTAGCTGTCACACAACAAACAGTGCAGGAAAACATGCACAAAGAGCTTTGGAGACAGCCAAGGTCCCTTTAGATAGCTGGTCCACTCCAGCATACCAGAGTCCAGAATGTTCAGACATTCATCTAATCTGGGGGCCAGGGATGGTCACATACAGGTGGAGCTCCCATCCTCGGGGCCCTGGAAAAGAGGTGCTTTGGCGTGCAATGGCACACTGTTTTACTTGTTACCTACCAGGCTGTTGCACAGCAATCCAAATCTAATACTTGGTTTACACAAGTACTTAGCCAATAAAGTTGATTCTGATTCTGATTTAACAACTAAGAAACTCCCTTATCACCTCTTTTCTTTCCTGTCACTGTGACTAGGAAAATAAAAATGTGCCAAGGTTGTTAAAGATTTTCTTAGGACACAATCTGTGTGTTTGACAAGAAATTCAAATCTGTGCACTGTGAAGATGCATGGTTCAAACACAAGCTTATGTGACAAGCCAGTTGTTTTCTGTAACAAACATCCAGCTTTTGGTAATCAGCAGGTGGGATTTTGGAATGAAATCTGGATATTCAGCCTCCAAATTGCAGTTTGTAACGATTTGACTTTGAAACCCAAAGAATTAACAATCTGGATGCAAAATTCAATTATAGTAAATTTCCATCTTAAAGCACTAAAGGACATATTTATTAATTGTTAGGTCTGAGACCTGATATTTATTATTTTTTATTGCCTAAGCTATCAAAAACTGCCAATTCCTGCATTGTCTAAGTAGAGAAGGGGTTGTACTTGTGATTCCTTTGCTACTTCTTTGGAAGCTGTACACATGACTGCTTATTGTTTTTAAATGTACCTAATAAGCTACAACAAGCTAATGCCATCTTTAAATCTTAAGATGGCGCTATCTACAGGGGCAAAACTCTGGAATGTATTAAATAACAGAGCTTGGCAAATTCATCCCCATAGAAACGTACTTGTTTCAGGTGGGTTAAGTTCGAGGAGACCCAGATGGGTGGATTCCCAGAAAAGTACTTCCACAAATAACTTAAATATTACATATAAATGATATATACAAATCTATGGTTATTAGATCAATTAAGCAGATACACAATACAGCAATCACATCAGCAAATTAATTATTTTCAGGTCTTCCTGGCACTTCTACAGTATGTGTTTTATTCCAGGCAAGAGGCTAACACTGACAGAGTCTGTTTTATATATGTTGCAGAACCTTACTAAGCTATTTCATAATTCCAAATTTCAAATTGTAATATTATATAAATGAAAGTAAAAAAAAAGTAGGGGGCACTATTGCCTCTTTGAGTGTTCAAAATAACATCTAAATACAATGTATAACATAGTTCATATAGATTAAATAGATTTACGACACAAGGTGAACAATACTGCCCCTGGATTAAGAAGCAAGGACCCTAATGCTAACACTGTTACTACTGAAAAACACTTGTCTAATTTGGTCACATATAACCAGACAATGGCCTTTGTCTTTTGAGAAATACAGCTGTCAGTTTAAATGACCTTATAATGAAAAAATATACATGTACCCACTCGTCCTATTAAAACCACCATATAATTTCATATAACACCCACTAAACTTCTAAAGATTGTACTGTATACAAAAGCATATGCATATATATATATATATATATATATATATATATATATATATATATATATATATATACTCCACAAAAAAGAGCAGCACTCCGTCCAATTTGTAATCCAAGAATAAACTTTATGTATCACGACAGCAACGTTTCAATGTTTTCACATCATCATCAGGCTCAAAAGCCTGTTTGGTCCAAAGCTGAGACGTCCATCTTCCACTCGTGTTCCAGCCGGTGTTCCTCCTGTTCCTGTGTGAGTGGTGCTGTGTCTTGGTCTGAGGTCTTCCGACTACAGCTGAGCGGCGATGATTCCCTTACACAGTAGTCTGGGCTGTGACGGTTATTCGATCTGGCTGGCAAGCATACATTTTTTAACCCCTGTGTACGTGAGCTTTATTATATTAGTAAAAATGTGTGATATATTGCTCATTTGGTGCGTTTTCTTCTTAATTTCTTTTGCATATATATATATATATATATATATATATATATATGCAAAAAGAAATGAGAGAAAGCGCACCAGTGAGCATAATTGTAAAAAGATTTTACTTCATAATCTGCACATGTACTTTGGGGTTAGGGTATAATAGCTTGCCATAGCAGAGATCCAGCAGCGCAATCACGGGTTAATGGTGGAATCCAGATAGCGCTTCGCAAACTGCAGCAGGCGAGCTGTGTCAGGTGCCCGGATAGCTGCCGGCCAGGAACTCACAGCATGGATGGGACCACGAAGATCACGCCACTGCGTCTTGGACAAAAGAAGGCCACATCTGGTGCCTGGTATTGTTTTCAGGGGACTGAGTTTTGTCCACGGCCTATGAGATGCTGCCTTGATCTGTGTCTAACATGTTGATATGCTGTTGCCTGTGGATGAGTATACTGAATAAATGGATTTAATCATTCATGGATGTGCTGGTCCTGGGCATTGTGAACAGTGCCTGTGGTATCAGGCTGTATTGATTTCAATGACCTGGCACTCAGAGTTTATTTTGAAATGTGTACGTATCCCTACAAGTGTCAATATTTCAACATTGTTAAAATGTTGAAGTTAACACTAGGGTAGTATAAGTTATGCTTTGGGTTAGGTTTAGGAGTTATGGTTAAGCTTTAGGGTTAGTATTTGATCTAGATTTACCTGAAAAGCAAAGTGCTGACATCCTGACCATGAACGTTACATTAGTAGTGACATGTTTAATGTCACTATTCTCAATCAACATTATGAATGAGAACATGATGATCGTCGATTGAATATAATATTGCATATGTAAAATGGATTAGGAATTTGTGATTCTAAAATGCTGCATAGTAGAATAAGCACACAATTATCCACAAATAAAGAACATTTGTTTTGTATGTAGCTTGTCTCTTGAAGGCAATCTGCTGGCAGTCTGATGTTACATTTGTTACCATTTATCTTCCATACAGTAACGATTTTACATAAACATAATTGCTGTTACAAAATAACTAATCTGGTAAACTGGAAATTCACAGCAATCACCATTTGATCCTTATAACCTGTAGGGTAAAGTGATTTCTGCATATTGAGGATGGATCTGGTCTGATTTATCTGGAAACTTTTACATTAATGTTTTTCTTTGTTTGTTTATTTGCTATTTCCTTATGATTAAAAGTTACGTTTTAATAATAAGCTAAGATTGCCCCAACAAAAAGTTTTCTTTTTTCTGCTATTTTCCAATGAATATAATAAAACCCTTTGATAGCTCCTTAAAATTCTGCAAAACATCATTCTGTACTGGTTTTGACATTTCTGTATTTTTCAGTCTATAAACAAAGCAGGGACAACAACAATTCATTTAGCTCTGTTGTGTGGTTTGTTCAGAATAGAAAAAAATGTAACAAAATACACTATAGTTAAATATTGGTAGGGAATTATTGGGTTGAATCGAGCGCTCCAAGGATGCTGCTCTCTTGTTATGAATAATCTCACCCTTGAGATTATCAGAAAAGGATAAAGGTAATTGTATAACAAGAATGGGCGCTTCCTTACTGGATGGAAAATTGGAACAAGAAAATGAGAAGAGAACAAGGAAGAAAGGAAAAAAAAGAAAATAAAAGAAAACAGATAAAAGATGGAGTAAAAGAAAAAGAAGTGGGAGGGGACTCCCCTGTTGTATTTGCTCCTCCTCCTTTGATGTGATCCTTTTTCGGTCCTTTGTATCCTCCAATCAGTGGTATATGTAAAAGATTAAAAACAAAACAATATGTAGAAACACTACTTTCTTATACCACTTTTGATTGGTTAAGTACGTCTCATTTTAAGGGCGTACCTAACTTACAGGTAAAACAGTGGGTATACGTATATAAAGGTTTCTTTTTAATGGTCAATAAATGGGTGGCATACCCGTACTCACAATAGTGTAATGCGAATTCCTCTCATAAAGATATCTTTTTATCCTCCAAACAACAAAAGATACCTTTATCAGAGGAATTCGCATTACACCATCGTCCCCGCCAATTTCTTTTTTCTTTTTCTTTCACTCCATCTTTTATCTGTTTTCTTTTCTTTTTGTTTTTTCCTTTCTTCCTTATTCTCTTCTCATTTTCTTGTTCCGATTTTCCATCCAGTAAGGAAGCGCCCATTCTTGTTATACACTTACTTTTATCCACTTTAGTTAAATGCCTCCAGAGAAACTTTCATATTGCACTTGTGGAATAAGCCATTTTGAAATGTCTGTCTCTCCTCTCATTAGATTATTTCTACTGTAACTTTATAAAAATTATTTCTTGGTTACCTATACTTATTCCCCAAAATATTTTCAAAGATTTCAAAAAATTGTTGTTTCTAACTAGTTACATATAAACATGGCCTTATTGGAGTGAAAAATCCACCATGTATCGGCTTGTCCACCAGACATGAGATTTTATGGTGTCAGGTTAAGAGGGCCAGTCTGACAGAACCAGAATGTAGTAGAGCACCACGAGTATCAGGTGCCTGATTAAAGGGTGTTATTTCATGCATCCTTCAAGACAATTCAGATGCCATGGGAAAGCAATGGTACCATCCCCTAGGTCTTGAAATATTGACATCTGTACTGCATACCCACACATAGTTACCACCATGCACAAATCCCTATACTATTATTATTATTATTATTATTATGTTTATTACACAATAAAGTTCTGCAACATTATATAGTCTGGAAAAAGAGAGTAATGCAGAATAAACAGACAAGATATCACACAATGCTGACTGGGCATAGAGGTTTGTTCCATAATGCATATGTAATATGTAAAGTCTTGGAGGTGGAAGTAGATTATAGTCATTGGCAGAGTGGGTAGAAGACTGAGGGGCAGATTTATTATGCTTGGAGAAGAGATAAACTGGAGATAAAGCGGAGAAAAGGTAAATGGAGATAAAGCACCAGCCAATCAACTCCCAACTGTCTTTTTCAAACACAGCTGATTGGCTGGTGCTTTATCTCCTTTTACCTTTTCTCCGCTTTATCTCCAGTTTATCTCTTCTCCAAGCTTAATAAATCTGCCCCTCAAAGAGGTATTAATAATTGTTAAGATTTTTTAATTGGAGTGAAATAGCTTGACAAATGCTTCTAATATGTGTATCATGTACAGTTTAAAACATATTACTATAAATATTATATATCCATCCTTTACCATATTTTTATGATTACAGCAACATTTATTGATGTCAGTGAATCATATTTGCATAGTATTAGTGATAAAATAGCTTAACATCCTCACATTATTTATGCTCTGCATTTTATACATACAGTTTATCCTACAATATTAGTAAAAAGTTGTAATTAATAAAATAAATCATATTCTAGAGCAACTGGCAGGTGTGCATCTTATGAGGCTGTAGGACTGTTCTGCAACCTTGGGAAACAGGATGTTTGTATGCCAATTCCATCCATGGCTAGGGGAACTCTGAGTGACAGCATCATTTATCTTCAACAACAGGGGAGATAGTTTGTTCAATCCATCCTGCTGTCCCAAGAGAATCCACCATACTTTCATTAGAGGAAATTGATGTTTTTTCTTTGCAGAAATGCCAATTTTTACAAGTTGCTTACAATAGTTCTGCTCTAGGCTTGCGAGACTGAGCTTAGAACTGGGTTACTAGGAAAACATTAATATTAGTATTTTAATATGTACAAATCAATTTCTGTACCTTTATATTGATGTAGTAGGTTAGGTCTAATGTATGTTTGCTGTGTGTTTTTAATATTGCAAGAGACACATTTTTGAGTCCCTCATTAAAAACTATGGAGGTCAAACATATTGAGATGTAACAGGGTGGATAGTCTTCTGTGTGTACTTGGACCTAGAAATATACACCCAAATGGGTATTATGCACTGCCAGCTGTGCTCTGTTTAAATTACCCTATATTTTGTTTATTTTTGCCTAGGAAAATATATTTAAAGGTATTTCATTATTACTTTCTTTATATCTCAATTTTAACATTTTAAAAAGTAGTGTCAGGGATGTTTGGACATTATAGAATACACTATGCTATGCTATAGCTGATCTCAACTAGACTTTCTTTTACTCAGAGAGGTAATTCAATATTGATTCATCTAATATATTTAATAATTTGTTGCTTGCATTGAACATAATTGCTGCAGTGGCATACTGTATAATCAAAACCTCAGGTAAAGCTGTAAACCCTACTAGTCCACATTTAATGTATCAAGAGGTTATTCAGTAATGATCTCAAAAGCAAAATCTTGCTCTAATGGGCAAATCATGTTGCACTGCAGGTGGGGCTGATGTAACCTATGCAGAGAGCGTTAGATTTGGGTGAGGTATATTCAAACTGAAATATAAATAGCAATGTAAATATGAACCCTTGAGTGGCATTCCTGTGAATTTCCGGGGTTCGCTCCAGTGTGCAGACTGGCAAACCTGGAAAATTCTCGGGAGTGCCACTGCCAGCGCTCCCTCTTGCCGGGCAGCGCCGCTGAGCTGAGCATTGGGATCAGTGCCACACTCAGCTTTGACGGCTGCCTGGCTCCTGCTGCCCGGCCTCCCTCCCCAGGCTGTGTGCGGCGTGACCTTGTAACGTCATGCCGCACACAGCTGGGTTGCCAAGTGCAGGGCTGGGCAGCGGCTGATAGTTCAGCAGCACTAGTGCAGTGGTAGGGTGTTTTTTTAGGGAGAGCTCCCCGGAAAAAACGTGCCCAGTGGGGAGAGCCCCCTAAAAAAAAAAGACATGATTTACCTTGCACACCTCACCCAAATCTAACTCTGCACATGGTACAGCATGGTATTGCCCATTTACATGCTTTTTTGCTTAGTTATCACACCTGAAAAGTCCCCAAAATGTACATGTGTATTGCAAAATAAACACTGAAATATGCATAACACAAGCAAAAATAATTTCCACATATACCAAACTAGAATGCCCCCATGTATATCAGTAATGTATACCTTCTGCCAAGACCCCACTTATATCAGTCCTCATTAGCACTAATTATCTCAAGTACTCTCAATTGTATCAAATCTGGTGGTCCATAAACAAATAGATGCTTCCTTGATGAGAATGAAGTAAGCATACAAGTACATCTATCTTTATACTAATATGCAAAAACAAGATTTAGATTTTTTTTTTGGGGGGGGGGGGGGGGGGGAGAGTTAAACTAAAAAAGATCAAGGAAATTGAGGGCTCATTTACAAGGATATAGATTGCAACTAACCAGAACAGAGTTTTTGCCCATTTGAATCTCTTATTTTAGATAAATTACAATACGTTCTACATACTTTGAAAAATAACCTTTTAGCTTTTACAGAAATAGCTACGTTCTAAACTTCATCTTTTAGAAGTACATAAAAACAATACTGTTCTGTTGCAGATAAAGACATATTGTACAGGTAATTGCTTAATGTCAACAATGCAAGAGGTTATTTCATAATAAATCAATTACAGAGGCTTTAGAACGGCAAAGGCATAAATATCAAGTCATTCTTCATTTAAATTCCAAGCAAAGCATTAGCCGAAAAACTCAATTACTCATCGAGGCTGCCCATTTAATAATCCGTCAACTAAAGGGATTAACGTGCCTTATGTTTATGGAATTATGGGGCAGCTCTGTCACAGTCTGAATCAAAGAACTATTACAAAACACGTTCTTAGCATGTATTAACATTTCTGAGCTGCCATCCAATAAAATATCACCTAAGCATTGAGAGAGAAGTCACATCTTATGCACCGTAAAGTATGGTATAACTAATTAGTATTAATTCAGATGTATTTGACCTGCCAATTTGGGTTGACAATTAATTAATATAGTTTATTTTGCAATTTAATTTGAGACGTTGTTTTCATTTAATGAATGATATTATTAAATAGAAGTATAACTTGACTAATGAATTCATTAAAAAGTTTTAAACTATTACAATCTCAAAAGGTAAAAAGTTTTTAGTTATTGTCATTTACATAACAAATAGAAACAATATATCTGATTTTATTTTTACATTGTGTTTAGATTGTTATTGTTAATTCAAGATAAAGCACAAGTAGTATCCACAGCTTTTGTCATGTTATATACTGTAGCCAAAAAATAGAAAAATTAGCAATGTGTATATCTAGACTTTTAGTGGCCAACCCAATAAACCGAAAACTAGAACTTAGCCTATATTGGGAAACTTAAATTTTTGTATTGGCAAAAAAAACTTTATTGGTATTATCAGTGCGGTGGTACTGGAACAGGAGCCAGGAAGGATGCATTTGGTCCCCCCTGCAGTGCAGTTTAAAGCCAGAACTGACTGCCAGCCAATCCTGGCTAGCATATAGGCTTCCAATCAACAGAAGGGGTGGATTTTTTAAAATATGACGTAAGTAAATCATGTCTCATTGGTGGCCAGCCAATGAGAAGCTGCCAAGTAGCAACTTATTGGCTGGTAGTCTGCAAGATGTGATTGGTGCGCAATCAGCGCCAGATTCAAAAGAGGCCCCTTCCTTTCACTGGCAGCTGGTATGCGAGCAGGGATTGGCTGTTGACTGGTGCCTACAGTACATCTAATCTGCACTGTTCCCGACTGCACCTCGATCCCAGCATAAGAAGCAGTGTAGATATGAGGTGAGATAGTGGAGTGAGGGGTGGATGGGAATAGGAAACAGGGGATTAAAAGGCATGGGATATATGGGAATGAGAGGAGCAGAAGGATATTAACGTGAGAGGCACATGGGAGGATAGGGGAGTGAGAGGTACCAGGTGGGTGGGGGTGGTTTTACATTTCCATGCCCCCTCTACTAAATTTCTACTTCGAGCACTGGTTAAAATTGTTGTCTCAAGATCTGGCTATTATATATCAGGACTATACTTAAAAGGGAGTGGGAAAACATTGACCTTGGACTATCTCAAAAAGTTTTTCAAGTTTCACTGTCACACAGCAGTCGAAGAAGTAGTATTTTTACCTTGGGTCATAAAAATGCTTATTTAACAGTAAAGCAATGTGTTGACTTGGTCTTGATTTTCAGTATGAATACAGAACGTGAAAGCAGGGCCTCACCTCCTCCTGACGTTTTTGTTTTTAAGCAGGAGGTATCAGAAAAGTTACACTGAATCTTTCCTTATGCTAACCAAGACTTATGGACCAGATTGTATGTTACCTGCACGTCTGTTTTAAGTGGTGCTAAATATTTAGTGACAGTCATGAGAATTTGTGATCATAGTAATCAGCAGGCCAGTATGGAATCATAAGTTTCTTTGAGTACTTTGGCCCATGGTCACAAAGGACTTTGAATGTCAGTAAACTAATCTTAAAAGTGGCTCGCCGTCTTACAGGCAGCCAGTGAAGCGAGTAGAGAATATGTCTGAAATGGGTCTGGTTGGTGAATAGCCTGGCAGCTGCAAGTGGTGAAATTATTTTGCTGGGAGACCAAGGTAGGTCGCATTGCAGTAGTCTAGGTGTGAATGTATGTGTGACTTTAGGCAGATCTTCTGTTGGAATTAAACGCTTGATTCTGGATATGTTCCTCCAATGAAAAGTGAGGATTTGATTGTGGCTGATGCCTGATGTTTACGTGTCAAGCCACCATTCAGAACAACAGTCGAGGCAGCGGACAAATAATGAGCTAGAGCACAGCTTTGACCAGTGGGAAATAAGAATGCAGTGGTATATAGTTATATACAGTATATGCAAAATGGGAGAACTGAGTTAAAATGTACCTATTATAATCACACATAAACTGCAGCATCAGTCTTGTTATTCAATAGCTACTCCTTTTGCTACACAGATTGCATATTTATACATACCCATACTACATTCTAACAAATTTACATTTTGCAGAAGCAGTAATGTTATGAAACAAAGGTATTTTCTTATGGTAATTTTGTTTCTAAGTGCAAAATATTGAATATCTGTATTTTAATCTAAGACAATGAATTAAAGAATTTAAACTTTGTTTCATTGTGGTGTGTTTATTTGTCTCCTTTCTCTTATTCTTATGAATGACATTCCAGTTAGACTCCAGAAGGTATCTTACTTTGGATGATGGTAGAGCTACCACATTACATTTGTATGAAAACATGAAAATAATTTTATATGGATCACTGTGAAGTCTGCAGTATCAATATCAGTATCAGTATTAGATAGACAAAATATCCAATCTGACAATTCCAGGTTTCTTTTTGACATATAGGGTGAAATGTAATAGGATGAGAGAATCAGAAAGTGAGCGATTTGGTAAGAAATCTCCATTTCTTTTTAAAGCAGCAATCATTTACACTGTACCAGTTTGATTTTGCAGTGTAAATGATTGCTGCTTTAAAAAACCTGGAGATTTCTTACCAAATCTCTCAGTTTCTGTATTTCTCATCCTATTAAATTTCAAACTTGATGTCTGTACAGTCAGGGCTGGAAGATTTTTTTCTGATAGTGTTCTGTATAGCACTGTTCTGAGGTCAGCTACTGATGTATTCACTATCTGATGAGTACAGCACAGGATGAAATACAATGGGCATTCTACGGTCACTAGTAACAGTGGGCACTAGGATTGATTATTATATAAGTGAAAATGGCATAATTATAACAAGTATTCATATATAATCAGTCATTTTCTAACATGTGATTTTAACATTTGTTTTTTGAGCCATAAAAATGTATACACAGTATTTTATGAATATATAACATTTCTATTTTAATAAAGTTAAATTTACACCTGTACCATAACTTATGTTTTTATTGACAAATTTACCAAGATTGACAATCTGAATAGCATTTAGCTTGCCTAAGGTTATGATTTCCTAAATTGTAATTTCATATTGCATGTCTAATGGGAAGCAAACTTTTGATGGTTAGTTATAAAAGTCATAAGAAAAGATAAATAATAAAAATAGTCAAACCCATAAAAATAAACTACATACCAATACAATAAATAATCACTTATTACCGGTAACCCATTGCCAAGATGATTAGAAGAGATCAGATTGGCCTTCAGAAACTTTATTCCTGGAGGCTGACACTCAATAAACAACTCTATGCATGTCATAAATTATTCATTATTGACCAAACAAGTAGCAGAGGTCATGCTTCCAGAGCTAGAAATATGTATGCAGATGATGTGGTGGATGTACAAAGTGCAAATGTGCCATAATCCATAGCAACCAATCACACATGTAACCTGAACTAGGAAAACCAATCAGTTTGTTGCTGATTGCTTGCTTTGTCAGTGAATAACTGTAAGCAGCAGATAATTCTGGACACAGGAATGTTGAAGAGAAAAAAAGGTTTTTATTAGGAAGTAAAACATATCAGCTGCTTCTGGTACTGCAGCAACACCCATTGCACAAACTGTCACATTCCAGTTTCCTTTATTCCTTGAAAAAAAAAAAAATTCTTATTGTTAGTTAAAAATTGTATTTGGCTCTCTAAGATATACTAATAACCAACACAACAAAATGAAAATCTAATTTTTAATAATAAATAATAAAACATTATGGAACAGATGTTATAAGCCTTATAACATGATAAAGTGGATAATGGTAATTCACCAACCTATCAGCTCTCTCTTTGAAACCCAGCAAATAACATGTTAGTAAGGAGCCGATGAGCTGGTACTTTATTTCTCTCAAAGTTATTACTTTACAATAGACTGCATCTATCAGTTAATAGACTTTTCTGTCTTACAGAATATGTAGCATCTATGTCTGGAGTAGCCAACAGTTAATGTTTTCCAGATCTCCTCACAGAATCACAAGTGAAGTAATTAGCTCCATCTGTGGATCTTTTAAAATGTGTCAGTGAGTAATGAGTGCACCTGTGAACCTGTGGAAAATGTGAACTGTTGGTAGCTCTCGAGGACTGGAGTTGGCTATCACTCTAAGGGAGGTATTCAATGTCAGGGGAATGGCTGTCGAGCAAGCTCGACAGCCGTGCCCCTGTCCCGTTCTCGTTTTGCTCGCCTGGAGCTCGGCAGTCGGGATTCAATATCCCGGCCGCTGAGCGGTGAGAAGGGGGCGTGGCCGCGAGTTGATGACGAAAATAGACGAGCTCCGGCCAGGAGCTCGCCTTTTTCCGGCTTTTCTCGGCAGAACGAGCCAGACAGATTGTGCTGTCGGGCTCGTTCTGCGCAAAACCCCTGTTCAATGCTGTCGGGGAAGACAGCATTGAAGAGGGCCCCGCAGCCATCTCCCCTGTTGGGAGATGGCTGCGGGTGCACGACAAACATTGAATACCCCCCAAAGTCAAATGTGCTGTATGTCAGAAGTAACAAATGTGTATACATGAGACCCATAAAGGTGTAGAGATAACATAAAGATTTGACTTGAAAGTGTTTATAGTACTGAAAGTTGTTTTATGCTATTTGTAAAATAAAAATAATGTAATAAAGTGTTAGATAAACAATGCAGTGTACTGTCAAATAGTTATTAATACATACAGTATGAAGCCACATTTACAATAAAAAATATAATTACTAATATGAATACAGAATTTCTAATGACTAATTCCCACTCACAATTAGAGTGGGCTGTACCCATAGGCGTGCGCACGGGGGGTGCCAGGGGTGCACAGGCACCTCCTAATGACTGGCACCCCCGCACGATTGCAGCACCTCCTAGAGGCCGCTGGTCTGGGAGGAAGTCCCCAGCCACCACAAGGCTGCAGCCGCTCAGAGGGGGAGAGTTCCGCGATTCGCAGGTAGAAAGGGGGCGGGGCTTAATGCTGCAAAATGCCCGCCCCCATCAGATACCTCAGCTGCTCATTTCAGGACAGGTAGTGTGATCTCTCTCCTGACCCCTCTCCCTAACACTCTCCCTCTCTCTCAGACACTCTGCCCCCACTCTCTATGACACTCTGCTCTCCCTGACACAAATACCCCTCTCCATGCAGTCTGCCCCCCCTCTCCATGGCACTCTAACCCCCTCTCTCCCTGACACTGCTCACTCTCACTCTCTGAAACTGCCCCCCCATATGCATGGCACTCTGACCCCCATCTTGATGGTACTCTGCCCCCCCTTCTCCATTGCACTCTGCCCCCCACTCCATGGCACTCCCTCCCTGCCACTGCTTCCTCTCTCTCTTTGACTCTGCCCCCCTTCTTCATGGCACTCTGCCCCCCCCCTCTCCATGGCACTCTGCCCCCCCTCTCCATGGCACTCTGCCCCCCCCCTCTCCCTGACACTGCTCCCACTCTTTCTCTGTCCCCCCTCTCCATGGCACTCTGCCCCCCCTATCCATGGCACTCTGCTCCCCCCCTCCATGGCACTCTGCTCCCCCCCTACATTGCACTCTCTCCTCTCTCTCTCTGACACTGCCCCCTCTCCATGGCACTCTGCCCTCTCTCTGACACTGCCTCTCAATGGCACTCTGCCCTCTCTCTCTCTCTGACACTGCCTCTCCATGGCACTCTGTCCCCCTCTCCATGGCACTCTGTCCCCATCCACTGTGTGTCCGGCGCATGCACAGAAGCTAAAGAAGGACAATGGGGAAGCAACTGGCAACATTTAAATTTACAAGGCTGGCCGACATCTGGCTGCACTGACTGCTGCCTGTCCATGTCCAGCCAGTCCCAGTATGCCCAGTCCACTGCCCCAGTAAGTCAATGGCAAGTGCTGTGCTACTGTGCTCCAGCCCAACGTGTGCTGTTCCAGAGACCTCCTGAGCCCTCCGAGCATGGCATTGAGCATGAAAGCCCTGGCATCAAGCATGAAACCCCTGGCAATTAACATGTAGGTAAGCAATACTTATGATGCATCATATGTAATAGGCCTTAAGGTGTGTAGTATAATATGTAATAGGCATTAAGGCATGTGGCATAATGTGTAATGGGCATCACGTATGTCAAATAATGTGTAATGGGCATCACAGTCTGTGGTGTAACATGTAAGGGGCATCATGGTCTGAGGTGTAATGGGCATTACAGTGTGAGGCACAACATGTAATGGACATCACAGTGTGAAGTGCAACGTGTAATGAGCATCACAATGTGAGGCACAACATATAATGGGCATTATGGTGTGTGACATAATGTGTAATGGGCATTACGGTGTGTGGTGTAATGGGCATCATGGTGTGAGGCGTAATGTGTAAAGGGCATCACCGTCTGAGGCGTAATGTGTAAGGGGCATCAGGGTGTGAGGGGTAATGGGCATCACAGTGTGAATTGCAACGTGTAATGAGCATCACAATGTAAGGCACAACATATAATGGGCATTACGGTGTGTGGTGTAATGGGCATCATGGTGTGAGGCGTAATGTGTAAAGAGCATCACGGTCTGAGGCGTAACGTGTAAGGGGCATCATGGTGTGAGGGGTAATGGGCATCACAGTGTGAGGCGCAACGTGTAATGGGCATCACAGTGTGAGGTGCAACATGTAATCAGCATTATGGTGTGAGGCGTAATGTGTAATGGGCATTACAGTGTGATGCATAATGTGTAATGGGCATTATGGTGTGTGACATAACATGTAATAAGCATTATGGCATGTGGTATACTGTGTAATGCAGTGATTTTCAACCTTTTTACCTTGAGGCACACTAAATAAGATTTTAAAATTGCTAAGGCACACCATCAGATCCCTACATTGGCCCCACAGGAAAAAAAACAAACCTTTTGGCCCCATATAAAAAAAACAATCACACTGGTCCCCATAGGTAACAAAAATAAAATACGTTGGCCATTTACATGAAAAGAAGAGACCAATAATTAACAGTTGAACTGGTGGTGGCTGTAAACTGGTGTGGACATCTCTAGATCTGGGGGCACACTTGAGAACAGCTCAAGGCACACTAGTGTGCCACGGCACAGGGGTTGAAAAACACTGGTGTATTGTGTAGGAGAATGATTCACTCTGAAGTGAATATACATAAATAAGTCACCTTCTATTTAGTTTGCATTGATGCCCAGTAGGCGGCGATGGACACGCCCAGTAGGCTGTGATGGACACGCACCTCCAATGGTGCACGCCCTAAGAAAATGGGCTGCGCACGCCTATGGCTGTACCCACTCTGTGGAATGTCCTCTCATGCACCACATGACTCTCCTCTAGACACCAATCTTTCAAGCATTCCCTCAAACCTGACCTCTTCAGACAAGAGTATCAGATTCCAGAACTGCTGGCAAAACCTTCATAAACTATCTTACTCAATTAAGTCCTGTCTTTACAGTCCACACATGACCTTATATATTTTGTCTTTATTCACTTCCCATCCTCCTGATATTTGCCTAATATTGCTGTGAGACCATATCATACAGCCCATTAAGAACTTTACAATCAGGTAGAACTATTATATAATAGGTAGCAATGCATATTTCCCCATAGATTGTAATCTTGCGAGCAGGACCTTCCTACCTCTACTGTATTTCTCTTTGTTATTACCCAGTGTTGTTCTATTACTGTTGGTCCAATTGTAAAGCACAATGAAATATGTTGTGCTAGATATGAAACGGTTGTTAATAATAATATTTATATCCCCACAACTCTAAATCTTGCTAAATCTCTCCTCCATCTCGCTCTCCTTATAAAAATCCTCATTGCTTAGACATATAGGTAATGCTCCAGTCCTGTGGAAATCCACAAGCCCTCCCACACGTAAATCCTGGTTTGCCAAAATTGACTATTACATGAACATGGAGGATGTATTACTATCCGCAGTTGACAAACACTCAGATTTCACAGCCGCCTGGCTCCCTTGGCTAGAACACAAGAACTCACTGGAATTTAAGGACTCCATTTCTTAAGCTCCTGAGGAAGCCGGACAGCAAACATCCGGGGAAACGCGTTGAGCTGTATTATTTCCACTATCATCTCATCCTTCTGTCCTAGTGATGCCCTTTCTCCCACAGACGTCTATTATCTCCACATAAATTATTGGATTACAAAAAGCCTGCTTGGGACTTCAGCCTAGTTCCTAAAAAGATCCATCCATAAAGGAGAAGACGCCAAATAGGGAGGAATACCCTCATCCCTCCAAAGGGAATTATATCTACAGGGACTACAACATCACTTGTCTTGCTGTTTGTCATCCACACCAGCCAACCACAGATGGTAATATTACTAACTTTCATCTCATATTCCACACTTGTGGAGCTCCGCATATACCAGCCCAGCATCTTGTGCTCTCTCTTTTAACAATTATTCATTGTTTTTATTATAATTTTTGTTATATTATGTTTTTATATGTATAATTAAATTTATATTAATTTTTGAGATACCGTCTGGTCTTCATAATTATTCAGCCAGCGCTGGCACATTTCTCCATTTCTTAAGCAGCCTAGCTTAGTACGGCACTAAACTATTTTAGCTTTAAATCGCTTCTATCTGTCTCCCCTACCTCGGGAAAGGTCAGTTCCCATCGCTCTTCTCCCTCTTTTTCTTCCTTCTTTCGCTCTACTCTCATCTGATCTTCTTTCACCTCATTTTGATTGTACTATTGCAAATACCTACAACCCACTTTTCTCTGGCTCTTCATTTCCTTATGTTTAATCAGTTTACAGACCCATGAGAACTCTATTTGTAATTGCCATTTTGTTACCCATTGTTTAAAAATGTCCGTCTCGCTGCGTCGAGATATGTTGGCTATTCATATGTTTTCTTTGAGTGAAATCTCCTCAGTCTGTTATTTGTGTTAATTCCTTTAAATCTCAATAAAAACAGATTATACAAAAAATAATATTTATTATTATTTTATTAATATTTGTGCAGCGACAGCAGCATATTCTATTGTAATTTACAACTGCAGTCCAAGAATACACATTTTAACATCAGCATTTACTACTAGCACAAAATTACAATTTGGATTCACCTGTAGCACAAACACAGCACCAAATACAACAAATAACACTGTGCAACGTCACCTGTAGGTTCGTGGTAACACGTGGTTAAGGGTTACCTGCAGGGTAAATGATCATTTACTCTACAGTCTACAGTACTGGCAACAGATAATTGAGGCTGCATCATTCTAACTCAGCAGGTCAAATTCATGTAGGGTTATTACACGTAAGTAGAGTAGGCAGAAATGGAGTGAAATTGTCCATAAATGGTGTTAAATGAACAACATACTGTATAAAAAGAAATGCCACTTCAATGTCCACTTTCACATTGTAAAAGCCAAACTGTTTGCAAATTAGCCCTTTTGCCAGGTGTTTCAAATTGATGTTACCATTTCCTAAATCCTCACTATATTCATGTATTCCAAGATAAAGTACGATGCTTTTAAAACATCGTTAAACATTTTCCATCTGTTTGTCCGAAAATTACATTTCAGCTGATCGACGTCTCTGGAGTAGTAAGGGTTAAGAGATTTAAAAGGCTGGGAAGCAAAAATACTCCAACAAATCTGATAGCAATTTACCACCGGCTGACTTCCATTGTAATACATAAGGCCTTGTACCTAGTGGCTGTAATTTCATGCATTTTACTATATTTAAACAAGTCTGAAAATAGAACCCATTGCTTCCAATGACACTAGACCCACACACAGTTTATTAGCAAGTAGGTGCTTTGTATTTGTCTTGTGTTTTCCCAAGTTTATTTTGTTACCTTCGGTGTGTTTACTGCACATCTACTCTGATTTATAACAAAATATACAATACAAAGCAAATGACCTACATTATTCTGTTATCCAGCACACGTCCATTATCATCCTACCTAAACAGTAATCGTCATTGGTGAATATCCTGGAAACAAAGTAAAAACTATCCATAAATGTTTGCTTGTTTGGGTAGGCTAAGAAACAAAAAATAATTTTCCAGTAAATAAAAAATCAGAATCAACTTTATTGGCCAGGTATACTTGCGTATACTAGGAATTTGTTTTTGGTTTGCTGTATAACAGTATACAGTATAAACAATGACAATATAAACAGGTGGGGCAACATGTACAGAAGATGAACAGAAGCTTCTGTGGGATGTTGAACTTTTGGCTAAGGAAGAACAGCATCTGCTGCGCTTTTCCACCAATAGTATCAGTGTTGGGCCCCCATTTAAGGTCCCTGGAGATTGTGGTTCCTAGGAACTTGAAGGAGTCCACTAGCAATACCACATTGTCAATAATTGTTAGTGGAGGAACACCAACAGACTTCTTCCTAAAGTCCACTACCATCTCGATGGTTTTGAGTGCATTGAGCTCTAGATGGTTGCTGCTGCACCACTGGGCCAATTGGTCCACTTCTTGTCTGTAGGATGATTCATCCCGGTCCTTGATGAGGCCATTGATGGTAGTGTTATCGGCAAATTTCATTATCTTAACTGATTGCACCTCTGAGGTGCAGTCATTGGTGTACAGGGAGAAGAGCAGGGGTAAAAGTATACAGCCCCGTGGGCTCCTGTGCTGATGGACCACACTTGGGAGGTGAATTTCCCCGCTTTCACAACTTGTTTTTTATCAGTCAGAAAGTCCACAATCAAAGAACAGGTAGCTTCCTAGGCGGAGTAGTTTGAGGTGAAGAGGTTGATTTAAGACAATGAAATATTACCTTTATCACAATCTGTTCCACCTCCTACAACAATAATTGTTTAACCAGCATCAATGTTGTAGCTCAGGCCTTAGTGCCCACAATACCCATTTGTGGAGAACTGTTTTGTGCCTGTCTACAGTCTATCAATAATCTGTATAAATTAATCAAATAAGTACTTCGTCTTTAGAACAATGAATAAATAAGACATTTAGGGGTATGTTTACTAAGCCTTGGAGAGCGATAAAGTGGATGGAAATAAAGAACCACCCAACCAGCTCCTAACTGCCATGGCACAGGCTCTGTTTAAAAAATTACAGTTAAGAGCTTTTTGGCTGGTACTTTATCTCTATGCAAGCCTTAATAAATAAACCTTATAGTGTAAGGGTTAAATTTACTAAAGATTCTAAAAATGAAAATGAGGTGATGTTTCCAATAACAACCATCAGATTCAATCTATCATTTCTCTATTGCATCCTAGAAAATGTTACACATAATCTCTTTTTAGAAGCTTTAGTAAATGTATCCCTAAGAGTGTATTAATTTTCCTACCCATTGCTCTATGGACAGTATTCAATGAGGCTGATTCGCCATGTTTTATGGCGATTTTGTGCTATTTTCGTGCTGTACGGCGATTTTTTGACTAAAATGGTGAATCACCCTATTCAATTACCAGATGGCGAATACATTTCAAGGTTTTTATCGCCATGATTCACCGAGTAGCAATCACTATCTTTTTATGGTGAAGTGGAATGTGAACTTTTAAAATAAAGTGTTTTGTTTTTTACATTTGGTGTCAAAAACTCAGGAATTTTATTCTGAGGAGGGGCATGCTATTTTTATTCATGTGTAAGCACATGAATATATATTTAATTTAAAAAAAATATATATATTTTTTTTACACAGCAGCCAGCAGGGGGCCGGGAGCCGAGCCGCTCATTAGATATTCATATATTCACTGCACCCGATCATTACATATGCACAATTGGGTGTAGTGAATACCCGGTCCCCTGTTGGCTATCCCGGGGAGCCCACCTCCCCCCCACAAATGTTCTGGGGCAGGCAGGGAGACTTCCATCTCCCTGCCTGCCGCCGTCCTCAGGCTCCCTGCGGAACGTGGCGGGCAGTGGCGAATGTGCAGCGAATCCTAAACAGGATTCGGTGCACATCGTCAAAATTCTCATTGAATACTGCCCTATATCTTATATTCTTCTGACCTCCAAGTGGGCGGCAACCAAATGATAGTGCATCTTGAATGGTAAAGTAGCTCTTCTAAGCTTCCGTCCAACTGATTATACAACCATACCCTCTGGTGGCGGTGGGCTCAGACGGAATGGGCGCATGAGCGTCTCATGCGTGTGGCCCCTTCCGTCTGATGGTGGGTCCTGGCAGTTGCCTATAGAATCGCCAGGACCCGCAAGCATGACATCTGTATCTATTGAAAGTAGTGCATGCACATTAAGTATATGGTTATGTGGTAGGTGCAGCACAAATTGCATACAACTCTGGTTAAGGACAAATATAGACACTTTATTATGCATGTAACACAAGGGTAGATTAGCCTAATGTCTGTATAATGGGGATGCAGTTTAAATCCCGGCGGTGGAATCCCGAACGCCGAAATCCCAACACTTTCTCCCCCGTGGGTGTCCACGACACCCTCGGAGGGAGAATAAATTAGTGTGCCAAGCGTAGTGAGGCACCGGGCCCGCTGCGTGGCGAGTGCAGCGAGCCCGCAAGGGGGGGGCGATCCACGTCCCCCCCTTGTCGTGATTTCGGCATTCGGGATTCCGGCATCGGGATTTTAAACGCCGGGATCCCGACCGCCTGCTTTTCATGCCGAATCCGTATAATGTAATCATGAGATACAATGAGGTAATTTTGCTAAAATGGGAGTTCTATTGAAGATATAGATTTTTCCCATAGCAACCAATCAGATTTTAATTTCTTATTTATTTTGCACTTCTAGAAGATAATAGATAGAATCTGATTGGTTGCCCATAGCAACATCACATTGTCAATAGAACTCATATCTTAGTAAATGTAGCTCAATGTTTATAAATGCACAAGAAGGCTGCACAGATGAAGATGTGTTCTAATTTAACTAGCCTTTTATATAGTTCAACAAATACACTTGGTGAGACTCTAGCACAAGCAGTGATTCCTGTATTTAATACTTTTTTTCAGCCAAGAGAAAGCCTTTTTTAAGACTTCCCCACTGAACATCAAGTACTATTTTTCCAACAAATGAAGCACATGGGGGCAGATATATTAAGCCTGGGGAAAAGATAAAGTTGAGATAAAGCAGAAGGTGATAATGCACCAGCCAAACAGCTATGTTTGAAAAATGACAGTTGGGAGTTGATTGGCTGGTGCGTTATCACCTTCCACTTTATCTCCACCATGGTATGGTAATATTTAAGGGAAAATACAGTAACACAGAGAAAGCTATCTTGTTCTCCTTAAAACAGATTTTTATTTCCTTTGATATTTTTAGCAATTTAATTAAGAACATTGAAAATTAACTTTTAAAAATAAATTCTAATTTACAGGAACAAGTTGAAGATAATGTAACAAAAAATACATTAAACATAACACAATGTATCTAGTAATTGTATAAAAAAATCTGCTAATTTAACACCACTGCCCATGATTTATACTACTGATAGGTGAGATTAATATACCAGAAACAGCTATTGATTTTTGCCTCTTACTTTAACATGACATTCACATGTGATCATCATTAATCTATCAGTGCTTACATTCAGAAACTGAATTATCTGATAGAGACGGATGATAAGAATATTGTGAGCTTAAAAACTGAGATACAGTACATATCTTATCCGACAACAATATGTACATTTACAGTTTTATGTAAGCAGCCTCAAATATATAAAAAGTCGAAATGTATCATTCTTATTGATTTACTTGTGTCATTTTTATGTAGTCTTCATTAAATATGTCATCTTCCCCCCATCTGTTAGACAGACTAAAGATAAATTGTCCTACACGATGGGACTAAAATCTTCCTTTTATGTACCATATGGTTTTGATACTATAAATGATCACTGCTGAAATAAAATATCCACATTAAAGCATTGAAATGATAAGAATAAAGCTAAAATAATTGTGTTACTTTGTATAAAACTGTGTCTGGTATCTACAGTATATTTTATTAATGTCAGATAACTATCAATTCAACTTTTTGTGAAAAAGAATTAGTTGCTTCCATAATGTTTGCGCATTGCCACAATGCTACACAAGGATCAAAGATATATTTTTTTATCCTAGATATTATTTTCAACATAATAAGACAGTCTGTGGCTTCTTTTTATCGTAGTGAGTGCAGTTGCTTCTTGTTCCTGTGAGCAGTGGTGGAGCGTAAGCAGACATTTTGGGATAGGCGCAAAATGAGATATTGTTTACGTAAACTGGCATTTTCCAAGATTTTCCTAGAGACAGTTGTATATGTTGGACATATGGAATTAAATTCTCTATACAACATGCAAGATAATATTTTTATGCACTATGGCAGGGGTTCCCAAACTTTTTTGAATCACCGCACCCTAGAGCATCAAAATATTTCCAAGGCACCCCTAGGTCAAATGCTTCTTATCGAGAAATTCAGAAGGAAAATATTAAATGAAGTGCATTGTGTGTATATGTCACAGTTATCTGGTGAGGGACAGGATTTGCTTCTGTTTGTCCCCATATATTATGATTGGCAGCCACCAGCACTGGTTTTGCCTGGTACATTGACCATAAATATTATGAATTGATCCTGGTCCACCAACCCAAGGCACCCCTGCAAGTGTTCTGAGGCACCCCGGGGTGCCTAGGCACACAGTTTGGGAACCACTGCACTATGGCATATATTTTGTCATTAATTATGAAATGTCAACGTAATCACAATGTTGACAGTTCATTTTTAAAGTATCCCTAACTCCTAACTATTGTCAACAGTTTTATTGTTTCAACATATAATATATACATTTTTGAATCATGTGGTCATCATATCTATCAAAATTGTACTGCCGATATAGTTATTGTCTGACTGCATACCAGCTTTTCTTCTAGTAAAAGAGCTGGATTTTGGACTGTGAGATTATTTAAGACAAAATTTAGTATAGAATGTCACCCAATGATATCTTTCTAGGTGCAAAAAATCTTGGATCAAAGTATCCGTTAAAGACTCCTCAAAGTTCAGGACATGGACAAGAAGTGAGCAGGCAAGTATATACCATTCAGTTGGATGAGACAACATGAGAATTAAAACAATATTAATAAAGTGGGGCTCTGATACTACTGTAAATTAAAACGTTCTACTCCGGAAGAGAACAACAAAGTGTCAATCATTTGGAGCAGTGACATGTGAGATTAAGTTTCTGCAGTTGGGATTTAGTTTCTGCAAAGGACACAAGGTGTAGACTTTTGACAAATATTGTAATGTAGAAATTTGCTCTGTTATCATTTTTCTGCTGGATATGCTTTACATTGTACTGTATAGCTCATTTCAATACACACTGCAAAAGGAACCTTTTTTTTGCGGAACAGAAACTTGCAAAGCATCATTTCACACAGTAATTTCAGTTGAGTGACAATCATGTTCAGCTACCACTTTCCATACTGCCACAAGCTACAGTATGTCCCCAAGCTGCATCAGTCACTTAACTGTCTGATCGGAAAGTGGTAAAGAAACCACTTTTTCCGCAAAAAATAAGTTCCTTTACCACTTTCTGATCAGTTTGTGTCTTATTTTTTCGCCAAAATGTTTTTATTGAAGTCAGATAAGACACATAATAATTATATTAATTCCATACATATGGAGTTCAGTTACAATTTGAGAGAACATCATTTTGAGAAAATTTGCAGCACCAAGTCCCAAAAAGAAGTCATGAAATTGAGAGTCTCTCTGAATTTTGCACTCTAGCTGTGTTATATGAAAATATAATGTTTACATCCAACTTAGGGCATTAGGGTAGGAACTTCACCTCCAGTTTCACATTTTCTAACCACAATAAGTACAAAGATCTCTAGATTTTTAATGGCAATAAAAGGAAGTAAAGGAAATAAAGAAGAAGAGAGCAATACCAATCTTGTTTCATACCATTGTATTGATTTAAACAATGTTGAACTTGTAGTTTAATATCTGTTTAAAGTATCAATAAAGTTTTTAACCAAATTGAAAAAAAAGTTTTGTCTTTTTGTTTGTGGACGGAAGAGTCTATTCAATCCATTTTAAAAGCCATACAATAATTTCTCTTTAAACATAGCTAAATAAGGGGTGTGAGTTTAATCCATTGGGAATTTGTATCTTTCTACAGTGAGTTGCACTACAAGGTGACTAATGGTTTACTGTCCGATGCAGCTGATTGGCAAGCATAGAGATGACAGTTTGGTGGTAGGAGCCTTACTATGGAGATGGTGAGCAGAGTCCCTAAACATTAGTCAATTCTCACCAAAATTGTCTCCCAGCTTGCACAAATAAAATTGAAAAATATACAGTATAAACGTTTTAAGGTACTTGTGTATTAACACGGCGCCAGCCTACGCTACGTTTTCAGCATAGGCTAAGCTACGTTGTCAGCGTAGCCCAACAGCTGCCTAGCGTAATCAGTGTAGTGTCCCCGCGGCAGCCCTATGTAGTCAGCATAGTGTCCCCGTCAGACAGCGTAGTCACCGTACTGTCCCCACGAGCTGCAGCTCTTTCCGCAGCGTCCCTGGCAAGCCTGGTTACCCACAGCGCCTGCCGGTAACCGCCAGATCCCCTGCGCTGGTGGACGCTGGTGGAGAGGCGATCATGCGGGCCCCGGCGGAGAGGCGCTCCCTCTGCCTGAGACACACGAGCGTCTCATACGCTTGTGCGTCTCAGTAATTCTTGCAGCAGGGTATGGCAACCCTGCCCCTGTCCGCTTCAGATAGATGGACAGGGTTAGGGGTTCGATAGCGCGCGTGCATCTCCTGCACAAAGGGGGGGTGCGGTGCGCAAGTGCGTCTCATGCACAATAAAGGATGCATTTGTCAGTGCTCCATGTTACATACATCAACTCCATGCCAATGTGGATAGTGAGGGTATGAACAGGTCGGGAGGATGTGTCCCGCGTATGCTAGCCACGCTTCGGGCAGACGATGATAGTGGGGGGTGTATCAGGAACACATTCACACCTGCCATGTCAGGCAGGTTAAAATGGTGAATGGTTCGTACACAATGTAATAAGCAATGACTGACTATGCTAACTGCATAACGCTGACTGACTGCGCTAACTACGTAAGCTCCGGCTAGCCATGAACGTACTGACTTTGCTGGCTGTGGGAACACGATACTGATACTGACAGGGAGGCTGACTACGCTGACTCTGCTGGCTGCGGGAACACAACTCTGATACTGACAGGGACGCTGACTACGCTGGCCGCGGGAACACTATGCTGATTCTGACAGGGACACTACGCTAACTATGTAAGGGGCGCCAAAACACAAGTACCCATTTTAATATAAAAATAATACCGTAGAAATAAAAAACTGAATTGCTTCTTAGAGGGAGCCAAACCGCAAATGCAGCACATGGTATGCTTAAGCCGAAGCCACTAGGCCACGCAGCCTATACTAGTTTATCAGCCTATCACACTATCTTTAACACTTTATTATGCCACAGTATGTAAAGTGTTGCCTTAACCACTATTGTACAGTATTTTGGGGCTATTAATTTACAATATAAAGTCCTATATATGATCCTGGAGCAAGGCATTCTTTTGTAAGGCAGCCTTGTTGAATTTCATAATCTAGTGTTCATTCTAGCACCCGCCATACTTGAAAACCCATGCAGTTCCTCTTCCCTACCTGGGGTGTCGCTGTCTGCTGTGGTGTTTCTAGCACAGGTCTGGTTTGCATGCCAGTGCTGATATACAGACCATAATGTGCTAGAAGCACTACAGCAGACAGCGACACCCCAGGCAGGGAAGAGGAACTGCATGGGTTTTCAAGTATGGCGAATGCTAAAATGAACACCATAATCTCCTCAATATTATTGTTGAATTTTACAATCTCAGCAATATTATTGTATTAAAAAGGGACCTGTATTTTCTGTAATGTGCACGAGACTGTCTGTCAGGCTTCGGTACATACAGTGCATTACCTTTACAATGGCACCCAAAAGAGATGAGAATGCATGCGGCATGCCACGCTGTGTTTGCATGATGCATCTGTAGTTTCAGTAAATTTAGAGAGGGAATGATGAGGGAGAAGATGTATGGGTTGTCTCCAGAACTCCAAGTGGTTTAGTTAGCAAAATTGGAGTTCTATTTTGATGAGTTGTTGCCCAAAGAAACATCCCATCTTCAATAGAACTCCCATCTCAGTAAATACGTGCTATGAAACAGGAGCACACATGGAAAGGCCGAGGAGAGAGGGCAAGACAAAAATTACATACAACATATTGAGACCCTGGCCAATAAGGACAAATATATCGAAAATTAGGACAAGAAAAAAAAGAAGCAGCACACTGTTGCCATTTAAGAGTTTGGGCATGAAGAGATTCCTGGGGGTCACCAGGAATCTGTGAAAACAGCAACATTAGTAAAAAAAATAATCTAGAACAATAAGTAATATTATAATAAGAAAATATTCTAAACACATAATATAAGAAAAATAAAAATGAGATAAAATAGTTAGCATATGGTGCAGACATAAATTGTGCGTGTGAATAGTAACACAGGGCAAAGTTACCAGGTGTAGTATGAAACGGCATTGTCAAGTGCAACAGATACATGTAGCGCACTAAAACATTCAGATGCACATATAAGGTATGGGAAGCCAGGGATGATTGCACATTACCATACGGAAAACCATCAGGGGAACTGGTTAAATAAGGAATGACCACTGAAACAAAATCATCAATAAGGCACAGGAAGTTCTCTTATGAAAAGAAAGACGGCTTTGCATCGATATCTAATTAAGGCCCTATATTCTATTTATTTAATCCACACACATTATAAAATATTAAATCTGTATTTTTGTTTTGTGCAATATGTATGGCACATACTGTATTACAGTTTATGTATTCAGTATGTGATCTAAGTATGTGATCTAAATTTAATTATTTATACTGTACATCACCACGGCTTACTGTAATTGGGATTCATTCTACACATTCTAATTTTATGTCCAGGTTTTCTTGAAAGAGTGGTATAAATATAATTTTGGAATCATTTTGATATTCTCACATCCCACGGTATTCTGTCACATTTTTCAAACTAATCAGAAAATTGTACATTCCCTTAACTTTAATGAGTAGCACGTAATGGACCTTATTCTGGTCCACACGGAAAGCTGCAACATCCTCCCACACAAATGGCCACCCCCCCCCCCTTAAATGCAGAGTTCCACCGCACACGTGCAAATGGATGTTTAGCATAAATATCCATTCACATCTAACGCGCAGGGAGGAAATAATTCGATGGTTGCCAACCATTGTATGATTTCTACATCGCTCACAGATGTAAAGCTGCCCATACACGCTGCTTTGTGAGCGTGCTTTCCGTGCTGTACTAGCATGGATCACATTGCATTGCATTGCATGTGCATCCGTTGTGCATGCAATGCGATGCAATGTGATGAAACCTAAGTACAAAAAGTATGTGCAAGCACATACTTTTTGTACTGTGCGATGAGGTGCCGCGGGAGCGCGCACCTCAAAGCACACATCGGGACAGCACGCTTAGCGGCGTGTATGGGCTGCTTAAGACACTTCTCTGGTGTCTTGCATCTGCCGGGCGCCCTGTACGGGAAGCAGGTGGGAAGCTGACATCCGCTGACGTATATGTTGCAAATTTATGGAAAAACCTAATTTCAAATGCAAATTGAACCTAAAAGAATATACTCTTAACATGCCCACCACCTGTAACTCTATGTACAGTATGTGATCTTCTGGATTTATTCCTTGAACTCACAACACTCAAAAGGGCTAAATGAGAGTGTGAATATTGTTCCCTTTATAGGATAAAAGTCCTTTTTAGGATCAAAATCCATCATCCTTCCTCTTTCTATTTTCTCTACTCTAGTCACTCAGGTGGTGCCTATTGTATATTAATTATGTATATACACCACCAACTATCATCAAATACTGTACATATTAGGTATGAGTCTTCGGATTGTTCCATGCACTCATTTTTTATGTTTACTGTACACAACACACCACATGATGCCTTAATAATACAGTGTATCATAATAAAGGTGGTTTAATAAATAAACCATACTGTATAATTTCACATTAAGTATGATTAGTTGTTTTAACAATCCCTTTTCCTTGCACTGTAAATTTGCACACCGTAAAGCTTACGATGATTTATATTATTTTATTTGTATATATCTTAATATTCTCCCATATGTATTGTCATGGAATATTATGTGTAAAACATTTTTTATACATATCATGGTATATTATCATATTGTTTATTGTAACACTGTTTCTTTGTAATGAAAGATCATTCATAGTTATAAACCTTTTCCCCTTGTTCTAATATGTCCCTATGTGGGACATATAAGAAGAAACATTATCCTTCCTTTAATAAGTGGTACATACAGTGTACTTAGCTCTGAGTAAATGGCAACTCAATAAAGTATTAAATATATATTTAATCAGATCCAATTACTACTATGGACAATTCCAAATATCACTATAGATATTCACAGTCAACGCCTGGGTATTTATGAAATGGAAACTCCTAATGGGAGGAATAACTCCTGAAAAATAGTACAGGCTTAGTTCCGTACTTTGGAATGTATTTTTATCTCCTGGAAAGCTGCTGCTAAACAATACAAGCTCCCCGCCCATGAAACTGTTAGCTAGTGGTCTCCTAGGAAATGTTCAGTTGAACACACACACACACTGTGATATCTAGCCCTCTGGAACCGGAAGTTGGTCCATCTAAATGTGCACAAGGTAGTCCAATCTTTCCCCCATCCGATAAACCCGGTGGAATGCACTCTCGCTGGAGCCATTACTGGAATTTACCGCGATGGAATGCACGTCGTAATTCCCTTCCTCACCATATCTGTTGGAACGCACGCGCACTCTTTCACACACCCAAGAGCCAGAACCGTAGGTCCTCCTCCATGGAAGGCACGCTGGAACACACACACACCTGCTGCCCTGTTGTTTACAGACAATTTCAACACTCTGGTAGGTTGCACTCTGAATGATTTCTTATGAAATGGCTTTATTTATGTTTGTATTTTGTAAAGAATGTGTAATAGCTTATTGATATCTAAGCAAGTACAACTAGACTTTATTGTGTTAGATATCTGTCATTTGGAGGAGTAAGTGTTATCCCTCATCTAATGTTTAGAACCATGGGTATATATCCTATTTTTGCCATGGAAATGTATTTATTTCTTTCTTTATGGTGAAGATATTGAGTTTACCTTCGCATTGTATGATCATGTGAAAATAGTAGGTTGACCATTTCATTATGAGAAGTAATAGAAAACCTTGGTTTTATTATCTCCTAGGTATTCTTCTAATCCTTGCGATTACATAGCATTTGTATTATACAAATTCTGTTGGGTATGTATTAAAACTTTTCAGATTTGTTTTGGACCCCCTCAAGCATGCTCCTCTCTTATACTTATTTTATATACATGGTTCAAAACTTACAAATTTTATTGAACGCCTATAAATTTGAGGAGACCAGTTAAAGGGACCGACTAAACAGCAGAAAATCCAAAACTCATTATATGACAGTTTGGGTATGCATATAAATTCTAGTTCATTTTTGAACGTGTCAAAACCTTGACCATTATATAAATGGCTATTTTCTTACCACCCAGAAACTATTCCCCTGATGAATTCTTTATGATGAAACTCATTGGGTTTCTAGTTCCTATCTACCAAGAAATGACTGCATAATGGATTGCTGTGTCTGACTCTTCATTGTTTTTAATTTATGTTTTAATAAATATATTCAATTTTGCTTTTAAATTGTGTGAGATTGTTCAACCAAAAAATTATTCTCACTATATTGGAGGTGTCACATCTAGAGCGTACTCTATCTTCACATATTTTGCTATTCTTTAATCCACTAACAGGGAGGTCGTATAGAGCTTCTGCTGTTCTGTCTAGTGCAAACTCAGGTCTTTTTTTCTTTATATATGTGTGGGTGTGTGGGTGTGTGGGTGTTTGTTTCATAGCCAAATTATAATATTTAATTTAATAGGAAGAGATAATAACCTTAATTGCTTAATTGTTTGCTTGATTTTGCATCTACCTTAAGTACTTGCCAATATTCCAAAAAAAGAAAAAAACAATTATTAAAATAAAAACAACTTTTTCTCATCTTGCACTAAGTGAACTTCAACCACGACCTAAATACATAATTATAGGTAACAGTCAATAAAAAAATAGAATTGCCATATGCCAACTGTAACATATCTTATTTGCCTACAATTAAAAAAATCTTTTTCACAGTTCACTGTAGCCCACACCAATATATCAATGTCAACATTAAGAATTATTATGCTAATAATAATTATTAATAGTAAAAATAACAATAAAACCAGCAATCTTTGTAAATAATAACGGCAATAGCCATAAGAGCTATAATATATAATAGATTATTATGTAAATAATAAAGGCACTAAATAAGTACATTTGTTAATTGAGTAAGACACCCACAGAGCTGTATAATTTATAATAAAGTTAAATTACTGCTGCTCATAAATGTATATCTGTTTCAACTACAAACATATGTTAGTGCTATTCTTAGAGCAATTCTTGGAGTTATAACTTATCAAAGTAAACTGAGAAAACTAACAGTTTTTGTAGTTGCTGACCTAGTCCCTGAAAAATCCCACATACTGTACTGTACAATACCTCAAAAAAATATTTTTAATATGGTTTCCATATGGTTCACTTAAAGTGCTCTAAATGCCATGGACAAGTTTATTAACATATAGTTTGTGAATTGTACCTGAATGGCTAATAGGCTAAATGAAAAGAGAAACTCACAATGTAATAAAAAATGTTCAGTTATTTGTCCTATAAATAGGACAATGAAAACAATTACAACAGATTAAAAAAAAATGTTATATATAGATCTGGCTCACACCATGTTGTTTTACTTTAAACCATACTTGCCTACCGGACCCTTTCCAGGAGGGAGAAAATGGTCTGTTCCTGGACTTCCCTGGTAATGTATGATTGCCATCACCTGTGGTGGAACTGCAGATGCCAATTTGCAGCCACCCCCTACCCCTTTCACACCGGCCAGGTCCCCAGGTTGAGCATGAGAACAACCCTGCTCCATTGCAGGGTTGAAATCCCAGCAATTTTTGCCAGGATTTTGGCCCGGGAACCATACACACAAGCGCTAGTCGCGGGTTGTTCCCGGGCCCAACCGGATATTTAGGATGGTGTGAAAGGGGTGTTAGTTGAGAGGTTTGGGGTAGGATTTTAGGCATAGTTTAGGGGTTTAGGCATAGGGTATTAGGGTTAATTTATGGGTTTGCGGTTTTGGTTAGGGCATTAGTGTTAGGGGATATGGTTAGAATGGAGTTCAGGAGTAGAGTAGGCATTCTATGCATCCTTGAGCTACTGTACTGATTGAAATAGCTTTGTGTAGAATCAAGCACAGGCCTAGAGTATACAGTGCTTAGCTGCTGTGTAAGGTGAGATTGCAGTCTCCATTAAACATTTATCTATACACCTAGATCCTATCCAGTCCAAGAAATACAAGGTCCAGACCAATAATGTTTAGCTTGCAGCCTATTGACTTACTATGGACTAGTGACAATGTTGCTAAGTGATGTTTTTTAATAGGATGAGAAATGTTTGGACACACAAAATGGTTTTATCCACTGTATTATGTATGTGTAGTCAGTTTACTTTAACTATGATACAGTTCACCAAGGTCTTGAAAACTTTAAAATAAATCAATGTTAAGTATTACAGGTTGAGTATCCCTTATCCAAAATGCTCGGGACCAGGAGAATTTTGGATAACGGATTATTCCGTATTTCGGAATATTTTAATATTTCAATGATGTTTTTTGAAGTATCTTGCATTTATGATGTATAAACACATAAAATACACACATATATATTTTATTACCACATAAAATACACACAAATATATTTAATTTGTTCAAAAAACAAGGTTTCAAAACATGAAACAAAATTTGTGTACTATCTCAGATACTGAATTTGAATGCCAAGCAATCATTTTCTTGTACATATATAGTGCCAGTTACATATCATGTCCCCAGCGATGCTGTTACATATGTCCCCAGTGAGTTTTTATAAAAAAAAAAAAAAAAAATTCTTCACTTTCTGGAATGTATGGTTTTCGGAATAATTCGGATAACGGATATTCGGATACGGGATACTCGACCTGTAATATGTAACTGGCATCACAATGTACCTTTGAATACAAATTCTTAAAATAAGTGTGGTTTCTAAAGAAATAAATAATGTAAAATATGAATGAAATGAATGAATTATGAAATCATATTTAATAAAAGGCTAACAATCCTTTTTACCTCAGTGAGGGGAATTCAAGTGTTTTGCCCTCAGTGTGCCCAGCAATCCAAATGTTGCTCTGTTTGTGCGTGCACAGCCGCTGGCACTGACATTACTGTTATGTTTTTCCATCATTTGGATAGGCTGGGAACAATTGATGAATAAACTCTTCTACTCCTACTAACTGTTTACTAGGGATTAAAACCAACACAAAGCATATTTGCTAGGTACACAGTGTAATAAACCTAGTGAAGCAGTAGTGGAATGCACATAACCTCAAATAAAAAATATCTGAAATTTACTCAACATAATCTGTCCAGCATAGAGCATATATTTTATCTCCTTAATGAAATGTGATGTGTTTCTACATTAGCATGGGTATTGAGACTTACATCTCACCGGAATGAATATTGATGCTGTTGTATACAGACTCTATCAATGTTTGCACATAGTCTTTGCTATTTTGTATAGATCTTTGTAATGTATATAACATAGGGCTGTGAGGAGAAGCTTTACAAGGTTTGTATCATACTTACCTACTCTCCCAAATTCACCAGGATACTCTAGAAAATCGGATGGTGCTCCTGGGCCCCAGAAGGGTAGGCAAATCTCCTGAAACCGGTCTCATCTCCCCTCAGTCTCCTGCAACTCATCACACTACCCATAGCTTCCCTTGAAAGTGGGCGGCACAGGGAGACCAATTACAGAATTTGTGCTAAATTTGTTCATCGTAGCCTCACGTATGACCTTTCAATGCTGGTAATCTGGACATTGAATAGTGAGGGATGGGGTCAAGAGGATGCAAACGAGCATCCACACCCCTGCACTGCCCACCCTTGAAAAGGCCACAACTCCTGCTGGTCTGACCTGAATATGGGTAACTACTTAAAGAATCAGCCAAGTATTATTGACCTGTCCCAGGATCTGTGTAAATATTGATTAATCTTTTGCTGCTTGTGATGGAGGAATTTCTGTACCACCTTTGCTGAAAGTTGTAGTAAGGGTGTACATTGCATTTTAATTGTAACTGAGTGAAAGAGCTGCTGCTTGATTAAAAAAATATTTTAAAAACCACCATGATGGCATCTAAAAATCACATACTGTATGCAGAAAAGTGATTCAAGAGTGTTTAGCAAATACCTCTTTTATCATTGTGCCAGCATGAAGGAATCGTGTATATATAGTGTGTGTGTGTATATACAGTGTATATATATATATATATAGACATATATACATATATATATATACACACACACACTATATATATATATATATATATATATATATAATGTCCCAAAGGAAGCAGCACATCCGCTGAAGAAAAGTACTTTAAAGGGTGCTCAGCCAGAAGACCGTGGTCTCCAATACAAACGTCCAGACTCGGTGGCACTCCCCAATAATACACGATACACTCAGGTAAGTGGATAACGTTTCGAGGCACTTTATTGCCTCGTCATCAGATCAAACAATACAGTACAAATAACAGAATTTATACTCACAACCCATCACCCGTGGCGTCATCAAGTCCTGAGCAGAGTGACATGATGACACGTAGCGTCGTGCGACGCTCAGTGACGTGGAGGGCGGGAGACGCCGGCGGATGCTCCCGCGCCGGGAGTGAACACGGGTGATGGGTTGTGAGTATAAATTCTGTTATTTGTACTGTATTGTTTGATCTGATGACGAGGCAATAAAGTGCCTCGAAACGTTATCCACTTACCTGAGTGTATCGTGTATTATTGGGGAGTGCCACCGAGTCTGGACGTTTATATATATATATATATATATATATATATATACACACACACTAGGGCATGTTGGTTAATCACAGCAAATTCTCCCCAAATTCCCAGTATTATTTCACACTTATTACTATATACCCACTGCTACCGTTATTTAAATTTAGTTCCAAACCTGACATTCGTAAGAAGTCTTCAATTACTCCTTCAATGATCTCCAAATGAAATGCCAAAATTATTTAAACAGCGTTCATGTAAATTCAACAAATATCTGCCACAAACATTGCTTTCTAAACACCAAGTAACCTAGCTTATTTAATATGAGAATTATGTAAGAACAACAGTACAGAATGTTATTAAAGTTAGTTAAATATGACAGAGACAAACGCACTGCATATAGAATAAAAACAAAAATAAATGACACACAGATATGGAAATGCAAAACACTTTTTAAACTAGGTATAGAAGTTTAATGTATGTTTCATGTAATTGATGCCTGGTAGTCTTTAAAAGCTGATATTTTTATATGAATCTTATACATTTTATAGCTGCTGTCAACTCCTATTAAATACGATAGTAGGACACGGAAAGAAGTGTGTTATATCTTTACAATCATATCATTGCATTTACAGTAGATTAAAACCAATATTGTTCAAAAATTCAATAATTAGGGCATCCATGTCTAAAAATGTATATAAATGTAATATTACATTCTATCAACTGAGTTTAAAAACAATTCCTACTATTACACTCTCATTTTGCTAGTTGCAATTTTTTTTAACATTGTATCACAGAAATGACTTCCAAACATCTAGGGGGTTATTCTGGTTCATTCCTTCGCATGCAAATTCTCATTCAGGAACAATATTTTTGAAGTATGCATGCACATTTCTGCACATCTGCATGCGCCTGGTGTATGGCCACGACAAACAGATACTACTGTGGTACTGTGGTATGTGTAAGGGGTACTACTATTGTGGGCATTGAAGACATGCTCTGAATCTGGGGGGGGGGAGGGAGGTTCAGGAGTAATTTAAGGAAACATTTAACAAGGAAATGGATAAGTGAAAGGTAGTGGATAAGTGAAAGAGCCTTTTGTCAGAGGTGACAGAGGCTAAGAAAGTAGAGCAATTTTAACAGGCTTGGGACAGGCCTATATGTAACCTTATTAAGGATAAAGTATTAATATTTCCTAAAGGATAAAAAAAAGGGGCCAACAAGATGGGCAAAGTGGTACTCTGCTGTCAAATAATGTTCTATAAGAGGCACTACTATTGTGTGGCCATGCCCCTTCCTTTCAAAACCACACACCCAGTTTCATATTTTGCAGGGAGGGGGCAGCACTGGACACCCTGGCACTGTCCCTGGCTCTGCTTAATGAGGGGGTGGGCAAATGAGTTCCACCAGTTCTCCAGAACTACGTTAAGCCCTGATCTGTACTGCAGTAACATTCTTAAGGTGGGCCTGATTCGGTCAGTCATCCAGATGAGCTTTGTGTGCTAAATAATATATTTTTTTATTTGATTAAAAATAGCTCTACAGCTAAAGGCATCCTTTTCTGACCTTTTTATTCAAATTTGCCATGGAATAATAAACACAAAAATGACATATGTTTTGCCTGGAGTAAAATGTGAAGTAGAACATTAATGTACAATCAAATTAATCAACATTAAAAAACCTCTAGGTTTTCACTTTTTGGTAACCATGAGGCTCAGTATATATTAACCAGGCACATTGATTGCAGATTTACAAACAATAAATTTTTAGTAAAAAAACATTAGTTGAACAACACTGAACAATGATTGGCTGATTAAATTGTAATTGATAATTACATTACTGTGTCATCCAAGCAAAATTAGATTTCTTTATAGCTGGAATCTAATATTTACCATTACTTCAACTAGTTTGTTTTATTGTCCACTTTTAATAATGAAATACACAATTTCACGAGTTCTTAGTCATGACAATATACAGAAGTACAGTCAATTATGTTTCAAGAGATCAAACCCATAATAATATGAGGACAGTTATCATTTAGAATACACCTAACCAGAACAAACAATTTCATAGTTTCTTAAAAAAAAACATTAAAGAAATTGTGACTTTCTCAGCTAAGGATTTTTCTTGCATTCACTTATATTGAAATGTGAGTCATTGTAAATAACAATACTTTGGAAATGTTAAGTGTATGTAACACTGCTACTGTAATGGTTAGCACATTACTGTACATTTTGCATTTAGAGAAGGTGTCTTTTTTTTCATTTGTATTCACAACAAATAATAAAATGTTTTTTCGAACATGGTTATTAATTTTTCAGTTGCCTTTCAGCTGGGAAACATTTACCATGTTACCTAGTCACAGTGGAAACAACCATTTTGTACCCTGAAGAAATATTGATGTGAGCGGAGCATCTCAGCTGTGTCTCCTGAAATATAGATTTCTAGTGAATGGATTCATGCTAATGAATATTGACTCTGCCCACTACATGGCTGTATCCAATGGGTCGATAACAGGTGGCTACAAAGTAAAAACTGTCATAATACTGTACAGTACATAAATCTGCATTAAAAGACAACAGACTGACAAAGGAGAATAAAATAGTGTCCGAAGCATGGCAGGCGCAGCAAGCACCGACACGGTGTCCATGTTGACTGTGTCGACATTCGGGACAACAAAATGTGAAAACCCCATGTTGACGCTTTCACTGTGGACCTTCCCCGTGTCGACCTAATGCTTGTTTCTGCCTAATGACTCTGTCAACCTCAACCAATGTCAACCCTTTGAGAGTGCTGACCTAAGGCTTCAGTGGTCAACCTAATGAATGTTGCCCTTCCTGTGGTCAACCATAGGGTCCCAACTCATTATAATATTCTACAATACATTTTTCATTGTTAAATTTGCAACAAATAGGACCAACCAATAATGCGGTTTTACCTATTATACCAGCAGAACATTGGAGGTACCTACATTCTCTGTAGCTGATAGAGCATTGAAGGTTTCCCCAATTGGGGGGTGCATGGTTGAGCACTTTGGAACTAGCCATTTTAACGAAGTCAAAGTTCAGTGATTGCGTGTCCACACATATCACTGAACATAAGGGAAAGTATGTCTCCCTGGAGGTATAGGTTTAGCACCTATATGGGAACACACAAGCAAGCACTTATGAATGATTAGGAACAGGAAGCCTTGACTATATAAGTATTTTCATTTCAAATAAAAACATGCCAAGTCAATTTTTGAAGATATTATTTTATAGTTTAATATATTTTCTAACTTCAGGTTTGTCATATTTTCCTGAAAAATCTCATACGCTTGTCTATATACAGGGCTTGCTTTTAAAGATAGATAGTTCCATACATATTTATAGATTTGCTAAATGTGAATATTTATTTCCTTTGGAAAGACATTTTTAGTTCACTTGATTAAATAGGCACAACAGGGAATCATGCAGTAAACATATAAAGCAATATTCTGCCATTATTATTATTACTATACTGAATGTTGATTTAGCTTTTAGTGTTAATCTACTTTTGACAACTGTTTCAGGGAGCAAATGGCTGCCTTCAATGTGCATAATAACTGTAATAAAATTCAAGATTCTTGAATACGCTTTAAACACTTCAATGAATTGCTATCTACGGAGGTCATGCAACATCTTTCATATAAAAAACTGTAGATTTCCATTAAGTTGATTTAGGTAACTCAAACTGCAGTCAGGGGTGGCGACTGCAGTTGTCTTGTTGCGCTGGGGCTGCAGCCTGTCATCCCTTTCCCCACTGCCCGGCTCACAGGAAAGGGGGAGGGGGAGAAAGGCCCCGGGCCCCTCCAGAAGACCCGGGCCCAGATAAAAAGTGCCTGCCCTGCCCCCCCTCGACAGCCCTGCCTACAGTGTGTCTTGTGATCTGTGGAACTATTTGCCTTTTGGTTACATCTATGCGACTGCCACATAAATAGCAGGCTTCCACAGACCACATTACTCCTGTCAGGGGTGAAGTCGGTTAGTATCTGACTGGGATATGATGGGCCCACAGGAGGAATGCAGTCTTAGGGGTCCATGGATGTGGCCAGCCTCCAGCCAGGGTGTAGGCATCCCCAATAGAGGCTTGGTTACCCAGTACAGAATGCATGGCCTGGGCCTTGATAAATGTTTTATACATATATATATTGAGTGAGGCCAATCTCTGCTGTACGCCCCTCCTCTTGTACTGATAAGTTTAATGTGGTGTACACAAAATAACATTGGAAAGTATTGGCACTGGCTTAATAATGTAAAGCAGTCAATCAAATGTTACCAACATCAAAGCCATATTAACAATCATCAGTGGTAACTGGTTGGTGGTGCTCCCAAATTTGTTCAGTGTTGCTACTGAAAAACTATGTAAAAGAAGACCCAAGAAGAACAGTGGGGCACACTTTCAAAAATCAATATACTGTAGATAGATGTATAATGATTTTAGTAAAAATATAACTTTTATTTCAAAGGTTTAAAATGACATCACACACATAGTACTGTAGAAAAAGAAAATAGAATGAAAGAAACTATCAGTCACAAATAAATTGAACAGTCAGAAAATGGTGATTGCACTGATTCTCACTTGTAACCCGTCACCAACAATGTGCAATTTACACTGCATTTGTGTGCTACAGTTTGTACTTATAACATAAGACAGTACAAGATGATATCAGTATTTGTACATGACACAGCATCTAGATAATAACAGAAATATAGAAAATGCTATAGAATGCCATAGACTAGTATTGTGGTCCTCAAAAATATATCTCATATATATATATATATATATATATATATATATATATATATATATGTGTAAAAAATTAGAAGCCAGCACACTAGAATGAATGTCCAAAAAATATTTTATATATAGCAAAAAATTGATTCCATCAGGAATACATGGGAGTTACCACATCCAATGAAAATAGCATGGTGGTCCACTGTGAGGGTCACTGATGCCCTAAAAATATATCATATATATATATATATATATATGTCCAGTATCGCCCGGCACTCCACAGATCCCGTATTGCGATAATCACCCGGTGCCTTCCTCTCAGAACCCGCGGGTCCCAGTGTACACACAATATCGATCAGGCGGCACTCCCGGAATTTAAGTGAAAGCAAAAGTGGCTTTATTGATCCTACATGTTTCGGGCGTCAGCCCGTCCTCAGGGTTCCCTGAGGACGGGCTGACGCCCGAAACATGTAGGATCAATAAAGCCACTTTTGCTTTCACTTAAATTCCGGGAGTGCCGCCTGATCGATATTGTATATATATATGTCCTGAATCGGTTGAGCTCCAATTGGTGCTATGGTAATGGAAGGGATAGAGACAGAATATATTAGCAGCAAGAATTGCTCTGCTGAAAGTTAGTCCTGTGCGTCTGGAGAAATTACCGCACTGGGTATTCACTGATAGTCTCCCAGTCAGGTACTGACCCGGCCAATCCCTGTTTAGCTTCTAATATCGGGCGAGATTGGGTGATACAGTGATGTATGGCAGTAATATAGTCCTCATAGTTGAGAGGGCATGGTTGTCATTCAGATGCAGCAGAAATGGAAAACATTAGGGGTGAGATTTAATAGGATGAGAGATTCAGAAAATGAGAGATTTGGGAAGAAATCTCCAGTTTTTTTAAAGCGGCAATCATTTACACTGCAAAATCAACCTGGTTTTGCAGTGTAAATGGTTGCCCCTAAGATCTCAAATTCTAAAACCTGCACATTTCATAAATATACACATACAGTCACACACATACACACACACACACACACACACTATATATATATATATATATATATATATACAAAGGGGAAACCTTTTCCTGCGCTGATGAAATGAGAGCAGCACCTCTGAGGGGTCCTCTGCTAGCCAAGACCCAATCAAATAGACATAAAGAAAAGGGGGGGATCAGAGTGCGCTAAAGAACAATGAATGTCACTTTAAACAATTGTATATTTAATATAAAATATAAAAAGTGCACATATACATTATGTACAATAAAAGAACCCTTCTGGGGGTATCACAAATATGCAAATACACAATTGGTGAACTTAGGTAGGATTTTGTTTGATTCACAGATTTCTTAATCGCAGATACAAGGCCCAACGCGTTTCGTCAGATCATGACTTCATCAGGGGCAAGATATTGCAATCAGTAGACACTATAGGCATTCAATGCAATAAATGCATAGCAGTCAGGTGTCTCAGACAACAATCCGATGTACTTCCAGTAATCAGAAAGAATGAATGAAAGATAATCCTAGTTTAGTTTAACCAATCCAATTGAATTGACAGTTGCAACGAAATCCTCCAAATATTAGCAAGTGCAGAAGCAGTCACAAACACAAACATATATATATATACAGATGGGGCATGGCTCATCTTTGCAGGGGATGGCGATGGCGACGCCAGCCGCCATCCCCCGCCAGCCGCCATCTGTATAGCGAGAAGGGGACGCGCTTCCCCCAGGTGACCGCCGGCTTGTCGGCGGTCACCCGGGGTCCCCGCCGCCTGCCCGCACCCCCCCTAACCCTGTCCGTCTCCCTGAAGCGGAGACGGACAGGGTTCCCGTCGCCCCGCCGACGGAGATGAGACGCGCGTGAGACGCACGCGCGTCTCAGTCAGATGGCGAGCCAGGCTGCTGGCGGATCGCCAGCGGTGACGTTCTGGCGATTCGCCAGCAAAGAAGAGCCCGGCCCCATCTGTACAGTCTGTTGTGCGGTCCGGCACTCTCCCCTCCAGATAATTACCTCGGTGCCTTCCGTAGGGTAAGGGTAATGTTGGAAATAAACAGGCGGCACTCCAAGGGTTTCTTTTAGAAAATATATTCAGGGTAACAAGACACCAACGTTTCGGGCACGAACGCCCCTTTGTCAAGGTGATAGAAAAAACAGTGATATATACACCCCGTGATGGTTTGGGGGAGCCAGCACCGGCAGGTTCTGCGGGGAGCGCTGCTGCCGCCAGGATGTTGCTGTGCCAGGTGCAGACTGCGTTAGCAATTAGCAGACACATCACCGGGTCTAGCGGTGCCAATTTGCAGCACTGCTCTCTGCTCCCTCTCTGGTCTGTCCCCACCACACTGATTGATGGATCAGCTATCCAATAGTATAAGGCAGCCTGCGGCTGATGGCCCTTCTGCAGAACCAGGCCATCCCCATCCTTGAGCTGACACTGAGACACTGCTTATGGTAAGCACATGTGGGGGGATGCACTATGCTGCTCTACTGTTAATATGGGGATGAAGGGCGTAGAGCAGTTATGTAAGGGCACATATGTAATGCGGTAGTGCAGTGTATAGGGGTGTGCAGTGTAGTGTATGGGGGCATGCAGTGTAGAATATAGGGGAGTGTAGTATAGCGATGTTTTGTAGCCTATAGGTTTATGCAGTGTATAAGGGCATTTAGTATAGTGCAAAGTATAGAGGTATGTTGTGTAGTAAGGTAGAGCAGCAAATAGGGGCCTGTAGTGATGTAGTGCAGGGTATAGGCGTATGTAGTGTAGTAATGTAGTGCAGGGTATAAGGGCATGTAGTGTAGTGATTTTATCTCATTTAAGGGATTGCACTTTACAAAACTAAATCTAATTTTTGCACTAGAGTCAACCTTGCTGACATACAGGGCCAAATATAATAGGGTGTGAGAATCAGAAAGTGAGAGATTTTGGGAGAGATTTAACATTTTTTTATAGCAGCAATCATTTACACTGCAAAATCAGGTTGATTTTGCCATGTAATCGATTGCCCTTTAAAAAAAAAGGGAAAACTCCAGAATCTCTCACTTTCTGATTCTCACGCCCTATTATATTTGGGCCACAGTATAATAGATGGACCCATTCTGTCAGACTCTGGCGGACGGGCGGGGGACGGCGCATGGCTATAGACTTGCCAGAAGCCGTTCTAATGAGAGTGGCTCCATCTGTATATACAGCAGAGAATGCCCATACCAAGCCAAACTCATCCGATAGACTAGCACATGCAAATGTAGTCACCTTACCATACATACGGTATATAAGCTAGTCAATGTGACAAAATAAAAATCCAAGAAGGTCTTGGACTATTTTGCTATCAATATTTAGGCCCATAGTAACCGATTCATTGATCTGATGCAAGATAAGCAGTGAAAGCAAATGTCTAAATGGTTTCTATGGGAACTTACAGCATATTTCCTCTCTTGCTCTTAAACATACTCAGAAGTTTTAGACACTGCACAAAAAAAAATGCTCCTCCAATAAACATGCCACAATACGTCCTACAGAAATGTAAACATACATTTGAGACAATTCTATGGGGTTATTCAGGACCACTCGCTAAGCAGCAGTCGTTCGCTGCTTAGCGAGCGGCTTGACACTGCACACCGCCTGGGCTAAATGCTCGCCTCAAGAAATGCAAACTTAAATCAGAGACCATTGTTCTATGGGGTGATTCAGGATCACTCACTAAGCAGCAGTCATTCGCTGCTCAGCGAGTGGCTCGACACCCATTGCCACCTGGCCGAATGCTCGCCTCAAGAAATGTAAACTTCAATCAGAGATCATTGTTTTATGAAGGTTGATTTAGGACTACTCGCTAAGCAGCCGTCGTTCGCCTGACCCAAACACTTTGTTTTATGAAGGTTGATTTAGGATTACTCGCTAAGCAGCCGTCGTTCGCCTGACCCAAACACTTTGTTTTATGAAGGTTGATTTAGGACTACTTGCTAAGCAGCCGTCGTTCGCCTGACCCAAACACTTTGTTTTATGAAGGTTGATTTAGGACTACTCGCTAAGCAGCCGTCGTTCGCCTGACCCAAACACTTTGTTTTATGAAGGTTGATTTAGGATTACTCGCTAAGCAGCCGTCGTTCGCCTGACCCAAACACTTTGTTTTATGAAGGTTGATTTAGGACTACTCGCTAAGCAGCCGTCGTTCGCCTGACCTAAACACTTTGTTTTATGAAGGTTGATTTAGGACTACTCGCTAAGCAGCCGTCGTTCGCCTGACCCAAACACAGACCCTCACATGCAGCTGAAGGGGAGGGAAATCATTAGATGGTTACCGACCATCGAATGATATCTCTCCCCTTCGGAAATAAAAGTCAGTCTTTCCGTTGGAGTCCGCCGAAGATGGGTCATGCGCTGACATCATGTGATGTCAGCCACCCGCCCCTGGCAGGCTTCGGCCCACCTGTTTTCCCAGAGGAATGCCCAGCATTTTCCTGCTCCCACCTGATGTCAAATATGCACATGTGCATGCACAGACGCCCTGCCCAACGGCCCCATCTTATTAATGTAGAATCAGGCCCTATGTGTGTAAAGTTTGCAATAAGCACCCTCCCTCCCTCCCTGATATTTGCATGACTTTCCACTGGGTGTTAAATATTCCTACCACAGTCCAAAAATATACTTGTATTAGATCCTATAAGTGATGAACAAGTAAGTAGAGTGTCTGCACACTTTTCAATAATTTTGAGAACATTCATAGATTTAAGTAGAAATGATACATTGCTCACATAACGATGAACATATGCTACAATATACACTTGCTGGGAATTACAGATGTGTAAAATAATTATTTATTTATCCATATGCACACAATTACATGATATTTGCGAAACACTTGGTTTTACCCATTTAAAACTGTTCTTATAATTTGTGCGTTACTTTTTAGGTTTTAAGAGCTTCCATGGCAACAAATGTGAAGGGACCTCATTCACAATTTGCATTCCCATAGAATTACACTTTGACATACATTTGATAGACACATTTATTACACTAGTTAACTCTATGACTGTTTCCCTGCACACAAAAGACAGTGTAGGTTCCTGACAAACAATGATTCTCTGTGTGAATGCTGTTGGCAGCATTCACAGAAAAAAAACTGTTCTTATGTGTAAAGCATTGAGCTCTTATGCTGCCTGATTTGTGCAGGAAACAGGGAGTACAAGTGCAACGTTCTATATGCAGCTAACCCATACTTACCTACTTTTCAAAACTAGTTTCAGGGAGATTATAGTTGGAAATAGAATTTAGCAAAATGCCCCATTAAGGGGGCGTGTCATGCTCCACCCAAAGGGCGTGTCTGGTTCCATATATGGAGAGATTGTGAAAAGAGATTGTGAATGTGCACCTAGAATCGTGGGTGTGTACTGCTACATCTCAGAGGAATCTTTTAAAATGACTTATATCCAAATGTAGATGAGCCCGAAAGCAGTTAGTAAGAGCTACTATACTTGGTAAAGTGCTGGGAAATGGTGCATATGATTCAATGTAAATGTATCTCTCTCATTCCTATTCCCCCCAAAAATGTAACAGTGTAATGTGGGCTAGTTGAAATGAGGGAGATTGCTAGACTAATGAGGGAGAGAGGGAGATTTCTGTTATTTCAGGGAATCTCTGGCAGAATGCAGGAGGGTAGGCAACTATGAGCTAACCTTAGGGTGCAAATCTCATTTGGACTATTGTGCATCTATGAGTCAATGGGCTGCAACAATTAGTAGTGAATGCTTACTTCTAAATTAATCTATGATAACATACAGATTTTCTAATGCCGTTTGGTCTTAGCAACGCACCGGCAGTCTTCCAAAGATACATGAACCATATCTTTCAAGACCTCTTGAATAAGTTCGTAGTCGTGTACCTAGACGACATTTTAATTTTTTCAAAAAACCTCCAAGAGCACCGGCATCATGTTCGCGAGGTACTGTCCCGTCTTCGGGAACACCAGTTATACTGCAAACTGGAGAAGTGTTCCTTTGAACAGCAGGAGATGCCTTTCCTGGGGTTCATTGTTACAGGCACAGAATTGCGGATGGATCCCAAAAAGCTATCCGCAATATCCGACTGGCCCCAACCTATAGGACTGAAGTCCATCCAGCGATTCCTGGGATTCTGTAATTTTTACAGACAGTTTATCAAGAATTATTCATCCGTGGTGGCCCCGATACCTAAGCTTACTCGGAAAGGGGAAAATACTAAAGAATGGTCCTTGGAAGCCAAGCAAGTTTTTTTTTTACTTAAGCAGCTCTTTGTATCCGCCCCCATCCTAAGACGTCCCGATCCTGATAAACCTTTTTTTCTAGAAGTGGATGCCTCATCAGCAGGGGTTGGGGCAGTCCTTTCCCAAAGGGATGATGCCAATAAATGGTATGCCTGCGGTTTTTTTTCTAAAAAATTTCAATCTCCCGAACGAAATTATGCAGTTGGAGACAAAGAATTGTTGGCCATCAAACTGGCCTTGCAAGAATGGCGGCATATTTTAGATGGGGCAAAATTTCCAGTAACAGTTTATACGGACCACAGAAATTTGATGTATTTAAAAAAAACGCTCATTGTCTCAACTACCGGCAGGCTAGGTGGTCTTTGTTCTTTGACCATTTCAATCTCATTTTAACCTATCGTCCAGGGTCCAAAAATATCAAAGCGGATGCCCTCTCTCGACTCTTTGGGCCAGCTTCTTCGGAAGAATTGGAAGAGCAGAAACCCATCCTAAAATCATCTTGTTTCATCGCCTCCTCTAGGAAAATTAAGATTCCTTTCGGGAAGACTTTTGTGCCTTCAAATTCTCGAACAAAACTTTTACATTGGTTCCATTCCTCTCGCTTCGCCGGACATGCTGGTGCAAAAAAACCCATGGAGATCCTTTGCCGTCACTACTGGTGGCCTTCAGTGAAAGTAGATGTTAGGAACTTTGTGGCTGCTTGCGACACTTCTGCTCAACACAAACATTATTCGCAAGCTCCGGCCGGGTTACTTCAGCCTCTTCCAATCCCCAGCCATCCCTGGGTAGATATCTCAATGGATTTCATTACCGAACTTCCTGTCAGCCAGGGCTGTAACACTATCTGGGTGGTAGTGGATCGTTTTTCCAAGGCAGCCCACTTCATCCCACTAAAAGGTCTTCTGTCTGCTCCCAAGTTAGCTGAGATCTTCATTAAGGACATTTTTAGGCTGCACGGTTTCCCTCAAAGTATTGTTTCAAACAGAGGGGTTCAGTTCACTTCCAAATTCTGGCGAGCTCTATGTTCCTCTTTTAATATCAAACTTAATTTTTCCTCGGCCTATCATCCCCAGAGTAATGGACAAACCGAGAGGGTTAACCAAGACCTGGAAAAAATTTTAAGAGTGTATATTTCAGCCAATCAAGATAATTGGGTGTCTCTCCTTCCCTGGGCAGAGTTTGCCCACAACAATCTATTTCACGAGTCCACCGGCAAGTCTCCTTTTTTCATTCAGAATGGGTTTCACCCTAACCTTCCAGAATTCTTTTCCAAATCCTTCAGTACGTTACCAGCCGTTCAACAGACGGTTAGAAGATTTTCAGACATTTGGTCAGAAGTAAGGAAAAACTTGATTAAGTCCTCTGATCGTTATAGGCGCTACGCTAATTATAGAAGAAGAAATGCTCCTCAGTTTAAATCCAGTGATAGGGTCTGGCTTTCCACAAAGCACTTACGACTCAGGGTTCCATCCATGAAGCTTGCTCAAAGATTTATCGGCCCATTTCGCATTCTCCAAGTAATTAATCCTGTGGCAGTAAGGCTCAAACTTCCAAAGTCCCTTAAGATTCCCAACGTTTTTCATGTGTCACTTCTCAAACCACTTATTATCAATAAGTTCTCCACCGTTAAACGTCCTTCCGCTCCTATTCTGGTGGGTGATCAAGAGGAGTATGAAATAAATCAAATTCTGGATTCCAGGATCTCCAGAGGGTTTCTTCAGTTCCTCATCGACTGGAAGGGATTTGGTCCTGAAGAGCGTTGCTGGGTTAGGGCTTCTGAGGTTCACGCCCCACAGGCACTTCACAACTTCCATCAAAAATATCCGAACAAACCCTTCATAGGGTGTTCGGTGCCCACCCCTAGGGGAGGGGGTAATGTCACGCTTCCCCGGACCGCGGGGGTCTCTTACCGGGTCCGGGGTCCAGCGTGGTGCGGCAGGCAGACTAGGGGTCCCGGGCGGCAGCGTCTGAGCGGTGCTCAGAAGCCCGGGAGACAGCCGTCCAGGCAGCGCATCTCCGTCAGCTGCAGGGCTCTCCCTGCGGCGTCCTCCTCTGTGCGTGGTTCCAGCTTGGCGTGCACGCGCCCACTAGGGGCGCGCGCGCCGGACTGAGCATCTCTTAAAGGGACAGGCAGGAAATAGGTAGCAGCGCTGCTAGCATAAAAGGAAGTCTCTGGCAGGGGAACTCTGCCAGAGTATAGGTTCACACCAGCTCCAGCGTCCTTGAGTATTGTATCCTGACTGCTATTATCATACAGACCCCGGCTTGTTTCCTGACCATTCTCTTGTCTTATCCCACTGTACCTGCATCCGAGTTACCCTGTGTATGACCTCAGCTAACCTCCTCGACCATTCTCTCAGTCTCATCCCAGTGTCCCGCGAAAAGTGCTCCCAGTGTATGACCCGGCTCGGCTTTGGATTCTCTCTTGTCTTCTACCTTGTGTACCTACTGACCGTACTGTAAATGACCCGGCTAGATGACCACGTTTCCATATTCCCATAACCACCACCAACTCACACGGGAAACCTGACCAGGGGGCCGCGACCGACGTGTCGGGCGCCGCTAAAGCCCAAATCCCGCTTGGAGGGGTCACTGGCAGAAAACCCCCGGCATGGTTAGACTCTGCGCCCCTGTGTCAGGTCGAGCCAATTCCCGAGTTGGTGGGAATCATACTACTCATTGTGACAGGTGCATGGTCATGCCTACCGTGATTAGACCATGCCCCTTGAAAGTACCTGGGCCTGGCCAGGCTCTCAACTGCATTGGGTATCAGGTATACTGGACCCTTATCTTCTGTTCTCTCTCTCTCTCTCTCTGACAACTTGCCACATGTTCATTACAATTGAAACACAATGTTAAACACATTGAATAACACTTTCACTCATTTTTTTGTAAATATATTTGCATATACAGTGGTTCTCAAACCTTTGTGAATCAGAGCACCCCATAAGTTTCTTATTGAGAAGTTTAGAAAAAAAATATTAAATTATGTAAACTCCTGCAATTATCTTGAGGCACCCCAGGATGCTATGGAACACAGTTTGAGAACCATTGGCATATGCATTGGTTCCCAAATTTTCCAAGAGAAAGGTTTTCATGACACCCCAGCCCAAAGGAAAATCTGAAAAAATATTACATTTAATAATTTGTGATTACATGTCATCCTTAGATTCAGTTATGTTGTGAGGGACAGTAGCCACTTCTGAATGACCACATATTTTATGATTGGAAGTTTTAAGAAATGGTTTTGCCTTTAACATTGACCACAGATCATTTTGATTGGTCCTGGACCACCAACCCAAGGTGCCCCTGCAGGTGGCCACTGGCATAGGATAATTAAACACATTTTAATGACAGGAGAGGACATAGGTTTTTAAAAAACCTATGGGATTGTAAGGGGGTTCCTTTTGGAATCGCCCTAAGCCGCAGAGGCACCTCACCGCCCACCCATCCCACCGCACTGCACAACACCACCCTTCCTCCACAAATCACCAGGAGAGATCGTAGGTCCTGGGCCCAGGACCCACGGAAGTTAAAGAAGTCTAGTACAGACATTCTTAAGCCCAATTGGGAATCTCCCCTGGTGACACTTTTTCAGGAACATTCCCACCCAGTGGGGACCCCAATTAGGTGTATAATAAACACCATTTAATACCACCCCAGGTACATACCCATAGGGTATCAGATTCCATTCCCAATTCCCCATCATACCGTACTCTGGTACAACACTGGCATTTTATTAACCCAATTGCAATCAAAATAAATTAGCTTTTAAACATTTATCTTTGTCTTCCCTCCATTTTCTGCACACCGATACCATTCACTCTCCACATCCAACGCAAGCAGGACAGCGCTTTCTCTCCCCAATCTATACTAATTCAGCCAAAAGGGACTGGGACACCCTTTAGAGAGAACAGCGCCTGCGAATAGTAAGAAAAACTACAAGGTGAGCGCAGTGTGTAATCACCTATCGCAATTTACATTTTAATGACAACTTTTCCAATTGTGGCATTCATAGTTGAATAATAATCTATCTAAAGTGATGCAGTATGAGTTTTTTTTTTTTAGAATATCATTGTCACTGGGTATGAATATTCCAGACCACTAGGTCTTTTTTTTATTGGAATCAACATATTAGACTAATTTTTGCAGATATATATATATATATTTCTTGATAACAGAAACCAGAAAAAGCACTGACTTTTAAGCAGACCCTTTACAGAAGCCTGAATACATGAGGTGTGATGTTTACAGTGATTGTAACTATGTTAGATTGTAAGCTTGCAGCAGGGCCCTCCTACCTCTAAGTCTGTCTGTTGTTACCCAGTTTGTTTTATCTCTGTTTACTATTGTAAAGTGCAACGGAATCTGCTGCGCTATATAAGAAACTGTAAATAAATAAATAAATATTACAGGGGGCACTTATAATTAATTAAATAATCCATTACAGTGTACCTATTTTTTCTTCAAGACAAACAAATTGCATTATATGTCCTCTAAATAGATACATAACTAATACATAAAAAGTCATAAAAACTTCACCTTCACAATTCACAAAGGGATTATGCAGTAAGGAACCATTAATTTGTAGAATTATTGACATTTAAAGCATAATTATTAAAGGTATCATTAATTTTAATAAATACATTTAAAGTTAGAATAAATGTGTCCCAAAGTAATTTTTAATTGAAGGGACATGATTACACAGTTGAACAACTACAGAGGACTTAGAATTATTTTTCTTATCATTTAACTTATTTTATTCTCCAATCTATTTAACTGAATATATGATAAAAGTTATATTTTAACTATTTGATCAAAACTGATTTCTTTCATTCATGCTCCAGAGTCTTATTTACTTATGTTTTCAACGTTAGGGTCATTATATATTATTGATTGGCACACATACAATTTAACACCTCCTTAGCTCCACCAAACTATTCTGTGTGAGGGTAATGTCCAGTGTGGTCTCCACCCAGCCTCAATATTTGTGTGGTCTTTGTAATGTGGTTGGGTGAGAGAGCAGAGATATAACTTTCAGTTGGCCAGGATGGCACTTGTCTAGGGCACAAAGTCTCTCAATGTCATGTAAGGGTCACAGCAAATTTCAGGACCATAGCCTTATCTTTTGGTCCACACCCCATGATCTGGAACTTATCATCAAATCTCCAAGATGTTGTAGCCCCAAAATATAGAGGGCCAGATGCCATAAGCTTCAAAAAGTGAAAAAACGGATAGTGATAAACAACCAACCAATCAGCGCCTGCCAATCAGTCTGTGACATGGCAGGTAGAAGCTGATTGGCTGGCTTTTATCACTTTCCATTTGAACACTTTTTTAAGCTTAGTGCATCTACCCAGGGTGTGATATCATGCCATTGCAGCACAACTGAGAAAGTCCTTCAATTTGCAAGGGGCACCAAATCCCTAAAAATAATGGATCACGTAACAGTCATCGCATATTAATTGAATTTACACTATCTATCATTTACAGTCCTGCTCAGTTTTTCTCAGTGCTAATAATATATATTTAGAATAGTCACGTCTAAATTGCTCATGCTAAAATGTTATTTTAGAGAACCTGCATATTTTTACCGTTTACCCTAGTAAAATTCAATTGAAAACGTACATTAATTTAAAAAAAAAAGGAATCAAATGTGGCTGTTCAATTGTTTTTTTTCTCTGAGAAGACACTAGAACACATTCAAAACACATAAGCATTAAGTAAGAGCCTATAAAGTTATTCTCAGAAGGATAAGTTCCACTTCACAGAGCATGGTTAGTTTAAGGAAGAGCGCTAATCATTTGTTTGACAATTAAGCACTAAATGAACCATTAGGTAATATTAATGACAGCATCTAACAAAATTATATCAATTAATTTAATGTTCAGAAATCTGATTCGTCCAACCAACGAATAATTATATACAGCATAACAGCATATCTGTGTGATGCTGGCACAAAACACTGAGGGAAAATACTAAAAGATCATAAAAATGAGCCTAAGGTATTAGACAAGTGTATACTGGGAGACGACAATAACCTTATGTTGAATAAATAGGAAAACTGATGAGAATAAACTTGGATTGTTTTATATAAATGTCTAAGCTGCTCTAAATGTTTTAACCCTTTGAGTGCAATGTCTGTGAGAGAATATAATAAGAAAATATCCACTAAAAATGCCAGTGTCGCTCCCATTTGTTACATAAATTAAAATGAAAAAAATGTTGTGAAAAAAAGATCCCGTGCCCGTCTTCAATTTAGGGTGACGGGCAAGGCTAAGATGGGTTTGGGGAGGCAGTGGGGACTGGCGGGGAGTGCCAGGGAGGCATCTGAGAGCTATGTAGGAATGAGCATCTCATGCACGCGTGCCCCCTTCTGGTCGGATAGCGGGGGCTGGCGATTCTTTCACCAGCTGCCAGCTGTATGAGCAAGGCAGCCGAGAGGTATGCCAGGGCCCCCGTAAATTTTTTTTTGCGGGGTGGCCTAATTGCGGGAGGCGGGGCCACCTCCCACGATTATGCCACGCCCCAAAATGTTTAGGGAGGGGTGAAAACACACTTTAAAGTCGAGGGGGGGAGTATTATTGTTGCCCCTCCCCCCTCAGAAGCAGCAGCACATACCTACAGTATGTGCTGTGCATGTGTGCTGTTGCTGCCCAGGAGAGACGGAAGGGGAAGGGGGGGGGTCGGACAAGGGCCCCCGCTGGGCCCCTCCAGCAAGCCTGGGCCCGGGTACTTAGTACCCTCTCCCCCACCCACCTCTCGGCAGCCCTGTGTATGAGAGGCGCTACATCTGTAAGTGAAATAACTGAAGTTTAATTAAATATTGCTTGCAAAAAAATACTGATAAGATACTGCGTTATGCTAGTCTACAGATTAGAAGGAAGCTGCACCTCTAATAGACCTCCTCCTGTTAGTGAGGGGTATGGAAGATAGTCTAGTTATTGAGATGTTAAAAGGGTGCAATGAAAATACAGATGGGCCACCGAAAGCGTATTGTAAAGAGTGCCTCAATTCAAACAATGTTGTGAAACATATATTTTTTAATTTGTACAATTAAAAACAAATAAAAGATGGATATTGTTCAATTCATTCTTAGAGTTTTTTTAAAAAAGTCACACAGGAGCGCTGGTTTGATATTTCTATATCTTTTAAGTCTTATATATTCTTTGAGTGAAGCAGCGCCACCTAATGGTGTAGGTTCATAGGCAAACACCACCCTGTAATTAGGGAAGCCAATCTCGGAGCATTTTTTCAATCCCGGATTTCGGGATTGAAAAATGCCCAATCCCGGGATTTCCGGGATCCCGGGATTGGCTTCCCTAATTTAAAAAACGCACCCCGGCCGCCCCACATATTTACTTACATGTGGGGTGGGGTGCGGTGCGGCCGGGTGTGTGGGTGGGCAGCCGGCCCGGGTGTCTGTGGAGCTGGGCAGCCGGGTGTGTTGGCGGGCGTCAGGGGATCCGGTGGGTGGATGGCCTGGGAGCCGGCGGGTGGATGGGCAGGGAGCCGGCCGGGTGGATGGGCGGGGAGCCGGCCGGGTGGATGGGCGGGGAGCCAGCCTGGAGGGTGGGTGGATGGGCGGGTAGCGGCTAGCGGGGCGGGAAGCGAGCCGGGGTGGGGGGGCGGGCCACACTGGCTCTGTGCAGCTGCTTGGCCTGTGCAGCGTGACCTCTGTACTGCGCAGGGATGCACTGCTGGGGAAGGGAGAAACCGGGCAGCGCCTGAGCAAACGCTCAGACGCTGGCCGGCATTAGACTGCGCATGCGCAGTCTAATCCCGAAATCCCGGGATTGGAAACTCCAATCCCGGGATTGAAATCCCGGCGTTTTAGGGGCCAAATCCCGGGATCCCGCCGATCCCGATCCCGGGATTGGCCACCCTACCTGTAATATCATTCTCAGAGTTGCAGACATAACACATAATACATATTTCCATATACAGTAAACCAACTTGTTTCATCTTACACCTTCATCCGGGGCATATCTGAGTTGCATAGTAAAAGTACAGTACATAAAAATCTAATCTGCAAATATTTTACAAAAACAGGTTTCACAAAAAAAAAAAGAGATGATATACTACATACCACACAAACAATTGTATAACACTAGTTTGATGGACATTAGATCTGTTGTCATCCTTATAAATATAGATAAAACGGTTCTTAAAATATATAAACAAGCATGGTTGTATATAATAATTCAAAGAATGGTGAGGAAGCAAGCATATAATACTTTCATGATAGGATCTCTACCTACAATGTAAACACAAATAGAAATATTTTTTTTTTGTAGCAATGAATTGAGGGAAGGAATTTTGTTCCCAATGAGACAATGATGTTGACCAATTTTTCCTAGAAACATTCAAAAAGGGCCAATCAGTCCCCCATAAGGAGCAAACATAAATTCATAGGACAAAATCCCATAAAGAAAGATTAAATTCAAAGGGCATTTGGTTCCGAACTCTTAACGAATATCGCCAAAAGACAAATACAGGATAAAAGTGGATACAAATATACCAAAAAAGATATATAGACTCTTCATGGTGACACTTACCACAATGAGCAATCTCCTGACCAACTCATCCACCAAAATGGAAGTAAGTGAGGGACTGGAGGGCCCAGATTTTTATAGGGAATTTAAAGTACTGTCAATTCCTGTTTGATTATTTTTCCTAAATCATAACAGTATGGTCTCAATTCTTTTTAGTGTATTTGCCGTCCGCACTTCCGTTTCCGGTCAGTGCATTCCAGTGTGCGTTCCAAATTCACACACCTGGTAATAGTGTTAAGACTTAGACTTGTTGATTAAAATGTATCTCTGAATCTAAAGTACGACTTCACTTTACACACATCTTAAAAATTTTATTTATTGTTATTGATTATATGTCAGGATGGTATGTCAGTATATTTAATTACATTATCACTAATTGTATTCACTGTCAATAACTATATGACAACATCATTGATTGTATGCTAATTGAATATGCAATTGTCAAATATACAATAATTGTTGTAAATAATTTTGCATATTAATACACTTTAAGATTAAAGTATATGTATTGTAAATAGCTAAATTTTATGTATACATAGAACTCCTTATGGTGTCATGTTTATATATAAATTTCCCCATTTAAGTTTAAAACACTATTATAGACACAAGTATAATTTTTCTATTTATATATCATTTCAAATAATATGATTGGATCTATGAGAATTATATATATATATTGGAATTGGTTCTATTGGGTAAATGCCCCAATGTACTGGCTCCGGTGCCCTCTGGCAGGAGGGGATGAGGCCTCAGCAATAACTAGATGAGGAGATAAGCGGCACTCGGAGACTGCAGAATCGGTATAATGAGAGGATATTTAATCCATGTGCGATGAGGACAACGTTTCGGAGCTCGGAGGCCCCGTCGTCAGGTCAAGGAAAGCACCTTGACCTGACGACGGGGCCACCGAGCTCCGAAACGTTGTTTTCACCGCATATGGATTAAATATCCTCTCACTATACCGATTCTGCAGTCTCCGAGGAGTGCTGCTTATTTCCTCATATATATATATATATATATATATATATATATATATATATATATAATTCTCCCATCAAATTGGAACACATAATTCGGTACAAATTACCAAGCACCCATCTACAGTGGAGCACATATTAGAAATAGTGTATAGAACGCATGTGTCTCCATGCACCCATTTACAGTGGAACGTACATTAGAAACTACTAATAGATTGCATATGCTTCTGGCAAGGAAAGCTGGAGTGCACACTGGAAGCTGAAGCTGGAATGTAAGGACATCCGGCGAAGAGAATCAGCCCCGCAATTTGCTACTTCTCTTTGGGGACCCTGACGCTGCACTGGTAGCTCGGTGTGACCGCGGAGATCACAAAATTGGGTTGGAGCCTTTTTTGGCGCTTCGGAGAATAGCTTGGGATATTCCATTCAATCGGGAAATGGGTTGGAATGCAAACAGGAACACACTGACCGGAAACAGAGCTGCGGACTGCAAATCAACTAAAAATAAATAATTCTGAATGAGTATACACTTTATATTATCCCTCACAGCTTAATATCATTATTAGGTCTCCATACAATTGAGACCATACTGTTATGATTTAGAGAAAAAAGTCAAACAGGAAGTGACATCACTTGAAATTCCCTATAAAAATCTGGGCCCTTCAGTCCTTCCATCACTCACTTCCATTTTGGTGGATGAGTTTGACAGGAAATTGTTCATTGTGGTGTCACCATGAAGAGCCTATGTATCATTTTTGGTATATTTGTATACACTTTTGCCTGTATTTGTCTTCTGTCTCTATTCATTAAGAGTCACTATGAAGAGTTTATGTACACTCTTTTTGTATATTTATACCCACTTTTTGCCTGAATTTATCTTTTGTCGCTATGCATTAAGAGTACGGAACTGTTTTAATAACCAATTTAATAGCTTTACTTATGGGAGTTTGTCCTATGAATTTTTGGTCATTATGGGGGACTGATTAACCCTTTTTGATTGTTTCTATGAAAAATTGGTCAACATCATTGCTCCATTCGGAAGAAAATTGCTTCCCTCATTTCATCGCTACAAAAAAAATCATGTATATGTTAGCCGGGCGCCCGGCTACGCTACGCTGACAACGTAGCTTTGGCTACGTTATCAGCGTAGCCATTGCCGGGCGGCCTGCTACTCTGTGGCGTCGGGCAGGGATTGTGCAGTGGGCGGGGGCGGGTGGCCAGCCAGGGGGGTTAACTTACATTATGAAGCGGATTGTGCGGCTGGGCGGCAGGGAATCAGCGGCAGCTGGGTGGGGGCAAAGCCTCTAGGCAGCGGGGAGCAATGGCGGCGAATTAGCGTAGTCACCACTGGGGGAGCATCACATGGTTTCCCAGCTCCCCCAGCGGCACTACGCTAATAGCGTACATAGCGTAGATCCTGGACTGTCATGGCGGCCGGGACTGCGGGGAGCCGAGTGCCAGAGATGCCAGGATGGTAAGTATATCAAGCACACTACACACACACACACACACACACACTACACACACTACACACACGACACACACACACACACCACACACACACACTACACACACTTACACAATCATATGGCCACTATCCTCATCCTAACCCCGGTGTCCACGTGGGCGTGGAATTAGTTTCATAAAGTGTGGCAAGCCCGAAGCTTGGCGAGCGCCCGCAGATACGCATCCCCGTGCGGGGCTCGCTGCGCTCGCCATGCTTCGGGCTCGGTGTCTCGCTGCGCTCGGCACACTTTATAAAATTAACTCCATGCCCACGTGGACACTGGGGTTAGGACGTGGATAGAGGCTATATGCCCCTTTATGTGTTAGCAAGGCTCCAGTTAAGTAATTTGCATAACTTACGTCATTTGTGTAAGTTACATAGTTTACATAGCCAGCATAGTGGTGTATTGGTATTCTCAATACACCAGTACGCAAACTACTTAACGGGCGCCCAACTAACCTACTGTATAAGTATCAAAAATTCTATTTATACTTATGTGGTTGGTAGAGATCCTATTATTTTTTTATTTTTTTATTTACAGTTTCTTATATAGCGCAGCATATTCCGTTGTGCTTTACATTTGTAGACAGTGATAAAACAAACCGGGTGACAGACAGATTTGGAGGTAAGAGGGCCCTGCTGCAAGCTTACAATCTATAGGGAAACACAAGGACAGGCACCAGTAATACATAGCATAGCATAGCAGTCCCACCAAGTAGCAAGTCCAGAAGAAAAGCTATATAATAAGTGCCTCAGAGGGTTATGCAGAGGGTTAAATATGATAGGCTTGCCTGAAGAGGTACATTATCAGGGAACGCTTGAAAGTTTGGAGGCTAGTAGAAAGTGTTATTGTGCATGGAATGGCATTCCATAGGGTGGGAGCAGCCCAATGAAAGTCCTGTAATAGTGAGTGGGAGATAGTGATCCGTGCAGAAGAGAGACACAAATATGGCGCAGAGCAGAGTGGCCAAGATCTGAGATCTTTTGTAATAAGTAAAGAGGTATATGCTGGTGCAGTATGGTTAATAGCTTTATTTGTGAGTAGAATTATTTAATATTGAACACAGTAAAATACAGGCAATCTGTCCTGGAGGGACTGGCAGAGCGGATCAGCAGACGATAAGCATCTTGCTGGGAAGATCAGCCTAGCAGCAACATTTAAAATGGACTGCAGTGACGAGAGTCTGTTCTTGGGATGACCATTTAGGAGACTATTGCAATAATCAATGCGGGATATAATGAGTGCATGGATAAGAGATTTAGTAGTGTCTTGTGTGAGATAGGGTCATATTTTGGATATGTTTTTTAGATGCATGTAATATGGAGACCAATTGAATGTGGGGAACAAAGGACAGTTCAGAGTCGAGGATGACTCACTACACAACGAGCTTGTGGGGTAGGGTAGATTGTTGAGTTGTCAACAGTTCTGGAGATTTCAGGATGGTAAAGCAGAGGACCTAAAACTGAGCCTTGCAGAACTCCAACTTACAGTAGTCAGGTAGTGAAGAGGAAGTGAAGAGGAGGTAGAGTCAGAGAAGCAAACACTGAAAGAGCTATCAGATAGGTAACTTGAGAACCAGGAAAGGGCTGTATCATTAAGACCTGGGAAGTGCAGTGTTTGTATGAGAAGAGTGTGATCAACAGTGTCAAACTCAGCAGAAAGATCTAGAACAGTGTTATCAATCTCATGGCCCTCCAGCTGTTTTGGAACTACATGCAATCCTTTATATAAAATATGTGGCAGGGCATGCTGGGATGTGTAGTTCCACAACAGCTGAAGGGCCACGAGTTTGACACCACTGATCTAGAAGAATAAGTAGTGAGTAATGGCCTTTAGACTTGGCAGTTACCAGATCAGTCATCACTTTAGTCAGTGCTGTCTCAGTGGAGTGTTGGGAACTAAAGACTGACTGAAGTGGGTCTAATAGGGTGTGAGAGTTAAGAAAGTGTGTGTGGGGGGGTTATTCTGGTTCACTCCTGGAAAATTCCTTCTTAGATGGACAAAACCATGTGCACTGCAGGGGGGCAGATGTAAAATGTGCAGAGAAAGTTAGATTTGGGTGGGGTTTTACTTCAATGTGAGATCTATATTGCAGTGTACAAATAAAGCAGTCAGTATTTTCCCTGCACAGAAACAAAATAACTCACCCAAATCTAATTCTGTGCATATTTTACATCTGCCCCCCTGCAGTGCACATGGTTTTGTCCATCTAAGAAGGAATTTACCAGAAGAAGTGAACCAGAATAAGCCCCTGTGTGAGGCTAGAGTAGACAGGACTCTCGAGTAGCTTGGAGAGGCATGGGAGCTGGCACGGTAGTTAGAAAGAGAGTTAGGGTCAGAATTGTGTTTTCAGAATGGTAGTAATCACTGCATGTTTGAACAGAAATATAAAAGTACCAGTAACAAGCGGGAGATTGCAGATTTCATATATCATGAGGATTTCACGCTTGCTTCCTCACCATTCTTTGAATTATTATATATATATATATATATATATATATATATATATATCCATGCTGTTTTTTTATATTTTCAGAACCATTTTATATACTGTATATTTCTAAGGATAACAACTAGTGTTCAGGATACTGGGCCTTATTCTGGTTGGAGCGGCCGGGCCGTACGCGTACGTCCCGGGGTTTTTCATGATCTGCGCATGCGTAAATTCGCTAATGCGCAGGCGCGACCACTCCACAACGCTTACGGACGGGTCTCTACGTGCGAAAAAACCTGTACGCGATTGTACGGGCATTGGGGGCGGCATAGGGGCGTGATGAGGGGAGCGGCCGAAATAATGGGCGTACACGGGGGTGTGCACCAAAAATGAGCGGTGCTACTACCGCACGATCGACTAAGGCACCGTTCATTTCGGACACAAAACAGGCGGCTGCCAACCGCCATCTCAAACCACCCCTACAGATACCGCATGCCAGCGTGCGCCTGAGTTTGCTAATTAACGCTGATTCCTACTCAAACACATACACCTGAATGTAATAAGCAATGCTGCAGTCTATTAAGTCCAAACCATTATTTCACTGCCTGCAAGCCACACACACAGCACGCAAACACATTGGAAGCTTATGTTTCTATACTTCTCCACATTTAATGGTTTGTTTAATTTAAGGTAAGAATCTTTTTAAGACCTGCTTATATACGCTAAGGTAGGTATTTGCTAAACAGTTAGACACATTCACTACGTGCTTTCATAGACTTTACGCAGTAGCACACTCAATCTACACAAGTCGACATGTGTCAACGTGTTCACTCTAATACTAACATAGGTTTTGTATTTAGGATACAATAACATAAACCACATCTAACACCTACAAAGGATGTTGCAGCAATGTTTTAAGCCCATGACCACTATTTTGCACACAATCTTTGTATAGTACCCAAAATAATGACCTGTACCACTATCTCATCTGCTATGATTTGGATTTGACTACACTCTGGATGTAAGATGCCATCAATCACATTATTGCACTCTCATCTCTCTAACAAAGGATTCCTACATCTGCTTATGACACTGTAAAATCATATATATTTAAAAAGTTATGCATGTTTGTTCACAACCTATTTTATCATGTTTGGCCCATTCACACATCTTTTTTTAGGGAGGACACATATGCATTCCTACACAAATGTACCTTTTCACCCTTGTTTGTCTGCCTCACCCACTCCATGAGGAAAGCATTGTTCTGGACCTGCTTTTACCTACTACTGTAGGAGCTACCTCACCTGCACACAAACTGCTTTCTCACCTATTAAGTTGCTCTGCACATGTGCTGACACAAACTAATTAGCAGGGAAAAGTTGGATAGGAACATGGGAATGGCCATGGAGAGGGTTACACATGGGAAACTTCGACCACACTTCCACAAATGTTCAAAAATACCCTGGTCAGTAAGTACACATAAATCTAGTATTTGTTTCACACAAGAAATGACACATACCACAATTTTGATTTAATTTGTAAAATAAATTTATTTGCTGTTCAGCATCACAGCTTATTTCACACTTTAATGTGAGAAATCAAATAAACAAATAAAATAGACACACAAATAATAAAACAGCCAGAACAAGAGGTTGCATATCTCCAAACATGTGTTACCCTGCAAATGCAATGGTGAAAGAAATGGGGACACCAGAATACGTACTGCAACAACCAGGGTGAATACTAAGCAAGATACACACCACCACAAATTTATCCTGCATTTGTAGAGGTCAAAATACGAACTTTCATGCCCATGGCACGCAAATGGATAGATGGCCAACTCAGGAAGCGGATGTCCAGTGCAATTTAAACATTTGGGGTCCAACCACAGAGGAAGTGAACCAGGTCTCATTATTTGGGCCCTTTTTTCCCCCTTTTAGATGGGGCCTTGGGGACAGGGGCCTTTGGCTCAGCTGCCTTGCGGCGTCTTCCCCTAGTCGACACAGGAGGGTCAGCAGAGGTGGAAGGTTGGGGAGCAGCTTGGGGTGGGGCAGCAGATGGGGGATTGTCCCTTAGGGACCTGGCGGTGGACAGCTGCTCCGCAAGAAGTTCATTCTGGCGGCTGAGGTGTTGGCCAATGCTTACTATGCCAGCCGCCAGAGTGTCGTTAATGCGGGTCAAGGCCTCACACTGCAGCCTGTTTGTGGCCTTCCACTCCGCCAGAAATTCCGCCACCTGCTGCTGACGGATCGCAGCATCCACCCCTTGCTGCTCGATCCTCTCCAGCGTCACCATCATGCTCTCTTCCCATGTCTCCTGTGGCTGGGGCTGGGGGTGTCTTCTTGGTGGAGGATGGGCCACTTGCTCCACCTGTGGCTCTGCAGAGGAAGATGACATAACAGTACATCCAATGAGATATCCGACATTAGTGGTGTGGTAGTAATGTGGCTCCAGGTGTTGGGTAACTCCAGTTCCCAGCATGATGTGCAACATAAATGTAGAGATTGTTTTGTTAATAGTGTGTGAGGCCATGCGGATGCATGCTTTACAAACATAGCTGTAGGCCTATAATTTGTACAGCAATGTCCTAAATTTAAAATAGTAAGGAGTGCTTAAGCCACAACAATGTCATAACCCTTAAATAGCACAGCCTAATTGTGAGGTTAGAGGACAGTCCCCCAAAACCAAACTACCAATTGGGTCTCAGCATACATACATTCAAGAAGGAGTAATTGAATTAATGTTATTTACTATGTACAGTATGTGTGTGTTAACATATTATTTTTTAGTACTGTGTTTACAGCAGACCCATCTTCAATGTAGTTTAAAAATGTATGTGGCCTTCACACATAACTCTGAACTTTTTATTATGTACAAATACAACAAACATTTGTGTATGTTATATATTAATTATTTTTTTTTATCCCTTCACTACAGACACTGAACAGCAGCAGGAGGAGGTGGCAGCCCTAATGCGGGAGATCGTTCTCACCCTCCTGTACCTCCAGATCCTGTTTGGCCTTCTGGAGGCCCGCATTTAATTTTTTTTTATCCCCCCCCCCTTATTATTTGTGTTATAAATAAAAGTTTATGTACAGTTCAAAATTGCCTGTGTTTTTAATCAGAAATATGTTAGAGGGCTTGTAAGGGTAGGTACATACAGATGTGTACTGTAAGTTATACTTGTAATTTGAGGTGAGGGGTAATGATTGATGTGTGAATGTGTGTGTTTTTGAGTAAAATAACACATAGTGAAAATGCATGAATGTTTAATGTTGTTCGATTAAAACATCACACATAACATCAGGGTAGGTATACATGTTACACATTGTGGACAAAGTAATTATGGACATAATTTAGTACATATACTGAAACACCAACATAACTTGATTTAAAAGTAACAGCAATATGGGGACACATAGATAGTGATTAAAATGCCACATTAGAACATAACAAATATACATGTAATGAGGGTTCAAATGTTGTTTTATTAGGTCTTTATTAAGGTAGACAATTGAGTTAATAGAAAACAATAATAGATTAACAAATAGATTAATTAATCAATTGTCAGAATTGTAGTTGAAAGGCAAGATTTGCAGGTCCATATATGTGAAGGGTATGGCAGCGTACACGGACGTACGCTCACTCTCACGAGCGGTGACAAGCTGTGTTTTCCATTGAAAACAATAGGGACCCGTCCGTGCAAGCTGGCGTACGCTCAGATCTACGCAAGAAGTCGGTGGGAAGACGGACGAAAGACGTCCGTAAACGGCGCCGTACGCTCAGTTGTACGCCTGTTGTCGGAGTGCAAGGCTGAGCCGTCCGCGTACGTTGCCGTACGCTCATTTGTACGCCACTCCCCTTCTGCGTTATTTCTGCCCGTACGTAAGCGGCTGATTTGTGGGTGGACTTAACCCCAACGGCCGCGTACGGCTAGCGTACGTTAATAGTGAACGTACGCACGTTTGGCCGCTCCGATCAGAATAAGGCCCACTGAATCAACCGCTGGTGCTGGCTTATTCCACCATGTGAAGGAACTGCAAGCTTGAGAAGCACACGGCTTAGGTGGACATGCATTGAGTTGATAGGGTTTGAAGAAGTTCGACCAAAGCATCAGGTCCACAATGACAAGGTAGACAGTCAAAAGTTCAACATGAGTTTTTCACTTTTTTTTAGTCAACATGTGCCAACAAGCGGTTTTTCATGCTATACCATCCACTATGGCATGGAGGGAGAAAAGAATAGTGTGCAAAGGGCAGCTAGGCACCGTGCCCGAATCATGGCAAGAGCAGCGCACTATGCAAAGAGACGCTGTACTCTTTGACAGTTTCCATGTTGACTATGTGGACATTTGGGAAAAAAACATGAAAAACTCATGTTGACCTTTTGACTGTAAACTTTGTCATTGTTGACCTAATGCTTGTGTCGACCTGTCAACCTTAGCCATGTTGACCTATTTCATGTGTTGATCTAAGACATGTCGATCCAATGCATGTCGACCTAGTATTGGTCGACCTAATAACCCATAACCATTAAACACAACTGACTGCAGCTCTAGTCCCACCTTTTGACATTAAGCTATACGGTACTTGTTTCCTAGAACGGCCACAATTGGGGGTTATCGTGTACCTTCACTTAACGATTGACGCCAACGCGAAGTGTGGCGAGCATAGCGAGCCCGCGAGGGGTGGCGGTACGTGTCCTCTGACCTTTTCATAGCCCTACTATCCACGTCGGCGTGGATGTGAGAATATAAAGTGTGGCGAGCGCAGCGAGCCACCGAGCCCGAAGCGTGGCGAGCGCAGTGAGCCCCGCGAGGGGACGCGTATACCTGTGAAGTTATACGCGTCCGCTCGTTGCGCTCGCCACACTTCGGGCACGGTGGCTCGCTATGCTCGCCACACTTTATATTCTCAACTCCACGCCGACGTGGATAGTAGGGGTATGAAAAGGTCGGACCTCGCGGGCTCACTACGCTCGCCACGCTTCGGGTTGGCGTCAATCGTGGGGTGCCGTTGAGGTTGTTAAAATTGGGGTCTGGGGAGACTTTTACATTGAATCCAATGTAAAATAGGGTCCCAGGGACCCTATTCACATTTCAATCAATGTAAAAATCAGGACCATCGCGTCGGTCGCATCGCATGCGATTTGGTCACATGCGATCGATGTGATGCGACCGACCCGATCAACATCGGTGTGGCTGTTCTAGGAAACAAGTACCAGCTATACTATTGAATTATCATAGATGCTTTGAACAATTACATCTTTGCGAATGTTACTCGGGCAACATCCAGACAACAGGAAGAGGTGATAAGAAGACAGTTAAGCAATGATGGCAGACCAGATAAAAAGGAAAGACAATTAAAATATAAGGTAGAAACACACCGGATAACAGCTTGACCAACATGGCTGCCTCCCCTGGTATGCACATAATTGGGATGCAAAATACATGGTCCTGGTGGTTTTTGTTGGGTCCTTACTCCTAGCAATTGATCCTTGCAATCGTCCCATTTTGTGTCACTGTATCTCTTCTAGGCATAACCTATTCCACTCAGAGTATCCCTACATAGTGCACACAAGATGGCTGCCTCATCTGGTACTTTTTTGGGTACTTGTTTCCTAGCACGGCCCCACGATATTAAGTTGTATGGCATCTCATCGCATCACATTGCATGCGGGCATATGGCATGCGATGCGATTTTAAATTGTATAAGCCCCTATACGATTTTTAATTGTATAAGCACCCTAATGGGTGCTTACAATGTTAAATGCACCCTCACGCCACCCCCACTATCAACGCCAACACGAAGCGTGGCAAGCGCAGCGAGCCCGCGAGGGGCAGTGGTACTTGTCCTCCGACCTTTTCATACCCCCACTATCCACGTCGGCGTGGAGTTGTTCTTATATAGTGTGGCGAGCGCAGCGAGCCACAGAGCCCGAAGCGTGGCGAGCGCAGCGCGGCCCGCGAGGGGACGCGCATCACTTCACATGTATTCCGCGCCCCCCCGCGGGGCTCATTGTGCTCGCCTCGCTGCGCTCGCCACACTATATAACATCAACTCCATGCCGACGTGGATAGTGGGGGTATGAAAAGGTCGGAGGTCGCGTACCGCAGCCGCTCGCCATACTTCGGGTTGGCATTGATAGTACGGGTGGCGTGGGGGTGCTTTTAACATTGTAAACACCCATACATGGTGCTTGTACAATTATTTATCTTATAGAGGGCACATTTAACATTGGAAACACCCATTAGGGTGCTTATACAATTTTAAATCGTATACCATTGTATATGCCATACAATGGCATACAATGCGATGGTATACAATTTAAAATTGTATAACATCGGCTGCCATCGCGTAACATCGCCGTGCTAGGAAACAAGTACCCTTTTTTGTGTATGGAACATATACCCCATGGAATTATTACCCCAAGTGTCTGCTCAGTGTCTGAATTAATATGCATGTGCTTGTTTTGATGCCTGTAAAGTGCCTTGAGTTCTGTTGGATAAAGAGCGCTATAAAATATTTTTTTGAGAATAAATGTATATTTAATATATAAACAAAGTTTATAATACATTTCCATTTAAATTTACCTATTCAATCTTTCTAAATTTAAAACAAACATACACACACACACACACACACACAAATATATATAAGAATAGACTAGGAGTTAATTGTCATTATAGCGTCCATTCTGCATGTAATTATAGCGATTACGTGGGTAGTTGTGCCACCTATTTAAAAGTAACGCAACATATTTCAATAGTGACACATTAAGCTCTATACTGTCAGCTGATTTCAGTCTTCAGCAATGCTAAAGTGTAATTAATGTCAATTGTTCAGTACTTTAATTTGATTTGTGCAGTGTATAACCTACATTGAGTCTTTCTTTTTATTTGGAAACTGAACAGAAGGTTCAAGAAACTTTTAAATTATTTTTTTTCTCACTTATATTATACTGAGAGTATAACGAAATCTAGGGATGGAAATAGTACTAATTAGTTAAGGATCTGAAGGTTAATAAACTTGGTGCATTAATCACAAAGTACTAGGCAATAGGACTCTAAAGGTATATAAGAGATATGTGTATTGTAATGGACATACACACTGGTCGATTTAAGCCCCTTTTCTAAGCGATCTGATTAGATTGCTTAGCAATGGAGTACGGAACGCTCCGTGTGTATGCCCTGCAGCGATACTGATGCGCGGTTTTGCCGGCTGGGTAAGCCATTGCTGGCACTGGCCTTCCACAGATAACGGGGATTTGTCTATTATAAAAATAAGCAAAGTCCTGCACAAACGCTCAGCACACAGCATTACAGTGTGCCTAGCGGGTGTCCCGCTATGTGCTGAGCGCTCATGCTGCAGCCTGTCGCTCAGCACAAAAAGCTGTGTCGCCCAGTGTGTACGGGGCTTAAGAGTTTATAACCTGATAATTAATTTATACATTTGATATATTTTGAATTTTACAGTTGTGCAAAACAAAAATAAATACAGTGAAAGAAATACCAGCAGTGTAAATTCAAATAAACAGTATTGTATACATGAGTGGTCAAGATATTGCTAATATAAAGTAAAGCTGGGTACACATTAAACAAAAGCAGTGCAATATCCGGAGCATAGAGAACCAGTGGGGTAGCCGGCAATGGTAAATACATATACACTTGCCCATGCCATGTGCAACAAGCAGCAAGGCTCTCACTAGCAACATCTTCCATCATCCTGCATGTAAAAATGATGGAGGACAGTGCTTATGAACCATGGGAGTGCACATTGATAATGATATAGTGCATACACACTAGACGATATACACAATAATGTTGTTACCATACAGATGGAGCGCCTCTCAGCCAGAGCAGGGAATCAGCAGAATCCCTTAGCTGGTACAGGCTGGTGGAGAGACACTCCATCTGGCGGGGACACGTGAGTGTCTCACACGCATGCACATCCCCGTCAACACGGCGGCAGGGAGCGTTTTCCCTGCCCATCTTTGCTTCAGGGAGACGGACTGGGATCGGGGTGAGCTGGGGGCAGCTGGAGAGGGGGGGCTGCAGGGGAGCTGCAGAGGGCGGTGGAAGGTTCAGACGGTACACCCCTTCTGTCAGCTGGCGGCGGTGCCAGATGGCGATTGTATCGCCAGGAGCAGCACCGACAAGAGTAGTGCTCCATCTGTACTGTATGTCGTTCTCTCATGCTTATCATGTAAACACTCGTGTACTGTGTACTCACCATAAGAGCCACTAGCAGAAGTTCTGTGGAAATAAAATATAAATGATTTCCATGTTAATCCCACCAATATAAATAATAAACAATTCATACTGTAACCAATTAAACATTCAATATCAAACAATCAGTCAATGACTAATAAAGACAATGGGTGACATTCTATGGGATGAGAAGTTTCGACTTTTGCGAGTTTTTTCGCAAAAACGGCCGAAATCGCATTTTTTTTGCATTTACGCATATTTAATGAGCTGCGAAAATGTGAAAAAAGTGCGATTTTGGCCAACAAGTTGGACACACTGGAAATGCGATGGCTGCTTTTCGCAGCACATCGCATCCAGATGTTTTCACATGAAAAAGTATACAAATCGCATATTTAATGGTATGCGATTTGTATAAAGTGTGTCTATAATTCGCCCAAAAATCAGACCAGGTTCTGATGGGCGAATTAGCCTGAACCCTGCACAGATCGCAATGTTCTGTGCAGGGTTCTGGTGTAAAAAAAAAATTAAACAGTTAAAATAAAAAAAAAACGAGCGCGGGGTCCCCCGCCCGAGCATAACCAGCCCCGGGCTCATTGAGCCGGTGCTGGTGACATAAAATCAGGGTCCCCGACAAATAGGGGTCCCCTTGATTTAATGAAACCAGCACCAGGCTCAAGGTCGGGCGCTGGTTCCCAAAATACGGGGGACAAAATGACTAGGGGTCCCCCGTATTTTAAGAACCAGCACCAGACCCATCCAGCCAGCAGGGTAATGCCACAGCCGGGGGACACTTATTATATAAGGTCCTGCGGCCAAAGCATTATCCCCCTGGCTGGTCAGCATAGGCAGGGGTCCTGGGGAAGTGGGGACCCCCCCAATGAAGGGGTCCCCCCCTCCAGGACTTACCAGCCCATGCTGAAAGTCCGGGGCTGTCCCCGATGCCCCTGGGCGGAGGGCATCGGGCTGATGTAAAGTGTAACAAAAAGAAGATAAACTATTGTTTTCTACTGTTGAACTATGAGTCCCAGCAAGCCTACCCCGCATGCTGGGACTTGGAGAACCACAAGTCCCAGCATGCGGGGCATTAAAGGGCCCGCTGGCACTTGTAGTTCTACAGTACAAAAAATAGTTAAATAAAACACACTGACACCCTGAAAAATAAAAGTTTAATACACACATAACACACACACACTGATACTTACCTACCTTGAGCCCGTAGGTCGGTCCCTGGATCCTGGGTCCGGGCTCCGGGGCTCCAGGGCTGAAGAGTCCGGTTCCGGGGCCTTGGTCCTGGTTCCGGGGCTGGTCCTGGGGTTCCGGGGCTCCAGGGCTGAAGAGTCCGGTTCCGGGGCCTTGGTCCTGGTTCCGGGGCTGGTCCGGGGTCCAGGATCCGATGAAGTCCACAGGGGTTCCTACTCACCTGGGCCCCGGCGACGACATCGGCATCCTCTCCGGCAGACGCGCTGCTCCCGGCTGCTGTGGTACCCGCTCTCGGACTGAAGAGACGCAGAGATTTTCATCTTCCGTGCCTTTCCTCCGGATGATTCTATTGGCCGCCTAGCGAGAAAGTCGGCTCCTGATTGGCCGCTAGGCGGCCAATGGAATAATTCTGAGAAGAGGCGCGGAAGATGAAACATCTCTGCGCCTCTTCAGTCCGAGAGCGGGTACCACAGCAGCCGGGAGCAGCGCGTCTGCCGGAGAGGATGCCGATGTTGTCGCCGGGGACCAGGTGAGTAGGATTTCCTTCCTCAGGTACCCCTGTGGACTTCATCGGATCCTGGACCCCGGACCAAGGCCCCGGAACCGGACTCTTCAGCCCTGGAGCCCCGGAACCCCAGGACCAGCCCCGGAACCAGGACCAAGGCCCCGGAACTGGACTCTTCAGCCCTGGAGCCCCGGAGCCCGGACCCAGGATCCAGGGACCGACCTACGGGCTCAAGGTAGGTAAGTATCAGTGTGTGTGTGTTATGTGTGTATTAAACTTTTATTTTTCAGGATGTCAGCATGTTTTATTTAACTATTTTTTGTACTGTAGAACTACAAGTGCCAGCGGGCCCTTTAATGCCCTGCATGCTGGGACTTGTGGTTCTCCAAGTCCCAGCATGCGGGGTAGGCTTGCTGGGACTCATAGTTCGACAGTAGAAAACAATAGTTTATCTTCTTTTTTTTACACTTTACATCAGCCCGATGCCCACCGCCCATCGCTGAGCATTTGGTGCCAAGGCACACAGACTTCACAAGTGTGCAGGGCATTACTGGGAGTTGACTAAGTTCCCTGAGACTTTGCATAACAGGTCAGAGGCGGAGAGGCTTGTGCTGAGCTCTGCTTGGCAGAGCTCCTCATATGCTTCTCATGCCCATGGAGGACAGAGGGTTTTTAATTAGAGGTTTTTAACCCTCATGAGAGGGTTTTTAATTAGATGTAGCGTTGAGCCTGTCAGGGCTCGTAGAGAGTAAGGTACAGAGGGACAAACACAGGCTTTTCATGTGTTCATGTGATATTTTATACATACATACATATATATATATATATATATTATCCCCCCCCCCCCCCCACACACACACACACAGTTAACCATTGACCATTTGACAGTGTAATATTCTCCCATGCAGTTTGCGGCCAGTAATAACAATGGGAGGGGGTCTCCCTGTCTAAAGTGACCCCGTGCCCCCCGGAGGCTTAATCCAGCCATGATGCTGGGATGTGTAGTTCCACAACAGCTGGAGGGCCAAAGGTTCCCCATCCCTGCCCTATACCATAACCATAAAATGGAAACTACTATATTTATATCTCTAAAAGCTGATCAGTAATTTTCTAGTTCAGAACCTCACTCTTAAACAGCAACTTACTATCTAAAAAGTATTTTGATACTTTGAATATGAGTTCTCATTAATTGTCTATGGTAATCCCAAAGAACAAGATACGACTGAAAAAGCATAAGTGAATAATTGAACCTACAAGTGCCTTAGGCAAAGCACAAATTATGTGTCCCCAATCAATAAATCAATATACTTTTTAATGACTGACTGCTCATTAAAACACTTAAAGCAATTTGAAGTCCACTCTGACTAAACTCTTATTTATAATAATTACAGAAATGTATACTTAATATGTATTTTGTAATAAAAAAAAACAGAGGACATTATAAATGGGAAATTACAGTATATACTGAGATGGATAAACAACAGTCCAGAAAAATGTGGCTATATAAAAAGCTGCTTTAAGGGTTCAATGGAACAAACTGAGGGAATGCAGGCTCAATCCATAAAGCTCAATTTGGGTCCCAATCAATCAATTTTGGGTCCCAATGGCGAGTGTGTTGGTACTTCTGTATCTATATATTTGGGTTGATTTTTAATTAACCTCTGTTACTGTGATCATAGCTTTCTCATGCACCCTTGATAAGCTCATTTACCTGAAACCTGTGACAGCTGCCCCTTTAATTCTAATTCAGGTGCTGTGTTTGGGATTGTCTCACCTTATAAAAGCCATGTTACTTGGCAGTTGAGCATTAACCCAGAAAAAAAACACATGTTCATTTTAGCTATGATGTGTAAGCAGGTGCCAGGTTCTCAAGATAACCAGTTGCTAGTGTAGGACTTGCAGTGAAATGGGGTCCCTTGGCGATGGGCTGCAAGCTTAAATGCATTGATCAATTCATGAACTAAAACCCCATTATTTATTTATTGATTATTTGAATGTTAAGGTGAGTTAGTTTGTTGTAGTGAGTGCTGGGCCCCCTGTGTTTGTATTTACTAGAGTGTGTGGTCACAGGCCACCGCACCCCACCCTGGGATGTGGGTGCAGTTTGCACCCCATTCCTAGGAATGGCGAGTGTGTTGGTACTTCTGTATCTATATATTTGGGTTGATTTTTAATTAACCTCTGTTACTGTGATCATAGCTTTCTCATGCACCCTTGATAAGCTCATTTACCTGAAACCTATGACAGCTGCCCCTTTAATTCTAATTCAGGTGCTGTGTTTGGGATTGTCTCACCTTATAAAAGCCATGTTACTTGGCAGTTGAGCATTAACCCAGAAAAAAAACACATGTTCATTTTAGCTATGATGTGTAAGCAGGTGCCAGGTTCTCAAGATAACCAGTTGCTAGTGTAGGACTTGCAGTGAAATGGGGTCCCTTGGCGATGGGCTGCAAGCTTAAATGCATTGATCAATTCATGAACTAAAACCCCATTATTTATTTATTGATTATTTGAATGTGAAGGTGAGTTAGTTTGTTGTAGTGAGTGCTGGGCCCCCTGTGTTTGTATTTACTAGAGTGTGTGGTCACAGGCCACCGCACCCCACCCTGGGATGTGGGTGCAGTTTGCACCCCATTCCTAGGAATGGCGAGTGTGTTGGTACTTCTGTATCTATATATTTGGGTTGATTTTTAATTAACCTCTGTTACTGTGATCATAGCTTTCTCATGCACCCTTGATAAGCTCATTTACCTGAAACCTGTGACAGCTGCCCCTTTAATTCTAATTCAGGTGCTGTGTTTGGGATTGTCTCACCTTATAAAAGCCATGTTACTTGGCAGTTGAGCATTAACCCAGAAAAAAAACACATGTTCATTTTAGCTATGATGTGTAAGCAGGTGCCAGGTTCTCAAGATAACCAGTTGCTAGTGTAGGACTTGCAGTGAAATGGGGTCCCTTGGCGATGGGCTGCAAGCTTAAATGCATTGATCAATTCATGAACTAAAACCCCATTATTTATTTATTGATTATTTGAATGTTAAGGTGAGTTAGTTTGTTGTAGTGAGTGCTGGGCCCCCTGTGTTTGTATTTACTAGAGTGTGTGGTCACAGGCCACCGCACCCCACCCTGGGATGTGGGTGCAGTTTGCACCCCATTCCTAGGAATGGCGAGTGTGTTGGTACTTCTGTATCTATATATTTGGGTTGATTTTTAATTAACCTCTGTTACTGTGATCATAGCTTTCTCATGCACCCTTGATAAGCTCATTTACCTGAAACCTATGACAGCTGCCCCTTTAATTCTAATTCAGGTGCTGTGTTTGGGATTGTCTCACCTTATAAAAGCCATGTTACTTGGCAGTTGAGCATTAACCCAGAAAAAAAACACATGTTCATTTTAGCTATGATGTGTAAGCAGGTGCCAGGTTCTCAAGATAACCAGTTGCTAGTGTAGGACTTGCAGTGAAATGGGGTCCCTTGGCGATGGGCTGCAAGCTTAAATACATTGATCAATTCATGAACTAAAACCCCATTATTTATTTATTGATTATTTGAATGTTAAGGTGAGTTAGTTTGTTGTAGTGAGTGCTGGGCCCCCTGTGTTTGTATTTACTAGAGTGTGTGGTCACAGGCCACCGCACCCCACCCTGGGATGTGGGTGCAGTTTGCACCCCATTCCTAGGAATGGCGAGTGTGTTGGTACTTCTGTATCTATATATTTGGGTTGATTTTTAATTAACCTCTGTTACTGTGATCATAGCTTTCTCATGCACCCTTGATAAGCTCATTTACCTGAAACCTGTGACAGCTGCCCCTTTAATTCTAATTCAGGTGCTGTGTTTGGGATTGTCTCACCTTATAAAAGCCATGTTACTTGGCAGTTGAGCATTAACCCAGAAAAAAAACACATGTTCATTTTAGCTATGATGTGTAAGCAGGTGCCAGGTTCTCAAGATAACCAGTTGCTAGTGTAGGACTTGCAGTGAAATGGGGTCCCTTGGCGATGGGCTGCAAGCTTAAATGCATTGATCAATTCATGAACTAAAACCCCATTATTTATTTATTGATTATTTGAATGTTAAGGTGAGTTAGTTTGTTGTAGTGAGTGCTGGGCCCCCTGTGTTTGTATTCACTAGAGTGTGTGGTCACAGGCCACCGCACCCCACCCTGGGATGTGGGTGCAGTTTGCACCCCATTCCTAGGAATGGCGAGTGTGTTGGTACTTCTGTATCTATATATTTGGGTTGATTTTTAATTAACCTCTGTTACTGTGATCATAGCTTTCTCATGCACCCTTGATAAGCTCATTTACCTGAAACCTATGACAGCTGCCCCTTTAATTCTAATTCAGGTGCTGTGTTTGGGATTGTCTCACCTTATAAAAGCCATGTTACTTGGCAGTTGAGCATTAACCCAGAAAAAAAACACATGTTCATTTTAGCTATGATGTGTAAGCAGGTGCCAGGTTCTCAAGATAACCAGTTGCTAGTGTAGGACTTGCAGTGAAATGGGGTCCCTTGGCGATGGGCTGCAAGCTTAAATGCATTGATCAATTCATGAACTAAAACCCCATTATTTATTTATTGATTATTTGAATGTGAAGGTGAGTTAGTTTGTTGTAGTGAGTGCTGGGCCCCCTGTGTTTGTATTTACTAGAGTGTGTGGTCACAGGCCACCGCACCCCACCCTGGGATGTGGGTGCAGTTTGCACCCCATTCCTAGGAATGGCGAGTGTGTTGGTACTTCTGTATCTATATATTTGGGTTGATTTTTAATTAACCTCTGTTACTGTGATCATAGCTTTCTCATGCACCCTTGATAAGCTCATTTACCTGAAACCTGTGACAGCTGCCCCTTTAATTCTAATTCAGGTGCTGTGTTTGGGATTGTCTCACCTTATAAAAGCCATGTTACTTGGCAGTTGAGCATTAACCCAGAAAAAAAACACATGTTCATTTTAGCTATGATGTGTAAGCAGGTGCCAGGTTCTCAAGATAACCAGTTGCTAGTGTAGGACTTGCAGTGAAATGGGGTCCCTTGGCGATGGGCTGCAAGCTTAAATGCATTGATCAATTCATGAACTAAAACCCCATTATTTATTTATTGATTATTTGAATGTTAAGGTGAGTTAGTTTGTTGTAGTGAGTGCTGGGCCCCCTGTGTTTGTATTTACTAGAGTGTGTGGTCACAGGCCACCGCACCCCACCCTGGGATGTGGGTGCAGTTTGCACCCCATTCCTAGGAATGGCGAGTGTGTTGGTACTTCTGTATCTATATATTTGGGTTGATTTTTAATTAACCTCTGTTACTGTGATCATAGCTTTCTCATGCACCCTTGATAAGCTCATTTACCTGAAACCTATGACAGCTGCCCCTTTAATTCTAATTCAGGTGCTGTGTTTGGGATTGTCTCACCTTATAAAAGCCATGTTACTTGGCAGTTGAGCATTAACCCAGAAAAAAAACACATGTTCATTTTAGCTATGATGTGTAAGCAGGTGCCAGGTTCTCAAGATAACCAGTTGCTAGTGTAGGACTTGCAGTGAAATGGGGTCCCTTGGCGATGGGCTGCAAGCTTAAATACATTGATCAATTCATGAACTAAAACCCCATTATTTATTTATTGATTATTTGAATGTTAAGGTGAGTTAGTTTGTTGTAGTGAGTGCTGGGCCCCCTGTGTTTGTATTTACTAGAGTGTGTGGTCACAGGCCACCGCACCCCACCCTGGGATGTGGGTGCAGTTTGCACCCCATTCCTAGGAATGGCGAGTGTGTTGGTACTTCTGTATCTATATATTTGGGTTGATTTTTAATTAACCTCTGTTACTGTGATCATAGCTTTCTCATGCACCCTTGATAAGCTCATTTACCTGAAACCTGTGACAGCTGCCCCTTTAATTCTAATTCAGGTGCTGTGTTTGGGATTGTCTCACCTTATAAAAGCCATGTTACTTGGCAGTTGAGCATTAACCCAGAAAAAAAACACATGTTCATTTTAGCTATGATGTGTAAGCAGGTGCCAGGTTCTCAAGATAACCAGTTGCTAGTGTAGGACTTGCAGTGAAATGGGGTCCCTTGGCGATGGGCTGCAAGCTTAAATGCATTGATCAATTCATGAACTAAAACCCCATTATTTATTTATTGATTATTTGAATGTTAAGGTGAGTTAGTTTGTTGTAGTGAGTGCTGGGCCCCCTGTGTTTGTACATACATATATATATATATATATATATATATATATATATATATATATATATATATATATATATATATATATATATATATATATATATATATATATATATATATATATATATATATATATATATATATATATATATATATATATATATATATATATATATATATATATATATTAAAGACAAAAGAAACCCAAAACGTCCGCGCCCAATTCTAAAGATAGCAGCAACTCTGAGAGTCCCCTGTTAGCTGAGACCCAGAACAGATAGAAATACAAGACAGGAACAGAGTGCGCTAGAAGGTGAAAGTACACAACTTCTTTTACACAATCAAAAATTTAATAAAAGCCAACAACACGGCTCATAAAAAATACAGTGGTAATATATTCATAAAAATGAATCAATTTGACAGCATCTGTGATAATTCAGTATAACGACAGGCCTGTCGTTATACTGAATTATCACAGATGCTGTCAAATTGATTCATTTTTATGAATATATTACCACTGTATTTTTTATGAGCCGTGTTGTTGGCTTTTATTAAATTTTTGATTGTGTAAAAGAAGTTGTGTACTTTCACCTTCTAGCGCACTCTGTTCCTGTCTTGTGTGTGTATATATATATATATATATATTATCCCCCCCCCCACACACACACACACACAGTTAACCATTGACCATTTGACAGTGTAATATTCTCCCATGCAGTTTGCGGCCAGTAATAACAATGGGAGGGGGTCACCCTGTCTAAAGTGACCCCGTGCCCCCCGGAGGCTTAATACAGCCATGATGCTGGGATGTGTAGTTCCACAACAGCTGGAGGGCCAAAGGTTCCCCATCCCTGCCCTATACCATAACCATAAAATGGAAACTACTATATTTATATCTCTAAAAGCTGATCAGTAATTTTCTAGTTCAGAACCTCACTCTTAAACAGCAACTTACTATCTAAAAAGTATTTTGATACTTTGAATATGAGTTCTCATTAATTGTCTATGGTAATCCCAAAGAACAAGATACGACTGAAAAAGCATAAGTGAATAATTGAACCTACAAGTGCCTTAGGCAAAGCACAAATTATGTGTCCCCAATCAATAAATCAATATACTTTTTAATGACTGACTGCTCATTAAAACACTTAAAGCAATTTGAAGTCCACTCTGACTAAACTCTTATTTATAATAATTACAGAAATGTATACTTAATATGTATTTTGTAATAAAAAAAAACAGAGGATATTATAAATGGGAAATTACAGTATATACTGAGATGGATAAACAACAGTCCAGAAAAATGTGGCTATATAAAAAGCTGCTTTAAGGGTTCCATGGAACAAACTGAGGGAATGCAGGCTCAATCCATAAAGCTCAATTTGGGTCCCAATCATACTGCAGATTGCAAAGTGTAAACCAAGGGGGCATCAGTATATGACTTGTCTCTCACTATCTGGGGAAAGAGTCATTAAGGCAATGTTCACCGAAACATCTCTTCTTTGTAGCTAGATAACCTTGCTTACAGTACAACTGTTGTTCCTAGTAGAGAGACCATAAATTTGTGAAAGACTATACAGAGGAGTGAAGAGCTTGGAGAGCTGGGAGTAGTGTTAGGCTTGAATAAAAAGATAGATACAGTATTATGGCCCCCATACAGTACTGAGCCACAAGTCACATCCGTTCCCTTGAACTCCCATGGCAGCCCCCTGGAAATCTTTTCATCCTGTTTGGTACTTGCTATTTTCATATACGATTTATCGCATGTGATTTCTGGCACGTAAAGATAGCACAGAAAGACTCCTGGGGAGCTGCCAGGGGAGTTCTAGGGAAATCAGATACAATAAATCGCCATTGCTTTTTAGCAGCTCTTATGTATTGTATCTGATTTCCCCAGAGCACCTAGGGCACTGACACCTGATTTACTGTATGTGCAGCTGGGCCAATCTCCATATCCAATGGGGACACGCATCAGATCATATCCAATGTCAAGCACATGCAATTTGGCCACTTTTCACTCAATTTTTCGGCCTGGTCCATTGGAATTGGGTGACAAGTGGCCAAATCGCACGAGTTTATGCCTAGCTTATGGGGTAGAAACATAGAAACATAGAATTTGACGGCAGATAAGAACCATTTGGCTCATCTAGTCTGCCCCTTTTGTACATTTACATTTAAGGTGCGTACCCACGGTAAGATATAGTGCAACATCTAGCACACTATCTAGCTGGGTTCGAATAGCATGCTAGATAGTGCACTATATCTTACCGTGTGTACGCACTATCCAACGTACAATGCGCGCTCCCGCCGGTCGTCTGGGAGGGAGCTGGTCGGGTGAGCATGCAACTGAATTTTGGCTAGAAAGCATAAGATACAGTGCATATCGTACGGCACACTGTATCGTATGCTTTCTAGCAAGCAATGCGCGTCATCAGCGGCACGCTCTGGCCACTTCCTGGACACTGCCCAGACACTCCCCATCAGCCATTCCGCGGCGCACACGCACCCAGAGGAGGCCCGAGGAGCTGGAGCCAGGGAAAAAAAGCACGACGCACGCACACACCCAGAGGAGGCACGAGGAGCTGGAGACAGGCACAAAAAGCAAGTACATTTTGTCATGGGTGTTTCAGCTGCGGTGTGGGTGCGTGCAAGAAAATGGTGCTCGTTTGGGAGGGGTCGCCTGCATACATCAAGGGGTAGGTGTGGGTGCGTGCATGAAAATGGTGCTTGGTTGGGAGGGGTCGCCTGCATACATCAAGGGGTAGGTGGGGGTGCCTGCATGAAAATGGTGCTTGGTTGGGAGGGGTCGCCTGCATACATCAAGGGGTAGGTGGGGGTGCCTGCATGAAAATGGTGCTTGGTTGGGAGGGGTCGCCTGCATACATCAAGGGGTAGGTGGGGGTGCCTGCATGAAAATGGTGCTTGGTTGGGAGGGGTCGCCTGCATACATCAAGGGGTAGGTGGGGGTGCCTGCATGAAAATGGTGCTTGGTTGGGAGGGGTCGCCTGCATACATCAAGGGGTAGGTGGGGGTGCCTGCAAGAAAATGGTGCTCGTTTGGGAGGGGTCATCTGCATACATCAAGGGGTAGGTGGGGGTTCCTGCAACATAATGGTGGTGGGTTGGGCGGGGTGTGCGCCTGCATCTATCAAGGGGTATTAAGGTGGGGGTGCCTGCAAGAAAATGGTGCTTGGTTGGGGATGGGAGACCTGGCTGCATGAAGGGGATGGAGGGGGAGGCTGCATTATCACAGGGGATGGAGGCTGAGGCTGCATTATCACAGGGGATGGAGGGTGAGGCTGCATTATCACAGGGGATGGAGAGCTGCGTGAAGAAAGTGCTTTATTACAGTATATGTGATGTCAGTGTTGTGTTGATATTAAATTATTATTTTTATTTTTTTTAAGAAATGGCAACCCCAAACCAGGAATTTTGGACAGGATTTCTGGACATGTATGAGGCGAATGAGTGTCTGTGGCGGGTCAAGGACAAAAATTATGCTAATAAGGAGAAACGCAACAAGGCACTGCAGGAAATGCTGACATACGTCAAAGGCATAAATGCTTCTGCCGACATAAAGTTTGTGAAAAAGAAGATTCAAAATTTCCGTACAGTATACTTAAAAGAACGCAAGAAATATGAGGATTCCAAACGCTCTGGAGCCGGGGTAGAGGAGATTGAAAAACCATCTTTATGGTACTATGATCAGCTCCATTTCCTACAGGATCAAGACCCCCTAAGTCAGTCACAGTGTTCAATGATGGAAGTCTCTCCAGGGCTATTGCCAGAGGAGGAAACAGATAATAGCAACGTGGTGAGTGTATACATAATATTATTTACTGTGTTATTTAGCTTGATGTAATTTGTTATTGACAGTTTATTTTTGTGCACATTCAAGGTCACTCTTTCAGGTGCGGAGACAGAGCCACCCAACACCCAACAAACCGAAGCCAAGCAGACTGCTGTGGTGGTGGAAAGCACACCTCCGTCAAGACCCAAGAGGACCCTCACCACAATCAAGTCTAGAGCTTCCTCAAGTTCAGCACCAAACCGTGCCGAGCGGTTTCTCCAAAGTGCAGAGGAGGTTCTGCATAAGTTACCCAATGAATTCAATGCTTTTGGTACACATGTTGCACAGGAATTGGAGGCAATGGTACCAGACCAGCGCATCCATTTCAAGAGGATTGTATATGATCTGATGATACGGGGGCGCAGTGGCGAATTAAGGCGTGATATTAACCTTGCATCATCAGCATCATATACAACGCAGCAAGGCCAACGTCCTCCCCCTAACCAATACCCATCTCGCACATCATACCCACCACCAAGTTTTACTGAACATACAAGCCCACCCTTGTATTGTAGCCCAAGTGCTACCTCATCACAGCCCCAATATCAAACTTCCACTCCCGGCCCGAGTGGTACCCCCTCTGTATGGGTGGGTGCACAGGCCACTCTCCTTTGTGAGCCTGATCTGTACAAGTTGTAAATGTTATAATATATGCAGTCCCTTTGGGTAGTTAAGATATCTCTGTTCCTGATATCTAGAAGTTAATGCTGAGCCGTTAGGAAGTAGTGATATGTGGCTTGATGGAAAGTTCTTGTAACACATTACTTTGAAGTATAGTTTTTATGATCCGAAAACAAATCATACCTCATTTTTTTTGGTAAAGAAAAAATCTACATTGCCTGGTTGCAATTTTTTGTGGAAAGGACCACATTTTATTTTGAAAAGAAAAAAGCTACATTGCCTGGTTGCAATTTTTTGTGGAAAGGGCAATAAATATTGTTTTCTGCAAAACTTTGTTGTTCTCATAAATTACTGCTTTCCCCCAAGGTATTGATAACTACGTCACAATCTGTGTACACTACCATTCAGCTATCACAGTTGGCTTTTCAATAAAAACAATATACGTTTGGGTAACATACAATAAACTTTATAAAATAGTAAGCTAAACTTATTTAATACTTGAAACATAGCATTTGTTCCAAAAATACAACACATGCAAATTTTTTGGACATTGCAGTCAAAGTAATGTATCATAAACAAATATGTACAAATAGCAGGTTCAGTATCAGGCAATTGCTTGAAGCTGCCAGTCCAATGCACCCTCTCCATTGAAGTAGGCCAGGTATTGGTCTCTGACCTGCTTTGCACGCTGTGATGACCCATGTGCCAGTGGGTTTGCATTAAGGGAGGTCCACCCATCGATGTCCTGAGACTGCTGTGCTGGTTCCGGTTCTGACACTACAGGTAATTCGTGTCTTGATTTGCGCCTCAAAAAATTATGCAGGGCACAACTTGCAAGCACTATCCATTGGATTTTGTCGATGCGCATATTGATTGCACTGTGGAAAATCCTGAACTTGTTGCTCATTATGCCGAAGGCATTTTCCACAGTGCGTCGCGCCCTGCAAAGCCTGTAATTAAAAATACGACGCTCCTGATTAAGCACTCTCTGAGGATAGGGCCGCATGATGTGCTCATGGAGTGCGAATGCCTCGTCAGCTAGGAAAACAAAATTTAGTCCATTTTGGCAATCATCACTAGAAGGGAGGTTTAGGCGCTTTGTGGCAAGGTGCTGGTAAAAAAGAGTGTCTTTCAGTGAACCTCCATCTGATGCCCTGCCATTTTTACCCACATCCACATAAACAAATTCATAATTGGCGTCCACTATCGCCAGCAGTACTACACTAAAAAACCCTTTATAGTTATAGTACAAGGAACCAGATTTGGGTGGCTGTGTAATGCGGACATGCTTCCCATCGATGGCCCCTCCGCAGTTTGGAAAGTTCCATCTGGTCTCAAAATCGGCCGCAATACCCTGCCATTCCTCACGAGTAGTAGGAAACTAGAAAAAAAGGTTGAAGAAAAATGATTTTCATTTGAGGTTTATATTTACATAACTTTATAGCATATTTCATTGTTGATGCTCACTATTGAGCCTTCCCAAGGAGGACAATTGATTGGCAGTACACACTTCTCCACATAATTATACTTTGCAAACCATGTATGATATATATTAAGGATGGACAGATGTTGGCAAACTACAAATGCAACCATGCCTTGCCACAGTTTAAACACTACCTTTCTTTATTGCTGAACTGTGGCAAGGCATGATGTGATTTGTAGTTGCACAACATCTTGAGAGGCAGCGGTTGGCCAGGCCTGTATTAAGCCCATGCTTGTTGTGTTTTACTGGGGTACAACAAACCAACCAGGGCAGATTTCTCCTGCCCCATAAAAAAGCCACCACAGAGTTACGGGCCACCCCACCCCAACTCTCCCCCTCCTCGTCTCCGTAAGCCTTGCCGCTGGGGTGGTCAGCAATCTTAAGCGGTGTCTGGTTTAATTCAGATTTTACAACATTAAACAATGTATTTGGTGTGTGCTCATTTCTCTAGGTATATGTCTGCTGCTGCTTTCAGAGCATGCGGGGAGCACACATAGAGAACAAAGGACACTTCAAATAAAGCAATTAAGTGGGAACACAATGGGACCATGTGCATTAGCATATACTCTACGGAGGATGCTGTGAATACATATTTACAACTAATGTGACTTTTAAATTGTCCTTACCTTCAAGTATTGTGGCTTGAGGACAGCATATAGGGCCCTGCAGGTTTCAGGAATTATACGGCCCAAAGCCTGAGGAGAATTGAAGGACCCAAACTTCAGATCCGCTAGGGATCTACCTGTTGCCAGGAAACGCAGAGTGACGATCAGCCTGTCCTCTGCAGGTATTGCCCTCCGCATGGTGGTATCCTGTCTTTGGATATAGGGCCTCACCAGTCCCAGCAGTTCCTGGAATGTACTGTCATCCATCCGCAGGTAGTTACGGTAGTCTACTGGGTTGTTTTCACGAATCTGGACAAGTAGTGGCATATGAGAGAGAGTTTCCCTCTGTAAAAGCCAATGCTTGGTCCAGCAGGATCGCCTTGCCCTATTGGAGCCTTTTCCTCTCTCATCATTAGAGCTCTCCCTTTCTGCTATCACAGCAGCTCCTGCATATGCTGCCAGCATATTGCAATGGAAAGTATCCATTATTGACCTTGGAAAAGGTTGATTAGCACACTAGCTGCAATAACCTGATGAGGAAATACAAACTAGTCACTCTGCACAAATGCAATAATTTTAAAATGGCTGCTGAGCCTTTATACAACCCTGCAAACACCCACTTCTACAGCCTGCCAATGAGGGGTTTGTTATTTTTTTGAAATCCCTGCCCATTATGCAAACACTGTGATCGTCCAGGATCTAGCCAAGTAGCTGTGACGTCAGATCGTATACCATATCGTTTGCAGATAGTACATTATTTTCAGTCCAAATCTGATGGTTTTTAGCCTATAGTGCGTTCCCGTGACATCGCATACGATATCGGACGAAACATGAATCGTACCGTGGGTACGCACCTTTACATGTTGGAACCCTGGATGAAAGTTATCAACATTAAACATCAATTTTGTTTTTGCTCTGAATAATTAATTTGAAAATGTGATTAAGGAAGAACATATTTGGTATTTGCAAAGAATTGATATTTAAAACAAATATTAATCCCGCTATAAGAAAGTACTGATACGGGGGGCGTGGCCTGACGGGACTCGAGAGAGGACGCATCTCACAGAGCTCCCTATCTAAACTCGCTAAATTTACTAATCTCACTGCCTTAATCTCCATCCCTGCCACCCTTACCGGCACACCAGGCTCCTACCTGCACCCCAGTACCGGTGGGCTTGCGCTGCGGAGCCGGGGAGCGCTTAACAGCGTTCCTGCGGGTTGCGGCCTTCCCACTGTCCTGAAGCTGGGGCCTCGATTTTGGTGCTCCCCCGCCACTTCCGCCCGACGAACCGGAGCATCCCCCGCCACCGCTGAGGAACAGAGCTGCCTGGGCATAGGCACACACAGCCGGCGCCCCCTGCAGCTATCGCCGACGAGGCCAGACAGGCACGGATCGGCTCCAGAAGGCCTGCACTACAGCCGGAGTCGGGGACTCGCCTAGAGAGCCCAGCAGCAATCGGAGCTCCGTGGCGTGGAGCGCGCACCATCCCACTCGCGCTGGTGCCTGGAGACAGCCCTCAGCCCCCCCACACAGCCGAAGGTGCCCTCCCCAGGCTCAGGAGCCAGCCACCTACAGGTGAGGGAGACAGGCTCCCCTGTTCCATTGCAAGGACGGCGGCCATCTTTTTGGTAGTAAAAATCCCTAGCTCTCTCTCCCCTCACTATCCACCACCTCCTGCACTGTTGCTGCTGCATTCTGACCCAGCAAGCCTGAGTGACCCACAGCTGCACAACCACCTAGTTAGCACTGGCCCTCCCAAAACTCCATAAAACGAATAAATTAAAGTAAAAAAAAAAAAAATATATATATATATGTGTGTATATAAAATATAAGACATATATATATATGGGGGCGTGGCCTAGCTGGCAAGCAGGGAAGACGTCTTTTGCATCTGCTCCTGTGCCCACGCCGAATTAAGGTGCCAATCCGGCCTTACCCGACCACCTGAGGGACCTCTGCACGATTCACACCACGACTCACACACATATTGTGGCCATCTTCCTTGGAAGTACAGGCGGCTCACCTGCACGCGCCTACACAAGATGAACATGTGATGATTGGCCCCTAAAGGTCCCCAGTCTACCCCTCGCATCATCATAATGCAGACGAAGCAACAACCGTGACCTTTCGTATGAGACCGAGACACATGCCCTGAGCCTATAGATTGAGAGCATACAGTTTCTCCCGACTGCCCCACAGAGTCGGTGTCCGACTTCTAAGACGTGACTATAAAAAAAAAAAAAAAAAAAAAAAAAAATGCCTCCTAAGAGACCCAAGACACCCAAACCAGTCTCCCAGGTTCCGTTTTTCAGGCCGTCCCCCAGAAGTCAGGGCAACAAAATAGACCCCCTTTCCACATCATCCTCCCCGCCCGACCTCACACCGATATCAGACGCCACTCCACCTACTCAAACCTCTCAACAAAAGCTAGATAGCAGACCAGAAGTGGCCGACGATGCAGCCTTAACAGTGGGGACCCTCAAACTGTTGCTCAATCAAATGAAGGAGGAGGTCTCATCAGAAATTAGATCATCCCTACAGATCTGCCAACGTTCTATTGACGAACTAGGAGACCGCACAAATGAGCTGGAAACCAAAATGGGTGAAATAGTGGGCTCCCACAACACCCTTATAGACTCCCACTCAGCACTGGAAGAAGAGGTGGTGGCCCTGCGGGAGAAACTGGTCAACATGGAAGATAGATCACGGAGGAATAACCTCAAAATACGTGGCATTCCGGAGAACATCTCTAACAGTGGTCTCCACGACTACGTCATCAACATCTTCAAAAAGCTATTACCCTCGGTGACCCCTGCTGACCTCTTGTTGGACCGCATACACAGGTTACCGAAGGCGAGATCTGCGCCCGAGGGAGTTCCTAGAGATGTGCTGATGAGAGTGCATTTCTTTCACATAAAAGAAGCCCTCCTCAAAGCTGCAAGACCCTCTGCAGACTCTGCTGCGGCCTTGGGGCCACTTCAGCTATTTGGAGACCTCTCAAGAGATACCCTCATTAAAAGACGCTCTTTCACGCCGGTCACAACGGCCCTACGCAAAGCCAATATAATATACAGATGGGGTTTCCCGACCCGCCTGTTAATACAACGGGAAGGTTCCACAATTGCAGTTTCTTCTGTGGAGGACGGATTGAAATTGGTGTCCAGTTGGAAGCTGCAAGACGCCTCCCCGGAGACCTCCCCGAGCCAGCGACTTCAGCAGGACTGGTCGCTGGTGGGGTAGCTCCGGAATAGATTAGGGTCCACACACCCCCTTGCTGGACACTTTCCCCCCTGCCACCCTCATCGTTCACAGACTTTAGATGGCAGAACAGAGTCGGGGATATTGGCGGGAGGTGCCCACCCTAAAAAGTTTGTCTAAATTTTATGGTTACCTAATGTGGTCTGTGGGCCCTTATGGCCCTCACAAGCTTGGTTTGGCAGGCCCGGCGTGCCCATACACTCGTCTATTTATCTGTTACTATAGTTGTAGGAGGTCGGACCCTCACATGCTAGGCTTTTCCTGTTTTAGTTTAAGGGTCACTTAGAAATTGCGTGACTCAGGATTGTTGAAGTTCATTTCCTATGTGTTAAGGTTGAAAAAAAAAAAAAAATACACAGATTAAGGTTTAATGGTTGCTTCACTATATCTGTGTTTGTTCTTTTTTGTATTTTGCTTTAGTTACCTTTTGCGAGGGGTGACTGGGCCCAAACCCACTACCCCCAAGATACTCAACACGGTTGAGGTGGTCTTGGACAGACCCCTCACTACGACCCCACTTGGGGTCGCCTGTCTTTTTCTTCTCTCTGTCCTTTCAACCCCCCTTTTCTCATCTCCACCCCATGTGTTTTGCCCCCATGTCTATCCTTACAGAGTAGCTTATATTGTGAATGTACTTCCGTATGCTAAAACTCATTTGACTAGACGTGACTATATGCGGGTTCCTGATGTCTTATAAATGATTAATGTTTTGTCTTTGAATGCGAAAGGTTTGAATTCGCCCCAAAAAAGGAAATTAGCGCTGGCTTATTTTCACAAGCAGAAAGCCCACCTCGTGGCCATACAGGAGACTCACTTTATTAAAACAGCTCCACCTAGATTTTTTAACCATAGGTTTCCCCAGTGTTATACGGCCAACGGCCCCCACAAAAAGGCGGGTGTCGCTATACTAGTGTCTGCCAATTGTTCCTTTGAAGTGTCCTCCCAGCATGCAGACCCAGAAGGTAGATTCCTAATTTTAGTGGGTAACTTAGAGGGAGTAGAAACTACCTTAGTTTCGTGTTACGCCCCTAACACCAGACAGATTACATTTATCAGAGCTCTCCTCACCACTATACAGAAATATGCCAAAGGGGCATTGTTATTGTTAGGGGACTTCAATATAGTCCCTGACCCAATTATGGACAAATCACATACCCCAGGACATAGAACAGCCCAACCCCCGGTCCACTCTAAGAAATTCATGCAGCTCATTAAGGAATACGACATGTATGATGTATGGCGCGCCAGACACCCAGGTGTGAGGGATTATTCCTTTTTCTCCCACCCCCACCGGACATACTCGAGAATCGATCTCGCCTTAGCCGACAAGTGGACCTTAGCCTCCATCCGCAAAGCCGACATACTCCCCATCACCTGGTCCGATCACTCCCCCTTACGTTTGAGGTGGGAATTGACCTCATACAGGTCTACCCGGGGTCCATGGCGTCTGGGCAGTTCAGCCCTGACTCAAATGGACACTAAGAACTCCATTAGAGATGCCCTATCCCTGTATATCACCACCAACGACCCATCCGATACTAGCATACTCACTCACTGGTGCGCCCTAAAGGCTGTAGTGAGAGGGGCGGCAATACAGGCCGCGGCCAGAGCTAAGAAAAAGGAGGCAAGGGAGATGTTGGAGGCAGAGACTGAACTGGTCAAACTAGAAGCAGCCCACAAGAATAACCCCTCAGATGAGGCTATATATGCTGCCCTGGCGAAAACTAGAGATAAGGTCAATGCGTCAGCTTTCAGTGAAGTACAAAAAAATATCTCTAAACTAAACCAGAGCTTCTACCTATTTGGTAACAAGGCGGGGAGATTGCTCGCCAGGAAACTGAGAGGCAGAAGGACCAAGGCAAGAATAGACCTTCTGATAAATGCAAGGGGAGCCAGGGTCACTGATCCCTTCCAAGTAGCAAACACTTTCGCAGAATATTATGCTAAGCTGTATAATTTAAGAGAGGACCCCCTTACCCCACAGCCCTCGGAAGCTGACATCACTGCTTTTCTGGATGAAGTTGATCTCCCTGGGTTACGGTCCGAAGCCTGCCAAGCCCTTAATGCCCCATGGTCCCTGCAAGAGGTAGAGGCTGCAATAGACGCCCTGCCTAACAACAAGGCCCCGGGTCCAGATGGGTACCCGACCAACTTCTACAAATGCTTTAAGTCTGAATTAGGCCCGATCCTATTACGAGTCTTTAACAAGGCCTCTCAATCCGGGGAATTCCCTGGTGAAATGCTCGAGGCTAGGATAGTCACGATCCCCAAACCTGGGAAGCCCTCCACGGCAGTCCAGAACTATAGACCCATCGCCCTATTAAACACAGATTTGAAACTGTACGCAAAATTAATCGCTAATAGGTTGGCCCCGCTGCTCCCATCCCTGGTAAAAATTGACCAGGTCGGTTTCATACCGGGCAGGCAGGCTCCGGACAACACACGGAGAGTACTAAATGTAGTTGAAGTATGTGAGCGAGCCCAGTCCCCGTTGTTATTGCTGTCACTAGACGCCGAAAAGGCTTTCGACAGGCTGCATTGGGGATACCTGAGGGAGGTACTGGTACGTTTTGGGATTCAGGGGAGGATGTTAGACTCGATATTCGCTCTTTATTCCCACCCATCTGCGAGAGTGTTTGTGAACGGAACCATATCTAGTAGCTTCCAAATAACAAATGGCACTAGACAGGGGTGTCCTTTATCCCCTCTAATATTTGTATTAGCTATAGAGCCACTTGCAGAGAAGATCAGGGCGGACAGCCGAATAGTTGGACCAGTCATAGGGAGAATTTTACATAAAATATGTTTGTTTGCGGACGACGTCCTCCTTTGCCTCCAAAAGTTAGACACATCATTGCCCGCGCTACATGAGATCCTAGATGCGTACTCCGCAATCTCATATTATAAACTTAACACCACCAAGACAGAGGCCTTCCCCCTAAATATACCCGATACAGAGGTAGCTCGTCTGAAAGACCAATATCGATACGCATGGCAGGGAAGGGCGATTAAATACCTGGGAGTGTTAATATCTCGGGAGACCCACCTGATGGAATGTAATTTCCTGCCGTTGATTGGTGCATTCCAAAAACTAATAACGGAATGGTCCATGCACGAAATTTCGTGGATGGGCAGACTGGCAGCATCCAAAATGGTCCTTCTCCCGAAACTCCTCTACCTATTTCGGTCAATCCCCAGAAGACCTCCCAGGTCTTTAATGTGCAAAATTAACGCCATCTTTACAAAATACATATGGAAGGGATCACGTCCACGGGTGTCTAAAAAATATTTAGCTCTGCCAAAGGTCCTGGGGGGGGGAGGTTTCCCGGATGTGGAGGTGTATCAGGCCGCGTGCCTATTAAGCCAGGCCGGGGATTGGTACGTCTCCGGATCCTCAAAACCGTGGGTAGCTGTGGAGTGCGCGTTAGCCTCTAACATTCCGTTGGTTGATCTATTATGGGTTCCCCTGCGGGCTATTCAGAAAAAATCGGAACTAAGCTCAGCGACAAAGGCTACCTTGGAGGTGTGGCATGGGGCACTCGCCAGTATGGGCGGGCTAAGCCTACCAAATATAGAGATCTCTCTGGTAGCCATTTCTAAACTTATCCCCAACCTAAATTTGAACCCGTGGATTAACGCAGGGATTTCTACTCTGGGCCAATTAATGCAAGGAGACTCTTTACAGCAGTTTTCCGACCTTCAGGAGAAGTACGGGCTGCCTAAAAGTGAGTTTTACAAGTACCTCCAACTACGCCACTGGCTCATGGCTAACAGGGAGGGCCCGATACCAATGGTGCCTGCTCCCAAAATCCTCACCTCTAAGTTAAACAGCAAGTTGCACAAAGGGGGTATCTCACGATGGTATAACTATCTCATCTCCGTAACAAAAAAAGGGAAGCTACCGGTGCAGATCAAGTGGGAGACGGACCTCAATATTACTCTTAGTGAGGAGGTTTGGGACACTGTTTTCCATACAGGATTTAAAATGTCTAAATGCATTCAACATACGGAAATGTTTTTTAAACTCTGTCATAGATCATATTTCACCCCGACTAGACTACATGCCATTTGGCCAAACGTTTCCCCCCAGTGTTGGAGGAAGTGCGGCAACGTAGGCACACTGCTACATACATTTTGGCAGTGCCCTGCGCTGGCCCCTTTCTGGTCGGAGGTGTCCTTACTGGCTAATTCTGTCCTTAGATTCCAGGTCCACCTGACCCCAGTGTTGGCTCTTCTCCACTACTCCGAAACACTTTCAGGGGGAGACATATACATACTGAGGCATATCCTTATAGCCGCCAAGGCAGCTATTGGCCGTATGTGGAAGTCGGAGGGAGTGCCTCTGGTTGGTCAGGTAGTGAGCAAGGTGCACAACCACTTCCTATATGAAACAACGAACGCTAGGTACTCAACATCGAAGGCATCGATTCACCTGAAATGGCTCAAGTGGGCAGAGTTTCGAGAAACACAGGGCCTCACCTTAACTAGAATAGATATATGGGACGGAAACACCTTGACATCTCCCCCGCACTCGCAAGAATAATGACATATACTTGAACATTCCAATACCTTTTACATATTGCTACGTGTATAACTTTCCCCCCCCTAACCCCATGTTTGTTTGTTTTTTGCCCCCAATGTGTCTCTGTAAACCTGTCCTGGTACGACCCACTTTTCTGTCTTCTTTATCTCCCATTCTTCTGCACTCTTCTTTCTCTTCCTATCTTATTTCCGTAAGTAAAACTCAGGTCAAACCTCAGCGCAGGTTTTAACCCCTTAGTCGCTTAAATTAACACTAGTCACCTGTACTATGTGATGTGTTAAGTGTATACTATGGGTGAGATTTAATAGGATGAGATATTCAGAAAGTGAGAGATTTGGGAAGAAATCTCCAGTTTTTTTAAAGCGGCAATCATTTACACTTCAAAATCAAACTGGTTTTGCAGTGTAAATGGTTGCAGCTTTAAAAAAAACTGGAGATTTCTTCCCAAATCTCTCACTTTCTGAATCTCTCATCCTATTAAATCTCACCCTATATGTTAATTGCCTTACGATGTTTATACCAAATCTATGTAAGAATTAACTACTTGACCTAATAAAAAAATTTATTATTGAAAAAAGAAAGTACTGATACTACAGTATGTAAAGATACATATTTTATTTATAAAACTAAATATTTATTTTGTTTTTCCTATAAGTACAGACTGGGGTGTAACTAAAATTTTGTGGGCCCCATAGCAAAATCATGAAAGCCCTTACCATTGTCACTAAAATGCCCGTCTGGAGGGCAGTACAAAGAGTGACGGCAGTGAGAGAAAGACCATGCCAGGGGGAAAGAGAGACACAGAGTCAGGGAGAGAGACAACACCAGAGAGGGGGTATGTGGTCGTTAGGTCGACACTATTAAGGTTGACATACAATGGTCGCTGAAGGTTGACAGGCCTTAGGTCAACACCTGAAAATGTTGACACAAGCATTAGGTCAACATTGGGAAGGTCAACAGTCAAAAGGTTGACATGGTTTTTTTACATTTTATTTGGGTACTAGGGTGGAGAGGGAGAATAGAATAATGAAGCATGATGAGTGCAGCGTGCACTTTCACTGTGTCCATGTTGACTGCATCGACATTTAGGACAAAACCGTGAAAAGCCCATGTCGACCTTTTGACTGTCGACCTTCCCATTGTCAACCTAATGCGTCGCCCTTTTGACACTGTTGACCTTAGGCATGTTGACCTTTTCAGGTGTCAACCTAAGGCTAGTCGAACTTCAGTGGTCGACCCAATGTATGTCAACCTTAGTAGTGTTGACCCAATGACCCATACCCAGAGAGACAGAGAGAGAGAGAGAGAAAAAGAAAGAAAGAAAGATTGTCCTGGAAATTGAGGGAGAGAGACAGTGTCAGAGAAAGAGAGAGAGAGAGAGAGAGAGAGAGAGAGAGAGAGAGAGAGAGAGAGAGAGAGAGAGAGAAGAGAAGTGTCAGGAAGAGTGTGGAGGGAAAGTAAGAGAGTGAAGGAGAGTGAGCAGTACAGACACTACCTGATTACAGCACTGAATGAGTTTGGGTGAGGGTAAAGATGGACAGGGGCAAATATGGCTGGACAAAGACAGACAGACAGTGTACCATATGGGGGACAGACAGGCAGATGAACAGACAGACAGTGCACCATATGGGGGGACAGACAGGCAGATGAACAGAGCACAATACAAGAGCATAGATGGACATTTTCCCTATGTGGGGCATATATGGGTGGACCCAGCACCATATGGTGGCCAATCAGAAGCCGCCTAGCGGCCAATCAGGAGCAAGGAAAGTCGGCTTCTGATTGGCCAGAATTCAGTCTTAGTCCAGACGCCGAGGAGGAAGGATCTCTGCGGCTCTGACAGTCGGGGAGCTTTGCTGGAGTCGCCGGCAGCTTGAAAAAGAAGCCAGAAGATGGAAGAATGCCTGGACAATGTCAGACCAAGCCAGAAGAACTTCCATGAAGGACCTGGGTGAGTTGGATTTCCTTCCACAGGTCCACCATGGATTTCTTCGGACCCGGACCTGACGCCGATGCCGACATGAAGATCGACATGGTGAAGAAAGACGACATGATCCGGAACCAGGACAAGGCACCGGATCAAGACTCTGGGACCTACCTACGGGATCAAGATAGGTAAGTATCAGTGTGTGTGTAATGTATGTATTAAACTTTTATTTTTCAGGTGTCAGTGTGTATTTATTTAACTATTTTTTTTAACTGTGGAACTACAAAACCCAGCGGGCCCTTTAATGCCCCGCAGGCTGGGACTTGTGGTTCACCAAGTCCCAGCTTGCAGGGGAGGCTTGCTGGGACTCATAGTTCCACAGTTTAAAACAATAGTTTATTGTTCTATTTTTTACACCAAGATCAGCCTGGTGGCCACCGCACAGGGCCACCGTGGACAGCACCAGGCTTCAGCCTGGTCAGGTAAGTCCTGGAGGGGGGGGGGCTTTATTGGGGGGGGGTCCCCACTCCCCCAGGGCCCCTGGCCAGGCTGACTGGTCAGAGAGCTGAATGCTTTGGCCGGGGGGACTTGTATAAAAACTCTCCCCCCGGCTGTGGCATTACCCTGCTGGCTGGTTTGGCCTGGGGCTGGTTCTTAAATTACGGGGGACCCCTAGTCATTTTGTCCCCCGTATTTTGGGAACCTGGACCCAGGGGCTGGTTGTTAAAAATCGGGGAACCCCTATTTGACGGGTTCCCTGATTTTTAATTACCGGCCCCTGCTCTTTCAGCCTGGTGCTGGTTACAGCTGTGGGGGGGGGACCCCACGCCATTTTTTTTAATATTTATTTATTTTTATATTTTTTTACACTAAAGCCTGCACGGATCTGACCGAAAATACAAATGTGTAAAAAATAGGTGTATTTCTGCCTACGAATACACCTATTTTTTACAAATCCATTTTGGTAAATTTCCCCCTAAAATTCAAAAGGGTGCAGTGGGAGTCAGGAAAAAGTGTGTTCTCCCTAGTTCTGTGCTTACTAAGGCTATCACAAAAGCTATATATGGAGGAAATTCTCAAGTCCTCACAATGGTACAATAGAGACAATAAAAGAAAATATAGCTTCAGACGGCGCCACAGGTGAAGGTAAAGAGTGAGATTAACACTGTTATTGTGGGGTGATGAATGATAATACACATAAAGTTATACTTCCATTATAGCGTAAAAGCATGATGGAATTCCATATGTGATAATGGAAGTATAACTTTATGTGTATTATCATTCATCACCCCCCCAATAACAGTGATAATCTCACTCTTTACCTTCACATGTGGCCTTTCTGAAGCTATATTTTCTTTTATAGTGCAGTGGAGTGCCTGTTCGGATTTGAGGCCTCACATGCAGTAGGGCCCCATAGCAGTTGCATCCCCTCCATAGTTAGACCATTGAGTCCTCATACTGTACACTATTGCTGCAGTCCTACTAGGTCTTGTAAGACTACTAACATTGGGCGTCTTTTTTTTTTTTTTTTGCAAATGCTTCTTGCTACTAGATAGAAGGGTGCCTGGAAAAGCAGTGTGCCCGGATTGCTGGGTGCCAGCATTGCTGTTGCAGCACACCCAGATCATCCTTTAGATGCTCCAAACAAGCCAGTTGTCCTCAGGATTATCCAGTCAGTGCTTAATTTAAGAGTTCTGCCAGCTCTGCTCCCTCTGCACAATGTAACGGTATAATTCGTACATAACATACAGAGCTGGAAAGGGAGAGAAGGGGAGGGGGTCATATGGTGCATTTGAGTCCTATTATGATGTAGTTTATAATAATTAAATAATGTATATGAATGATCCAGAAAATATAAACTAACATTAGTATATTAAAATCCAAATGTATAAAAGCGATATGAAAATATTACGTATATACAATTAGTAGTAGGTAATGTAGAACACACACACATTATACACAAGGTGCCTTTAATAATTGCAATAAATAACAAAAACATCAATATAGTTGTATAAAAGTACCAAGAATCAACAGAATTGATGAACAATAAAGAATTCCTGTTTTGGGAATTGTGCTCTACTAACTACAGTAGTAGAGCACAAATGTCCAATACTTCAATTACTTGTGGGGTCAAGAATATAACTACAGCCATAATAGCCCACATGGGTGCTATGGGTTGACAAAGTGAAGAGGTCTCTTAGGGGTGAATTTACTAAGATGGAAGTTCTGTTGAAGATGGGATGTTGCCCATAGCAGCAATCAGGTTGTATCTATTATCTTCTAGATTAAATAAATAAGAAGTAGAATCTGATTGGTTGCTATGGACAGAATCTCATCTTCAATATATCTTCCATCTTTGTAAATGTACCCCTTAGTACCCATGTACCCATGTAAACAAGTTCTTTAGAATATCACAGTTTAATGGAAATCCACAATAGCATCAGTGCATTAGTTAGACCATGTAGATGCTCTGAAGAACAGAGCGAGGCCTCTGGGGATGAAACTCTTAACTCCGCTCACTGTGTCTATAGTTGTATTGTTTGACTGCAAGCTTACAAATAAACAAACACGTTAATGGAACAAACTCTTTTGTCACTTGCTTTTGGCTCTTGTGTTTTTTGTTTTACAAACAAGCAATCTGGAAGAAATAACTTATCTCTGGTTGACAACAAAATTACACACCAGGATATAGTGGGAAAACGAGATTCCACTTACACACTGCACAGCATATGAAAACTGACTGTAGACTGAATGAGTAGTTATACGATCTAGGAACAGTGCTTACAGTATGTCAGCCTCCACAGGAACAGGACACAATGTTACCATTCCTGAGAATCAATCAGTACACAATTGCTGAGTTATTTGTCTACTTATTTACTTCTCACCCATTAAACTCCCAGAAAATACATTTATCTTCCAGTGTCACAACTATTACAACCATAACTGGCTCACCTCAGTATCTGCTGCAGATCATTAATGCCATTGTCAGTGCCCCTTGTGGGAGTATTAATCCTAAATTGGGTACACACTACGCAATGTGTTTACCCAGCTGCTGGCATTGACAGAGTGATGGGGCTGAATGGCCGTTGTTAGCAATGTCATCTAGCAGCACTGCAGCAGGGCCAACCAGAAGATATTTCTAGCAAGTCAGTCACTCTAAACTGACTTTTGTTTCCGCCAGAGTGCATCAGAGGGCGTGGGCTCCCTGCTACAGCCGGTGCCTGGTCCCACCCACCCTCCTCTCTACCCATGCAAACGCCTCTGCAAGTTTGATACTCGCCAAAGGCATTCGCACAGGGGGTCTGTACATGCGCAAATACATCAGCCCTGTCCGATCGCTAGAGAATCACCCCCACAGAGTATTTTAAAAAATGGGGTGCATAAGCATCTCCACATCCGCGCACCCCATTCTGGTGGACAGCGCAGGGTGGCGGGCGGTGGTAGTCGTGATGGAAGCCGATCAGATTAGAGTGACCCATTCTGTAAGAATCACTGTGCAGACATCTAAATATCAATTCTTCCAGCTTTTAACATGTGCAATGAACAGGAAGTATATTAATGAATTCCCTTTTCCTTTCTTCTATCTAGTAAGTAGGAATGTCCACCGCGATGTTTCTTTCTTTTGAATATCAGGTACTTTATTTTACAAGTTAAAACAAAAGGTATAAGCAATAAACATTACATTGATGCAGTCATCAGATATTTATATATGTATTCAACATAGATATACTGTTACCAGGGCCGATGCAAGGCACCGGAGCGCCCCCAGGCGAGTCGGGGTGGGGGCGCCCCGGTGCCGGGGGGGGGGGGTGTGGTACCTGTGAAGAATCTTGCGTCCCTGGCGTCCCTGCTGAGTGCTGGTGCGTGCAGGGGTGTCCGTGCCGCCGGGGGAACCTGCGGCGCTGTTATTGTGTATATAAGCTTGTCGCGGCCGGCGGGGTCCCTACAGTGAATAGGAAATAACTAGCGCTTCCCGCGCCGCCGCGCGCATAGCGCTAGTTATTTTCTATTCACTGTAGGGACCCCGCCGGCGCGACAAGCTTATACACAATAACAGCGCCGCAGGTTCCCCCGGCAGCACGGACACCCCTGCACGCACCAGCACTCAGCAGGGATGCCGGGGACGCAAGATTCTTCACAGGTACCACAGTGCTGGGGGTGAGGGGTGAACTGCCGCCCTCCAGGTGCCGGCGCCCTAGGTAAATGCCTAGAGCTGCCTAGTGGTGGCTGTTACCGTTTTCACATTACATAAAAATGACAATATTATCACTATTATATACTAGAATACTTATTTCTTATTGCACAATAATATACCTGCTGCAGCTGTAAACTTTTAGTTAGTCTCTCTCTTTATTAGGTAGTAGTCGCTTATAACCAAAGCATCTATTTTTGTAGATTGGAGCCCCGCACTGAGTATCCTTATTTGTAATCCACAAGTGAACTGAACCAGGTAATAATAGCTGTCTTTCTCACTTTGGGGTTTATTCTAGTTCATTCTTTCTGACAAAATCCTTCTTAGATGGACAAAACCATGTGCACTGCAGGGGGGCAGATGTAACATGTGCAGAGAGAATTAGATTTGGGTGAGTTATTTTGTTTCTGTGCAGGGAAAATACTTACTGCATGATTTTACACTTCAATATAGATCTCACTTTGAAGAAAAACCCCACCCAAATCTAATTCTCTCTGCACAAGTTACATCTGCCCCACCCGCAGTGCACATGGTTTTGTCCATCTAAGAAGGATTTTGTCAGAAAGAATGGACTAGAATAACCCCCATTGTAACAACACTGTAACAACACTGTAACAACACTGTTTATATCCTCTCTCCACTTTTCTTCATATCCTTTGCCTAAGCATGTAAGTCACTGTATAAAGTCTTTACACCTTATTGCTTATTACAGTCACTATTTCTCCATCAAATTATATAAGTGATGGAAAATGACTTGTTATCTCCTTCTGATGAGGAACCAAGTAAATGTCTGCCTGTTGTACAGTTATCATCTGAGGTAAACGCAGTCTCTTAGTTAACCCTGCATTAGGTTGTTAGCTTCCTTTAACCTTCCTGGGATAATATCTTTCAATATATACATCTGGGTGAGAGAAGAGCGTATTACAGTCTTTCTGTGGAAAAATTTCTCTTTTCTGTCTGCGGCTGTGTATAAATATAGCTGACTTTAGCTCTCTGAGGTAAAATGCCATTTTCTGAGGTAATATGTCTTTAAACTGTATACAGCTGTGTAGAAAAATATAAGATTACCTCTTTCCTGGGCTGGTATGAATGTATTTTGGGGCTGGAGCCGCTGGACTCACAACACCTCTTCTTTTATCATTTGCAGTCCCACAGGTGACAGCAAGAACTCGAGAGGGAATATTCGCTACCGGTGAGCCACATGCCCCCAGTAAGCATACCTCCCAACTGTCACGATTTCCGCGGGAACGTCCCGCTATTCGGGGACGTTCCCGCGTCCCGCCCGGGGCCGCCATTGTCCCGCGGTGGGGGGGACAGTTGGGAGCCCCCCCAGCTTGCCGAGAATAGACGCTGTGCGCATGCGCACAGCATCTATTCAGCGCCGACGAGCGGCGAAAACGGGGCGTGGCCGGAGTTCGCGTCACCCCGTGAGGCCAAGCCCCCTTTCTCGAGGCCACGCCCCCTTTTCGCGATAACTTTTCGATGGTCGCAGACCATCGAATGCAGGACTGAATGGTCCACCAGCTCCCGCAACCTCAGACCACACGGACATTTTTCCGTGCAAAAGCAGGGATCTGGGCGGGCAGCTGACATCCGGCAATGTCATATGTCCGCCCCCTACACGTGCGTCACGCCCAGCGTTTGCATGGGAACGCCCATGAAACGCGGGGCATATGCATATGGTAATGAGCCCAAATAGCCTTTCACGCCCCTCTCCACCCCCTGTTCGGAGTGTTCACATATCATGCGGGATTTAGCCGTACGCCCCGCTAGCACATGCGCAGAGACGCCTCTGCACATGCGCAGACACAAAACATCGGCGGGCCGAACGCACGCGGATATATCCGCACCGACCAGAATAAGGGCCTATGTTACATCCACCCCACTTGCTGTGCACATTGTTTTGTCCATTAGCAAACCAAATGTGCTTTGCGAGCCAACCTGAATCACCCCCTATATCTCCCGATCACAGAGGGGCTAGCTTCCACATGACCAGGGGCACAAATTACCAATCAGAGTGTCCTATTTAAACTAGAGATGTGCGGCGGCCACTTTTTCGGGTTTTGGTTTTGGTTTTGGATCTGGATTTCCCTTCGTGTTTTGGATCCGGATTGGTTTTGGCAAAACCACCCTTGCGGGTTTTGGTTTTGGATCTGGATTTATTTGGAAAAATGCTAAAAATTGCTAAAATAATAGTTTTCGGGCCTGTTTTTGGCCCTTAAGTGTTATTAAGCTCAATAACATTAGTTTCCACTCATTTCTAGACAATTTTGTTCACTTCACAGCTCACAAAATCATTTTCATATACTGTAGTAGGGCCATAAGGTTATCCCGAGGTAGCTGGATGACTAAGCTAAGCGACAGCAGTGGGCATCACATACATGTGGACCTTACACTTCCAACCTGGCACATGTTGGAAGCAGAGCAGCACTACAGGGGCAGACAGGGTGGCAGTTTAATAACCCCCCCCCCCCCCCCTTGTAGCTGCGCTCCTCTGTTAGAACCTCCACACAAGTACCAAGATCCCAATGTGGATTGATTTTGCAGTTTGGCATGTGCAGCCAAGGAGCAGTGGGTGTTTGGTACAGCATTGACTGTGTCTGCAAGGTAGTATCACGCTGGACACAGGATATATGCCGGCACACATTACATGTCACACTGGACACAGGATATATGTTGTGACTTGTGACACTGGACACAGGATATATTGTCGTCACACTGGCCACTGGATATATGTCGTCACACCAGGGCCGGTGCAACAGTTCTTGGTGCCCTAGGCAAAACTTCTGCCAACTCCCCCCCCCCTCCCAATACCATGGGGGGGGGGTAATGGGGAGTATATATAGAGTCAGGCTGTGGGGAGGATAGTGTATAGATAGATAGGTTGGTAGGGGTGTATAGTTAGTTAGGATGGGAGGGGGTGTATAGGAGTTAGGATGGGGGGTGTGTGTATAGTTAGTTAGGCAGGGGGGGGGGATAATGTCAGGCTTTAGGGGTGTGTAGTAACTACTAACCTGGCCCCTTGTGCTTCAAAAGTGGCTGTTTTGGTGGACACTCCAGATGGATTCACCTCACTCTTCCTGTGCAGACCTCTGGTTTAAGGTTCCCGGCAGACCGCTTTAAAGTCCTCCACTCTGCATCCCCACCCTCTTGATCTTCCTAACCTTCTGCCGCTGGGACCCCTTCCTTTGGCGATCCCGCAGCCTGTCAGGGCCTGTCAGGTCCCTCTCTCCCGGCCGCACAAACACGCTGCCGCTCTGTGCCCCGGCGATCCCGCAGCCTGTCAGGGCCTGTCAGGTCCCTCCCTCCCGGCCGCACAAACACGCTGCCGCTCTGTGCCCCGGCGATCCCGCAGCCTGTCAGGGCCTGTCAGGTCCCTCCCTCCCGGCCGCACAAACATGCTGCCGCTCTGTGCCCTGGCGATCCCGCAGCCTGTCAGGTCCCTCCCTCCCGGCCGCACAAACACGCTGCCGCTCTGTGCCCCGGCGATCCCGCAGCCTGTCAGGGCCTGTCAGGTCCCTCCCTCCCGGCCGCACAAACACGCTGCCGCTCTGTGCCCCGGCGATCCCGCAGCCTGTCAGGGCCTGTCAGGTCCCTCCCTCCCGGCCGCACAAACATGCTGCCGCTCTGTGCCCTGGCGATCCCGCAGCCTGTCAGGTCCCTCCCTCCCGGCCGCACACACACGCTGCCGCTCTGTGCCCCGGCCGTAATGATAAAAAAAAAACAGACATAAACGGCGGCACCGACATGCGGTGCAAGCGGCAGCACAGCGGACCCCATGAAGCACCTGTCTCTGCTGCTGGCAGGGGCAGGGAGGCGCTGACTCTACTGACGGGCGGGGGCGGTCGTGTAGTGAGGGAATGCTAGCTGGGCGCGCAGGTGGGTGGTTGACTGCTGTCTGATATTGGACAGCTCTCACTTACTCTCTGCCAGGTCCCCCCTGCCTGCCTTCTGGAAACCGCTGCAACTGCACAATTTTTTTTTTTAATAGTGCCAAGAGAAAAGTGGCGGCCGCACGCGAGAATCGCTGTTCTGCTTCATGTAAATTAAAAATCAGGGGCGCCCTCCAGCGGCCAGCGCCCTAGGCAGCTGCCTAAAGCTGCCTAGTGGTAGCACCGGCCCAGCGTCACACTGGACACAGGATATATGTCGTCACACTGGACACAGGATATATGTCGTCACACTGGACACTGGATATATGTCGTCACACTGGACACTGGATATATGTCACTCTGGACACAGGATATATGTCGTCACACTGGACACAGGATATATGTCGTCACACTGGATACAGGATATGTCGTCAGTCGTCACACAGGACAGGAGTGAGTGACTCGTGACACTGGACAATGGATAAGATATAGGCCGTCACACTGGACACAGCCCCTTGTATTAATGCTGCCCCTGTACACAGTGTACTACTCAGCAGCACTGCAGCCCCTGCGTGTGAGCATTGCAGCACTGAGTTAGTTAGTTAAATCACAAAAAAAACACAGGGTTCAGGGCTAAATAAAATAAATCACAACACAGGGCTTAGGGCTAAATAAATCACAACAGGGCACGGGCCACAGGACAGCCCCTGGACAGTGAACACTGCAGCCCCTGCGTGTGAGCACTGCAGCACCCAGTTAGTTAAATCACACTACAGGGCTCAGGCCTATAAACAGTCACTGACTCTCAAGTCTACAACACAGGGCAGTGAGGGCAGGTCACGGAGCACAGCACAGCACGGAGCACATGGCACGGAGCACAGCACAGGGCAGTGAGGGCAGGTCACGGAGCACAGCACAGCACGGAGCACATGGCACGGAGCACAGCACAGGGCAGTGAGGGCACAGGTCAGGTCACGGAGCACATGGCACAGAGCACAGCACGGAGCACACAGAGCTTCCCAATCACCCTCTCCAAGATTGGAGTGAAGATGGCGGGGCGCGCGTGCGTCTTTTATAAGATCCCGCTCCCGCGAGAATCCGACAGCGCGATGATGACGTTCGGCCTCGTTATTGGTCCGGAATTCAGGCGGGAACTCCCGAGCCGGCTCGGATCTGGCCCGGATCCCCGATATTCGGATCTGTCGGATCTCGGCGATCCGGACCCGCTCATCTCTAATTTAAACCTATCAAATGCATATGCTTATTGTAAGTACAATCTCTTTCTTACCAGTTCCTGCTTCCAGTATCAGCAACTATGCTTTCTTATTCCTAGCTGAACTGCAGTATCTGCCATCTGGTGCACATTCCATAGTTCTAGTTAATCAAGTTCCCATTCTCAATTTTCATCTCCAGCTTTAACTAGTTTGTGTAATCCTGTGCAGTTCCCATACTGCTCATCACCTTCAGCGAGTAAAGCCTGGGCAGATAACAATGCAATCCTGTGCAGTCTCCACACTGAGCATCATATCGAGCAAGTAGTAAAACGTAATGACTGCATAGGCATGGAGGAGATTAAACATGATAGCTGGGTGTGACCTTAGAGGTCATGTGACATGGAGAGCCTATGGCTATCTTGAATTTGGGTTGTTGGCTCTGTTAATTACTCTGGGAGTAGGAGGAGTCTTCCTCTTCTTCCAGGGAATTTTCTGAGTGAGTACACACATTTTGTTGCTCTGAAGGTTAGGCCCACTAGCTTAAATTGCACCCCTTATTCTGCTCTCCTCTAGCATAATATTGGTATCATGTCCCGCTCTGCCCCCAGCCGCTCAAGGCGTGCTGTCAGGCCGCCCGCCCGCTTTGCGGAGGCCTTGGGAGCCGGGAGGGAGACTGCGTCCTCACCTGAGGCAGGCAGCTCTGCGGCGCGTGCTGCTGGCGGCTCCGGAGGGGGGCGTAGGGACAGTGGGGCTGAGGCTCCTGTTCCTGTGCTTCCTGACGGCAGGCTGGCGGCGGCTCGCGGTCGGGGTGCTGCCCGCGGCGGTCGCGCTGCGTCACTGAGCGCCCGCCGCGGCCTGGCGTTGGTGGAGGGCAGCTTCCCACAAGCTTTTCAGGCCCCCGGGCGTGGTAGGGGGCGCTTGGGCGGTGCAGCCGAGCGCTCCGGAAGAGGCCGCGTGACGGGGTCTGCAGCGCGCCGGGTGCCCGTCGACGACGGCATCCCCCTGCGCGTGCAGCCGGCCAGACGCGGCCGAGCAGTGTCACGCGGCGGGCGCAGGTCTGCTGACGGCGCCCGCCGCGCTGCTCGCGGGGCGGGGGGGGCTGGAGGCAGCAATGAGCAAGGCAGCGCTGCTGAGGCCAGCGTGATGGCTAGCCCGGACCGGCGGCCATTACGCGGCCCAGCGCGCTCACATAACATGGCGGCCGGGCCTAGTCGCCCTAGAAGCCGCAGGGGGGCAGTAAACAGTGCGGATGCAGGCCCAGAGGGAGGATCAAGGGGATCAGAGAGGGGTTTTTCCCCTTCACCTGATCCTGAGACTCCCCTGTACGGCTATAGGCCGTCATGGGAAAGGCTAAGCCAGGGGGGAGATGAGCGCTCACAGACCCCTCCTGGATCAAGGGGGAGAGGGAGCACTAGGAGTAGCAGGTCACACAGGAGTGTTAGCAGGGACAGGGAGACCACAAGGGGGTCACAAAGTGCACGCAGGACTTCTCCTGCAGCTTTTGATCCAGCTTTGTTATCTGCGGCCTTGTCATCAATGGCTGGGGCTCTGGCTCCTTTGATAGGGGAGGGTCATGACGAAGCCGGGTCATCAGGGTCTTCCCACCGCAGATCTTCTGCTAGGGGGCAAGCTATCCCTGGTTGTGCTGAGTTTGTTAGGGCTTTTAGGAATATCAGCCCCACAGCGCAGGGCTCACAGCATAGGTCTTCTAGCAGGCACGATGCTAACACCGCTCCCAGTGGTCGCAGGTCTGGCCGCAGCGGGGCAAGGAGGCCCGCCGGGCCTTTGTCTGTTGTTTCCTCAGATCACGATGAGGGAGAGGCTGACCCTGTGGACGAAGGAGAGGCTGAGTTGGAGGATGACACGGATGATGACACCTGGGCGGCGCAGCCCGAATCCTCAGGTGAGGGAAATACTGATGAAGGGGCTGGTTCAGTAGCGTACTCTTCCACAGTGGGGTCTGGCTCTAGTCGCTTTTCCTCTTCCTCCTCCTCTTCATCTGCCGGTGGCTCCGAGGTAGGCAGTGCTAAGAAGGCGCGCAAGCAGGCGGCCAAATATGCCAAAAAGGAGGCGGGTCGCCAAGCACTCAGTCGCAAGCGCAAACATACAGCTTCAATTTCAAAGAGGGAGCGCAAGCGCCGTAACCTGCCTGGAGTAGTGCACTGCGACTACACTGCCGTGCTTAGAGGTCTTAGGGAAAGCTGTAGGTCAAAAATTCAGAAAGGGGAATTTGTGGACTTGTTCAGTCTGACTGATGAGTCCAAAAAAGCCTACAAAGCCGCTAAGGCAAAAGGAGGCATAGGGGCAGAAGCCTTCCGCTCCTATGATAACTGGCTGGCGGGATTCTGTGTTTTCTCCGCTTGTTATCTGGAGGATAGGCCAAAGGAGCATTTGAATGTAATTCGATACATTCACATGGTCCATGAGATGAGGCGCACGTACGGTGGTGTAGCGTGGAGGACATACGATGAGCAGTTCTGCCGCAAGCAGGACTGCTTACACGTCATAGATTTCGGGTGTAAGGACGTGGAAGTCTGGATGGCACTCACAAGGACTCCCGTGGAGGCGGTGGAGAGCACGCGAGCTATTGCCGCTCCAACTCCCGCCACAGCGGTGACTCAGCGTCCCACGGGGAGTGACGCAGCCGGGCCGAAGCGTTTCCCTTCTGGCGGTAGGTCCTTTACACCGGGGGCTGCAAAGGGTAAATGTTATGGTTTCAACAACTCCTTCTGCAATCAGGGGCAGCGGTGCCGTTACAAGCACGTCTGCATAAACTGCTCAGGCAGTCACCCGGCATTTAGCTGCTTTCGAGGGAGCCGCCCCTCTAGGGGGGCGGCTGCCTCGGCAGCGGCAAGGCCCGCTACGTCAGGCAACCCTAGATAGAGCCCATACTCCGGTAAGGGTGGAGGCCATGTCACCATGGCTCCGCCATTACCCGGACAGGAATTCCGCGGATTTTCTTTTGCGAGGCTTTGCTGAGGGTTTTCACCTCCCTATTCAGGGTGAAGTTGCCGGGGGAAAGTTTAAAAATCTTCAGTCTGCTCGCTCCTTGGCCTTAGTTTTAAGGGACAAGGTTGACAACGAGCTGCGTTTGGGTCGCATGGCCGGGCCCTTCCCTTTTGCTCCCCTGCCCGATCTGATTCTATCCCCCGTTGGGGTAGTACCCAAGAAAGTTCCTGGTAAGTACAGACTTATCCAGCACCTTTCTTACCCAGCAGGCTCGTCGGTAAATGATGCCATCCCAGAGGAATTTTGTTCAGTGACCTACCAGTCATTTGATGACGCACTGGAAATGGTCCGGGCCAATGGTGCGGGGGCCCTGATGGCGAAGGTGGACATTGAGTCGGCCTTTCGTCTCATGCCCCTTCACCCCGATGCTTTCAGGTACATGGGCTTTCGCATAGGTGAGGAGTACTTCATTGACAAATGTTTGCCGATGGGGTGCTCTGTATCCTGTGCATTTTTCGAGAAGTTCAGTAGCTTTTTGCATTGGTGCGTGGAGAGGTCATCCGGGCTGAGCGGGATCGCTCACTACCTGGATGATTTCCTTTGCGTTGGCCCTGCAGGTTCCGAAAACTGTGCAGTGTTGTTGGAGACGGTTCGTTCTGTCTTCTCGCAATTCGGGGTGCCTATTGCGGAGGACAAAACAGAGGGCCCTATGACCTGCCTGTCTTTCCTGGGGATCCAGATAGACACAGTTTTGGGACAGTGTTGTTTACCCGTCGAGAAAGTCACTAAGCTGAAAGAAGTCATTGACGCATGCCATGATTCCCGTAAAATTACGTTGCGGCAGGCCCAATCCCTGCTAGGACAGCTTAACTTCGCCTGTAGGGTCATCCCAATGGGTAGGCTGTTCTGTAGGAAGTTAGAAAGGGCAACCTCTGGGGTAGCCAGAACTCACCATTTAGTGCGGCTATCTGCGGAGATCAGGCGCGACCTAGCCGTCTGGGCTACCTTTTTAGAAGAATTCAACGGCATTCGCATCTGGCTGGCTCCCGTGATTGACAGCTGCTCACTGCAGCTATTCACCGACGCCGCTGGCGCAACAGGTTTTGGGTGCTTCTTGGGCGGTAGTTGGTGCGCTCAGGCATGGCCCCCTTCGTGGTTCACTAAAGGCCTCACGAAGGACATGTTGCTCCTGGAACTGTTCCCCATTATGGTAGCGATTGAAGTCTGGGGCGCGCAGCTTGCTAATCGCAGTGTACTCTTTTGGTGCGACAATTACAGCACAGTACATGCGATTAACAACCAAAAGGCAAAATCACCTTTAGTTTTGAGGGTGCTGTCTCAGCTCTTCCTGCAATGTCTACGTTTTAACATCCTCTTCAGGGCTAGGCATGTCCCGGGAACAGAGAATGGAGTAGCCGACGCGCTTTCGCGTTTTCAGTGGGATCGCTTTAGGGAACTGGCTCCTTATGCTGATGTTGTTGGGGTCTCGTGCCCGGCTTATATTTGGCAGGTCATCAGCCCGGACTGGAGGGGCTAGCGGAATTATCGGTAGCGCCGGCTACGCTTAGAACATACCGCCACGCTTGGTCCGAGTGGGAGGCTTTTTCCGGAGGGGCAGCACAGCCAGGTACGCGGGGCAGTAAACTATTCCTATCTTTTATCTGGCATCTTTACAAGACAGGGAAATCTAGAGCTGTTGCAGCGCGTTACCTGGCAGGAATATCATTTTTTTGCGCAACTGAAGGGGAAACAGGATTTTACAAAAGGCTTCTTGGTGCGTAGGGCTTTGAAGGGTTGGGCTCGCATTGCTCCTGTAGCTCCCGATTGCAGGCGTCCCATTAGCTTCCCTCTTTTGTTATCTTTGTTGGAAAAAATTAGTTCATTTACAGACTCCGAGTTTGAGACCCTCCTGTTCAGTTTAGCCTTTTCCATGGCGTTTCATGGAGCTTTTAGAATATTAGAGTTGGTGGCGGCATCGAAAGTTAAGGTTGCTGCGCTGCTATATACGGACATTCGCATAGACGCAGGGTCGCTTTGGTGTAGGATTAGGCGATCCAAGACCGACCAGGCAGCAAGAGGGACGTGGGTGCACATAGCCTCTGTCATACCCAAATCGGCATGTCCGGTAGCAATGGCTGAACGCTATACACTAGTGCGACCAGCTGGGGCTGCCTCTTGGTTGGTGCACTATGATGGATCTCCCCTGACCAGATACCAATTTGCATGGATGCTTAGGAAATGCTTGGGTGAACTGGGTTTGTCACCAGAGGAATTTGGCACCCACTCCTTTAGAATTGGAGCTGCAACATCTGCTGCCAGCGCTGGTCAGTCGGTTAGGGAAATTAAGAGGCTAGGGCGTTGGCGCTCGGCAGCATACAGAAAGTATATTAGGCCTCACCTACTGCCCTGATCGGTCTATGCATATATGGGTTCCAGCTGTGTGGTTGTACTCCTATGTTACCCCTGCCCGATTGTTTCCTACTCGGGGATTAGCCACACTCTGTTGTTGGGCCAGTGTCCGGAGTTTTCACGCTTTTTTACCTGATCTGACGGACTGAATTCGGCTATATCTAATTCGGCTAATTCGGCTCCAATTAAGAGTCCCTCAGCAGGTCCAGACGTTTTTTCCTCCGGCCGAGTAATTCCTTGTTTTCCAAACCCCTTCCAAACCCATTCCTCCCCCTTGTTTGTGGCTTCCCTTCTGTGTCCAGGAGTGGCTTCAATTGGTATTGAAGCATTAAAAAGCACCAAATTGTGCTGCAACCACCAAATTCCTTTTTTTCTTTTGGCAGACCCTTCCAAAACTAGTGAACTACCGCTCCGGTATCCTAGAGACAGGCGCTAACTGATATCAACCATCTCCTTCTTTATAGGTGTGGGCTCCGATGCACGCAGAATATGGATAGTTGGGCACTCCTTCGTACATTGGGCGGCCAGGTTGATAGAGTCAGGCAAGGGACCCGCATGTGATTTTGGTCATTTGGTGAGGTGGATGGGTGTGAGAGGAATGTCCTGGCGTGAGCTAAAGGCATTCTTACTGCTGAAGGTGAGGAGGTTCGGTGTGCCGGACATATTGGTGTTACACCTTGGGGGTAACGATCTTGGGAAAATGTCCCAATTGCAGTTGCGGGCCCTGATTATAGACGACCTGGCTGCCATTAGGGGTGCCTGGCCTGGATGCACCCTGATCTGGTCCTTTGTGGTCCCCCGGATTTGTTGGAGAGGGGCAAGAGACTGTAGGGCCATAGACGAGTCCAGGAAGAAATTGAATTCGGCTGTAGCTAAATGGGTGATTGAAGCAGGCGGGGCCGTGGTACCACACGAGCGTATAAGGTTTAGGCATCATCAGCTATTTAGGCCGGACGGGATTCATTTAGTTGAGGGGGGTCTGTATTGGTTCATCGAGGACTTGCTAGCGGTTGTAGGTATAGTCCTGGGATAGGTGGCGGGCGGGTGCCTCTTGCTAGAGACCCCGCGTTGGCGGGAAAGAGCGGCAAGTTATTGATTCAAGAGGTTTATCAAGTTATGTTATTGCGTATTCGGTCATGTTGCGGTGCGCTCGCCTCTCATTTGGCTTAGGCCTTCGCTAGATTACCCGACCGGGGATGGCGAACCCACTCAGAGGGTGGGCAGCCAGTGCTGTAGGTTGAGTGGATACCGCTTTTATATGTTAGACCGATTATACATGGGTGTTGGGTGGAGCTTAGTTAAAAGCCGCTCTTTTCTGGGCCACCTTTAAAATTAAAATATAAAATAAAATAAAAATTAAATAAAAAATTTAAAAAATTTAAATATAAATAAGCAAACAAAAAATAATAAACAAAAATTAGCATAAAAAATTCTTTGAAATAAAATTCAGCTAACAACTGTTCTGCCAAATTCAAGTCTCCGTGTCTTTATTTATTATAGAAGTATAAGTATTATATAGAGCATGATTGGGGTCACACATCTGCTATTACAATGTTTAGTAAAACGTAATGACTGCATAGGCATGGAGGAGATTAAACATGATAGCTGGGTGTGACCTTAGAGGTCATGTGACATGGAGAGCCTATGGCTATCTTGAATTTGGGTTGTTGGCTCTGTTAATTACTCTGGGAGTAGGAGGAGTCTTCCTCTTCTTCCAGGGAATTTTCCCCGCCCTCCCTGCCCTAAAATTATGGTCTAGAGGGTTTGGGTTAGTAGTTTAATTGCGTTAGCTGTTAGGCGGGAAAGAGCGGCAAGTTATTGATTCAAGAGGTTTATCAAGTTATGTTATTGCGTATTCGGTCATGTTGCGGTGCGCTCGCCTCTCATTTGGCTTAGGCCTTCGCTAGATTACCCGACCGGGGATGGCGAACCCACTCAGAGGGTGGGCAGCCAGTGCTGTAGGTTGAGTGGATACCGCTTTTATATGTTAGACCGATTATACATGGGTGTTGGGTGGAGCTTAGTTAAAAGCCGCTCTTTTCTGGGCCACCTTTAAAATTAAAATATAAAATAAAATAAAAATTAAATAAAAAATTTAAAAAATTTAAATATAAATAAGCAAACAAAAAATAATAAACAAAAATTAGCATAAAAAATTCTTTGAAATAAAATTCAGCTAACAACTGTTCTGCCAAATTCAAGTCTCCGTGTCTTTATTTATTATAGAAGTATAAGTATTATATAGAGCATGATTGGGGTCACACATCTGCTATTACAATGTTTAAAGCCCGTGCAGTTAATCACTACTGTCCTATGCATTTTTCACAAAGCTCATCACCTCCAGCTTGCAGAGACTGAGCAGTCTATCACTGCTGGCCTGTACATTTCATTTACTATCTGCAGAGTGCTCATTCATCACCTGCATGGATCCATTCACCTCCTGCAGAGCGCACATAAATTACTTGTGTGCATTACCACTCAGCCTGCGGAGTGCACAACCTATACCAGTGTATGAATGCTACCCATAACCAGCAGGGAGGCTGCCTTCACCAGTGTGCACAGTCACGTAATTAGCTGCAAGCTCCTATAACAAGCAGCGCCTTCTTCCATTGCAAGACCAGATATTTTCTCAGCTTAGAGCTTCATCCTCTCCTCCATAAATATCCTGTTTTAATACTCTAGATTAGCTCCTGTGATATGATGTTTGAGAAAGAGCATCCTCAAATCACCTGATTTCACAGTTTTCTTACCTGAATGTCGACACAGTCGACATGTACACAGGATTAAGTGCACCGCATCTCCTTGCATGGCTCGCTGCTATCGCAATGCTTTGGGCACGGTGCCTCACTGTGCTCGGCACACTATTTTATTCTCCCACCACACCCAAGTGGATGGTAGGGCATGAAATACCGCCTGTTGGCACATGTTGGCTCAAAAAAACTGTGAAAACCCCCATGTCAACCTTTTAACTGTCGACCTAGACCATGTCTGGACTTAGGTGTTCATATGCACTGCACACCCTGCACCCATCATACATACATTCAGAACCTGAGGACAGAATAAGTTGTCCATAGGTTACAATTCTAAGAGGAATAATGAGGCCATATTACATGAATTACAATTCATGCCTTGCTTATTGACACATTACTTGAGTTTAAGCACCAATAAAAATTAAATGAGCTAAATAGCATTCCAAATCCAATAAACTGCAGCCTTTAGAAGATAATAACAGGTCCTGTCATCATATCTGTAGAAAAGCAGAAATTCCTGCAACTCACGAAGTGTCGTCTTCCCAACCGATCTGCCAACACAGTGATAGGAAGAGGTGGCTATTTATAGGTCTGGCAATCTTCTATCTAGCAGCACACAATATTAAATAACACACAATTTCTATTACTTCTTATTTTATTTAAATGCAGTGTATTATTTATATTTATGGGCATAAATTGAAGGGTGAAGAATACACCTGATGTACGATTGAAACTTAATAAAATGTATGTTTTTTCATGAATTCTTAATTTTATTAACTGATTGCATTTTAATGCTTTATCAGAGAGTACTGTAACTGTATATAAGATGTGTGATATCTATCTTATCTATACAGTGAGAGAACAGACATTGCATACAGTGAAGTACAATAAATTACAATAGGCACAAGACACCAGGTATACCAGGAAATTTCCTGGTATACTGTAGCTGAATCAGTAGGCAAATTACCAGTTAAGTTGAAACTGACAGGAACTGTATGGTTTAAGTGAAGAGGAAGGAAGTTATCCCTGAAATGATCTTCAATGACCATGAATGGCTAGTTAAGTAGTGTTTGACCTTTTGTCTACATTTACTTCTGATGGTGAAGGGGTGAGGAAAACCTTCCACATACTATAACAGGGTCAGATGCTTTGCGCAGCCATTGTAACACATTCCAATGTATCCACCTACATATACGACTATCTACTGCTGCTCTTATTGTAATGATCTGGACACTTCTGAACATATTTCCAATCTCTCATCTCTGTTTAAGCCACAAATGATATTTGTAATTTAAATCACTTCTTATTCCTACCTCACCAAACCTACCAGCTACAATGCAGAAGAGCTTGCATCCTATGTCAAGGACAAGATGGATAAGATCTGAACTTAAATTACCGTATTTTTCGGACCATAAGACGCACCTGACCATAAGACGCACCTAGTTTTTAGAGGAGAAAAAAACAAGAAAAAAATATTCTGAGCCCAAATAGTGTAATATCCCCATTCATTTTAAATTGAAGCAGCCGAAATATTGGATATTCTGGCTCTTCACTTAAAGCACTCAGTGTAAGGAGGAGGGAGTCACTTTATTATGGCAAAATATTTAACATCAGTTTTGACAGCAAACTTTGCATTTTCAGTATGACAGAAGCACACACACACACACACACACACACACTGTAGACACAGGTTCATTTAACAGCAGTACACACACTGTAGACACACTGTAGACACAGGTTCATTTAACAGCAGTACACACACGTACTGTGTAAACACAGGTTCCCTGCGTACAGCCTGTCAGTCAGATTACACTGCACAGCAGTACACACACGTACTGTGTAAACACAGGTTTCCCGCGTACAGCCTGTCAGTCAGATTACTGCCCAAAGCACTCGACTCGAGGAAGGAGGAGGTGACGAGAGGAGCGGGGGGGAGTCACGTGATGCCGGCTGATGCGGACGCTCTGCTGCCGCGCTGTCAGAGATGCCGGGATCAAGATGACGGCGAAGCAGCAGCAGCCTGCCAGGACCCGCCGCTGTTACCGGCACCCGATAACTGCTGCCTCTCCCACCCAGCGCAGTTAGCCGCCGCCGCTGTTACCGGCACCTGATAACTGCTGCCTCTCCCACCCAACTCACAGGTTTTTTCTATGCATATTCGTACCATAAGACGCATGCACTTTTTCCCCCACATTTTTGGGGAGAAAAAGTGCGTCTTATAGTCCGAAAAATACGGTATGTGTTTTAACAAAAAAACAGTGTCAAGCTCAATTCTCTACCTTACCCCTCTGGCACCTTCTCTTCATTTAAACCCACAAATGAAGCTGCCGTATTGTATCTACAGTACACTCTTCTCATCTTGTGACTCTACCACCTCTCCTCTTTCTCCTATACTCTCACAAAACAGTAAAGCTCTGTCTCGTGTGCTCATCCCAATCTTAACTAAATCCACAATATCTCTCTATCTACAGGGATCTTTACATCAATGCTCAAGGGAATGTAGGCATTTCCCTTCCTGCTTGAGCTGGGCGAATGGCATCACGACATCAGTGCCCACCCCCAATTTGGACTTCAGCATGCAGCAGAAAAGTCCTGGGCTACTTTTATGCTGTGAACAAGTCATTCGAAGGTGAGCAACCATCAAATTATTTTTCCTTTGTGCGGGTGCATGCAAGTGGATGTGAATGCGTACATTGTGATGGTGATGGTGATGGGGGGGGGGGGTGCGTTTGCCCGAGTGGTGGTAATCTGCTTGATAGGCTCCAAATGTACACAGCCTAGCAAGATGAGAGAGAGAGAGAGAAATAATCTTGTTCAATCCATCAGGAATTGTTGAAATCCTGTAAATTTGAAAAGAAGCTAAAAAAAAACCTTTTTTCTTGATCCAAAAATAACATAAATCTAAAAATTCAAGCACATTAGAGAGAGAAATGTGACTCCGTCACTTTGAAATGCAATAAGATGACATATTGAACAAGCGGAACAGCTAATCATGTCATTTGAAGTAGGAGAAAAGAATGTTCTTTTCTAAGAAGAGTACATACATTTTAATATCTGAACACATGAGAAATGAGAAAGCAAATCATTTCTAGATCATTGTTATACTGTAAAATACCAGTTTTGTATGGATAAATGTTTCTTGGTACCGATGCAATCAATATAAGAAAATGTATAAGATTAAGATATTGGTTGGGATGTAATGGGAGCCGATTTTAGTGGCTGGGAAAAAGTTGGACGACAGCATACATTATAATGTTTTTTTCCCGGAACTATGACAATGTGACTTATACACTTCAAAGGCAAATCGGACCTTGCGGTTTTTTAGACCAGGAAGAATGCATAACAGTTGCACAGTGTGAGAGATGTTCACCCAGTGGCACTCAAAAGTATCATTATTGAAGCATCACAACCCCAGTCCTCCCTTTTGTACTTTGAAAGGACAGTAGTAGGTGTTTTTCTTGGGGGAAGGTTGGTGGTTATAGAGAGAGAAAGGGAGAGAGGTTGGTGTATTTTTAGAGGTGATGCAGAGTTGGAGCAGGCATGACATCTAGGAGAGTGGGCAGAGATAATAGGAGGATGGCGGAGGAGGAGGAGGTAGAGGAAGCAAGTCCCAGCAGCAGTCTTTGTCAGACAGAGAGGCAGAGGTGTGTGAAGCAGACCATGTGGGGGTCCTTCCTGGATGTAGTACATGCTGTCATGGCCTCTGGAACATGGAGTATGGCAACATCTCAGGACAGGAGGATGGTGAGCTGCATTGGTCAACTACACAGAGTTCCAGGAGGAGGAGTTGAAGCAGATGTTTCCGCTGGAGCTGCTCACTGGACACAGACCATCCAGCATCTCCACCTCATTCTGGTGAGCAAAGATAAAAATGTTCCCTTTTACTGTGATTGTAACAATCCATGTTGTGTGCTGTGTGTGGATTTGAACACACTAACCACTGATTTTGTTTGGGCAAGTGTTTTTGTACATTATGTAACAATTACTTTGTGCTGTATAATGCATCATTAAAAATGTATATTTAAATAATAATAATACCTCTGCAACATGACTTATTGATGTATTTGTTTTAACTACAGCAGCTGTGCATCACCATACAGCTCCCCCAAAGTAGCAACAGCAAAAAGAAGACACTGAGGAGGCTGGTAAGCGTGGTTCCAGAAAAAAGCACACACTTTAAACACATATTGGGGGCAGCAACCATAAAATATAAAAATTAGGACCTTGCCAAAGAGGCTTGTGGTGCCACTTGTGGAGGTGATAGGAGTAATCGCTGGCATGGTGGTGGTGAGGGGGGGGGGGGCGCTGAAATCACAGGTGCATTGCCACTAGTACTTGGGAATGGGTTCAGTGCTGCAAGTACTGGGGGATCAGTCAGAGGTGCATCAGCAGCTCTTCAGCATGCTTGTACCCTGCACTGCCACTCCAATCTAGAAAACTGGGAGCTCACCATTCGCAGGACGCAAATCAGGAGAGATGGAGAGGTCCCACAGCAGCAATAATAATTCTCTCTTCTGGTTCCTCTGTGCTTGGCTCCTTTGTCAGACTAGTAACAGAGTGGGAACTTCAGGTGCTGTGACATTAGAGGGGAAGGGGAAGTGCTCTCTGTAGGGCTTGGTGCCCGACAGGAGCCTTCATTGTCTCTGGGAGTTCCGACACTGTTGATATGTTTAGTAGTTTGAACAAATAAAAGGGGCCCAGAAAATGTCATAATCCATGCTGACATTGGGTTTCTGTATAGTAGTTTTCAAAATGTCAGTCAGTATGATTTTTAAAGCACATGCATTGGTAGTTGTTCCAAATTAGTGTAAGTCCTCTTTATACTCCATTACAAGGGTATGCCTTAATTTGCAGGCCATTCTCATGTGCTGTCAGCACCCTGGCATCCCCCATCATCAGCTCCCCTGGGCCTGCCACTTCCTGGGATGATAGCATGGGGGAAGAGAAGGGGGAGGATGACACTTTCATCATCTTCACTCCTGTATGTCCTATCCACCATGTACTACTGCCACGGAAGCAGCAACCTCCACAGTGTGGAGGAACACACCTTGTACCTCCACCATTTTCCTGAGGTGGTACATTAAGGGAATATATGGGGAGGGGGGTATAATAAAGTAATATGTATGGGTAGTTTATTATGGAAATGCATTTAGGGGTACATTAACAAAATGTTATTGTGTGGTACATTAAGAAAAAAATATTTGGGGTATATTAAGGAAATGTATTTAGGGGTTCATTAAGAATATATTTGTGGGGGTACACTAAGGAAATGTATTTGAGGGGTAAATTGTGGGAATATATTTGGGGGTACATTAAGAAAATGTGATATTAAAACACATGTATAAACAGGATTAAGTGTGAACAATTGAACTAATATGGCTTATTATAATGTTCATTGACAGTACATGTAAGAGAATGTGTCCTACAGCCAGGCTGAACAAACACAAGATGCATCATTTAAAAAAAAAATCTTCATAAAATGAAACTTATTTACACCACTTTCTGCTGACTACAATGATATGCTTATGACGTACTGTATTCAAAGATGGTATACTTAACAGGTGCTTGGTACCTCAAAGATGAAACAAAAAATCACACTTTTCATAGTGTAAAGTAGATAGTATACATTTTTTATTATTATTATTACTATTATTAATAATAAAATATAATAATTATTATTATTATTATTATTATTAACCAGTCTATATGCTCTGCACCAGAATTGAGCCTTAACTTGGGCCACAAGGTATTTTGTGTAGTACCATGAAATACTGCAATATACAATTTTCTCTCTTCAATTCTTCATATACCTCAGATAAAAGTTAAAATGCTCTACATAGTGTAATTAGGTAAGCATTTACTATAAAGAATAAAACAAAACAAGGGGCATAGTACCATGGCTGACCTTCTGATCAAGGCTATTTGCATAGGCGTGCGCAGCCCATTTTATTAGGGGGTGCACCATTGGAGGGGGCGTGTCCATCACTATCTACTGGGCGTGTTCATCATCTCCTATTATTACACATAATGAAACACACTAGACATAATGTCACGCACAATAATGCCCTTCACACATGCCACACACCGTAATGCCCATTACAAATTATGTTAGGGCTTAAAAAAAATATTATTAAAACAGGGACAATAGGGACTGTGCACATCGAAGGCGCGTGCCAAAAATTAACACATACTTACATGCATATTACACATCACACAGCCATTACATAGTATACCACATTCCATAATGCCCATTACACGTTGTACGTGTAATTCCCATTACATGTTACGCCTCACACCATGATGCCCATTACACGTTACGCCTCAGACTGTGATGGCCATTACAGATTATGCCATGGGGGGGGGGATGTGAAATGTTCTTTGCCAGGAGTCACATGCTCCCTGGGAAGGGGGTGGTTAAATGCTCGTTGACAAGGGAAGTTTCATGCTCATTGCTGGGGGTGCGCATTGCACACCAGCGCTCCCGTGAATCCGCACTTCCGGGTAGCGCTGTGCACTCTTCTTATAAGATGCCCACCGGAGCTGCAGCCTCCCTTCCTTTTGAGCCACTGGCCGGATGCTGCACGCCGCACACTGAAGCTACTTTACCTGTCAGCGGCAGGCAGCATCTGGTCAGCCGCTCAAAAGGGAAGGAGGCTGTGGCGGGCACGGGGCACTTGTACCCCAAGTGCCCAGGGGCAAATGCCTGCCCGCACACATAGTATACACACACACACACACATACAAAAAAAACAAAACGGTTTAACCTCAATATCCCTGGAATCAAATAATCCATATGGATCCGCCTGGTATCAGATTGAAGGCCCAGCGATTTGGGTTCGACTGAAATCAACCTCGAGCTTCAGTGATGCCGAAGGGGGAACTGGCAGCCATTGAACTGGGTGGGGGTCGGAATTAGCGGGTCCCATGTTATTCTATAGGGAAAACGTTCCAGCTTTGCCTGGCAGTATCTCCGGTTCCCAGGGGGCTAGAGACACGGGGCTGGGCTCGTTGGAAAGCCCCATCCCTCAGCTATGATTAGGAGGTGCCTGTGCACCCCCGGCACCCCCCTTGCGCACGCCTATGGCTATTTGTGTCACAGTTAAAACAAAGGAGTATGTTTAAAGAGGTCCTGGGTCTCCACAACGTCCACTCCCAAATGCCTCCAAGATTGTAAATCAAAAAGGTCCATTTCAACAGTCTTTATGTCCCCTCTTATATCCACCAATGCGTTTCTGCTTAGTAGTAAGCCTTCCTCAGGGTGTATTTCCTGTATTTAGTGTTGGGTTTTTATACCCTCCCTATCTTTACTCCTCCTTCTTGCAGAGTCTCATGGGAGTGTCTTGAACTTTTATTAAAAAAGTATAAAATCCAAGATTTTCTTGCTCAGAAACAACATATTTAAACAATCAATTATTGTGACAATAAAATCCTATGTGAAACATAAGGGCTGAAACATACATATTTATAAAATGTATAAAAACTGCTCATTTATCAGCTGTGACCAGAAGTTGCCAGAAGTACACTGAACCCAGAAGTCCCTGGGCATTCCAGTATCCTTCCAGCTCACCCTGAATCAAATGTAAATCCCCCTCAAATCTATGGGCTCCCCGCAACTCTAGCAGCCGTTGCTTGCCTAATAGTGCTAGATGTTTATTACTTAAGGTGCACGCTCTCCAGGATGAAATTATCCACTAGCAACAGTGCATGTACGTGTCACCACCCGGATGTCTGCATGCGTTCCACCGCTTTCTATTACTGCTTTCTATTACCTTCAGCTTCCAGCATTCCTTTGGTTCCATCTGATCCAGTTCATACTCCATATACGGTTCCAGTACCGTTATAGTCCTTTCACCTTCTACATTACCATAGACTCATTACTGTTGCACCAAGCACATACTTTCTATTCCTGGTCTCCAGTATCCATAGCCATTGATGTGGGCAAAGCTTATCAGGAATCCCAACTTCCATTATATTCCAGCTCCAGTACCAGAACCTCAGAAAAAACAAGTTCAACCCTCAGGTGTGTCAACTTTATACAAGTTGCTTTAGAGAGAAAACTTCAGCACTACAGACCTACCGCAATTATTCTGAACCTAAATCCTTCTCATCTTCATCTCTACATTTTTGTTACAGCACATGAACCCCCCCCCCCAAACTATTTTCATGTCCAACATATGCATGTCAATTGAGCTGGATGGTATTGAAATGTAAACAGTATTTCTACAGAAGTTTTTGTAATATGACTGACACTTTATTTTTTATTATTATCAATTTTTATTATGATTATTATGATTATAAATAATCATAATAATCATAATAAAATATTAATAATGCACATGAATGTACAGTATGGGCATTCATTGTTTATGGCTGAAACTGTATCAAGCTGTTTTTCATGACTTTAAATAACCTTTTTTTTTACTACAATATATCTTTATGCTAAAAAATTCTTTATAAATAGAACTTAAAATGTGATATGGCAGACATCCAATATCAAGAAAAGATTCTGTGATATGTTAACAGCAGGTCTTTTTCTTCAAAGTAAAAGTGATACGATAACTGCTGACAGAATTCCAACATCTCATTGAAGCAGGTAGTCTTTCATTTTGCATCTAACTATGAAAGTAGTGGCAGGTGTACATACAAAGGGCACAATCTGCTTGTGTTCAGATTTGCTGTTAGTGAAGGTTTGTTCATAGCATACACACATCAAGTTCCATCAAGTTTCAGGTGTCACCACTAACACCAAGAAGAAGTAATGTTATAAGTTTTTCCTGGTGGCTCAATCACAAACTCCCTTAACTAATGATCAAATAATCTTTGCACAAAAGTAAGTATGAAGACTCATATCCAATCTAATTTTCCTTCATTTATTTTTATGTTCTATAACAAGCGGTTCCCAACCTTTTTTCTCTCTCGCACCCCTTGATAAGGTTTTTCATTTATGAGTACCAATATGAACTATCCACAGTACTGGTGCACAAAGAAGGAATGGCGCGCTGTGGAAGCCTAGTCACATTGGACCAGGTGTGCTGAGAAGGGATGGTGTGTGATAGTATGAGGAAACATCTGTACTCACTTGCATACCTACTGAAAACCTAGGTAGGAGTAGTGTGAGCAGTGGCGTTACTATAGCTCCGCAGCCCCCACGGTGGTGGGGAGGCGCTTAGTAAGTGAGGGCGCCGGGGGGGGGGGGGGCTGCGGGGCTATTGTTACCTGCTGCCATCTGCCCGGGACCTGCTCTGCCCGGGACCTGCTGCCAATAAAAGATGTGACATTTAGAAAATGACTGCTCCTATACTGCAGACAGTTTTTGAGGATGCTAGAGGAGGCGGCGACTGCTTCCCCCCCCCCCCCCCGTATCGGTGCAGGGAAGCTCCCAGTGGATTGGTGATATGGAAAAAAACTGTGGAGATGCTGATGAAACTGCAGACAGAACCGTAAGTGACGCAACATGGTTCATCTTTATGGCAACGGGAGACTTCTGCCATTAGCAATATTATTTTCAAATACCCCTAATTATTGTCTGCAATGTGCCCCCAGGGGTACCCCAGGTTAGGAACTATTGTTCTATACAAAGAGTAAATAAATATTTTTTGTCTATGAAAAAATGAAGATGGATATATATTATATTGTACTCCAACTTACAAAATGTCAGCAGCAGTTTACTAGCAGGCTGCTGTTCCCAGCTTCTGCAGTGTATGCTATATTTCCACTGGAAATAGTTCTCGGGTTCCCCTGCACTGCTAACCAAAAACACAGGGCCATTGTGGGACACCCCTATGTAAGCAGATTCAATTGCTTTATCTTTCTACCTTCAGGACATCTGGTACAGTACAAACGAAGCGGGTTTCCAAGCTTTTTGATACATTTTATATTTTACATATTTACTTAAATTGTAATCAAGGATACTATCCCACACACATGCATACAGTAGTGGTGCATTGAGGCCTTACCAGGATTGTTCAAGAGTTGCCCATTTTACTGTTATATCAATCTCTATACTGGTAAATTCATATGGTTCTCTACCTATCAATAAAAAACAACAACTTGTTTTAGTCTTTATTTTAATGACTATTTTCTGATTCTCTATATTGGAAAATATATTTTTTAAAGCTTTTCTTTTGTCTCTTTTACAATGATCATTACCATCATACATATGTTACACTAGTAAGCCCGCTCCAAGCCAATGCTTTGAAAGCTAGTCTGCTACCTTGTGATTGCCTCTGTGTTTGTGCATGTGTGAGAGAGAAAGAGATGTAGTTTTTTAGTTCTGCACTGCACATTTGACTTTCTGTTTAGTCAGTTGTCCTGAGGAAGGGGCGCAATGCTCCAAAACTTGTCGACACCTATATGCTGACTGTTTGTTTCACTTTTGCCATGGATTGAATACAGTTGTTCACCTTTTTGAGAGTGCCGCCTTCTGTCTTCTTTTATTTGGATACCTGTTTTTCCCTGTATCTGGAGATACGCTCATATATATATATATATATATATATATATACATATATATATATAATGCGATCAGCCGGCACTTGCTCTCTTCAGCTGCTGTCGGTGCCATGGAGGAACAGCGATAAGAGCAGCCCTAAGTGGTAAGGGTAATGATCAGCCTGTTGCTAAACATTTTCTTAAAGGGCATCATACCATGTCCAACCTTAAACACATGATAATTGATCATGTCCCTGATGATCACAGAGGAGGTGATAGGGGTAAAAAGCTTTTATGTCTTGAGTCAAAGTGGATCCATATATTAAACACAGTGTACCCGAGAGGGTTAAATGAGCAGCTCAATTTGAGCATATTTTTATAGATGCGTAGAAATGCGGTGTTGGTTTTGATGTGTATGTAATGCACCAGTATTCGGCTTTACATAGTGCTTGTAAATTTGTAAATACTGTAGATGTAATATGTATATAATGTATCGTTTTTGTTGTAGGTGAAGGTAACATTGTACATATGCACTCATTCTGAACGCGCCGGGTAACTATGGTAACGCGGCAAGCTCCCGAGGGGAACAGGAGTGTGATGCGCTCTGAACTTCCGGTTGATGGGCGGAAACCGCGGCCCGGGACAGCGCGAAGTTTGAGAACACTCTGGGTATAAAGGTACGTGATGTAACTTGTATTCTTTGATACTGTACTGCCTGACGATGGGCCAATAAAGGGCTCGAAACGTTGAAAACTGCAATTGTGATGCTGTGAGATTTTTTCTGAGACGAGTGCCGGAGTTCGCCTGTATATATACATATATATATATATATATATATATATATATATATATATATATATATAGATGATGCTCACTTGAACCAATTTAAAGATAACTTGGGTGCCTACTTGGAAGAGCAAGGTGAACATTTTCATCAAGATGTGATCGACTTTGAATGTCGTAATCAGGGCCAATACAATGAGAGTATGACAGGGGATTATATTTGGGGGCTAATACGAAAAAGTCCATTCAATCACAGAATAAATATTAAAAGATTCATTTCTAAACTTTTTTATATATTCTGTTACATGAGTTGTTTGTTTTAAATTTGTTTTTGTAAATAAAAGTAATCAAATCCATAAATGCATTCTAATAGCTGCAAAAGCAATCGTTTTCATGTAAAAAAAAATTTTTTATTTAATTAGTAATGTGGAGGAAATATAAATCAGATCCCAGACTCAAAATTCATGTTGGCCAATTTGTTGGATGGTGATATCCAATATTCAATCATCAGGCTTTTGATTTGCTCATGTTAAAAATATTTTTTGTAGTTCTCTAGTTCACAACCATTTATCCCAGGATAACCTCATATCCAAGATTACTGCAATCACAAAAATTCTTGACTGTCTCAGGTTTAACTGTCACAACTTTTTATCATGCTAGTATATCCGCTCACATGCTGCCACACAGATGAAAAAGCATTTGATGGTTACTCACCAGTGAATGAATTTCCTCTGTCCGTAATGAAATGTAAGCCAGGACTTGCTTTTTATTTTAATGCTTCCTGATGAATTGGAGTCAGGAACTGATGTCAAATGATTTTCCATGCAGCGGAGGCATGCCAGGGGATGTGTTTTCATTACACATACCCTCGCATAGTACCGAGGGGAACTGGTCTCAGGTGCTTGGTAAGCTGCGATTATCACAACGTACCAAGCAAACCTGAAGCCGGCCCTTAATCCCAGAGACAGTTGGATAGCTGATTCTGTTTTCTAGACTGTACCTAACCTCCTGTAAATGGTGTCTATCAGCTTCTTTCACTTCATTCCTAGGGTATTTACTCTGAGCAGGTAAGAGACATAATAACTTGTTATTAACTTGCTCTCTGGTCCCATATTATTGTGATCCTCTCGACTCTGGAATTCAGAATGATTATTAAAGACCAATGCCCTAGCACCCACATGACACATAAGAAATACCTATATGAGAGGTCATGAACGGTCCAGTTTCTGATATACTCGTGAAACTCCTCTACTCTATCATTGCTGGCCCAACAGAGTAACTAGTATTATTATTATCATTTATTTGGCACCACAAGGGTTCTGCAGCACCTAAAAATACATGAATGAGCAAAACCAAGAAAACAACGACTTACAGCACAAGGCAATCTAGGACAAGTACATGGTACATGGTAAAGAAGGCTAGTTGTATCAGGGGACAAGACACTGAAGTAAATATTACAGTTGCAGAGACGTAGGTTTAGGTGCCGCTTACTTGACTATGGAGTAAAATATATATTCTAATAGAGGGAGGAAAAGGCATGAAAGGAGAGAGGGCCCTGCTTATGAGAACTTACATTCTAAAAAACAGAGATGTTCACTTATTAGTTATAATTTAGAAAACTAAAGCTGACTGGCAACCATGGGCTACACCACATTTTCTTAGTCCCCAGGCAGTGTTCCCTCTAAGCTGTGCGCACGTGCGCGCGCACACAACCCAACGAGTGTGCGCACAGACATTAAAACAGAGCGCACAAAGCAGCAGTGGTCCCTTTTTGCACTTGTGGACTCAATTAATGTGTGTTTCACCCATTAACTACATTGTGTGCTGTGTTCTGAATGTTTAAATGTTTAATATAATTTTGAAGTAAAGTTACCACAAATGCTGAACATCATTTTCCAGTTATATATAAGTGACGCACAAAAATTTAAATTTCCTTCCAAAATTGCACAGCCAAAATCTTTTGCCGCACACAGCCTTCGTAAAATTAGAGGGAACATTGTGACCCCAGGTACTCACTGATACTAGAATGAACATACCTGTATGAGTACATAGGCAGTACGGACTGTGTAATGGCTAGCATTACTGCCTCACAGCACTGAGGTCATGGGTTCTATTCCCACCATGGCCCTAACTGTATGGGGTTTGTATATTCTCCCTGTACTTGCGTGGGTTTCCTTGGGTGCTCCGGTTTCCTCCCACAATCCAAAAATATAATGGTAGGTTATTTGGCTTCCAACAAAAATTAACCCTAGAATGTCTGTGTGTGCATGTACATGTGGTAGGGAATATAGATTGTAAGCTCCACTGGGGCAGGGACTGATGTGAATGTTCAAATATACTCTGTAAAGCGCTGCAGGATATGTGTGTGCTATATAAGAAACTGTTAAAGAAATAAATACATCACCTCCTTCTACTATATCATTTTTGCAGGTCACCTTAGTGGAGCTGTGACCGTGAATGTCTAGTCTCGTGTATCTGTGATTGTCTTATATTTGATTGTCTTTTTTTTTTTTTAACAAGTAGAATTAAGTTTGGAATGCAGAACTATCTGGAACTGACAAAGACAGATGTTTAGGAACCTTCAATCCCTCACCTTGATCTTTTGTACGATATCCAAATTGAATTTCCATTGAAATTGTTTTGCTCCATTAGCAAAATACAGCTTTCTTTGATTTATATTCCATATTACATTACTTGTATACAAAAATGGCTCCCATTAAAAAAGTAATTATAATATAGTTAAGGAGATTAATGTTGTACAAGGAATAATGTGGTTAACGAAAATTATTGCATTATTATAGCTACTGTTGTATGTCAAAGTCATTGTTAACCATCAACGATAAAGAAAATCATTATTCTCATTCTCTCATTTGCAAGTAATATTAGTATTAATTGGAATATATTTTACAAGGAATTTTCATATCAGAGGTTTCTTAGAAAGCCTATTTTTTCTTCTGGATGCCCTGTGGCATATATCTTACAGTGTAATGATAAATCCAGTACTGGGGTTATTCAGTGCTCTATACGATGGAGAAAAAACAAAGACTGTGTATAAATAACCTAGATCCTGTATTTCTTGCTTAAGGTCATTGCACTAAATATGGGGTAAATTTACTAAAATGTTAATTCTACTGAAGATGGAATGTTGTTCATTGCAACCAATCAGATTATATATATTATCTTCTAGAACAGGGGTGGGGAACCTCAGGCCCGTGGGCCGTATGTGCCCCCCGTAGCCGATCTGTGTGGCCCACCCACCCGCCCGGTTGCTTTGCAGGGAGTCAAGTACAGGGGTATTTTAACAGGAGGTCGGTATCTCTCACGAGATTCCTCTTAATCAACAGCAGCCGGAGACTGTCAGTCCTATTCAGCGGCAGCCTCAGGATTGTGGGACGGCTGCAGCAGGACACTTTGTAAGATACATTTTTACATATTGCCCCCGAAGGACTTTTTCTCCATACAAATGGCCCATGGCACAAAAATGTTCCCCACACCTGTTCTAGAAGGTGCTAAATAAATAAGAAGTAGGCCCAAATGTAATAGGTGTGAGAATCAGAATGTGAGAGATTTGGGACAGTTTCCCCCTTTTTTTATTAATTGCCACTCAAGTACATGGCAAAATCTACCTGGTTTTCAGTGTAAATTATGGCTGATTTAAAAAAAAGGGAAAACTCTCCCAAAATATCTTACTTTATGATTCTCATACCCTAATTGGTTGCTATGGGCAACATCCCATCTGCAATAGAACTCCCATCTTACTAAAGTTACCCCGTTGAATGGTAAACACAAGTTTTTTTATTATTAACAGATATGTATCTTATCAGTTCATACAAAAAATAATATTATCATATTTAAAACTTACTGTATCAGTTGACATCATTCTTTAATTTATGTACATGTCTCATACCAGTATACACAGACATCAATGCTGCAATGTACAGTTCTCATGTAGCAGGACCGCATGGGGGATCCGATACGTAATCCCAGCGGTCGGGATCCCGGCGGTCGGAATCCCGACACTGGAATCCCGACCGCCGAAATCCCGACATGGGGGGGGGACGTGGATCACCCCCCTTGCGGGCTCGCTGCACTTGCCACGCAGCGGGCCCGGTGCCTCGCTACGCTTTGCACGCTATTTTATTCTCCCTCTACGGAGGGAGAAAGTTTCGGGATTTCGGCGGTTCGGGATTCCAGTGTCGGGATCCCGACCGCCGGCAAATTGACCGCATCCCCGCATGGGAATACAGTATGTGCCATGCTGTATGGCAGGTACAACTTGAGACCCTGGACTGGAAGGTATTCCTGTGGTGTGCACATGCATGCGGGCACAATAGTCACGCCAGCTTTGCTGTGAATAGGATGCTCAGCGTAGCTACATCTTTATGTGTAGACATCTGAAGGTTTGTGATTATCAGACACATTTACAAGAAAGTCCGTAGGCTTATTGCAGAAGTGACTGAAGATGTGGTGACATTATGTAAAATTTGCAAAGTGATGAACTCTTAATGCAATCTTTCTGTTTTAGGGTCAGATGAAGACCTTGTTGCTAGGCAGTGTACACTTGTACACTCCCTGCCCAGCGAGCAGTTAAGCCCCACCCGACAAATGCCCTCACCCCCACTGCCAGCTCCGCCTGCATCCCCTCGATAACATGCGAGGGTATGTTTCCGAGAACACAGCCCCTCACATGCAGCCAAAGGGGAGAGAAATCAATGGCCAGCCCATAAATGCTGAGCATTCACCTGTTCCAGACTGGTGTCCACCCCGCCCACCCCCTCTGGAAGTGGTGTCGAAATCCTGGCAGTCACCACCTCCAATGATTAGAATGTTGACAAAATGCTGATGGATCCCGATAAGTATTTTAACCCTAGCCCACTCTTCCTGCAGATTAACCCTAACCACCACCTCCCCTCTCTCACGTCTGAGGGGTGACTCTGGGCTGAGGCTGGAGTGAAATGGAAGCTAGATTCCTTAATAATTATAGAATATAAATGGAGGTTTTTAGATAAACAGAAGAAGACAAAGACAAAGGCCCTGCCAGGAATACTTGAACTTGCAAGAATAACTGGAAAACTGAAAAAGAGATAACTTGTAAGTGGACTGAAGAATATCACAATGAAGATAGGAATCAGTCCTGACCGATGTTGGCAATAGATTGTGGAGCATACACAGAAGAACACTGCAGGTAAGTATATAGCTTAGGCAGATACCATTACCACAGATACAGGAGAGGCCCACCGATGAAGACTGCAACCGATGTTTAGCACTGATGGTGGTAATATCGATGTTGACACTCTTAGATGGTGACTGGTGATCGGTATGGTACTGGATACATGAGCAGATAGCAACAGAATCATTGACATCATGGGCATCGCGGACGGTGTAATGGTTAGCATAACTGCATCACAGCACTGAGGTCATGGGTTCGATTCCCACCATGGCCCTAACTGTGCAGAATTTGTATATTCTCCTCATGTTTGCATGGGTTTCCTCTGGGTACTCCGGTTTCCTCCCACATTCCAAAAATATACTGGTAGGTCAATTGGCTTCCAACAAAAAAAATTAACTCTAGAATGTCTGTGTATGTGTATGCGTGTATATGTAAGGAATATAGATTGTAAGCTCCACTGGGGCAGGGACTGATGTGACAGTTCAGATATACTCTGTAAAGCATGGCGGAATATGCGTGTGCTATATAGAAACTGTTAATAAATAATAATAACAGAAGTGAGCAGTGAAGAATATAATGAATGATGGTATGATGAAGATAATCAGGAAACCAATGAAGGCACATACTGTATAGCAGGGCTGGGCAACACCGGCCCTCCAGATGTTAGTGAACTACACATCCCAGGATGCTTTGCATTAGTTTTGCTATGTGGCCATGCTGAAACTGATGCAAGGCATGCTGGGATGTGTAGTTCACTAACATCTGGAGGGCCGGTGTTACCCAGCCCTGCTGTATAGACTTGGTTAGGACCAAGGACTGTAGTAGGATGGAAGGCTGCATGTGCTGTAGAAAGGAATCACTCACTAGTAACTGGGAACACTGTTACTCTAAGGACATCATTGCACTGACTGTTTGTCTAGCCCAGCTCCAGCATATTTATAGGGAGTGGCTGCAATGGATTGGTAGTTGCAGGATGATGCTAGAACAGCTTGGCTTGGATTGGCTTCACTTGGAGACACTTCCTGTATACCAAACCAAAATGGCTGCACCCATGCTGAGTATAGAGGGAAGTTTGGCATGCATGTGGTTTAGGCCTGAGACCTGCACGAGAGAGGCAACATAACATAGCAGTACCCACTAGGATGACATTGAGGGAGCCATCAGCCACACGTACTCAGCACCGGCCGGACACTGGAGCGCTGCAGCATGAGTGTGGAGGAGAGTCTCTGAGCAAGCCAGGAGAAACACTTAGATGCTAAGTAAATGTTTCTCAGGGACTGGATTGCGACACCCTCCTTGCATAGTCTAAAATCATTACAACTGTCAAGAAGGCTCAGCAGCGGTTGTTCTTCCTGAGGCAACTCAAGAAATTCAACATCCCGCAGGAGCTGCTGCTCATCTTCTAAACTGCCATAGTAGAGTCTGTCCTTTGCTCCTCGATCACAATCTGGTTCGGATGAGCAAACGAGAATGACAGACGAAGGTTGCAAAGAGTGGTGATGATGGCAGAAAAGATCATTGGGGCGGAGCTCCCCACTGTCCAAGAACTATATATAGCCAGGGTCAATAAGCGTGCAGGAAAGATCTTGGCGGACAAGCTACACCCTGGCCACAACCTGTTTGAACCCCTTCCGTCAGGCAGATGTTTTAGGTCCATCCCAGCAAAGACGACAAGACCTACAAAAGGCTTCTTCCCAATAGCTGTTCACCAACTAAACAGTATTGAACGTACCAAATACTAAATATTAACTCGAACTGTTCTAGATATATGTGAAATGTATGTTATGTTTGTTTATGCCTCTCTTCCCACCCCCTTGTGTTCCCTGCTTGATGCTGCACTGTTACCACAAAAAATTCCAAGCATACGCAAGTATACCTGGCCAATAATGATGATTCTGATTCTAACCATAACATTTTTGACTGCTGGGATCCTGACCACATCTATATACATACAGTATAATTTACTGATTATATAAATATTTCAATTGAATCCCCCTCAGCATACTTTTTTCCATTCAAATAATAGTTAATGCAACAAACAGAAGAAAGGACCACGTTTTCATTTTGCCATCATGTAGTTGTAAGTTTCAACTTTTAAATATTATTGAGTTCCTCTTTATGTTTCAAATTGCCTGTGCTTACTTACTAGGTCTATGCCTCCAAGAAATAAAGACAATCAGTTTTAGCTGCATGCTGTATTATACTAAAAAGATGTCTCCCCATGGAAGACATTCTGCAATTATGCAGACTTTATGTTAGACATCACTCAAATCTCAGGAGGGTTATTGACTTACAGCATCCAGTACTATACCTTGGTAAATTATAATAGATAGTTTAAATGAGGTTGTGCTGAGTTCTGCTAAACAAGTAACAATAATTGGAGTAGCATGTTTATCCTAAACTCTGTGACCTTGCTTGGAATGTTCCACTTGATTCGTTGTTAAACCATTTTCTGTAAAGCGTTGCGGAATATGTGTGCTCAATATAAGGAACTCTTAAATATTAATAAATATATTAATCACATTTTGTTATTATTATCATTCTTAGAAAGAAAGCTTTATTGATAAATAGTCAACTTTTATTTTAACTTTCTCAATGTGGGTTCATGAATAAGGCTGCATTAGAGCCCAAACATGTGACAGCCGATAGCCAATAAGATTCCATTTTGAGCTCCATGTAAAATCGTGTAAATCCGGATCTGCATATCTCTAGACCTAATTTTTTGTTCTATTACGTTTTGTTTGTGCAGAGTCAAGACCTTTTTTTAGCTAAAATATACTTTCCTGAAATGTCTTAAGGTCCATACACACTGAGCGATTCTCACTCTTCTGAACAATTTTTTGGGAGTGGATGACTTTCCAACGCAGGACTCTGCAGATGAGCAGCGAATGCCGGTGATGATGCAGGGGTGCGCATCAATGCTCACCACTCATCCCACAGCTGTACTCACTGGGTGGATTTTGAGCTGACAGCAGCTCAAATGACAAAATTGAGCTAGTCTCAGTTCAAAATCGCCCCATGTGTATGGGTCTTTAGACCCCAGATAACAATATATTTGAAGAGAAAGCTTATAATTTACAAGGGTTGAAATGTATTAGGGCATAAATATGAACAAATGACTAACACAATGCAAATCATTTAGCTATTTATTGGTCTTGTATTAATACTCGTTAAGACTTTTTTTTGCTGCTGTAGTCAACTCATGCAGTAGTACTAATACTACAGTAGTAGCACCGGCAGCAGTGGTAGCAACAGTAGCAGCAGTTGTAGTAGTTGTGGTGGTATTAGCAGTAGTCATAATAGTAGTTGTGGTAGTAGTAGTAGTAGTAGTAGTAGTAGCAGCATCAATAGAAATAGTAGTAGTCATAATAGTAGTAGTGGTAGTAGTAGTAGTAGCAGCAGCAGCAATAGAAATAGCAGTAGTCATAGTAGTAGTAGTAGTAGTAGTAGTAGTAGTAGTAGTAGTAGTAGTAGTAGTAGTAGTAGTAGTAGCAGCAGCAGCAGCAGCAGCACCACCAGCAATAGAACTAGCAGTAGTCATAATAGTAGTAATAGTAGCAGCAGCAATAGAAATAGCAGTAGTCATAATAGTAGTAGTAGTAGTAGTAGTAGCAGCAGCAATAGAAATAGCAGTAGTAGTAGCAATAGTAGTAATAGTAATAGCAGTAGCAATAGCAATAGCAGCTGTAGTTGTATTAGCAGCAGCAGAAGTAGTAGTATTACTAGTAGCTGGTAGCTGAAGTAATACAGTAGTAGATGTTTCAGATGCATCAATAGTAATATCAGCAATAGTTGTAGAGAATGCTATATACACTAGTTGTAGTGAAGGCTATAGGAGTAGCTGTAGTAATAATACTGTAGCAATAGTAAAGGAAATAGATTTTTTTCATATTTTTGTGCACCACAAGAAAAACGTCATAAATGTTCTTGCTGTGTTTTAGGGAGGTGGAGGGGTGTGTGTGTGTGTGTGTGTATATATATATATATATATATATATATATATAGATAGATAGATAGATAGATAGATAGATAGATAGATAGATAGATATAGATATATATATTAATGTTAACACATTATATATATATATTGCCAATTTCTCTTTTATGCTCCATTTTTATTGCTTGTATGTATTACATTATCCTTTACTTGTATTCATCTCCCAAGTTAAACATAAACCATCAAGCAACTATCTTTTTAAACAGAAAAAAGAAAAAAATTGCTGTTATTAATACTATAGATATACTGTAGCTGTTTAAATTACTGTAAATGTTACAGAACCTCTCTTGCAACATTTCATAGCACACACATTTTTCTACCATGATGCTTTGTCATACATACAGTATGTTTTTTAATTCTTTCTTTGCATAAAGTTAAATCATACAATTTTAGTCAATTTATTGATTGTATTGCTCTATAAAGTGCATTAAGCAGAGATCGACGAATACAGGGAACGTTTAGTGCATGCAGAATTTTATTATCTCCTGTGGTTTAAAAATACCAGATGTTCTGAGGAGAAATAATAAGACAAATCTAGATTTCTTCCCTCACAGTGGCACAAGGGTCCACTTTGAGCAAAATCTTTACCATCCAGCTGGGTAAACACAAATGAGTTCACAGTAACATGTAGCCAGAGAGATAAGAGATTGGTTAGTCATGCATGAAATTGATTTTTTAATAACAAGTATCTGTTGCTCTATAATGCACACACCTAATTCTAAAAATGGGTAACAATAAAAGCATATCATTAACTATTCTTTGTAAATGAAGCATGGCAAAATATTAAAGAAATCTGCTGCAAATTGACCCCCCAAATGTATGCAATGGCTTAATAATTAAAATAAGGGATAAGTTAATTAGATCACACATTTTTCTATGCAATTTTGACTCGGATACATTTTATTTAATTACTGAAAACATTTGTTTTCCTTTATTTTTGTTTTCTTTACAAATAAAATTGCAGTTGAATATATTTCAAGGATACCTTTATTTGTTTACTGTATGTTAATGAAGAACCCCCCAAAAATAGAAACGTAACAAATTACAGAATATGTAAAGTACTACTGTGCTAAATTACATACTATGAGGATAGCCACTGAAAGCAAAACTAATCCCAAAAAGTTTTTCAAATACATAAATAGCAAAAGATTAATAAATACTGTACATTGGCCCGTTAACCGATGTTAATGTAAATAGCATACTGAGAGGATAGGGATAAAGCAGAACTGTTAAATACATCAGTCTTTACTAGGGAGAACCAGACAGAGGAACCCACAGGCACCACACATGGGACATGCTCACTAAAACTAAACATAGATTTCACTACAGAAGATATCCAAAAGAGGCTCTGCAAAATGTTAGGGCACTTATGGAATTGAGGAAGGAGTTAGCAAATCCTCTGCATTGCATTTCTAATCAATCATTTTCATCTGGTATGGTGCCAAAGGGACTGGAAATGTTGTACACTTGGTCCACCTGGATTTTACTTAGGCTTTTGATACTGTGCCACATATGAGGTTGATCAATAAAATGGAGGAATTGGGATTAGGGGTAAAAAATGTAGCAGAGAGTGGTTGTAAACAGTGCATTTTCAGGTTGGATACCAGTAATAAGTGGAGAAACAAAGAGGGGTACACAATCCAGGATCATGGCTGTCAATCCTTCCCGACAGCCATGATCCTGACCCGTTTGCGGTTTGACCGACAGCGATTCGGGAGGTGGGATTCAATGTCCCACCTGCCGATCGGCGAAAAGGGGGCATGGCCATGAAAATGTCCGTGAAATGTAGATCTGCGACCGGGATCACGACAATACACGGTCATATCAGCAGAACGGGCCCGATAGCTTCTAAAATCAAGCTTATTCTGCCGTGACCAGGATGTCTCCATGCTACAGAAGGATCTATATAAACTAGATGAGTGGGCAAAAAATGGGAAATGAAGTTCAATGTCGATAAATGCAGATATGCTTCTTGGGAGACACAACCTGTGAGCTACTGAGAATCTAAGCGGGGTGGCATTGGTAAATAAGAATTGGAAAATGACCTAGGAATCCAAATTAACTACAAACTGGGGTGTAGTGCTCAATGTCATGTAGCAGCCAATAAGGTCAACAGGATACTACCCTGTATAAAAAGGGGCATAGAAGCTAAGGATGTGAGTGGAATCATGCCAATTTACAAGACACTGGTTAGACCACATCTAGAATTTGGAGTACAATTCTGGGCTCCACAGTACAAAAGGACATTACTGAACTGAAGAAGGTCCTTAGAACAGCAAACAAGCTAGTAAAAGGGGCTACAATCCTTAAGCTATGAAGAGACATTTTAGGGGAGACATGATTAACATGTACAAATATATCAGGGGATAATATATCGAACTGTTAGGAACTCTTTTTAATTTGAGAAAGGAGTCTTTGACAGGTGGGCATGTGTTTAGCGAAAATAATATTTCGTACCCTTAGAATGAAAAGCTTTTTTTACGGTCAGGGCATTTAAATTATGGAACTCTCTTCCTGGAGAGGTGGTGTCGGCAGACACAATAATCATATTTAAAATAAGGTTGAATAAACATTTATTTTTTAAAAACATCCATGGGTACAATCGGGATGCAGTTAATATCCCGGCGGTCGGGATCCCGGCGTTCAGAATCCCGACGCCGGAATCCCGACCGCCGAAATACCGACATATTCTCCCTCCGTGGGTGTCCACGACACCCCTGGAGGGAGAATAAATTAGTGTGCCGAGCGTAGCGAGGCACCGGGCCCGCTGCGTGGCGAGCGCAGCGAGCCCGCAAGGGGGGGCGATCCACGTCCCCCCTTTGTCGGCATTTCGGCTGTCGGGATTCCGGCGTCGGGATTCTGAACGCCGGGATCCCGACCGCCGGGATTTAGTACTGAATCCGTACAATCAATAATCATAATTTGTCCAAAGTTAAACCAAAATGCACAATTAAAATAGGGAAACAACAAATAGACCATACCCTCTAATCAAAGATTGAACATGATGGACGTACCTCTTTACCTCTTTTTCAGCCTAAACTATTACGTAGCTATGGAAGGATAAGCTGCATTAATAGAGTTAAAACCAATATTAAAACTGAATGACGCACAATAAAAATCTATAGTGTACATTATTATAAAGATCTCGTTCTTATTTTACTTATACTCTATGCCTAAATTCACATTTATATTAATTTGCATTAACTGCATATACTGTATATTGATGTTTGAACTTATTTAAATTAGCAGATAATGATGTTTATATACAAAATATCTGCCACATGTACTGTACAAACACAATATTGCAGTTATAATGTTCTTAAGTATATTTATTAGAAATGTAACATTGTAATGTTTAAACTGCCTCTACCACTGATAATCTCAGATAATGGAAGCCGAAGGAAAACCAGCATGGGGTACTTCTCATTGGGACCCTCAGGCTCTATCAAGATCCAGACACTCAGGGGTGAATTTTCTAAGATGAGATTTCTATTGAAGGTGGCATGTTCACCATAGCAACCAATCAAATTCTAATTTATTAAGCCCCTTCTAAAAGATAATAGATCTGCTACAGGCAACATCCTATCTTAGTAAATTTACTCGTCAGAGAAAGGAGAAGATGCCGACTTTTCCTATGTCAAGTATTGTATATACAGATCCTTACTTGTACTAAGTGACTTTGGGCATGATTCAGTATGGATTGCATATGCTAAGCAGTTTAGCATATGCAATCCATAGCAATGCAAAATCAAGAGGAGGTGCATTCCACCTGTGATTGCTTTTTAAGTTAGAAGGAGAGCAATTTCTGGTTGTTTTCTCACATGCCGCATGGACAAGACAATATAAGTCTTATTGCAGCATTCTCAAACTGTGGGTCCTGACCCCAAAGTGGGTCCTGACCTTCTCAGTATGGGGTCACGACTCCATGTTGCTGACCATCAGGCTGATGACTTCTCTAATCTCAGTCAGTGATTAAAGGAGTATGAAAGATCTGTTGAGTTGTCTGCTATTTTAGACTCCTCCCATCATGTTGTGCCTCCACAATGCTGCCATGTATGTGCTGTCTCCTGCCTATACATGTGATGTGATGAACTTCTGCAGTAACTTGATGGGTCCTGTAATTATTTTTACTGCCTGGAGGGGGACCCAGAGCAAAAACATTTGAGGACCCCTGTCTTATTCCAATGCCAATAAATGTAACATACAGTACTGTAACTATTCTCATTACAAGATGGATGAAGAACCAAAGAGAGATATAACTTAACTAGACCACAGAGCTGATAATGTCTATAATATTATTTAGAAAATCCTGTGGTATGCATACATTCTACAGATACACAGGTACAAGGGTATTGGGTGATATTATTGTTTTATTTAACATTTGTTTTGATA